>NC_135354.1:9103754-9713295 GCF_023851605.1 Tamandua tetradactyla
GAACTGGTAAACCTGGAGCTCTAAGAATAGGGACAGAAAACTATGCTTAAAAGAGCTGTCTGGTAGAGGCAGATGGGTATTAATACATTCAACTGTACAGATTTAGGAAGGCTCTGGACAGAAGTTAACTCCAACTTTAATATCTTATCATTAAGTTTTGTTAAGCATGCAATAAGGTATATTAATCATTACTTTTTGTTGCACCTCCACAAAATAAAATGAGCTGAATAGATGGAAAGCTAATTAAGTACACTGAGTCATAAAGATGTGCAACACACTGGCTTGGCCAATACCCACCTGCAGGAGGTGACAATAAGAAGATTATGAACAGGTGAAAGTGGCAATTAACTATTAGTTACTTGACCTTGGAGCACCTCTCAGGTCATGGAAAAGATTTATATTTCTATAGACTTTGAATTCCAAGGGATAATACATGAAGTATAGGGCAATTCTAAAAGTTTGACATTCTGTGATGATAAGATATGATTAGTTCCTTATCAAAAGCAGGAATTTCTGCCCTTTATCAAAACAGACACATAGTTTATTCAAGCCACATTTTGTCCCTGTCATATGTTTTCAGCTATAAATAAAGTCTTTGCTGATTATTTAGTCATTGTTTTAAAAGATAGAACTTCTTGTATAGTGCTTATTGCCAGCAAAGCATAACAATACAAAAACACCTCACAGTGGTTAAAATAGTTTGTTTGTTTTTTCACTCTAGGAAAACACATATTTTGAGTTTATAGAAACATGGCTAATTTCACACCTGACAAAATATAAAGTCTTACAAATAACTCCTTTTAAGTTTCCATAAGAATTGAACAAGTGTAACTTAATTCCAAATGTTTTTATAGCCAGCATCATGGCCTCATCCTTGTACCGAGTTAAAAATCACAGAATATCCCTCAGTGGCAGTTCTACTGCTTATGATAGATGATGCAGAGAGAAAGAAAAACTACCAATGAGTCATTTTGCTTTGTTCTTTGTCTTTTAGCTTTAAATTTAAAACAATTAATCAATGTATTAATTAGATAATTGAGACAAAAATGGATGAGGAGATAAGAGGAACTCAAAATATTTTACGTAAAAATAAAAATATTCCATATTGGAGTGACAAAAAATTGTTGATTCTTAAAGGGAGAATTTGATCAACCAAAAATGAGGAAGATATCATATTAGCAGACTGAGTTTAAGTTCATGCTATCTCAATTCATTATCTCCCTATCATTATCATAAAACTCTATGGCATTGGCCACGTGGGTTGAGTGGTGCACTGATAATGGGCACTGACACTTTCCCAGATATAGATTTTACAGGGTGGATCTTCGACAAGGGACTCACCATGGCTGGCCTCTGCAGGTAACTTCCTGTTTCAATTTTTCTCCAGTCAGAGGATCCCTGCTAAGTTCCTGAGAGCCCAAGTTTCTTACTACAACAGGAAAAACCCTAATGGCATTTGGCTCTTTCTCCACTAATTCTTGAGACTTTCTTGGGAATATTGAAATGTTTGCATCTTGCAGCTCAATTGTGTAAAAAAATAGAAAATAATAAAATGGGCAATATTAAACAACAGCATTCCATCACAACTTTCTTTATCAGCTTTGAATTATTCACAGAGTTATCCAGAGAAAAAAATAAATAGAAGGTAATACATATTTTCAGATAGCAAGGTGTTATCTGAATAAGTTTACTGAATATGTTTATTCTAAAATGTTGTAATCAAAAGTCCAGAGGTGGAATCTCACTGGGAACTATCAGGCCAGGTTTCATCAAGAGTGGTAGAGGGAGGTTGTGTAGACATGATTAATAGTGAATGAGGAATGAATTATTATAGCTAGTCAATTAATTGTATTTTGATAATTGCTTTGTGATTACAATTTATCATTTGAATTTTTTCTTGACAAAAGAAAATTTACTAACCTTCTCAATGACAGATGATCATCACAAAGTGATGAAATCTGTCCCTTCAGAATATGTTCTTTGAATTCTGCAATATGTTTGAAAGTTCATGTAGTCTATACATCACTAAGTTTCTCATGATTGTTTTGTATGTCAATCTAGAAATCAAAGAAGAAGATTTTCAAAATTAAATGGGTTCATTTAATAATTTATAAAAACATTCCCTGTGCTTGGAAAATTTGGAAGCAAAATTTATCCTAGCTCTGCTGAATATTATAAAACACTAAAGAAATCCACATGTCCTTTAAAATAAAGGAGTTTGCATGAGTTTAGAACACAGAGCTTAAAATGGGCTTATCTTGGAAAATATGAGTGAAATCTTCTGATGACATAGCAGTGTAATTACATTACCAGAACAAATAAGGGTGGAATTTGTTTTCACTGTGGTATAAATAACTGATATGATATTCCAATAGAAAAAAACCTGTCATGAGATAAAATGGGAAATGAAAACCAGTAGAATTTTGTGGGTCAGGTGGAAAAAAATTATGAATGCTTTACTCCCAATCTCTGAAGGAGTGGGGCTGTGGATGGTGGGAAATTAAAATAATGAGAACCCCCAGGACATCATAAATTTACATGTTTGTGGAATATTCTTGCAGAAATCTACAGATCTGGGGTCCATGTAAGAAATTTTAGCCAGAGAGAAAAGCTTCAAAGATCACTGTTGTACATGCAATTTAAGACAAATTAAATATAATTTAATGATGAAATATGAGTTGAAATATAAACATTTAAAGGCTTCTAGGTAAAAATGAGACATTATGGAAATAAACTACCTCAAAATAGGCTCTGTCTTTCCAAACTTAGTTTTAGTAAGTATAGAACAAAGACTTTAAAGTTAAAATATGTGAATAGTTTGAAAGTAAAATGTAAATATCTTCAGCAACATCATTACTCTGCAGGGCATGGAAGGCAAAGCTGTAATCGTATCAAATCTGTCATGTGCTCCCCATGGCACTTCAGCTCCAGCCTTGAGACTGAATCCCTTCCAGCATGATGTCTTCCTCAGGTGCACTGTGGCTTCTGTCTGCACATGTCATTGCCCTTGGCATGCCTCCTCACCCCAGTCAACACCTACATCTGCAGAGCTCCCTGGTCTGACTTCTACTCCAGCTGGCCTCCACAAAAATTTCATCATCTTGTTTTCCATTTGTCTTCCTCCCTTTGTCCAAAGCATCAGCTAACTCATGCAATGCATGGTGTGCACAAAATTAATAGGCACTAACGCAATTTTATTGGCATCTTCTCTTTTTTCTCCCTAGTGACACATGCACATTCTAATTCTAAAGGCATGATTGCTGTTTCAGGTCTATAAAGGGGAAACAAATGGTTTTGGCAAAAAGAATTCTTGAACTCAAGCTGTACAAAAACACAGTATTTACTGCAGGAAGAAATAAAATACTTATTTTGTCTGATAATGAAAGTTTTATCATTTAGGAAAATTGCCATAATGACATAAAAATAAGAAAGAAAACCAAATATACTCCTGGAAAAAACTGCTTACATTTCTATTCCACTTCCATGCACATACTTATTTTCAAAATCACCACCACAACCCTCATCCTCTAAACATTTTTCTCACATCATCAGACTTGCCAAGATTGAGTTCCCTCCACATGCAAGCACTGGAAACACTTATACAGGATATCTGGCATCATCTTCACAGCAATGTTACACTGTACTTAGCCTCATTTTCCACATTTTTCAAAGGAGTTTTAGAGTCTTCAGAAGTTGAGGAATAACCCAAATGCAGAGAGTAATGGAAGAACCAGAAGATAAATTAGGGTGGCCTGAATCTTGAGCTGCACTCTTGAGATTTTGCTATGTTAAATAAGAGCAAATTAAAAATATTACAGGAAATTATACACATAATCTTATAATAATTACTATATATATATACAAATATATATTATAAATATTTGCTATGAAATATAATTACTAATAATCATATTATTGGTAAATCATTCTAAATTTAAAGAATCTCTCATAATCACCAGATTTATTTCTCAGTAACTTTAAAGGTTTAGTACATCCTGTCAAAATTTCTGTTAATTTTCTTGGCTGATCATGTTTATGGATTAGTGGGATGGCTGGAGGGAATTACTTAAAATTGTTGATCTAGGTTTCAGTAGCCTTGTTTCTTGAAGATGATTATCTAAAGACACAAAATTCACAATGTGACTATGGGATTCTGAAAAACTTCTTTCTTTCTGTTGCTCCTTTTATCCAGGCTATGGATAGATGATTAAAAGATGTCAACAAAGAATAAATGAACAGTGTGTGAGGGGATAAAGTTTAAATTAAATTGTGTACTTGGAAAAAATAGTGGTGAATAACAGGGAGAGATAAGGGATATGGTATGTATGAGTTTTGATTTTTCTTTTTGTGTCTTTTTCTGGGGTGATGCAGAGGTTCTGAAAAATTCCTCAAGGTAATCAATACTCCGCTATCAGAAATAATCTGCCATTGGTTGTCCACCATATATAGAATGTATGTGTGTAAAGATTTATCAAAAATATTAAAATTTAAAAAACAAGCAAGAAACATAACTGTGTATATGTCCAGTTTTAATTTCAAAGCTCCCAGTGTCCCCAACTTATGCACTAAGACTCGGAAGTAGTAAGTTTATATCATTTGATTCCCCATAACTCAGTAATTGTAATACGCTTGGTATCAACATCATCATTTAAAAAAACACCAGAAAATATTGCAACACCTATTATTCCTAGGTGGACTCCAATCCAAGTACTGACCAGGCACAACTCTGCTTAGTTTCCAAGATCTGAGGAGATCAGGACAATTCAGGCAGCTATAACAGTAGATGAAACTTCTTGCTACTGGTTGCCCTAAGACCCTGGTGTACACAGCCTCTGCTGGATAGTTGTGGAAGCCATGACACTCAGTGCCAGGCTCCCAACTGCAGCCCCTTGCTCACTGCCAGCCTGTACTAATCCCACCAGATTGGGATTTTTTGGTGTGTCACAGTCCAGCACAGTTAATTCCCCGGATGGCCATATGCCACCTTCTACCACATTGCATCATGCTCCTTCCCATACCCTGCACACCCACCTTCCCATGGCTACCTGGGTCCTTTCAGTGAGTCCCCAAACCCCTCATTGAAAGTGATAGCATCACCTACAGGCTGGCCTGTCCAGTATGTGGCTGTGCTGCTGCTCTGGACCCTCCCTTGCAAAGCTCACAGGCTGTCTTGTCCTCCCAGGAACCCACAGAGCTGCAGACTTGCAGGAGTGCACCAGGTTGTGCCAGGAGAGGGAAAGGAAGAAGACTGAGGAAGGCTTGGCCACCCAAAGACAGGCATGTTTCCTGCTCCTAACTCATCACTTTGTGATGTTCACTACCCTCTGATCCCATCTGGCCCTTGACATCTTGTCCAGCCACAGCACCCATTCTCCACTCCCTGCAACTGTGCTGTTCCTGCAGCTGGACCACCTGTTGGGAGCCAGCCTTGTCTTGGGATGGGAAGGCCCTATCTTGCACACTGCAATACATTGAAGCAACATGCATTCCTTTTGTGGTGTGAGTTTGGCCACCCAGGGGTGGGTGACTTTAGGATTCTGATCCCCTCTGCTCTAGCAGGAAACCAAAGCCAGGGCCCCAGATGTGACCATGCACTTGGTGTGGGGGTGTGGGTACCAGTGGTATGGAGTGGTGTGGTGAGGGCTCTTGGAGTGTGTGGAGGAGGTTATAACATTCAGCTTTCTGGGTTTAAATGAGTCGTGAGTCATGAGGCTATCCCAGGAAACTTAGTGCATTTCAGGAATTTGGCTTGGCTTACTTGCTAATCCCTATCTAAACATCCATGTACCCCTGAGTGCTCCAGTCTTCCATTTAGAATGGGACATATTATGCTGTTTGCACTAACTGGATGGCTTCTGGTCCTCTGTGCCTCAATTCTTCAACTTTTGCAACCAGGGCTTCTCTATGTGGTATAGAAGAACTCCATCATTGCTCATTAGTCCATCCCATATTGGAGAGAAGTAGAAAATTCAGAAGACATCAAGAGTAAAATAATCTACTACATGCAAGGGTAACCACATAAAACTGAGTTCAGACTATTCAACTGGCACTATAGAGACAGGAAAAGAGTGGCATGGTATAGTTAAGATTCTGAAAGAGAAAGACTTCCAATCAAGAATTCTGTACCCATCCAAATTAATCTTCAAAACTGAGAGAGGGATTAAAATTTTCACAGACAAATAAATCCTAACAGAATTTGATAACAAGAAAAAGCCTTACATGAAATACTAATGAGAGTTCTGTAAGTTGAAAAAAAAGGCAGTTGAGAGAAGTCTTGAGGAGGGCACAGAATGCAAGAGTACCAGTACAGGTAATTTAAAGGATAAAAAGAACTAGAGGGAAAAGAATCTGACAAAGAAAATCCAATGGATAAGATGGTGGATTCAAGCAGTTTTCATGATAACTTTTAATGTTAATGGACTAAACTTACAAGAAAAAAGATACTGATTTATAAAATGTATTAAGAAATATAATCCAGATCTATGTTGCCTACAAAAAACTCATCTTAGACACAAAGATACAAATAAATTGAAAATGAAAGGAAGGAAAAAGTTCCACAGAAAGGAGGACTAGCTACATTAATATCAAACAAAATAGAGTTTAAATGTAAAGACATCATAAGAGACAAAGAAGGACACTATATATTAACAAAAGAGACAAAGAAGGATGAAGAAGAAATAACAATCATAAATGTCTGTGCTACCAATCAAGGAGCTCCAAAGTATGAGACAGACATTGGCAAAACTGAAGGAAGTAACAGACACTTCGACAATAGTAGGAGACTTCAATACACCACTGTCATCTATAGAGAGAACAACCAGACAGAAGACCAACAAGGAAATAGAGAAACTAAAGATCTTGATAAAGAAATTAGTCTTAACAAACATATACAGGTCATTAGACCTCAAGATACATTCTTCTCTAGTGCTCATGGAACATTCTCAAGGATAGATCATAGGCTGGGCCACAAAGCATGATTTTATAAATTTAAAAACATTGAATTAGTCAAAACACTTTCTCTGATCAAAATGGAATGAAGCTGGAATATCAATAACCATCAAAGGATGAGAACGTTCACAAATATATGGAAACTAAATAACACACTCAAACAACCAATTGGTCAAAGAAGAAGTTGCTAGATAAATCGGTAGCTACCTGGAAATGAATGAAAATGAGAAATGAGTCCTCAGCATATGAGGACTTATGAAATGTGACAAAGAATGTGCTGAGAGGGAAATTTCTTGCCAAAAATTTCTATACTAAAAACAAGAAAGAGCAAAAATCAAGCACTTGGATGCTCACCAGGTGGAACTTGAGAAACAACAGCAAGCTAACCTCAAAGCAAATAGGACAAGAGAAATAATAAAGAATAAAACAGGGTTAAACTACTGGGAGAAAGAAAGAACAATAGAGATAATCAATAAAATGAAAAGTAGGTTCTTTGAGAAAGTCAATAAAATCAATGGGCTACTAGCAAGGCTGATAAAGGAAAAAATAGAGAGAGAGACTGCAAATAAAGAAAATAAAGATTTAGAGGAGAGTCATTATGACAGACCCTAGAGAAATGAAATAAATAATAAGATGACACTATGAACAACTATATGGCAATGAACTAGACAATGTGGATGAAACGGATAAATTCCTGGAAACATACAAACTAGCTACACTTAGGAAAAAATAGAAAATCTCAACAAATGAGTCACAAATAAAGAGATTCAGTCAGTCATCAGAAATCTCACAAAGAAAAGCCCAGGGCCAGATGGCTTCACAGGGGAATTTTATTAAACATTCTAACAAGAGCTCACACAAGTCCTGCTCAAACTTTTCCAAAAAAAAATTGAGGGAAAATGAGCACTACCGAACTAATATTATGAAGCTAGCATCACTTTAACAACAAAACCGGGTAAAGATGCTACAAGAAAGGAAAACCACAGGTCAATTTCCCTAATGAACAAAGATGTGAAAATTCTCAACAAAATACTAGCAAAATGAATCCAAGACTACATTAAGTGAATTATGCAGCACAAGTAAATGGAGTTTATACTAGGAATGCAAGGATGTTTCAACACAAGAAAATCAATTAATATAATAGCACAGCATTTGAAAATCATTAACAAATTGTAGGGAAATATCAAATGATCATCTTGATTCATGCGGAAAAAGCATTCAACAAAATTCAACATCCTTTTCTGGTAAAAATATTTCAAAGGATAGAAATCAAAGATAACTTCCTCAATACAATAAAAGGTATATATGAAACACCCATCACCAGCATTCTACTCAGTGGAGATAGACTGAAATCTTTACCTCTAAGATAGGGAATGAGACAAGGATGCCTTCTGTCACCACTATTATTCAACATTGCGCTTAAAGTACCAGTTAGGGCACCCAGGCAGGACAAAGAAATAAAAGGCATCCAAATTGGAAAGGAAGAAGTAAAACATTCATTATTTGCAGGTGACATTATACTATACTTGCAAAATCCTGAGAAATCTACAATGAAGTTATTTATGCTAATAACCTCAGCAAGGTGACAGGATATAAATTAATATGCAAAAATCAATATTGTTTCATACACAGGCATGACCTAACTGAGGAGTAAGATAATGAAAAATCTCCATTCAAAATAACAACTAAAATAATCACATACTTAATAATGAACTTAACCTGGGATGTAAAGGAGTGTACACAGAAAACTACATGGCATTGCTAAAGGTAATCAAAGAAGATCTAAATAAGGTGGAAGGCATTTACTGCTCATGGATAGGTAGGTTAAATATAATTGAGGTGTCAATTCTACCCAAATTGAGCTACATATTCAATGCAGTACCAAACGAAATTCCAGCAACCTACTTTAAAAACTTGAAAAAGTTAGTTACCAAATTCATCTAGAACGGAAAGAGATCCCAAATAGCTAACAGCATCTTTTAAAAAAATGAAAGAATTGGGAGAATTAACACTTCCTAATTTGAGAACTTATAAATCCACAGTGGTCAAAACACCAAAAAGATAGAAGAATTGACCAACAGAATTGAATGGAAAGTGAAGAAATAGACTGCCAAATCTATTATCAACTGATTTTTGATAAGGTATTCAAATCTAATGAACTGGGGAAAAATAGTCTTTTCAATAATTGGGCTTGGGAGAATTTGGATATCAATAGCAAAAAGAATGAAAGAGAACCATTACCTTACAGCCTATACAAAAATTGACTCAAAGTGGATCAAACACCTATATATAAGAAGTAGTACTTTAAAGTTCTAGAAGAAAATGTAGGGAAATACCTCCAAGACCTAGTAATAGGAGGTAGCTTTTTAAACTTTACACGTAAAGCATCAACGACTAAAGAAAAAAAAATAAAAAGGAACTCCTCAATATCAAATGCTTTTGCACTTCAAAATGCTTTGTCAAAAATTTGGAGAGGCAGTCAACTCAATGGGGGAAAATATTTGGAAGTCACACATTAAAAATATTTGATATCCTGTATACATAAAAAAGACAAAAGAATGAACAGTCTGATTATAAAAATGGGCTAAATCTATGAAAAGGTTTTCCCACATAGATGACAATCATAATGTTTCTCTCCATTGATTTTTTTCATATAGTCAAGGTAGGAAGATTTACTGAAAGGTTTCACAGACATTTGGTACCCATACTTTTTTCTTGCAGTGTGTGTTTTCTCATGTTACCTAAGATCAGAACTTTTTATGAAGGCCTGCCCAGATATATGACTGTTATATGGCTTGCTTCTAGTGTTAATTTGTTCACATTGACTAAAGAATGTCTGGTTACTAAGGACTTATTAAGGTATTTTGCTGATACAGGATTCCTTTCCAACTTGAGTTGAGACAATTGAGTCAATGTGGAGTTTTGAGTGAATTCTTCTTCCAAATTGTGACATTCAATGGCATTCCCTTGAATGTGAGATGTCTGCTTTGGTGAAAGAGAGGAGAGATGTTTAAAAGTGCACTCACATATCTTTAAGTCAATTATCTTTGTATCAATTCTATGCTAACAATTTTGGGGGCCCCCACTTAAAATTTTTTCACATTAATTCCATTACATAGTTTGCTGGAGCAAATTTTATCCTCAATAATATCTCAATTTAAGGGCTATTTAATACATGTTGAAGGCTTCCCTGTTTCAAAATTTAGGTATATGTATGGTGTTCCTACAATTGTACTTTTACAAGACCTCATGTTATGATTGTGAGTTCATGTTAATAAACTGCCCAAAACATTTACTGGTACAGTGCCTAATTGCACCTTTAATTGAAATCAGGGGATTGTGTGAATTCCTGATTTATTCCATTCTATGGTGTCTGTTTGAATGACCAGTATTCATTCCCAGGAAACATACCATTGACAAAATGGCAGCAGATGTATCATTGCTGAAGATGTGATGCATGGATATCTTTTCTTGTTTTCTGAGGTCATATTCTCTGTCTGAAATACTTGACAACAAAATTAGGTTATGGATGTAATGGATTTTTGCAGAAATTGGGTAAAAATTTGAAAACATATGGCTCCAGAGATATGAAAAGCAATATTAATAGGAGGGGAGTTATGAATGGTAGAATGATAGCAGTTGGAAATAAGCAAAGTAGGGGCATAAGACCCCTTAAACTGGAAGTAAGTGAAGTAGGGGGTAAGACCCCTTAAGAGTTCAGAAATAAGATGGGAGTGAAGTGAAACATCCACAATTTTATTATAATAAGATTGGTATACCATTGAGGCCTTGTTTGCTGCCATGGTGGGGTAGTTGCTTAGGAAGGTGTTGCTTTATCTTGAAAGAGAGTGCTGATTTTCTTTTGGGGTGCTAATGGATAGCTGAGTATGCTGATTCTGATAGAGATACAGATCCAGTACTTATGACCAAGTGAAGAATTTGCTTTTTATTTTTTAGAAGTTTTTGAGTTAGGTTGATTGTGGATTTGAGGTGTTGGAAAGGTAAGTGTTGCTGGATTAGTGTGACAGCATAACCAAAGAGTAAAGACAACATAGAGAAAAAAAGGAAGATGATGACAAAGAGAGTTGAATTTAGGAAAGTATATTAATGACACATATTGAAAGAATGAATTAGAGACAAAGTCATATAAGTTACCCTGTAACCAGATATCCCAGATCAAAAATAGGGAGTCAGTGATTTAGTGTTCCATGGGGTGTCTTTGATGCTTCTGTTATCTTACTTCTGTAAGCAGAACTGAGAAGGCTGATTAAACAAAAACTATGATTATCAACATTATATCATTGTTTAATATGATGTAGATTAATTACTGACAGAAGGTTAGAAAATGTTTTAATTTCTATGACATTTTTAAACCATTTTTATGCAATTTAACCCATGAAATGAACTTTATTTTTAGCACTTCATTTTTATAAAGTTAAAGAATAAATGTTCTAAACTGCTTGGAATAAAATTATATTCTTCCAGCATTTGACTTTGAGAGAGAAAAATGTTGAAAGTCATTAGGTTTGAAATATTTAAAGTTTATTTTGTCTGATATTAGTATGGCTACTCCTGCTTTCTTTTGGTTACAACTTGTGTGGAAAATCTTTTTCCATCCTTTCACTTCCAATCGATTTGTATCCTCATGTCTAAGATGAGTCTCTTGTGAGCAGCATATAGCTGGATTATATTTCTAATCCTCTGTGCCAATCTGTATCTTTTAATTAATATGTTTAGTCCGTTAACATTCAAAGTTATTACTGAAAAGATTTCTTGAATCCACCATCTTATCATTTTGATTTTATTTGTCAGATCTATAAATTATTTTCCCTCTTTCTTTCTTTATCATTTATGTTATCCTTACTGGTACTCTTCAATTTTGTGCCTTCCTCCAGACTTCCCTCTGTTGTCTTTTTTTTCAACTGGTTGAACTCCCTTTGGTATTTATTGTAATACCAGTCTCTTGTTGACAAATTCTTTCAGGTTTTCTATGTTGAAAATTTAAGCTCTCCCTCTGTTTTGAAGGAAAATTCGGCTGTGTACAGAGTTCTTGGCTGGAAGTCTTTCTCTTTCAGGATCTTAACTGTATAATACCGCTAGATTTTCACCTCCCATGATGCCAGTTGGGTAATCTGAACTCAGTCTTATGTGGTTTCCTTTGTATGTAGTAGATTGCTTTTCTTTTGCCAATTTCAGAATTTTCTGTTTCTCTGCAACATTTGACAGACTGATTAGTTTGTCTAAGGGAAGGACTATTTGGACTTATTTTTTTGGTGTTCATTAGGCTTCTTTGATTTGTATATTTATGTCCTTTGTACGGGTTGTGAAGTTTCTCTCCATTATATTCTCAACTAGCCCTTTCCTTCTCTCTTCTCTTTCTGGGACACTGATCCTTATATTTGTCTACTTTTTTCCATCTATCATTTCCCTAAGGTCAAATTCAAAATTTTCCATCTTTTTTGCCATTTAGTGTTTAGAGTGTTCAAAATCAGCTATCCTCTTCTCTAGATCACATACTTTTTCTCCTGTCTCTTCAAATCTGCTGTTATGTGCCTCTAGTATGTTTTTTATTTGGTCAACAGAGTCTTTAATCTCTGTAATATCTGTTATTTTACTATTCGAATGTCTGTGTCTCCTCTGGCCACAGAGGCTGGGCTATATCTACCTGCATTAATTTGGTTATTAGACTGGGTTATATCTGCCTGCGTTTTTATATGCTTAGTGATCATCTGTTATTTTCATCACATGTAAATATCTTTTTTTTTGGTTTTAAGAGTTCTGACTTTATTAAACCCATAACCATGAGCAAATGCCACATGTATTTATTTATTTTTTTGCATGGGCAGGCACTGGAATTGAGCCCTGGTCTCTGGCATAGCAGACAAGAATTCTGCCACTAAGCCAACATTGCACTGTCCCCCATGTATTTTTTAAACAATACTTTTATTGAGAAATCTTTGTGCATAAACAGTCCATACATTGTGCACAATCAGTGGCTCATAAATATCACCACACAGTTGTGTATTTATCACCATGATCATTTTTAGAACATTTGTATCACTCCAGAAAAAGGAATAAAAAGAAAGAAGAAAAAACTCATACTCTCATATCCCTTGCTCCTCCCTCTCATTTGCATGCAAATATCTTGATTGAATTCCTTTGGAGTTGTTTTCTTTCAGAGGCCTAAAGCCTTGTGTTTGTGGGGTGGGTTTATAGCAGAATGCAAGTTATGGGAAGGGACACAACAGTGCAGTGATGCATTGCAGTGCAGGTATAAGGGCAGTTTGGATATGTTACAGTGGTGCTTGTGAATGTGGGCACCCAGCAACCAGGGAGGGTGTAACTATGCAGGTACACAGGTCTATGAAGTGTAACCCTGGAGGGCACTGGTCTAGGGTATGGGGTCCTCTGTATGCATGCAAAGAACTATGGAAGCAGGTCTCAGTATTTTGCTCTCATGAACTCGGAGTGCATCTGACCTTGCTGCACAGGTCAGCACTTTCTCAGAGCCAGGAAGCATACACAGATCTAGGCGTGCCATCAACTGATGTTTCCAGAGCTGAAAGTCATGATTGGATGTCATGCACATGCATGGGTCTAGGGATGTCATAAGCTGATGTTCCCAGAGCTGAGGTTCATAGACTGGGGCTGTCTATGTTCCCAGAGCTGAGGAGCATAGATAGATGCACTCAGCTCAAGAGGACAGGGTTAGTTTGTGTGACTTGGGTGAGGTGGATGTATGGGTGTAACCTGGGTATGGAGGTTATCACCTGCAGCCTTTATGTGCTAGTTGCAGCCTGCAGGGAACAGGGAGAGAGAAGTAGTGCTTGTAAAGGATGCAGGAAAAGTGGGTTAGACTGCACTTGGGGGGATAGTGGTGTGGGACAGGTACATACCCTGGCAGTTGGTTGGAGGGCACTTCCAAGTGCACAGAGTGAAGTAGGTGAGAGGGTTTAGGTGCATGTGGTGTGGTGTGAGTTTGTCACAGGGCTGTGCTGGCAAGGAACATGATGTGTTCAAGGAATATGCTTTGGCTTCTTCAGTCCCTGTTTCCCCATCCGTGCACTCCTGTGCTTCTGCATTATGCTCCAGTTTTCTGTTTCTTAGTTTCTCAGCTTTTGCAACCAGGTACACCCTATGTGGTGTAGAAGGCCCTCCCAGGTCAGTTGAATTCTTGAATCACTGTCTCATTCACCCTCCCATCCCTTCTCTAACTTTTCCTTAGATCAGGTCTGAACTCAATCTGCCTTATTTGGTCAGTTACTGGAACTCTATTTTATTTTTTAACTCTTTTTTCTATAGCATAAACATATTCAAGCAAAGAAAGAAAAAAACAATAGTTTTCAAAGCACTCTTCAACAGGTAGGTGCAAGACCCAGAATTTGTATGTGCAAATCCCAGAATTTGTCATGATCTATAATATGATCCTCTCAGATTTTTCTTTCTAGTTTCTCCAGAATATAGGAGGCTAGAATGTATAAATATCTTCTTATCATCACAATTAATTACGTTTTCTTTCTTGTGAAAAATAATATATATAAAAATAAATTTCAAAGCACAGCATGATAATTAGTTATAGGACAGATTTCAGAGGAGCCTGGCATGGGTTATAATTCTGCATTTTAGTATTTTATTTCTAGCTGTTCTAAACTACTGGAGACAAAGAGATATGAATTTAATGATTCAGCAATCAAATTCATTCATTAAATCTTATCTTCTCTGTATATCTGCACCATTACCTTTGATCTCTCTATCCCTCTCTTTAGGGGTGTTTGGGCTATGGCCTTTCTAAATTTTTCCTGTTGGAAGGGTCTGCCAATAATATGGCGTACAGAGATAGAATTATCTGATGTTCTGGAGAGGCTTGGCCCTCTTGTTTTAGAACTTTTCTGGTCCAGGGGCCCACATGGAGGTTGTAGGTTTATGTAAGTTTATTCTAGCACATGAAACCCTTGTGGAATCATATATATTGCCCTAGGTGTTGTTTAGGGTTGGCTGGAATGGTCTTGACTGGGGTTCAGCAGGTTATGATAGGCAGCAACATCTAACTGCAGCTTATATAAGAGCAACCTCCAAAGTAGCCTCTTGACTCTATTGGAATTCTCTCTGCCTCTGATGCTTTATTTTTTAAACTTCTTTACCCTCTTTTGGTGACCATCACTTTTACCCTGAATAAGAAACTACTTCTATCTCTGACAATCTTCTGTACTATTTCTGACCACAACTGTTAACTTCAACTTGACACAGATGCAGACTTACTTCCTATCCCAGGGGCTCATCCTGACCATATTCCTCCCAGATTTTGAAATTGAATTTGGCCTTGAACTTGAACATGAATTTGATCCTGATTTTAAAAGTTTTTTACATACCTCAATTCCAGACTGTGCCTACCCCAGAATCAGAACTTGACCACGATTTTGACAGTAATCTAGAATTTAACATTGACTTTGATTTTGATCTTGTCACTGATCTTGAAATTGTCCTGATTTTATTCCTGATTAAATTCCATGTCTTCTCTCTATCTTTCAGACAACATTTAGCCTTACTGTAATCTTAAATTTGATCTTCACTTTGATTTGATCCATGCCTTGATCCTGCCCCTGACCATTGTCCAGACTATTTTCAGACTTTTGAACCTAACCTTGATCTTGAACTTGACCTTGACTTTGAACTTTTTAAAAACATTTATATGTAGCTATGCTCTTGATTCAAACCCCAATTCTCCCTTATTCTTGTCCAGAGCATTTATTGGTGAACTTAGAATTTGACTATGATCCTAACCTTGAATTTAGCCTTCATCTCAACAATGTGCTTGTAATTGAACTTGGCATTGACTGTAATTCAGTTCTATACTCTGCCTATCCATTTTCTAGGACTTAATGTACACTTGAATTTGACAATGATCTTGACATGGAGATTAATCTTGACTTGCCCTGATTCAGCTCCACATTAAGTCCTAGACTGTCATCAGCTCCACATTCAGTCCTAGAATGTCACCTAAACCTTCTCAATTGCCTCCTTCTGACTGTGCCTCCTTCTGACCATTAACTGAAATTGTTACATATTTATGTATATCTTGAAACTGATTGATATCTCATTCAGTCCCTGACTATTGGAGTGAGGATATACATGTCTATTGTCCTGAAATTCACCTAGACATTGATCGTGGCATTAAACTTGTCCTTTTATATTGTTATCCTGATTGACAACCTCATCTTGTCCATGACTATCATCTAGACCTTCAAGTAAAATTGGCTTGACACTGATCAATAGCTTGAACTTGACCTTATTCATGATTCTGACATTATTCAGGTAACTGATTAATATCCATATACTATTGGGCCAAATTCTAAATTGAGTTTCATTTGCCCTTGATTTTGAAATTGAACTCAATATTCTCACTGTAATTGGACTTAATGTTGTTCTTGAACGTTGCCTTCAAATTGAGTCAGATCCACATCACTCATGATATCATATCTAGATCTGATTGTAAATTTGACCTTGATCAGGATTCAGACCCACTTCCAGTTCTTGCCTATTATCCAGAACATGTTATTCCTTGTGATGATCAGATCCTGGGGTCACAATGGCTAGATGATAATGCCCAATTTTCTAGTCAGGCAAACACTGGCCTGACCATTGCTATACAGATTGTGGGTTGATAAACTGAATTAAACAATCAGTTGTTTTCATTTCTGGCTGATTACATCTGCAATCATCTAAGGTATGTCACCCACCAAAAATATAATCCAGTCAGTTGAAGCTTCTTAAGGAAGAAAGGAGATATTTTTACTGCTTCTACAGCCACCGAGACCCTCCTGTGGACTTCATCTGGACCCTACCTCAGAGCTTCCAGCTTCACAACCTGCTGTAAGGGTTTTGGACTCTTCCATTCCCATGGTTGTATGCCATGCCTTTATAAATCTCATATTTACAGAGATTTATATCCAGATATCTCCTGTTGATTCTATTTCTCTAGAGAACACTGACTAATACAGCTTGGTATCAGGCATGATTCTTGAGAAACCGAATCTTAAAATTTTATCTTTGCAATTAGTTTCCTACTTTGATTAGACTTAGAGACTCTAATGACTCTGTTTCCAATAACCAAGATGGCACTTCAGTCCATAGGGTGATTTGGCAAGAGAGATACACAAAATACCACCATTAAATGCTACTAATCATACACTTATATGAGACAAGGCTCTGTGTGGGAGGTTTCTTTTTACACATTTATGGAGTTTTGTGGAATTAATAAGTATAATGATCTTTGCTGGTTGTTTTTAAATATGCTGGATGCAGTGATGAAGGAAGAAGATGATCTGAAGTCTTCAAATTCACAATTTAAGCCCCATATTAACACTGTGAATGTTACCATGTTTACCCTGAAAAATCTTATTTCTTATGGTCACAGACTTGAGATGTCTGAGAACCAGAACCAGAATCTCATTGTGTAAATAGAAAATTTACAATATAAGCTAAAATATCAACCTTCCAGGGTGTCTGCTATTAAAGTAAGAGCTCTGAATGCAGAAGAAAGGGATCCTGAAATGTGGGATAGGGTTATATGGCTTTATAATGATGCTGATGGAGAGGGAGAATCCCTTGAATCTGTTGAGCTTTTGCATGACAGATCTATAATGGCCTGCCCAGGAGAAAGTGTTTCCCAACATTCAGTGTGCCTTGAGAAAACAGCTTCTCAGCACCCAAGCTGCCCAAAGCAGTCTTCTATTCTACCTTCACCTAATGAGATTAGCCCTTCAATGTCTGCTAACCCAGTAACCACCTCCTCTGGGGAAACAATTCTAACTTCTCTGTCTGGAATGATTAATCCTCTTTGTCAGAAGAAACTCCAATAGAATTCTCTGAGTTAATTGGCTTGAAAGATACTTCTATTTCTTTTCATGACCCATGCCCATCACCCCTCTTTTCCTCAAGACCTACAGTTTTAGTGTAGTATATAATGAGTCTAAAATCCCAACAGTCCCCAAAAGGTAAGGTTCATGAGGAAATATGATATATTCTAAAAGAACTGCATGAGTTTTCCAATCTACATTGACAGAAATCAGGGGAGTATGTGAGGCAATCGATACTAAGCCTTCAGGGGGATAATTGTGGAATGAATATAAAGTTGGATCAAGCTGAATTTATTGATATGGGCCCACTAAACAGAAATTCTATATTCATTGTAGCACAAGGGGTTAGAAAGAGTGATAACAGGTTATTTGGGTGGTTGTTTGAAACGTGGGACCAAATGTGGCTGACATTACTTGATATCAAAATGTTAGAACTGCATTGACATATTGTAGATGAGAGGATCCAAAAGCTTAAAGAGATTGGGATGTTAGAGTGAATTTATCATGGAAGACATGCTCACATACCTCAGAAGTGTCCAGGGGACACATCTTTCATCAGAAGCTTGACAAATAAATTAATACGACTAGATCCATCATCCATGAACAGCTTTGTGGTTGTCTTTCTTTGTAGCTCAAATATTACTGCAGGAACTGATGTCACCGAGCTAGAATCCTTAAAGACAATGGGTATGATCAGATCCTGAGTTGACAGAAGTCATATGATGACAGTTAATCACCATAGACAAGGTGGGCATGGTCACCATAATGGACAGAAGACTCAACACAGCAGACAAAATTATCTGAATTTCAGAGAATTCTGGTGTTTGCTAGTTGATCATGGGTACCTAGAAGTAAAATAGGTGGATAGTCTGCCAAATTCTTGTTTGAGCTGTATAAGCAGAATAATTCTACTTCAAGTGAACAGAAGTCTAATTTGAATTACAAAAACAGAGTATTGGCCTTTAATTCCCGGACTTGAGAGAGGTTACAGATACAGATCCTCTTGAATGGCAGGAGAGCCCAGTACCCCTGGGGATGGACCACTTTACACTGCCCAAAATTTACAGTTTAACATTCCTCAGAATCTTCCCCAGGAAGACCTACAGTCTTTAATCAAGGTGACTGTGCATTAGGGAAAAGGAAATGATCATATATTTTAGAGATTATTAAAGAAACCCAAATGTCACTCTTTCCATTACTCAGAGTAGGGGCTTGTGTACCGCAGGTGATTGATAGAGCTTAAACTCATCTCCATCTCAAAGTGGGTCCAGTGGGTCCCCAGACCCATTTTGTGGTCAGTTGCCCTGTTCAAATGGATAACTGAAATAAACACACTCAGTAACTGGCAGAACCCTCACTTTACTTCTCTGATTCATGGAGTGATGGCTGATATGAAGGGAAAAGCCAAGTGGAAGCCACTGGAACTACCCACTACATAGTGAAATTGTGTATCAGAAGCAATACCCTATTCCTGGAGGAATTACAGAAATTAATGCCACTCTTAGGAATCTGAAGAATGTAGGTATGGTGATTTGCACCACATCCCCATTCAACTCTCCTATATGGCCTATAAAGAAAATAGATGGGTCCTGGAGGATGGCAGGGGTTTATTATTAATATAACCAGGTGTAACTGCAATTGAGCTGCTGTTCCCGATGTGGTGTTTATGCTTGAGCAAATCAAGACATCATCTGGTATCTGGTATGCAGCTATTGATTTGACAAATGCTTTTATTCTCAGTAGCTGGCAGTAAGGACCTCCAGAAACAGTTTACATTCATCTTGCAAGACAAACAGTATAAACTCACTGTCCTGCCTCAGGGACATAGCAACTCTTCAGACTTATATCACAATCTTGTCTCACAGAACTTGGTTGCTTCTCCTTCCCATAAGACATCACACTGTTCCATTATATTGATGATATCATTCTGAATGAACCTAGTGAGCAAGTAGTAACAGCTTCTCTACACTTATTCATAAGGTTTTTCAAGAGAGCCTGAATCCAAGAAAAATACAGGGTTCTTCTACCTCAGTGAAATTGCTAGTGTCCAGTATTATGGGGCATGTTGAGATATCCCTTCTAAAGTGAAGGATAATTTGTTCCATCTTGTCCCTCCCACAACTAAAACAAGGCACAATAAGTAGTTGGCCTCTTTGGATTTTAGAGGCAACATATTTTTCATTTGGGTGTGCTACTCTGGCCCATTTACTGAGTTGTCAGAAAAGCTGCTGATTTTTGAGTGGGGACCAGAATAAGAGGAGGCTATATGACAAGTACAGTCTGCTGTGCAAGCTTCTCTGCCACTTGGGCTATATGATCCAGAAGATCCAATCATGCTAAAAGTGTCAGTGGCAATTAGGGATCAGACTAGAGCCTCCTTTGGCCTACCATTATAGGAGAATTACAATACAGAAACTTAGGGTTTTAGAGTGAAGCCTAACCTTTCACTGCAGATAACCACTCTCCTTTTGTAAAACAACTTTACTGGGTGTGCTAGTTTGAAAGGATGCATGCCCCCTAGAAAAGCCATGTTAATCAATATTTCATTTCATAAAGTTAGAATAATCCCTATTCAATACTGTATGTTTGAAACTGTAATCAAATCATCTCCCTGGATGATGTGATTTAGTCAAGAGCAGTTGTTAAGATGGATTAGATAATGATATGTCTCCACACATTTGGGTGGGTCTTGATTGGTTTTATTGGAGTCCTATAAAAGAGGAAATGTTTTGGAGAATGGGAGATTCAGAGGGAAGAGAAGATGTTGCAGCACCATGAAGCAGATGTTCCACCAGCCAGTGAGTTTGGAGATGAAGAAGGAAAACTATTCCCGGGGAGCTTCATGAAACCAGAAACCAGGAGAGAAAGTTAGCAGATGATGCCATGTTCACCATATGCCCTTTCAGCTGAGAGAAAAGCCCTGACTGTGTTCACCATGTGTCTTCTCATTTGAGAGAGAAACACTGAACTTCATTGGCCTTCTTGAATCAAGCTATCTTTCCCTGTATTGATGCCCTAGACCAGACATTTCTATAGTCTTGTTTCAATTGGGATCTTTTCTCAGACTTAGAACTGTAAACTAGCAACTTATTAAATTCCATTTTGAAAGCTATTCCATTTCTGGTATATTGTATTCTGGCAGCTAGAAAACTAGAACCCTGGACCTTAATACAGACTGAATACTTAACTATGGGCTACAAAGTTACCATAAGTCCTGAATTCCCTATCACAAGCTGGGGGTTTTCTGACCCACCAAACCATAAATGTGGGCATCCACAGCAACAATTCATCATGAAATTGAAATGGTATATTAGAGGTAGGGTTTGAGCAGATCCTGAAGGCACAAGAAAGTTACACAAAGGTATGGCCTTAGTGCCCATGGCCCAACTCCTGCCACGTTATCTTCTCTTTCCCAGACCAGAGTTATTGCTTCATGGGTAGTTCTTTATATATAGTTAACTGAGAAAGAGAAAACTTGGGGTGGTTTTCAGATGGCAAAGCCCAATATGCAGTGACTGTCCAGAAATGGACAGCTGCAGAACTACAACTCTTTCCTGGGGTGTCCCTAAAGGGCAGTGGTGAGGAAAAATCCTCACAATGGACAGAACTTCAAGCAGTGCACTTGGCTGCTCATTTTTTGAGAACTGGCCAGAGATGTGTTTATACAATGACTCATGCCTATTGTTAATGGTTTTGTTGGATGGTCAAGGACTTGGGAGGAGCATGATTATAAAATTGGTGACAAAGTTCTGTGGAAGAAGAGTATGGTTAGACCTTTCCAAGTGGGATATTTGTGTACAATGTGAATGCTCACCAGAGGATGACTTCAGCAGAGGAAGATTTCAATAATCAAGTTGATAAGATTACCTCTCCTGTGGATACAAGTCATCCTCTTACCTCAGTCACTCCAGGACATTGTCCATGTCCATTGTCATGAAAATAGTGGGCATGGTAGTAGGGATGGGGGTTATGTATAGTCTCAGCAACATGAACTTAAATTTATCAAGGCCAACCAGGTTTCAGCCACTGTTGAGTGACCAATCTTGCAGCAGCAAAGACCCCCACATAATACCTGATATAGCCCCATTCCCCCAAGGTGATCAGCATGCTACCTGGTGGCACATTGTCTATATCAGGTGACACCCATCATAGATGGGGCAATGATTTGTTCTAACTGGAATATATATGTACTCTGAATATGAGTTTGTCTACCTTGCATGTAATGCTTCCACAAAAACTACCATCCATGAACTTATGGAATGCCTTATCCAACATCATGTTATTCCACACAGTATTGCTTCTGATCAAGAAGCCCACTTCACAGCAAATTAAGTACAGGAATGGGCATATGCTCATGAAATTCTCTGGTCTTAATTTGTTTCCCATCTTCCAGAGGCAGCTGGGTCAATAGAATGATAGAGCATCCTTTTGACGACCCAATTACAGTACCAATTAAGTGGCAATATCTTGCAGGAATGGGGAAGCATTCTGCAGGAGGCTGTGTATGCTCTGTATCACATCTACCCCATGTTATGTTTCTCTTCTAGCAAGGATTCATAGATCCTGTTAACAAAGGGTGGAAATGGGAGTGAAACAGCTTGCATTCATCCTTAGTAATCTACTAGGAAACTTTTTCTTCCTGTCTCTGAAACCTTAAGCTCTGATAGTCTGCAGTCTTAGCTCCAAAAGGAGGAATACTCCTACCATGAAACACAACAATAATTCTTTTGAACTGGAAGTTAAAACTCCCACATGGCAACTTTGGGTTTCTCATGGTACTGAATCAACAGACAGAAAGGAGAACACTGTTCTGTCTGGGGTGATTAATCTTGGCTATCAAGTGGGAATAGGACTGCAAATACACAATGAAGGTAAAAAATATATATATTTTCCCGCAATACAGGAGATTCCCTAGGGCCTCTCCTAGTACTATCATGACCTGTGGTTATAGTCAGTGGAAAACTGCAACAATCCAATTCAGGCAGACCTACCTATGGCCTAGAAATTTCAGGAATGAATGCTTGGGTCATCCCACCTGACAAAGAAACACAGCCAGCTAAAGGGTTTGCTGAGGATAAAGGGAATATAGAATGGGCAGTAGTAGAAGGTAGTGATAAATATGGACTCTGTGCATGTGAACAGTTACTGAAAAGAGGACTGTGATGGTATGAAAATTTCCTCTCTGTTTTATGAGTATGGCCTCCTTTCTACATAGCAAATATCTTGTTTATCTCTTATCATGATATAAATTGTATTGTTTATGTTAGAGTATTTGAGTTGTAGAATATGAAGTTTAAGAGTGAATGCTACCTAAGGACTCGTGCCCTATTCTGGTGAGATGTAGTGTATTTCTGGCGGTACACAGGACAGTTAAGTATTGTTAGATGAAACATACATCTCTTATTGTGTTGTATTTGGAAATTAAGCATGTTCCAAGGTGATGTGTATGGCTGCCAAGTTGATAAGGTGTGGGCTGTGATAGTTAGGTTCCTGTATCAACTTAGCCAAGTCATGTTGTCCAGTTGTTTGGTCAGGCAAGCACGGGCCTGACCATTGCTTCAAGGATATTTAATGGCTTGTTAGTTACCTGGGAAGATGGTATAATAAATCATTGGTGAGTTGATTGAATCTGTTGCTGATTACATCTGCAATCAACTAAGGTGTGTCTCCCATCAATGAGATAATTCAATCAACTGAAGACCTTTAAGAAAGAAGAGAGGTTTTTTCTACTACCACTTTGGCCAGTGAGCATCTCCTGTGGAATTCACCCAGATCTTTCATCAGAGCTGCCAGTTTCAAGCCTGCCTTACAGATTTTGGGATCTTCCATTCCCATGGCTTCATGAGTTACAGATATCTCCTGTTGGTTCTGTTTCTCTAGAGAACACTAACACAGTCCTGACTGTAAAATTGAATTCATCTTGCCTTTGATTTTAAACTTAACCTTGAATATAATTACCTTGAAATTGACCTTGATCTTTTGCCTGATTCAGACCTATAAATTGTCCTATATTTCATCTAAACACATCTACAATTGACCTGGTTTGATTGTAAACTTAAACTTGCATTCATTTTATTCAAGAATTTGAGTGTTATCTTGTTTTAAAATTTCACTTTGACTTTGATCAACAGCAATCCCTTTAAATTTGAGCTTGACTTTGATTCAAACCCGTTTCTGTCTCTGTCATCCAGATGCAGACCCTGACCTTGAACTGACTTGTATTAACACTGATTTAGAACCTCATCCTGTTGCTAAATGACACCCAAACCATGTTCAAGCCTAGGTCTTCTTCTTTACTTTTAATTTGACTATGGACTTGAACTTTTACTTCATTCTGAACTTCTTGATTCAGGCTCTCTTCCTGTCCAATACTATTCACCAATCTATATCTAGCAATGATCATGAATTTGAACTTTACTTTGACTTTAACCATGAACTTAACCTTGAACTTTACCATGATGTTGACACTGAATAAAACCTGAATAGATCCCTGAACACTATCTGAAATATGCCTATACCTTCAAATAATTAGTTTGACTTTAACCCTGATTAAGACCTACTTTCTCTCCTGAATGATATCTGAATCATAAATTAGTCTACATAATGACCTTGGATTTTACATTAACTTTGACCTTGACCCTGAAGTTTTAACTTGAAATTGACTCTGATTAAGAACACCATTCTTGTCTATCATCCAAAACTGACAGATATTCAATCCATGAATTTACCTTAGACTCATTGCAGAAATTTGTCCCTATTTATGACCTGAGTACTGCAACTGGGTTCAAATCTGATGATTACCTCTGCTGTGTGGCTTTATTAATCTCTGATTATTACCTTTGTTCTATATAAGGACTTACCTTAGATGTTGATCTCAAATCCACAACAATATTACATTTAAAAGATGACTGCAGTCAATATCTGGATTCATCCCCCATGACAATCTCAACTCATAGGAAAAACATCCAGTTGATTACTTTAGCCCTGCCATTGTGTTCATACAAGTAACATCAGATCTGCACAAAAGTTTCCTCTCATAATGGCCTCAGCATTGAGGCTGAGTTTGACCTTGATGATTACTTCACCCTACATTAAAAAAATTATGCCCAATAATGATCTCATCCTCGCAAAATTCATTCTGATACTGACCTCTGTCTAACAGAGACACTTATACCTTGTGAAACTTGAGCCCACAGTTAGATTCATACCTCATCATAACCTTAGCTGCACAGGTGTCTTCATCCCCAATGATGACCTCAGTCCCATAGTTGAATTCAGTGCCAGTAGCAGGATTCATCCCAGATGAAATCCTGGTCCCAGAACGGTGTTCATATCTGATAATTACCTCAGTTCCACCCCTGGACTTATCCCCAGTGATCTCAGCCCTTCACAAAGTTCATCATGTATGATGGCCTTAAGCCCCTAGAAAATTCCATCCTATATGTTGACCTCAGTCCCACATTAGGGTTCACTCAAATGATGACCTCATCTCTGCAGCCAGATTCAACCATGATGATGACCTAAACATGACAGAAACATTCCAGTTGTTACCCTTTTTCTAGCAGGGGGGTACATAGCTGTTGCTATCCTTGACCCCAATGCTGGGTCATCTCCAATATTGACCCCATTCTCACAGCGACATTCATTCATGATGGTAACTTCAGCTCTGTAGTTGAATACATCCCACATGTCCAGACGTTAACCTCATTCCAGTAACAGAGTTCATCCCTGATGATGATTTTAGTTCTTATTCCTTTATTTATCTTTAACCCTTGCTATCACTCCACCCCTAACCCATATAAGGCTATTTTAAAATCAGCTTTTCTCATGGTAGTTACGTAGGTTGCTGTCACTTGGGGAAAAAGAAAAAAGTTCTTGAGCAATACTAAATATAAGGCAGGGAATCTCTATAATAGTGTCTGGAGGCTTTTTCTGATAAAATCTGCCTTAGGGTTAAAAAGAGGAAATTGGCTTCTAGTAATTTTAATGGTCCCTACAGAATACAAAAACAAAGATTCAAAAGTCAGGGAGTGTAAGATGCAGAATAATAGAAGAGAAAATCAAAACTTTTGCCATTGAAATTCTCAGTTTCTCAAGGATAAGTTGGCAAGAAAGCCATTGAAAAAACTGCAATGCATTGGTCTTCATGAACACTCTGGCAGAGGACAGAACTCCAGTATATGAGGTAGAACTAGGTATTGCAGTCTTGGTCTTGCCAGATTTCAATTCTACTTAGTTTCTCTCCTTCCCTTGAACCTCAAACTTATTGAAATACTTGTTATTTCCATTTTTATATGTCTAGTGCACAGCTCATCCCACTCCAATTTACCTCTTTTCCCTGTAAATCTTCAAGAACAGTTCTCAGCAAGGAAGTCCTTGTTCCTAAATTCAGCAGATAGCTCTAAGTCCTCATATTCCTTGAATCTCAAATAACATTAGATGCTGATTATCACTTCTGCCTTCCATAATATTGTTCTTCCTTGGTCTCTACAGCAAAATGTTCTCCTGGGTTTTTTCTTTTCTTTTGATGTTCTTTCTTTGCATCATTGTTCTCTAATAGGTGATTAAATGATGAAGGAACTCAAACTTCAGTCCTAGGTTCTCCAATTTGCCCATACTCCAGCCCCCTTTACACATGATGAAGTGCACCCAAATGAATTCTCCACCTCTCACTCTCTCCTCAGTCATGAAACACCTTCATTCACAGCCTAGTTAACTCCTAATAATTCTTGAATCTCAGCCAAAGTTCTTTCCTGAACTTCTACCTTATCCAAATCCTTTCTCTATGCATATATCTTGGGTCTGAATCCGACTGCCTGGATAAGTCCTAGCTCTTCCACTAACTGGCAATAGGATCCTGGGAAAATTACGAAACTTCTCTTAGTTTGCTCTTCTAGAAATTGGGATGATAATAGTGCTTACATCATCTAGTTCCTCTGAGATTAGTATTAGCAATGAGTTAATGCATGTAAAGTATTCTATACTCCAGTATGGGTGAATGCAATCATCCCTTGCTCCTTCAGGATGAACAGTTGTAACACCTCCCCCACTTTATGCAAGCTCATGGTGCTTCACCATCCCTTGTTTCCACCACCAGCTCATTTTCTTAAAGCCATTCCTTCCTTAAACTCTGCTCAAGTGCACCAGTTGAATTTGCCATCTCTTTCCTTCTGTGATCCTGACTGATACAGGAGATTCTGTCCATAGTTGTTGAATTATTAAATGAATGAATGAAATCAGCTCACCTGTCTAAGCCTGTTTTACCACATAAAGATGATAAGCCACAATATAAACCAAGGTTCACGTTGTTGTGATGAGTTAATAAGAAGCAGGATGTGAACGCACATTAAAAAAACATAAAAATCAGGAGCAGTGGCTCTTAAATGTGAGTGTGCAAAAGAATCACCTAAGTCCTCTGAGATTCCTCTAAGGATTCATTAAATCTACCCAAAAAGATTCAGATCTAGGAGGTCTGGGATGGTGTGAATGGGTGTGGAATATAATTTGCATTTTTTTACAAGTTTCCAGGTGATCTTGATGCATCTAGCCTGGAGGCTACACTTTGAAAAACATTATAGTAGAAAAATGCTGCAGAATTTTCTTCCTTACAGACTCCAAATCTCATGGTTACATTAGCTATCTTTTAAAACACAAAAGACACAGCACAATACAATTTGGTTTATTTTATACTTCCTCAATTATTGAAATCTGACAGGTTTTCACTAAAAACAGAAAATGGGAAACCAAAGTAGCAAAAAGCTCTCATCTCAGAGTGGATGAGGGGCTATGCAAGGCTGGCCCAAGTAAGGGCTACACACATTTGCAGGACAAACCAGCTGAGTGGTCCAAGGAGTTTGCATCTACTGTGGACAGCCACTCAAGGCATAGTTGAGTTCTGCAGTTAGAGGTGGAAAGGAACCCCAGGTCTACCCCAATCAGGTCTGCATGGGCAAGCAATCACACCTCTCAAAGTATACTGGGCACGTCCCTTCCCTCAGATTCTCAGGCCAGAGTGCTCTGCTCCTCACACATCCATCCATTAACCCATACACTCACTCAGATACACATGGCTGAATTCACAGATTCATAAAACAGCACTCCATCTCAGCTTGATCACAGCTCCAGACTCAAAATCTGTGTAAGCTTCCTTAGCAGACTAACAAAGCCCCACATTAGAGGCAGGTTTTCAGTCATCCTGAGGATGCAATGAAGGTGAATACTGCATTCTGTACCTTCTAGGTATGAGGGAAAATTGTATTGTGAATCTTTGGGCCCATACCAGGCCAGACACAAATTCTGAGTGGTCATTCCAGCTCAGCTTATTTTCTCAATAGCCAATCAGTCAGGAAGTACAGTGCCAGGAGGCAAGTTACCAGGAGTTCTCCCAGTCCTCCAAGGTAGGGGATACAGTGACTCTCAGGATCCAGTGTCTGATGTCACATCAGTTGGACCATCATTTCTTCCAGGTACATCAGGAGTGCCACCTATTCATAAGAATAGACATGAAGAATTGGTCAAAAACCAGGTATAACCAAGAAACACTAGCAGTATTTCAAGAAATTCACAAAGTGAACAGAGTCAATCCTAACCAGTTCCTTCCTTCAGCTTCTCTTGGAGTTGTACATCCAGCTCTGAGTTCATGAGACAGCCTAGAGAGGTGAACCCTTACATAAACTTTTCTAGTATCCATCACTGAGAGCCTTGATTCCTCTTGTTTGATCAGATCCCACCATTCAGATATCTGGGAAATTTAGACCTGGACATTACTGGACTTAAATTTGCAATTTCCAGGACCCGTCTCACTTGGAACAGATGGACCTTGCTGAAGGTGTCATGAGTAGTTGTTTACTTGGTCCATTTGTTTCTTGCTGAACCCAGCTCCTTCCCTTCTCCCTTAAACTGAAATCATAGCATGCTACTAATCAGGACATTTCCTTATACTCCTCTAGTGAATCCTTCAGGGTCAAAAATATTCTGGATTGCAATGACCAGCCTCTTAAAACTACCTCTGGTACATCAGAAAATGCCAGTCCATAGTACTACCACCACACTCATGGAACTTCCCACCAGTGCCTTTGTTTCTCCTTGCTGATACCTTAGGCTTACAGTTCTGTGCCCACATAGGATGTCTGCCAGCTAGAGTGTTGACATGCAGCATGTTGAAATAACTCTTCTTAAGCTGGTACCACAGCTTAATTTCCACCCTACACTTATCACCACCCAATCCTGATCAACAACTGTACAGCCCTCTTATTAGTGTCCCAATGGGCCCAGAGGACCTTGCTGGACATTCATCAGCCTCTCCAGGATCACCTGCCATATTCTCAGGACTTCTCTTCTGATCTTCTAGAGTGGGTGTGCAATAGCTTCTCTATCCAGGATTTGCCCCTTAACAAGTTGACTGAACTCCTGGAAGACAGAGACTGCACTCTTTGTCCTCTTCCATGATCAGCTTCTCACCCAGAATCTCTTAAGAAAGGGTGGCAAAGGTTGCCAATGAACTAAGCAAATGAATGTGGAATTTCTGCTGCAACATCTTTATCTGTATCGGGCTTGCCAGCACATAAAATACTATAAGGGTCCTGTTGGTTGTGACCAAGTGACCTTCCACCAGATAGATGCTGTAGAGTAAAACCAATAGTCTGAAATTGCCAGAAAGCAGAACTTGGGCTTACATGGAATTGATTTCTGAAGGAAACAAGAAATGTTGAAGATTTACAGAAAAATCATCTGCTAGCACCTGGTACATTTAAATGGTACCTTTGCTACAATTTAAATAACATTTTTATAACTGTACAATTAATTCTAGTACACGGACTGTATTAGGATTCATGGTGTATACTGCCCCCAGGAGGACACTGGGTAAGACACTATCCTTTCTCTGTTTATTCAGTAAAGAGTTGCAGTGAGTGGAGCATCCACCCTGGAAAGTGAAGTCCTTTGTCTGAGACTACACCATAGTGAATCTTTGATCTCATGTTGCATTGGCCAGAAGTCTATTTCAGAGGGTGGAGTGGTTCACCCCAGGAGACACCACAATGTCCTGCCACTTTGGACTCCTCATACCTCTGTATCAACAGGCACAGAAGGGCATTACCATACTCTCAGGGTGATTGATCCAGGTTAATAAAGGGAAATTGGAAATTTATGTCACGAAATAGGTAAGAAAGAGTTCAGGAGATTCTGCAGGGTGTTTCTTGGTATTGCCATGCCCTGTGATTAAGGTCCATGGAAAACTGCAGCAACCCAACCCAGGCAGAACCACCACGGGCCCAGACCCTTCTGGTATGAAGGTCTGGGTCACTACACCTGGCAAAGAACCATGACAAGCTCAGGCCAAGGGAAAAGGGGGCATGAGATGCAGAGTGGAAGAAGACAGTTGTAAATTACCACCTAAAACCATGTGACCAGTTGCAGAAACAAGGGTTGAAATTGTTACAAATATTTATCTGTTATTTTGTTATGGATTTGTCTGTGTATTTATGAATATGTCTGTGTGTACATGTATATAACATCTTTGTTTTCTTCCTTCTCTTATCCTCTTATATAAAATAAAATATATTGTTTACCTCTTGGTATTTAAGTTACAGGATATGAAGGGTAAGAGTGAGTATCATCCAAAGACTTTAATTCTCTCCTCAGAAAAGGGTGAGCATATTTGGTTGTATGCAGGACTGTTGTATCATGTTAGGTGTAAGTAGGGCTTCATTATGGTCCATATTTGGAGAACCAGTATGGCTTACAAGGTATATGGGTGCCAAGCTCATAATTAAACAGTGATGTTGACTTTTAAGTGTCAATTTTGTTGAAACTATGTGGTTCAGGTGTTGGGAAATGCTTGTAGACTACTTGGCAAATGCTAATCTATATGGTGCTATGAAATTATTTTGTAGATGTGACTCAAATCTACAACTAATTTGAGAGAATACCCTCAAAGATGTGGGTGAGTGTTATATGAAAGGTAACATGATATTTTTGGCTACTTAATTTAGTCTCATATTCATGGACAACACAAACCAGTGATATAAAAACAGAATTCATTAGGAAAGCAATTAAAAGATTATTAGAAATAAGATATATTACATCACCAGACAGGACAGCACCAATACCTGAAGAAGAGTACTGGGGAATCTCAGATACAGTATTCAGGATCTGACTAATTTTGACTAGCTAGTGGATTTTTACTAATCAGAGCATTCTCTTTGTGGCTAATATTCTCTCACTCCTTCTGATGAGTTTCTTTCTCTTTCTCATGAGATTCTCCTCCTTCTTTGCCTAACTGCTTGCATGCAGTTTATATGGTATCTTTACACAATAGTGGATGAATTCCAATTAGCTGATGTGACTGGGCACAGTTTGGTCCTCTGGGAACTGCCTAGGGAATGGTAAGAGCTTACTGGGACCTAGACAACTTTATCAAAATATATTTCCTTTTAGGAGGATAGCCAGTCCTCCCAGTTGAAGTGCACATTTCAACAATTTATTACCAAGTTCTCACAATGACAACCTCTGTTGAACAGAACAGATTCTACAGATTCATCTTTCCTTTATAGTGGGCTGCATTCAATCAGTTTAAGGCCTTGCAAGCAAAACCGGACTTTCTGGTGAAAAAATCTTATTTGAAACTGCAGCATGAGCTATTTTCAGAGCTATTTTCTAGACCACCATCCTCCCCTATAAATTTCAGGCTCAAGAATTGTATTAGTTTGCAAATGCTGCCAGAAAGCAATATACCATAAATGGAACAGTTTTTTTAAAAATTAATTTTACATTTATGAGTTTACAGTTCTAAGGCCATGAAAATGCTCAAACTGAAGCACCAACAAAGCACTTAAGAAAGACTGGTGCTGTCTGGGATACCTCTATTAGCTGGAAAGGCACATGGCTGGAGTGTGGTGATCCTTGTCCTGGCTCAATTGCTTCCAACTTGTGATGCCAGTGACTTCCTTTCTAACCATCTGTGGGTCTTTACTTAGTGCATCCAAGACACAACTTGTTTAATATCTCATGACAATGTCTGCTGGGCCCTGGATCTCCTAACATCTGGGTCTCATGTTGGCTGTGTCTATTCTGTCACTTCTTTCTTTTAGAATCTGTAAACTTTCTTCAAAATATTTCCATTTTTAAAGGATACCAATAAGCTAATAAAGTCACCCTGATAGAACGAATTCACATCTCCATCTTACCAAAAGGTCACACCTACATTTGGATGTGCCACATCTTCATGTAAATAATCTCATCAAAAGGGTTTTCACCCTACAATATTGAATCACAGTTAAAGGGCATGGCTTTTCTGAGGCTCACAACACTTTTAAATTGGCACAAGAATGTAATGCAAGTTTTGCTTGAGTTTCTAGTGTACCCTGAAAATTTTGGATTATCAGTCCCCACAATTGCAATTCCTTAAAATAAATTTCATAATGTGCATGTGTGTGTGTGTGTGTGTATACTGCTGGCTCTGTTTCCTTGAAGAACTCTTACACACATTTGTGAGTACATCAAATTTCTTTCAGAAAACAAAATTGGGGTGGTGCAATGGTAGCTTATTGGCAGAGTATATGGCAGTGGCCTGCCATACCAGATACCCAAATTCAATTCCCAGTGCTTGCCCATGAAAAAAGAGGAAAAATAAAACATACCAAAGTTCAGTTAACCAGCATTTATCATAAATTCAGGATATCTTGAAACATCTTTCTGTTACTAAGTGTATTGGGCTGAAGCTGTTATGCATCTCAGAAAAACCATGTTTTTTAAATCCATTCCTGTGGGTGCAGACCTGTTGATGGTGTGAGTTTTTGATTAGGTTATTTCAATTCAAATGTGACCTACATCATTCAGGGTGGGTCTACATCTTTATATCATCCTTTATGAGATATAAAGGATGGAAAGAGCCAGGAAAGCTCCAACATTAAAGTCCCGGAGAGTGAGAGATTATCCATAGAGGAGGCCACTGTAGGCAGAAACTGACATCAATGGAACCTAGGAGCAAAGGACCAGCATGTGCAACCATGTATTTTCAATGTGATAAGCATGTTTCAGATGCTGGCAGCTGGTCATCAGAGTTCAATAGTCTTACTGATGCCTTATATTTGGGACATTCCATGGCCTAAGAACAGTAAATTGTAATTTAATAAATCCCCACTGTAAAGCCAATCCATTTCTGGTGCAATGCATTCCAGCAGCCTTAGCAAACCAAAACAATATGTTTCTTTTTTTAATGTTATTTTTACAAACTCTGTGGTATTCCATTGTGGAATGGACAGTAGAAAAACCACTCCATAAGAGCTGAGACACAGTGTATTTTGCTATACACAGTCTATTGCTATACAGACATAACAATAATTGCTCATAATTACATATAATTTACACTATTGCAGCAACAGTTTTAAGTACTTTTATACATTTTACTCATTTTTTTATTTGCATTTATCTTTTTTATTAATTAAGGAAAAAAGAAATTAACACAACATTTAGAAATCATTTCATTCTACATATGCAATCAGTAATTCTTAACATCATCACATAGATGCATGATCATCATTTCTTAGTACATTTGCATCGATTTAGGAAAAGAACTAGCAAAACAACAGAAAAATATATAGAGTATTAATATAGAGAAAAAAATAAAAATAATAATAATAGTAAAAAAAAGGAAAAGGAAAAAGAAAAAAAGGCAAACAAACAGACAGACAAAAGAAAAACCTATAGCTCAAATGCAGCTTCATTCAGTGTTTTAACATGATTACTTTACAATTAGGTATTATTGTGCTGTCCATTTTTGAATTTTTGTATCTAGTCCTGTTGCACAGCCTGTATCCCTGCCAGCAATACCATTGCTAGTTATCTACTCAAAGGACTTAAGGGCAAAGACACATATGGACATTTGCACACCAATGTTTATAGCAGCATTATTTACAATTGCAAAGAGATGGAAACAGCCAAAATGTCCATCAGCAGAGGAGTGGCTAAACAAACTGTGGTATATACATATAATGGAATATTATGCAGCTTTGAGACAGAATAAATTTATGAAGCATGCAATAACATGGATGGACCTAGAGAACATTATGCTGAGTGAGTCTAGCCAAAAACTAAAGGACAAATACTGTATGGTCCCACTGATGTGAACCGACATTCGAGAATAAACTCGGAATATGTCATTGATAACAGAGTCCAGCAGGAGTTAGAAACAGGGTACATAATGGGTAATTGGACATTTTACTCATTTGATCCTCACTGTTAACAGTTTGAGGTAGATACTATTATTTTAATGATTTTTACAATTGAAACACAGAGGTTAATATTTTAGCTAACTCTCTCTTTAAACCAACTGAGCAGATGAACTTACTTCCCTCCCTCCTACACGGAACATGACTCCTAGAGGTGCACATCCCCATGGCAACATGGGAAAAGACTCCTAGCATGAGCCAGGATCCAGCATCAAGTGATTGAGAAATATTTCTTATTCAAAACAAGAAAAAGAGAAATGAGACAAAGTAAAATTTCCATGACAGAGATTTCAGAGTTGAGAAATTATCTTAAATGTTATTTTATGCAGTATATAGCTATTCCTTTTCACTTTATGGTGCATTGGAGTGACTGTGGGGAAATGCTTGAAACTGTTGAACTGTATCCCTGCAGCCTTGATATTTGAAGATGATTGTATAACAATTTAGCTTTTATAAAGTAATTGTGATCACATGTGTTTGTGAAAACCTTGTGGCTGATGCTCCTTTAATCCAAGGTATGAACAGATGAGTAAACAAAACATGTATAATAAACAAATAATAGGGGATAAGGGCTAAAATATTAGGTAGATTGAAATATTGTTCAATGAGAGGATGGGGTGAGAGTTATGTGATATATGATATTTTCTTTTTTCTTTTTTTTTTGGAGTGATGCAAATGGTGTAAAAATGATCATAGTGATTGATGCACAACCATATTATGTCATTGTGAATGTTGATTGTATAATATGGTTGGGCTATATGTGTGTAAAGATTTCTTAATAAAAGTATTTAAGAAGTACTTTTGACATGGTCACATAAATATTTGTTCAATTAAAGATAGAATGGAGGGATTAATGCTTCAAAAACTGAAATTATTTGCATCCCTTGCCCTCAGTTTGCACCAAATCTTCCTCACTTAGTTCTATCAACTAATAATTAGGGTTGTTAAAGGAAAAATTTACACGGTACATACTTATAAAATAAAAATTAAAGCAATAACATAAGACTGTACAGCACTCACAATGAGCCCATTGTGGAATAGTTAATAGTACAATTATTCTCAAATTGTAGCAAATGTACCATATTAATTTCAGATGCTAATAATAGGGTGGTATATGTGAACTCTGTACTTTATGTCTGATTTTTCTGTAAACCTACAATAGCTTTAATTAAAAAATAGCTAGGTAGTGCAATGATCAGTTTCCATGGATTGTGAGATATAGAAAGGCATTTTTCACTCTTTCTTCATCATCACTGAGACTCATAGAGTGTACAGGATCAAGTAGGCTCCTGTTAGTTCCTTTGGGAGTATCTTTCATCTATCCATCATGCATTGCCTTAAACAATTCCTTAGGGGCACCACCATATCTTCAATCTGAGACCTAGTCTCTGACACCTCACAGATTCCATGTGCATGATCCTCTGATTTCTGCTCATCCTCTCCACTTCCTCCTTCTTTGCTGGCTCTCTGCTTTGATCCCTACCCAGCCCGACTCAATACTGAATCCCTTATGTGGAACCCTTCTTTACTCTGAAGTCCCTTGCTCTCTGTCCCCATAGTCATGGCCTTTGATGAACCAGCTGTCCATGCACACTTTGTCCTTTCTTTCCCCTTCTGACCCTTCACTTCCCTCTATACCAGTGCTAATAACTACTGTCCATGGACCTGAGGCTTTGCCTCCACCTTGGACGTTGGTAGAAATTTAAATTCTTAGGCTCCCACCCCAGACCTGCTGAATCAGAATCTGAGTATGGAGCCCAGGAATCTATATTTAACAAGACTCTTAAGCATGCTGAAGTTGAAAGAAATATTGTTCAACCCTGTGACAATCTTTCCAGTGAACGCAGCTTCTCCTGACAGACCCCAGCTCAAAATGTTTAAATGGCATTCCCATTTCCCATGTAATGGGACCTAAATGATTTTGTTATGTCACAAAAAATATGACTCTTATCTACTGATCCAAAACCCCTTGGCTTACCATTACTCTACCCTGCTGTCCAATTTTACTTGAAAGCTAAATATGGTAAGCTTTACTCACAACTCCCTTCCTTTGAATATGGGTTCCACCTTGTCTCTCTCTCTCTTAAGACATTTCTCTGTTCGAAAGCACAGACCTTCCTGGAAAATACAAGGCCCAGTCCCTGGTAGAGGCCTTGCCCTATGTTTGAGGAAATTTGGGCTGAAGCAGATTCAGATAGCTGTACTTTCTGGCTCCTCTGGCATCCATGGAGGTAAAGTGAGCCTATTAGGTCAATTTTGCAAGATTTTCAAGGAAGGGATATATTATTGATTGAGTCTTTTTTAATAGAAGACATGACACCATATCTCTTCTGATACTTGGGACAACTCTGTAAGGCAAATATTCTACTGCTGAGGAAACCTCACACCTCAAAGTGGCTAAATCACATGCACCCAGAACCATGATTATTCCAAGAACATAATGCCATGGATGCATCCCTCTAGGAGGCTAGTTAAGCCTCAGATCACACTGGGAGCTTAGACAGCCTTATTACCCATACTCAGCCACCTGCATGCTCTCTGCAGTTGTAGATTAGTGATCCCCAAGTTCTCTTCAGCCTTCAGTATTCTATGAAATGTGATTCACACTCCCTCCACCACCAAACGTACTTTCCAATAAAAAGATAAAGCATCTCCAGTGGTTTCCCACGAATCTCCAAATAGAATCCAGACTGCTTCCCTCAAACTTCAAGACCTCATATGCTAACCCACTTCTGATCCTTCTGGCCCAGCTTCCTAATCCTCTCTCCATATTTTATGGTTAGGTCTCACTGGCCTTTCAGTCATTCACACATTCCCAGTTCCTTTTTGCCACTGGGCTTTTGTTCAGCCTCCTCTCTCTGCCCTGCATATCCTCAGGGAGTAATATCCCACCGCAGTTCTAAGGTTCTCCTTTAATTCCTTGTAATTTCAGCCCCTAATTTTATGTTTTAGATTGTATAACAATTTGCAATTAATTGCATGTTTCTTTTTTAATCTGTTCCTCTAGATCACGAAGTCCATGAGGACGAAAAATCAGCTTTCTCTTTTCACCAGAATGTATCTGAAATCTAGTACTTGGTAGAGATTCAATAAATATTTCTTGAGTGCGTGAATGAACAAAAAAGAGGGCAGGGGAGCTGTGGTCTCTGCAAGATGCTGGCACCTGGAGGTGATCCATTCCCAGATCCTCACTGGCCTCAGGCTTTCTTGACCAAAAACAGCAGAATTCTCTGACATGAACTTTTACTTGTTTAAAGAAATAGCCATGTGGTCCTAGAATGTGTGAGACCTTCATGAGCTGAAGGAAATAGAGTATGTACTTGGACAGAATCTCTTCACCTCGAGGGTCAGGACCTCAGGCATGCTGCAGAAGTACAGGTGGGTTGAAATTTGACTGGTTTGAATGGCCACCACTTGCCACCAACACTTAGGGGGAAGTAGAAACCTTAAGTTCACTTCCTCCATGAAGCCTTCATGGACTGACTGAGCTCTTAAAGTCCTTTCCTTCCCTCTCACTGGACTATAGATTGCATTTGACACTAAGTAAATGTATCCCAGACCTCACCTGGGAGGTGTCTAAGCCATAGCATCTTAACAGCTGGCATCTCTTGTATGAGGAAAAGTTGTCTGACAAAGTAATCTGTCAAGAAATATGTGTCGAATAGAGAAAGAGTAAAAAGAAGGAGGGAACTCAGGGACCAAGGATGAGGGGACAGAGGAGAGTGGATAGATGGTGTCCATGGAGAAATATTTTTATGTGCCACTGTGAATAAGACAGTAAGACCTCAAGGTCATATGTGTCAAGAGGATCCAGACTTAAAGATGCTTAAGTTGGAATATTATAGAAAATGAAAAGGATGTTTTGGCCTAACAGAGGGATATGGGAGGAATAAGAAGGGATAAGAGCAAGGAAGAAAGGGGAGGAGGGTGGAAATGACCAACTTGTGATAGGACTGTCCAAAGTGAAACACCAATCAGAAGCCACTCTTGGCTGGGTTTCTTAAGGAGCTTTTAAGAAAATGCATGTTCTACTCTGATTTCACACACCCAGAGAGCTTGGGGCAGCCTCATGGAGTGAGCTTGTTTGGGGGAAACTTTGAAAGGGTGAGGTGACAGAGAGAGCAATATAAGAGTTCAAGAAAAGCACACATATATGTGCCTCCACAGGGGTTGGAAAAGGTTTTGAACAGATTTTTCTTTTACAGTTTGGCAAAAATACTGGATTGGGGGGCTGCCTCATTGTATTTCTTCAGCCCTATATACAGCAATCTCTAACTTGGCAAGATTTGAAGTAGTGACCTCCAGGGTTAGAAAGCAAGCTGTATAGCTGTTCCAAAAGATGCAAAGAGCAGCTTGTGTGTTAAGGATGTTTAGCAGGTTAGACCTGCTTTGTTAGGCCCACACATGATTTAAAAAGAAAAGAAAAAAGACCAAAATTAATTTAAAACATCCACAAATTAGGCATTCTGATATAAAATCTAGTTTCCTGGCTTCTGTTAACCAATCAGCTCTGGCAGTTCTGGCTCTACATGTCCACAAGGCAATAAGTGGCTTGAGAATAGAATCATGTTCTACACGTTACCCCATACCATGCCATTCTTTACTGCTTTTCTGTCCTGCCTCCTTAACTTATTCCTATTTCCTGCTTATTCCCTGAAACATCTGAGCTACTGAGAGAGGAAACTAGGTTGGTCATTGCTGTGGGTACTTCAGGAAGCATCAGGGACTGACCTCCTGGGTGGCCCAATTATCTACAATGAACACACGCCTGACCCACAGAATATGGGGTGTTGGGGATACAGTGATGCCCAAGGATATCAGAAGCCTATTTTTGCATCCCATCAGGTCAGGCCTGGGGTTTCTCCACACTGACCCAGTCCATCTACAGAACCTTACAATGAACCAGGGGCAAATTCAAGTTTGATCATAAAACAGGAGTCATCAACAAATACCTATAAGTTCTAGGCCAGATGTTAGGTAGCAGGGAATGGTGGGGAGTGAGTCAAACAGGGAAACATAAGTTGAGTCTCAAGAAGAGCTGGGCACAACTGATGTTATGTTTCAGTTGATTGTGGCCAAATCCAGAACGTAAACCCAATATTGTCACATGTTTAGATTTTAGGATACAGAAATCAAGATTTTTTGTTTAAATGTCCTACTATCTAAGTGACAAATTTAAATTAAAAACAAAAATTCACCCCTTCATGATGGCTGAGTAGGAAGCTTCAGGGCTCTGTTTCTCCACAGAAGCTATAAGCAACCAGTAAAAACTGGCAGAAGCAACTATTCAGAGATCCAGAAGACAGTTAGAGGACTGCATTAACAGGGTAAGTTCTACATCAAAAAAGACAGCAACCTCCACAGAACTTTATTGTCCTATCCCCCCCCCTTTATAACTCAGCATGGTGCTAGTCTGATCTCCCTCTTGGGGTCCACCCTCGCTCTGGATGGAACAGAGTAACCCTCAGTCACATGCTCAGAGCATATGTTTGTTCCAATCTCTCTGTGGTTTCCTGCAAAGAAAGTGCCAAAGAGACAGTGACAATTAGATGCAATATGTGATCCTGGATGGGATCTAACAAGGTAGGTAAAAATTTCAAAGTATATTACTGGGAGAAAAGAGAACACTGGAATATCAATGTAAGATTTATATAAATATTAAATTTCTAGAATTAATAACTGTACTTAAGGTTGCTACATAATTTAATATTCTTGTTGGAAAACATAAATGACAGTAAAAGGTGTTTGAGGAGCATGATGTGCACAACCTACCCTCAAGGTATCTGAAAATGGATTGATAAAAAGTAGATGGCTATGTGGATTGAATGACACAGCAAATGTGCCAAAATGTTAAAATTGGTGGATCTGGGTACCTAGGGGTATGGGTATGTTTGAGCCTACATATAGTGTTTTTGTTATTTTTAAACTGTCCTGTAAGATGGAAAGCATTTCAAAATAAATTTAAAAGCAAAACCAGACAAAAAACAAAAACATGACAGCCAAATTACCAGTTCTGAAGGCCACACTTAGTTTACAGGCCACTGGAAAATTCTGAGTTAAAGCCTCCAAACCATGTGCCTTCAAGTCTTATGACTTCACTCTTTACAAGAAGCTCTGGTTTGGGTAGTAATGAAGAAGGGAAAGCTGTTAGAGCAGTTGTCAGGGCGTCTCTCCCAGGACTACTTCCATATGAGAAAATTCAACCCCAGCCATCACTACAGGCCATGTCCCTGGTTCAGCTTCCAAACTCTGCCTCTGAAGGTCTGAGAGTCCAAAAATAATTGCTCTGCATATCCAATGTAGACCTGGGAACAAACCCAGCTCAGGGACCCCAGAGATATGGCAATCATGACCTTCAAGTCATGTACTAGAAGTGAATATGCCATGCCTTTGAACTGCTGTCCAGAAATAGTTTTGCTCAAGGTGAGTCCTCCAAATCTGGGGAGAGAACAGTAGTATTTAAGTGTTTAGCATGCCTGCACTTAGAACAGCCTTTTAAACCTTTTCTCATCATCTCATCAAGTTGTCTTCTCAGCGTTGGACCCCACTTTCCTTCCTTATACAAAATCTGAGTGGCAGTCAACCCTCTCTCCCAAAGGCTCTCTTTACACTGTACATGCTTTCCCTTCTCCACCTCTCTTCTACTTCTCAGTTATTCCAAATTCCTTATAATAAACCATAAGCCCATTAAAATAATTCCTCAGGCTGCTCAGCTGCTGGGCTCAGTCACATGACAGCACCTGAACTGTCATTAAAATACTTTTATGCAAAAAAAAATTTGTGTGAATGTCATCTCACACCTCTATTCCAGGAAATAGCTTCCAGCCTTTGTAATTTAGGAAAGGCTGCCTTTGGAAAAGTTACATCCATTTGCATAATGAGCCTAGGTGCCTTCTGGAAAGAAAACTCTATAGCCAACCCATAACTCAGAACACATCTCAGAGTGGCCTGGGGCAGGGTTGGGGGAGTCTGATCATGGTCTACTTGCAGAATAGGACCTTGAGGCAATACTGGAGGGTATAAACCAGGAGTCTGTGACCTGGTCTCAGCTGAGAGACCAAGGGCCTGTTGGGGAACCAATACCTCAGCCTGTCTCCATCTCACCAGCAACTTTGGAAATGGGAGTGGGCACAAAACTGAAATAAAAGATCTGTAGCCTGAGGTCTAGGGCAGGATGCCATGACAGGCTACAGAGTAATTCTAGCCACAAGCACCTTTCAGTAATAGTGGGCAGGGAAGACCAGTGTCCAGCAGCCACTCCAGCCATGAGCTGTGACAGTAACTCTAACTGTCCAAAAGCTGTGACAGTGACACCACATGGCCACAAGTTGTGACAGCAACTCCATGAAGCCATGAGCCATAAGAGTGACTCCATGTGGCCATAAGCCTTAATAATGACACCATGTTGCCACAAGCTTTAATAAAAACATTTTGTGGCCATGAGCTGTGACAATAATCCATGTGGCCACAAGTGGTGACAGTGACATCTTGTAGCTGCAGGCTTTGACAATGATACCTTGTGGCCACAAACTGTGACAGCAAGATCATGTGGCTGGGAGAGCAACACCAAATGGTCATGAGCAGTACTAGCAATACCATGTGACCACAAGCTTTAATAATGACACAATGTGGTCATGAGCTATGACAGCAATGCTATGTGGCCACAAGCTGCAGCAGCAAAACCATGTGATTGTGAGTAAAAGTGATACCATGTGTTCACAAGCTGCAATGGCCACATCATGCGGCCATGAGCTGTGATGGCAACACTGTGAGGCTGTAAGCTGCAACAGTGAAACCACATGGCTGTGAGCTGCAACAATGACTCCATATATCTGTGAGCTGTGACAGTGACACCATGTGCTCAGAGGCCTTGATATCAACTCCACATGGCTGTGAGCTGCAGCAGTGATACTATGAGGCTGCAAGCTATAACAGTGACACCATGTGCCATGTGCTCTAATAATGACATCATGTGGCCACAAACTGTGGCAGCATTATGTGGCTATGACCTGCAACAGAGATACCAAGTGGCCCAAGCTGTGAGAATGACACAATGTGGCTGCAAACTGTGACAGCAAAAACAAACGACCTTGACCTATAATAACAATACCATGTGGCTGTGAGCTATGACAGTGACACTAAGTGCCCATGAGCTGCAAAGTGACACAGTGTGGCTGGTCATGAGCTTTAAAATGACACCATGTGCCTTGAGCTGTAATAGAATCATCAAGTGGCTGTGAGCTCTCTAAACAAAACCATGTGGATGTGAGCAATGATAATGACACCATGAGGTTGTTAGTTCTAATAATGACACCATGTGGCCATGAGTTTTAATAATGACACCATGTTCCTGTGAGCTGTAATAGCAATACCAATTGGCCATGAGCTAACCACAGTGGAACCATGTGCCCACAAGCTGTAACTGCGATCCCATGTTGCCATGATCTGCCATAGCAACACCATGTGGCTGTAAACTGTAACTGTGACACCATGTGGCTGTGAGCTGAAACAGCAACAGTATGTGGCCATGAGCTGTGATAGTGACTCCAGGGAGTTGTGATCTGAAACAGGATCTCCACATGGCCACAATTTGTGACTATAACAGTGCCATCATGTGGGCGCAAGCTGTAACAGTGAAACTACATAACCATAAGCTGAAACAGCAATACCACATGGCCATGAGCTGTAATAGAACCATCATGAGGCCATGAGCTGTAATAACAACACTGATGGCTGTGAGCTGTGGAACCAATGAACTCATCTGACTTTTCCCGTTTGGGCTTTTCCTGGAAAGCTAGTACATTGGTCATTGAAAAAAAAGTTCTTTCTTTTAGAAAGGTCCCTGATGAAAGAGGAAATGTCTTGAGAAAAAAGTAAAGAGGGGTTACTCCACTTGTACTGAGAGTTAGTGAAGGAGTCACATGGGTTACACTGCATTCCAACAACAACCATTATGGTGCTGCTCAAGGACAGCTGTCCCTGATGACAGTGGCTGGGGTGGGGGGAGAGGAGAGAGAAGGGGTTAGTTGCTCTTGTTCCCATACTCACCTGCTGATGACCACTGCCAGGATGATTGGGAAACATGAAAAATTTAGGATCCTCAGCATAGGTGGGCTCTGCTTAACAATGAAGAATCACAGTGGGATAAGAGCAATGAAGTCAATGCATGCTAGTGGACTTGCATGCACTACAAGTCCAAATATCTGGTAAGAGAGTGGAAATACACACAGCTTGTGTTGGCCAGGGCCAGAGGATTTGGGAAAGAGAGCGTGTCTTGGAGCCAGGATCATTGCAAACATCTCCCTCATGTTCTTTCTGTTCTTTACTGCACCCAAATATTATAGTCACATTCTGTGCTACAGGGGAAGTCTATGTTCATGACAGTTGGAAGGAAAGACAGGCTACAGATGCCAAAATCTAGCTAGAAACAGAGTATTTCATCACAGAAATGGCTGGGCTATTTACAGAATTCCAGAAGACAGGAGGGAGACCCAGAAATCTCTAAATAGTGCTCAAGCTCTCTGAAAAGCAGCAACCTGTAGAAGCGTTCACTTACAGGACAGTTTTGACTCCAGCCCAATTTTTATTTGACTACTCACAAGGCCCAATAGAAATATTTGAAGCTCGTGTTCTCCCAGGCACAGTAATGGAATACTTCCTCTATGTGTGGCTTTTCTTCAAAGCCACTCAGTAAGTCTGTCCACCAGAGAGGGGGTAGAGTTGACTGTTCATTCTCTCACTCAGTCTGGATTTATCTAATATGGGCCAGGTCCAGGGAATCATCTTAATTCAAAAGAGGGTTGTAGCCTAATCAAAGCTCTGGACAATCAATGAATTAATGTCTAATAAGTCATGTGTAAAAATACATTCAAACTTCAGAAGGGGACAAAGGGGAAAAACCCATAAAAGCAAGTAATTCTTATTTATTTTGTGAAGATATCACAAATAATTGAAACACAAAAGAAACTTCTTGCTTTACATTTCTTGCTTTTAGTTTAAACATAAAATTGTCATCTCATTCAATTCCTGTAGATCTCCATTGCCACTTACCTGAAATTTGAGAAACTTCCAGATATTTCTAAACCACTAAGCATCACCAATGACAGGTGCAGTGGTTTGGAGCTATAGGTGTCGCCCCAAAAAACATGCCCATAAACAACTCATTCATGTGAGTGTGAACACATTCTAAGTAATACCTTTGATAAGGTGGCTTCAGTTAAAGTGTGACCCAGAATGGGCCTTAATGTTATTACTGGAGTCATTTTAAAGAAACTGAAACCCTTCCAGACAGAGAGAAAGCAATGGGAAGCAAGAAGCTGGAATTCATTGGAGCCCAGAATTAAGTGAAGTGGCCAGGATAAGCCACCATATATATATATATTGACAAGTAACAGAGGAGGTCCAGACTAAAGAATATTTGTCACTGGCCCCAGAATACCAGTCTTTGGAAAGAAAACTTTACCTTGATGACACCTTGATTTGAATTTTCACTTAGCCTCAAAACGAGGAGCTATTAAAATCCCTTTGTTTAAACCTATCCATTGCACAGTACTTGCTTGAGCAGCCAGGGAAACTTAAACAGTAAGCAATACCAAGGACAACAATGAGACAGCCCCAGGATTGGGATGGAAAGAGTACTAGGATGGCTGAGCTCTTAAATCAGAGTTGTGTTGTTTCCTTGACTTGATGAAACTTAAAAACGGGTGGGTTTCAAAAGTGACTGGATCCATTTTCCCACAGGACAATAATAAATTGCAGTCTCACTGGGCCATTCACTTTAACTAGGGCATGTCTTTCCACTAATCACTGATGGAAGCCCTACCACTCCTCATTGCCTTTATCTCTGTTCATGTTACTCTTGTTGCTTGTCCATGTGTATCTGAGGCTCTGAATTAATGCATCCTAGGTCAAGATGTGGGCTACCATCTAAGGGTGTTCTTTACCAGGTTGAAGGAAAAATGTGGCACTCAAGAGGGGTGATCAGCTGCAGAAACCCAGCAAGGATAAAATCCTCTGCACTAGAGTTATGCCACCTATCCAGCACTACCAGAGCATGAGAGAAAGGAAGCTCTTGTTTATGGTTGAGTTCAGACATCTGGTAAGGAGGTCTGATATAGTGTTTTTATGTGGTGTTATTCTCCACCATGACTATATGTGACAGCTAGGCATGGTGGAGAAGAACACCAAATAAAAAACAGAGGAAGATGTATCTACAAACCAAGTAATGCCAAAGATACAAGCAATCAGAAGAGGCCCAGAACATAGCCTACTCTACAGGTACAGAGGGAACAGGGCTCTGCCACATCCTGATTTCAGGCATCTGGTCTCCAGAACTGGGAGATGATCAAGTGACTGGCTGGTCATGCTTTCTGATAGCAGTCTAGGGAAGCTGAGAAAGGCCATGTAAGTATCCCCTTTTGCTGATGACCACAAGACCACCTGTTTTAGTTCACTGGCTGTTGGAATGCAATATACCAGAAACAGAATGGATTTGAAAGGGGGATTTGATAAATTTCTAGTTTATAGTTTGAGGGGAATTTAATAAATTGCTAGTTTATAGTTCTAAGACTGAGAAAATGTCCGAATTAAAGTAAGTCAATAAAAATTTCCACATTAAGGCATCCAGGGAAGGATACCTTGGTTCAAGAAGGTTCATGATATCCAAGGTTTCTCTCTGAGCTGGAAGGGCACATAATGAAATCTGCTAGCTTTCTATACAGGTTTCTTGTTTCATGAAGCTCCCCAGAAGCTGTTTTGTTTATTCATCTCCAAAGTCACTGGCTGATGGACTCTGCTTTACAGTTCTGTAGTGTTCTGAACCTTTCTCCAAAATAATTCTTCTTTGATAAGATTCCAATAAACTAATCAAGACCCATGTAGAATGAGTGGAGGCACATCTCCATCTAATCACATTTAATTCCCACAATTGACCAAGTTGCATATCCGTGGAGAAAACCTAATCAAGTCTCCAACCTATAGTACTGAATATGGATTAGAAGAAACAGTTGTTCCTATAAGATCAATTTGGATTAAACATGGCTTTTTCGTGTACATAAATCCTTTCAAACCATCAAAGCACCTTCTGGGGCCCAGGCTATTCTTGTTCCTTCTTCCCTCCAGGGAGAGCACATGTTGCAGGTGCTGTTGAACACAGCTCTTATGTTTCTCACTGGGTGGTTTTTCTGGGTCCCAGTCAAACATCTCCCCAAGGACAGAAAGGTACCCTGTGAGGATATGAGGTGAGCAGACCACTCACCTATCTTCAGGCTCTACCTGGATCTCTTTGATTTCCTCTGTTCAAAAGGCTTACAGCAATAATCTATATTTACTATGTTTCTCTCTATATATAAATATATTTACTATATAGTAAATCTGTAGATTCATAATAATCTATAATTTAATTAGAGTTGAGTTTCCTATTGCTCCTTGAACACAATTTGGAGAGCTCAAGGCCCTTGCTGTAGAACATATCCGCATACCACAGGGCCTTAGGTTTTCCTTCTATAAAAGAAGGATTTGGAGTGCTCCTTGCTCTAGGGACATTAGCCAATTTTAATACTGCTGACTGGGTGTGTAAGTTGTCTTTCTCAGCCAGGATGGTGCACTGACCTAGGTCTCCTCCTGGGAGCCATCCCACTTTTGTGCTTATAGAAAAAACCATCAACTAAAGCCAGGATTGAGAGTGTGATGAGGTCTCCCATGATGGCCACAATGTGGGTGGCAATATTGCCTGGGTTGACCCCAAGCTTTTGATAACCAATCACTATGCAGATAATCAATATTCCTTTAGAGAGAGGGAGAGAGAAAGAAGACAATGGGGTGGATGGGGGAGAGAGAGACAGGTGACTCAAATTCCAAGAAACGAACTCACACTGAAAGCATGCAGTGACACAGGGTCAATGATATGCTGTGATTAGAAGGTGGTCACAAGGCTGCTTGTTAACTTGTCTTGTCTATCCAAGCTCACATGTGAATACAGACTGCCCTGTCTCTCAGAGTTTCTCCAACTATGCTGGAGGGCTCAGAATGTTGGAAGAGTTAGGTTTTATCTTGTGATTGTGGGTATGATGCCATGAGGAGGCCTAAGGCTCTGATGACATACTCAAGCAAAGCAGGAAGAAAACCAGGACAGGTGATTTCTTACACCCCTTAATCACTTGTAACTACAAAGCCATTGTGCTTTCAGCCCCAAGCTGCTTTGCAGGCTGCTTCTAAAACCCTCTTAGTAATGAGAGACCCAAGGTACTGATTAGGTTCATCAGGTTCTCTGAGATACAGATACCAAGATGCAATTAACCATGTAAGAGATTCATTAGGGCCATCACCTGGGAGGAAAAAAATCTAAAAGGAATTGGAAAGCTGGGGGAACCACCACAGAGGGATGTGAATCTGGCCCCAAAAGAGGGACAGAAAAAGCAAGGAAGATGAGGAGGCTGTGTCTTAGATTGCACAGTTCAGGAAGGCTGTCAGGGAGCCCCCAGCCAAAAGTACCTGAAGAAGAGTCCCATGTATCTGGGAACAGGCCTCACTTTAGCAGCTGCAGACACTTGCTGGAGCCAGCACATGTTTTCTGATGGACATTGGGCACAGAATCTGGGACCTGCTCCCATGGGTGGAAATCTCACAGGCAATTTACATGGCCACCACACCTCTCAAGGTTCTACTTTTTGTTCTGACTGTGTTATGAAGGCCAGAAGCTGCAACCAAGCCTTCTAGCATGATATACCACCTCCTAGAACTTAATTCAAGGTAATTTTATTTGGTTCTTTTAGAAGATTCTTTGTATATTGAATACTGGTGTGTTAACACTTTACCCAATGTTTATGGTTTAGTTGTGACTCCTGAAAATGTCTGTTAAAGACCTAACACCTACTACTTCAGAATATACTATGTATGGAAATAGGGTCGTTGCCAATCCAATTAAGCAAGTTAACATGAATGACTCTGGGGAAGGGTGGTTACCTCACCTAATATGACTAGGAAGCAAGGAAGAAACAGAAGATATAAAAACGATTGACACATGATGATGATGGAAGAATCTGAGTTATTCCACAAGCCAAGAAACACTAAGGATTGCTGGCCAGTCATTGTCAGATGCCAGGAGCAAGGTATTGATCAAAATCTCTCCTATATGGATCTCCTGACACTTTGATTTTTGGTTATGGCTCCTAGAATGGCAAGACAATCCATTAATGTTGTTTTAAGTCATCTGGTTTGTGGTATGTTGCTATAGTAGTCTTAAAAATCTAAGACAATGGATCCTACAATTCTAAAAATAATTGAAATTATTATCTTGATGTGATATGAGGGAAACAGCCACCAACTGTAGTTTGTATCCTATTTTTATGAGTAGGTCATAACTTTTTAAATCACGTTTTGAAATTCCATGTCTAAGTACTCAAGCACTATATGCTTGAGCTGGTGGTCTTGGGACAACCCTATAAGGACCACACAAAAGGAAACCTAGGGGTGCAGGATGGTTCGGTGGTAGAATGCTTACATTCCATGCAGGAAACCTTGGCTAAATTCCTAGACCATGCACAGACACCCAAAAAAAAGAAAAGGAAAAACAAGGAAACCTAAGGGTTTGGGTACATTTATATGAAATAATCAAGTTATTTTATTACAGTCACTTAAGTGATGTAAATCACTGCCTCTTGCATAATGGAAGTGGTCCAATGTAGTCAACCTGCCACTATGTAGCCAACTGATTACCTTGGGGAATGGTGCCATATTGAGGGCTGAATGTGGATCTCTGCTGCTAGCAGATTGGCTCCGAACAGTGGCTGTAGCGATGTCAGCCTTTGTGAGTGGAAGTCCATGTTGCTAAGCCCCTGCATTACCTCCATCTCTACCACCATGATCACTTTTTTAATGAGCCCATTGGGCAAAGAAAAGTGTTGATGGGAAAAGAGGCTGAATGGTATCCACAGAACAGGTCATATTACCCACTAGATTATTAAAACCTTCCTTTGCTGAAGTCACCTTCTACTGAGCATTCACGTAGGGTGCAAATATCTTCATGATTTTTGCTCACTCAAACAGGTTTATCTACATGCCTGTTACCCAGACCCCTTTGTCACTGATTTTCCAATTGTACTCCTTCCAAGTCTCTGACCATCTAGCCAAACTATTAACAACAGCCCATGAATCATTATACAAGCACACCTCTGGCCAGTTCTTCTTTCAAACAAAATGAAGAGTCAGGTGCATTTGTCAAAATTCTGCCCACTGGGAGGATTTCTCCTCACCACTGTGATTAAGGGACATCCCAGAAAGGGGTTGTAGTGCTGCAGCGACAAGAGCAGCAATTCCAGGGTTAAAGTATCCTGGGAAGGTCTTCTACACCACATAGGGAGGCCCTGGTTGAAAAGCTAAGAACTGAGATCCAAAGAACCAGAGACCAGCCAGCTAGTGCAAACAGGCTAATGTGCCTCTTTCTAAACGGAGGTCTGGAGCCTTCAGGAATGCACAGTTGGAGAGAAGAGGACTAGGATCTAAGCCAAGCCACTTTCCTTGAATGTGCTGAACTCATGTGCACCATCCTGTACCCCCAACTCACACCACATGCTCTAAGTACTCCTGCCCTGACTATTCTCTCTACACATTCCTGCCCCACATGCCTACCCCAAACATGTGCACAAGCCTGTCCCAGCCCAAACGACCTCACCCACACAAGTAGTCTTCTCCCACTCTCCCAGAGGCTGCATACCCATGACCAGCCCCTCAATACACACCTTCCCCTCCCTGCCTCCTGTAGGCAATCACCATCACACACAGTTCTTACCACCCATCCCCAGCCCATACAGTCCCACAACCCTTTGCAATCTCTACCCCCAAGCTCTGCACACTCGCACATCAGTAGCCAGTTCCCCTATCCCTGCAGTCACACATGCCAACTCAGGTAATGCTCCCTCACCTCTCAGGAAGCACTGAACTGCACATTTGGGCCACACCCAACCCCAGCCAATGAAGGTGCAATCCAACTTACAAATCCTGAGCTGTGCACATATACACACTACAGCCCTGTCCCCAGGACACATGCATCCATGCACAGACATCTTGACCCATGCACTGAATCCCTGCCTCACATACAGGCACTCCTGCAACTCTTCCTGGCACGAGCACCCTGTTCACACACCTGGGAGGTGCTCACATGCATATCTGTGCCACATAACCCCCAAACTGCACATGCATGCACCCCTGCCCCACTCCCCAAACCTATGTACCCACACCAAAACCCCACCCACCTGATGTCACCAACCCGTGACACAAATCCCACAAACTCTGTGACTTGTGCCTCACCCCATCAGGCTCACACATACACACCTTAGCCACCCAGATCTCTTCCCCTGCACAAAGACACCTCTGCATCTTGCCCTCCCTATATCCTGACTTCTTTGTCTTGTACTCCATATCCTGACCCCCAAGAGCCACCACACTCCATATTCCCACCCAAATCCTGCCAATATACCAGCCTCAGAACATCTTCACAGTCCCCGCATCTGCCCCCCATCATGCCCACTTCTATATCTGAGCTGCATCTCACTGCCACAGACTCCAAACCACATCTCCATAACCCCACAACCTGCATCCCATGTTCGCAGGCACCAGCATAGCATCCCAATGAGTGACTATCCCTGCATCATAACACATTATGGGATAACCTGTGCTCTTCCCACACCCTACATCCTTCCCCACATCCATCCTGAAAATACAAAGCTTTAGACTACTGAAGGAAATCAACTTCCAAAGTAACTCTATCAAGATATACATGCTACAGAAACAATAGAATATATTCAATCATATGAAGATGCAGACAGATATAGCCCAGCCTAATGACCAAATTAAAGCACCTGAGGAAACACAGACTCCAGAACAACTAATCAAAGGTATTCATATAATTTTTATAAATAAGATGAATGGGTTGGCTAATGATATTAAGGAGATCAAGAAGACACTAGAAGAGCATGTATGAGCTAAGGTTCTCTAGAGAAACAATCAACAGGAAATATCCATAGATATAAAATTTATAAAAGTATCTCATGCAACCTTGGGAACATTGAGTCCAAAATCCTTATGGCAGTCTGTAGAGCTGATGACTGTGATAAAGGGTCTGGATGAACTCCACAGGAAAGGCTCATCAGTTGAAGCAGGAAGAAGAGAGAATCTCTTCTGAATACTCCTTAAAAGCCAGTAATTGGTTTAAGCATCACTCATTGCAGAAGACACTCTCCTTGGCTGATTACAAATGAAATCAGCTGTGGATGTAGTCATTGCGATCATGATTTAATTCTATGAAATGTCTTCATAGCAACAGACAGGCCAGCAGTCGCCCAACCAGACAAATAGGTAGCATCACCTGGCCAAGTTGACAGATGAAGCTGACCATGACAGAACATAAAAAGGAATTTGAGAGACTTCCAGAGAAGACGGCAGCTTAGTAAGGTACACGGGTCTCAGTTCCTCCTCCAGAATAACTACTAAATAACTAGAAACAGTACAGAAAAGCTCCCAGAGCCATGACAGAGACTGGAAACACAGTGTCCCCAGCCTGGACCGACTGAGAGACTCTGCTGCGGTGAGGCCCCCAAGTGGTGTGAGCTTCCCTGGGCCATGGTGGCTGGTGGCCAGCACCCTTCCCTCCCTCCTTTCCAGTCTGGCTGAGAAACTCGGAGAGGTGAGATCCCTAAGCCATGGCAGCTGGCAGCCAGCGCCACTCCCTCACAGGCAGATTCATGACCCAGCTGGGAGCTTCAGATCAGTGGTTCCCCAAGCCATGGTGGCCAGCGGCTGGTGCCCCGCCCCCATGTGCAGCCCCCTAGGCCAGCTGGGAGCTTCGGATCAGTGGTTCCCCAAGCCACAGTAGCTGGCACCTGTCCCACACAGGTGACTTCCCAGAGGGAAAGGAAAGAGCCTCCAACAGTAGTAGAGACTGAGTCCAACTTAACACCAATAGTGGCATTAATGAACAACTTCTGACTACTAAAAATAGGCCCTCAGCTCAGGCAAAACAGATCAAGGTGGAAGTCGCCTATTGGGCTAACTGAAAGAGGAAAGGGGCAAAACAGAGCCTTCTGTGGCTGTTTCTATGGAGGCTTGGTTGCCTCTGGGCTCAGTGTTGGGATTACACAGGTTGCAACTGCCCTGAACATAGAAACAGGCTGCTTTAAGGGCTCTCTACCACCTGAACCTTCCCCATGGGAGGGGTGAAGCGCAACTCAGGTGGAATTCCTCACTCAAGGAATTCAGATCCCAGGGCTTCATAATTTGAAGCCATTAAAACCAGCCTACAATCGTTCCTCTGTCTCCACCACACAACCGAGCAGCAAGAGTCTTCCAAAGTTAAAGGAGCCACAACACTTTTGCAGGTGGGACCCACAGACAGATAAGCACCACATACTGGGAAGGATAAGAAAAACAGAGCTGAGATACTTCACAGGAAAGTCTTTCAACCTGCTGGGTCCCACACTCAGGGAAATCTGATTAAATGTCCAGACACCAGTCAAAAATAACAAATTACACCAGGAAAATTGAAGATATGGCTCAGTCAATGGAACAAACTGATAGCTCAAATGAGATACAGGAGCTCAGACAATTAATTCTGAATATACGAACAGACATGGAAAATCTCTTCAAAAACCAAATCAATAAATTGAGGGAGGACATGAAGAAGGCAAGGGAAGAACAAAAAGAAGAAATGGAAAGTTCAAAAAAACAAATCACAGAACTTATGGGAATGAAAGATACAGTAGAAAAAATAAAAAAATGGAAACCTATCATCATGGATTTCAAGAGACAGGGGTTAGAACTAGTGAACTGGAGGATGGAACATCTGAAATCCAAAAAAGAAACAGAAACTACAGGGAAAAGAATGGAAAAATTTGAGCAGGGGCTCAGGGAATTGAAAGATAATATGAACCACACAAATGTGTATGTTGTGGGTCTCCCAGAAGGAGAAGAGAAGGGAAAAGGAGGAGAAAAAATAATGGAAGAAATTATCACTGAAAAGTTCCCAACTCTTATGAAAGACCTAAAATTACAAATCCAAGAAGTGCAGCACACCCCAAAGAGAATAGATCTAATAGGCATTTTCCAAGAAACTTACTTGTTAGAATGTCAGAGGTCAAAGAGAAAGAGAGGATCTTGAAAGCAGCAAGAGAAAAACAATCCATCACATACAAGGGAAGCCCAATAAGACTATGTGGAGATTTCTCAGCAGAAACCATGGAAGCTAGAAGACAGTGGGATGATATATTTAAATTACTAAAAGAGAAAAACTGCCAACAAAGACTTCTATATCCAGCAAAATTGTCCTTCAACAATGAGGGAGAAATTAAAACATTTTCACACAAAAAGTCACTGAGAGAATTTGTGAACAAGAGACCAGCTCTGCAAGAAATACTAAAGGGAGTGCTAGAGCCAGATACAAAAAGACAGAAGAGAGAGATATGGAAAAGAGTGTAGAAAGAAGGAAAATTAGATATGTTATGTATATAATACAAAAGACAAAATGGTAGAGGAAAGTATTACCGAAACAGTAATAACAATAAATGCTAATGCAATGAAATCCCCAATCAAAAGACATTTACTGGCAGAATGGATTAAAACACAGGTCCTTCTATATGCTGTCTACAAGAAACACATCTTAGACCCAAAGATAAACATAGGTTGAAAGTGAAAGGTTGGGAAAATATATTTCATGCAAATAACAACCAGAAAAGAGCAGGAGTGACTATACTAATATCCAAGAAATTAGACTTCAAATGTAAAACAGTTAAAAGAGACAAAGAAGGGTACTATCTACTAATAAAAGGAATAATTAAACAAGAAGACATAACAATCATAAATATTTGCACACTGAATCAGAATGCCCCAAAATATGTGAGGAATACATTGTAATTACTGAAAAGGGAAACAGACACATCTACCATAATAGTTGGAGATGGCAATTCACCACTCTCATCAATGGACAGAACATCTAGACAGAGGATCAATAAAGAAAAAAATTTGAATATTACAATCAATGAGCTAGACTTAACAGACATTTATAGGACATTGCACCACACAACAGCAGGATACACCTTTTTCTCAAGTGCTCATGGATCATTCTCAAAGATAGACCATATGCTGGGTCATAAAGCAAGTCTCAACAAATTTAAAAAGATTGAAATCATCGGATTATAAAGGAATGAAGTTGGAAATCAATAATAGGTACAGTGTCAGAAAATTCACAAATATGTGGAGGATCAACAGCACATTCTTTAACAACCAGTGTGCCGTGGAAGAAATTACAATAAAAATTAGTAAATATCTCGAGTCGAATGAAAATGAAAACACAACATATCAAAATCTATGGGATTCAGCAAAGGCAGTGCTAAGAGGGAAATTTATTGCCCTAAATGCCTATATCAAAAAAGAAGAAAGGGCAAAAATTCGGGAAATAACTGTCCACTTGGAAGAACTGGAGAAAGAACAGCAAACTAACCCCAAGGCAAGCAAAAGGAAAGAAATAACAAAGATTAGAGCAGAAATAAATGAAATTGAGAACGTGAAAACAATAGAGAAAATAAATAAGACCAGAAGTTGATTCTATGAGAAAATCAACAAGATTGATGGGCCCTTAGCAAGATTGATAAAAAGAAGAAGAGAGAGGATGCAAATAAATAAGATCAGAAATGGAAGAGGAGACATAACCACTGACCTCACAGTAACAAAGGAGGCAAAACAGGATACTATGAACAACTTTATGCTAATAAATACAACAATGTAGATGAAATGGACAAATTCCTAGAAAGGCATGAACAACCAACTTTGACTCAAGAAGAAATAGATGACCTCAACAAACCAATCACAAGTAAAGAAATTGAATCAGTCATTCAATAGCTTCCCAAAAAGAAAAGTCCAGGACCAGACGGTTTCACATGTGAATTCTACCAAACTTTCCATAAAGAATTAGTACCAACTCTGCTAAAACTCTTCAAAGAAATTGAAGTGGAGGGAAAGCTATCTAATTCATTCTATGAAGCCAACATCACCCTGATGCCAAAATCAGGCAAAGATATTACAAAAAAATAAAACTATTGACCAATCTCTCTAATGAATATAGATGCAAAAATCCTCAACAAAGTCTAGCAAATCGAATCCAGCAGCACATTAAAAGGATTATACAGCATGCCCAAGTAGGATTCATCCCAGGTATGCAAGGATGGTTCAACATAAGAAAATCAATTAATGTAATACACTATATCAACAAATCAAAGCAGAAAACTCACATGATCATCTCAATTGATGCAGAGAAGGCAATTGACAAGGTTCAACATCCTTTCCTGTTGAAACCACTTGAAATGATAAGAACAGAAGGCAACTTCCTTAAATTAATAGAGGGAATATATGAAAATCCACAGCTAATATCATCCTCAATGGGAAAAATTGAAAGCTTTCCCCCTAAGATAAGGAACAAGACAAGGATGTCCATTATCACCACTATTATTCAACATCGTGTTGGAGGTTCTAGCCAGAGCAATTAGACAGGAAAAAGAAATAAAATACATCAAAATTGGTAAAGAAGAAGTAAAACTTACTGCTTGCAGACAATATGATACTATATGTCAAAAACCCAGAAAATCCACAACAAAACTACTAGAGCTAATAAATTAGTACAGCAAAGTAGCAGGTTACAAGATCAACATTAAAAAATCTGTAGTGTTTCTGTATACTAGCAATGAACAAGCTGAGGGAGAAATCAAGAAACGAATTCCATTTACAATTGCAACTACAAGAATAAAATACACATGGAATAAATTTAACTAAAGAGACAGAAGACATATACAAAGAAAACTACAAAAAACTTTAAAAGAAATCAGAGAAGACCTAAATAAATGGAAGGGCATACTGTGTTCATGGATTGGAAGACAAAATATAGTTAAGATGTCAATTCTACCTAAATTGATTTACAGATTCAACACAATACCAATCAAAATCCCAACAACTTACTTTTCAGAAATAGAAAAACAAATAAGTAAATTTATCTGGAAGGGCAGGGTGTCCCAAATTGCTAAAAGCATCTTGAGGGAAAAAACGAAGCTGGAGGTCTCATGCTGCCTGACTTTAAGGCATATTATGAAGCCACAGTTGTCAGAACAGCATGGTAGTGCATAAAGATAGAATATTCACCAATGGAATTGAATAGAGTGCTCAGATATAGACCCTCTCATCTATGGGCATTTGATCTTTGATAAGGCAGTCAAGCCAAATCACCTGGGACAGAACAGTCTCTTCAATAAATAGTGCCCAGAGAACTGGATGTCCATATGTAAAAGAATGAAAGAGGACCCATATCTCACACCCTATACAAAAGTTAACTCAAAATGGATCAAGATCTAAACATTAGGTCTAAGACCATAAAACAGTTAGAGGAAAATGTAGGGAGATATCTTATGAATCTTACAATTGGAGGTTGTTTTATGGACCTTACACCTAAAGCAAGAGCACTGAAGAAAGAAAGAAAGAAATGGGAGCTCCTCAAAATTAAACACTTTTGTGTATCAAAGAACTTCAACAAGAAACTAGAAAGACAGTCTACACAGTGGGAGACAATATTTTGAAATGACATATCAGATAAAGGTCCAGAATCCAGAATTTATAAAGAGATTGTTCAACTCAACAACAAAAAGACAGCCAACCCAATTACAAAATGGGATAAAGACTTGAACAGACACCTCTCAGAAGAGGAAATACAAATGGCCAAAAGGCACATGAAGAGATGCTCCATGTCCTTGGCCATTAGAGAAATGAAAATCAAAACCACAATGAGATATCATCTCACTCCCACCAGAATGGCCATTATCAATGAAACAAGAAATGACAAGTGCTGGATAGGTTGCAGAGAAAGAGGCACACTTTTCCACTGTTGGTGGGAATGTCAAATGGTGCAACCACTTTGGAAGGCATTTCGGTGGTTCCTCAAAAAACTGAATATAGAATTACCATATGACACAGCAATAACATTGCTAGGTATCTGTTCAAATACTTAAGGGCAAAGACACAAATGGATATTTGCACACCAATGTTTATAGCAGCATTATTTACAATTGCAAAGAGATGGAAACAGCCAAAATGTCTATCAACGGATGAGTGGCTAAACACACTGTGGTATATACATACGATGGAATATTATGCAGCTTTAAGACAGAATAAACTTATGAAGCATGTAATAACATGGATGGACCTAGAGAACATTTTGCTGTGTGAGACTAGCCCCAAAATAAAGGACAAATACTCTATGGTCCCACTGATGTGAACTGACACTACAGAATAAACTTGGAATATGTCATTGGTAACAGAGAACATCAGGAGATAGAAATAAGGTAAGATAATGGGTAATTGGAGCTGAAGGGATACAGACTGTGCAACAAGACTGGATACAAAAACTCGGAAATGGACAGCACAATACTACCTAATTGTAATGTAGTCATGTTAAAACACTGAATGAAGCTGCATCTGAGATATAGTTTTTTTGTGTTTGTTTGTTTGTTTTTACTTTTTTCTCTCTATTATCTTTTTATTTCTTTTTATGTTGTCTTGCTATTTATTTTTCTAAATCTATGCAAATGTACTAAGAAATGATGATCATACATCTATGTGATGATATTAAGAATTACTGATTGTATATGTAGAATGGAATGATTTCTAAACGTGTTAGCTAATTTTTTTAATTAATAAAAAAGGAATTTGAAACAATGAATAGAAAAATAGCAGATATCACAGAGATGAAAGATATTGTGGACCAAATTAAAAATATACTGAGGACTCACAACAGGATATCTGAAGAAACAGAAGAAAGATTAAGTAAACTACAGGGCAAGATTTTGAAAACACAAAAGAACTAATGACCAAAAACATAGATAAATTTGTTTTGGGTCTCAGAAAAATGATGGAAAGAAACAAAGTACACAAATCTAAAAATCATTGGTGTCCCACAAGGAGAAGAGAAGAACAACGGGCTTGGAAGATGGACATAATGGGGAAAAACATCCTAATCGTTATAAAAGACAAAAATATGCAAATAAGAGAAACCCAATGCACTTCAAATAGAATTATTCCCAGACTTGTACTAATCAGTCTATCAAATGGTGATGAGAAGCAGAAAATCCTGAAAGCAGCAAGAGAAAAACAATTACTAGGTACCAGGGAAATCACATAAGACTGAGTTTGGACTACTCAACTGCACTATGGAGGCAAGAAGACAGTGGTACAATATATTTAAGACATGGAAAGAGAAATAATTCCAGTCAAGAATTCTGTACACCGTCAAACTCTCCTTCAAAACTGAGGGAGAGATTAAAATTTTCACAGACAAACAAAGGCTAAGAGAATATGTCAACAAAAGACTGACTCTACAAAAATATTAAAAAGAACCCTTCTGGCTGAAAAAAGAAAACAGGAGAGGGAGGGCTGAAGAAGGGGACAGAATTGAAAAGAACAGTAAGGGTAACTTAAAGGATAAAAACAGAAAGAGAGAGAAGAATATATAGAGATCAGAAAAATAAAATCCAAAGTATAAGATGGTGGATTCAAGAAACCTCTTTATAGTAATAGCTTTGAATGTTAATGGACTAAACTTACCAGTTAAAAGATGCAGGTTGGCAGAATGGATAAAGAAATATAATCCAACTATTTGCTGCTTACAAGAGACTCATCTTAGATGCAAGGATACATATAGATTGAAAGTGAAAGGATGGAAAAAGATGTTCCATGCAAGCTGTTACCAAAGGAACGTAGGAATAGCTATACTAATATCAGACAAGATAGTCTTTAAATGTAAAGACATCATAAGAGAAAAAGAAGGAAAATATATATTAGTAAAAGGGGCAAATAGCAAAGAAGAAATAATCACAAATGTTTCTACCTCTAATCAAGGAGTTCCAAAGTACACAAGATAAACATTAGTAAAACTGAAAGAAGTGATAGACATTTCAACAAAAGTAGTGGGAGACTTCAAACACCACTCTCTTCTAAGATAGAACAACCAGATAGAGGATCAACAAGTAAATAGAGAATCTAAGTAATTTGATAAATGAATTAGACCTAACGGATATATACAGGTCATTACACCCTAAAACACCAGGATATACATCCCTCTCTAGTGCTGCTGGAACATTGTCCAGGATAGATCATATACTGGGACACATAACAGGTCTTATAAATTTTAAAACCTTGGAAATTATTCAAAGTACTTCTTCTATTCACAGTGGAATGAAGCAGGAAATCAGTAACCATCAAAGAATGAGAACTTTCATAAACATGGATATTAAATAAAACAATCTTGAACAAAGAGCAGGTCAAAGAAGAAATGCTAGAGAAATATGTACTGATCTGGAGAGGATTGAAAATTAAAATAAAAAACATCAAACTTGTGGGATATGATATAGGTTGTGCTCAGATGGAAATTTATTACCCTAAATGCCAACATTAAAAAGAAGAAAGAGCAAAAATTGAGGACATAAGTGCTCACCTGTAGGAACTTGAAATAGTATAGCAAAGTAACTCCAAAGCAAATAGAAGAGAAATAACACAGATTAAAACAGAGTTAAGTAAATAGGAGCACAAAAGAAGAATAGAAAGTATCAATAAAGCCAAAATCGGTTCTTTGAGAAAACCAGTAAAGTTGATGGGATATTATCAAGCCTGATGAAGAAAAATAGAGAGAGATTCAAATAAACAAAATCAGTAATGAGAGGGGGTCATTACCACAGATATGGAAAAATAAAAATAATAGAAGATGATACTATCAAAAACTATACACCATACTCTAGTTTCTCTTCAAATTGTATAATTCTTTTGCCTTTTACTAAAGATTTCCGTGGAGAGAAACAGTCATGAGTCATCGATCAATTTTTTGAAAGCCATGGTATTTATCAAGGCCCTATGTGTGCATTAAGAAAAGCAGCAGTTGAATTTGAAATCCTTTGTAGTTACTTGTAGTGAGAGCAATTGGTGGCTTTCTTGTTAAAAACCACAGTTAATAGAATAAATTACATAGATGTGTAAGAAAAAAACTATACACCAACAAACTAATCAACTTAGATTAAATGGAAAATTTCCTGGAAACAGACAAACAAGCTATACTGACTCAAGAAGAAATAGATCTCCACAAACCAATGACAAGTAAAGAGATCCAACCAGTGTTTTGGTCTTCCAAAGATTCCAGAAAGCAACACAACAGAGATGGATCAGCCTTTTTAAAATAGGGGATTTATTTAGTTAAAAACATATAGTTCTTCACAGGAAAGGCACCTAACTTTCAACTGAGGTTCTCTCTTATGGAGGAAGGCACAGCGTGATCTCTGCAGGCCTTCTCTCCAGGCTTATGGGTTCCAACAACTTTCTCCAGGATGATTACTTTCTGCAATTCCAAAGGCCTGGGCTGAGCTGTGAATGTTGAGATGAGGTATGCTAATCTGCTTGGGCTGTGCTATGTTAAGCTCTCTCATTTAAGCATCCAGCCAATTAAATCAAACATCATTCATTGCAGCAGGCATGCCTCCTAGCCAACTGCAGATATAATCAGCAACAGATGAGCTTCACATGCCATTGGCTCATGTCTACAGCAAAAGAACTAGGCACCTTCCCATGGCCAAATTGTCAACTGAACCTACCACAATCAGTCATCAAAAATCTTTCTAAAAAGAAAAGCCAAAGGTCAGAGGGCTTCACAGGGGAATTTTATCAAACATTCCAAAAAGAACACCAATCCTATTCAAACTTTTCCAGAAAATTGAGGTAAAAGGAACACTACATAACTCATTTTTTGAAGCTAAAATTACACTGAGAGTAAAACAAGGTAAAGATGCTACAAGAAAGGAATGTTACAGATGAATTTCCCTAATGAACATAGATGCAAAAATTCTCAGCATAATATTAGCAAATCGAATCCATCAGCATAGTAAAAGAATTACACACCATGACTAACTGGGGTTTATACCAGGAATGCAAGGATGTTTCAACATGAGGAAATTAGTTAATGACATATAGTACCCTAACAATCAAGAAGGTATTATCATAAGATCATCTTGATTGATACTGAAAATTTCAATGTCCTTTTCTGATAAAAACACTTCAAAAAGTACACACAAAGGTAACTTCCTCAATATGTTAGGAGGCATATGTTGAAAAACCCATAGCCAGTATCACACTTAATGGTGAGAGACTGATTCTCCCCCTCAGATGAAGAATAAAAAAAAGATGCCTTCTGTCACCACTATTACTCAACATTGTAATGTAGTTCTAGCTAGAGCAATCAAACAAGACAAAGAAATAAAAGGCATCCAAATTGGAAAGGAGGAAGTAAAACTTTCATTATTTGCATATGATATAATGTTATATATGGAAAATGCTGAGATACATATCACAAAGTTATTTAAGCTAACAAACAAATTCAGCAAGGTAGCAGGTTATGAAATTAATATACAAAAATCGATAATGTTTCTGTATATGGTAATGACTTAACTGAGTAGTTAAGTAAGGAAAAAATTCCATTCAAAATTGCCACAAAAAAATGAAGTATCTAGGAATAAACTTTATTAGGATGAAGAACTTGTGCACAGAGAACTTCATAATATTGCTAAAAGAAATTGCAGATCATAATAAGTGGAAAGACATTTCCTGCTCATGGATAGAAAGTTTAAATGTAATTAAGATATCAATTCTACCAAAATTAATCTGCAGATTCAATGCAGTTGTTGGAACCAATAATGTTCCAACAACCAACTTTGAAGACTTGAAAAAGCTAGTTACCAAATTCATCTGCAAGGGAGAGAGCATCCTAATAGCTGAAAGCATCCTAAAAAGAACTAAGTGGGAGTATTAACGGCCTCCAATTTTAAAACTTTTTATAAAGCCACAGAGATAAAAACAGCATGGTCCCACACAGAGATAGAAATTTTAAACAATAGAGGTAAATCAAGAGTACACAAATAGACCACAACACTACAGAAACATCCTCACAAGGCCTCCAAATCTACAGAACTGGGATAAAATACTCTTCAATAATAGGCATCAGAGAACTGGATACCAGTAGCCAGAAGAATGAAAGAAGATTGTTGCCTTACACCTATCAAAAATTAACTCACATTGGGTCAAACACTTAAATATAAGGACCAGTACCATAAAGCTCTTCAACAAAATGTAAGGAAGCATCTTCAAGACCTATTAATAGGAGGTAGCTTCCTGAACTTTTCATCCAAAGCACAAGGAACAAAATAAAAAATAGAAAAATGTAAACTCCTCAAAATAAAATATGTTTTTGCCTGAAAGGACCTTGCTGAAAAGGTGAAGAAGCAGCCACCTCAATAGGAGAACATATTTGGAAATCATACATCAGGTAAATTTTGATATATGATTTACATAAAGAAATCATACAGCTCAACAACAAAAGAACAAACAACTCAACTATAAAAGGGTTAAATATATGACTAAGCACTTTTTTGAAGAGCAAATACAGAGGCTAAAGAGCACATGAAGAGATGTTCATTCTAATTAGTTATAAGGGAAATGCAGAGCAAGACTGAAATGAGATACCACCTCACAACTATAAGAATGACTGCTATTAAACAAACAGGGTATTATATATGTTGAAGAGGATGTGAAGAAATTGGGACATATGCTCTGCTGGTGGGAATGAATAATGGTAAAGTCACTATGGAAGACAGTCTGGTGGTTCCTTAGGAAACTAAATATCAAGTTGCCCTAAGACCCAGCAATATAACTACTCACTACATGCCCAGAAGAGATGAAAGTAGTGACACCGACAGGCATTTGCACACCTATGTTCATATCAGCATTATCCACAATCACCAAAAGATGGAAGCAATCCAAGTGCTCATCAAAAGATGAATGGATTAACAAAATATGGTATATATTTATACAATGGAATACCACACTACAGTAAGATGAAATCATGTCCTGAAGCATATGACAAAATGGATGAGCCTTGAGACATAATGCTGTGTGAAATAAACCAAACACAAAATAATAGATGCTCTATCATCCCACATTTATGACCTTAGTAAAGGTTAAAATAGAATTTTATTATACAGAATATAGGGGATATAGAGATATGTGGAAGCTAGAGATGTGTGAACAGTTGGAAAATGATAAGCAGATTCTAAGAGGCATATTCAGAGTTTCTGCAAAAGCCAATATATTTCTAGAGAGAACAGAGTTGAAAAATTAAAACGCTCTTATTTCAAATTATTAAAACTACAATTATCAAGACAGTATAGTATAGGTATAAAGACAGGTGAATGAAAATTTGGACAGGCATTTTACCAAATTTATATACAAATAGAAAAAAGCACACGAAAAGAAGCTCTGCAACATCAGTCAATTAGGGAAACACAAATTGAACCCATGAAAAAACATCCTACAGACCTGTTAAGTTTGCTGAAATTTAAAAAAGGCTAACATACCAAGGGTAGAAAATAGTACAGATACTGAAACCCTGATATTGGTAGAATACAGAGTAATTAAAAAACTTTGGATGGGGAAATGCATGGATGGTTCAAACTTAATGTCCATTAATAAATGAATGGACAAACAAACTACTCTGGAATGAATCACCAAGTCTCCTTTGAATATGAGACCTCCCAATCTGTGGATGGTTTTACCCTATTCTGGGAAGGACAGGTGTCCCCCAAGGTCTCCAGCTGCCAACCCACCGAATCAGCATGTCATTGGTGGATAGGGCTACTGTGCTGTACTGTGGGACACCAGTGTTCTTCAATCTGTGTTGTAGCATAAGGCAGGAAGTTAATATGTCTCAGGGAATCTTGCAAACCCATCCGAGGTGAATGTGAACCATTTATGCTACTAATTTCTAATTGTAAGAGGAAATAACACTTTTGACAAATCAATAGCCACATACTGAGGCTAGCATGGAATCCATGCAGCAAACAGGGCAGGACACACCTCAATTTCCATGAGAAAATTGAGGTTTAGTTGAGTTGGGGTGGACACACTTTCTCACATGACCTGCTCTAGTGAAAATAAACCTTCAGACTGGGCTTTATTTTTCCATTAAATGGAGCAAAAGAGATCACCAATCAAATAAAGGTATGTGAGTTGTAATTTTAACTAGTGTGACTGATGAAAGTGCAAATATTGGAAATTTGTGGAAGCCCAATGGTATGAAGAGAGCTATGTGCTGGAAAAGAGGAATAAACTGAGTCATATATCGATGGCCCCATGTTAAGGTAAGAAGACACCAGAGCTCTGACCCTGCCCTTGCTCTGCCACACAGGGTTGGGGAATTATTTGAAGTGAACAATGTGCTTTTGTGGAGTGTGTGAAGATGGGTTTGTTGCAAGAAACAGTACAGACTCAAAATATGATACTGCTGGGGTATTTTTATGAAACATCTTCAGAAGATACTAACAGTTTAATAGCTGCAACTTCAGTGACCTGAGAGGGCCATGATATTAGCCTGAAGGTGATAGTGAGGCTGGCAAGTGAAGGATAAACACACACCTGTTGTCAGAAGTGCCATGCTGCTTAGCAAGGACTTGCTTGTTTTGGAGACCAACGAAGAGATGAGCAATGGAGGTGACCATCATGGCTTCATGCCTGGATGATGATGTGGACTGGTACCACTCAGCAGCTTGAAAACTGAATGAGTTTGAAAGAAGCTTTGGAAGCCTTCAGTTTGAGTTGCTCATAGAAGACCCATTTAGAAAGGTGCAAGAGAAGGAAAATTTGCCCAGAGATACATACCATCCACCAAGGACAGAGACGATCATTGTGGTCATCTGCCTGGACAAGCTCTGAAATTATCAAATATAAGAAATAAATGAGAAGAAAGAGGAGACCTCCAAAATAGTCTTGCAAGAGGATGTCCAGAAAGGCTACCAGTCCAGGGGTACTTCAGAATGGAGGTTAACAGTATAATGTGCTGCAAGGACCAGGGAGTGGGTGGGGTGGGAGATAGAAAGTGTTGGGCCAAAAAATGGAGTGCTCAGGGTTGTTATGGGGCACAGGTTAAGTGCAGAGAGAAGCACTTGTTCACTGGGAGATGTAGCAATGTAAGAGTCTAATATCTCCTGGGGCTGTTGCAACAAATAGCACAAATTTGGGGTTTTAAGGCATCAGAAATATATTGCCCCATGGCCCTGGAGGCCAGGAGTGTAAATCCAATGCGTCTTTGGGCCCAGGCTCCCTCTTAAACCTACAGGGAAGTATCCTTATTTACTCTTCCTGGTTTCTGATGTTTGCTGGCAGTCCTTCAGCTTCAATCCCTCCTGATTGTCACAGGGCATCCTCCGTGAATCTGTATCTAATTTTCCCTTCTTATGAGGATGCTGGTCATTTGGGATTTAGGCCAGTCTTAAGAGGCCTATATCATATTTTAACTAATCACATTTTCAGGGACCCTATTTCCAAATAAGGTCATGGGACCAGGGGTTGGCACATGAATGTGTCTTTTGGAGGAACACAATCCGACATATAAAATCATCTGTCTTTGGAAGAATAGCTGTGATTTCTATTACACAGAAATAGAAATTTCTATTTCTATTTATTATTATTAGAAATATAGAAATTTCTATTTATTTATAAAAGCTTTATTAAAGCTTATAAAAGCTGTCAGAATGTAATATATATCATAAAAGCACAGAGTTTTTTAACATGGGTAGGCTCTTGGAATTGAACCCAGGTCTCTGGCATGACAGGCAAGAATTCTGGATTTTTTTTGCATGGGCAGGCACCAGGTGTTGAATGCAAGTCTCCAGCATAGCAGATGAGAACTCTGCCACTGAGCCACCATCTCACTGCCCAACAAGAGGAATTTTTTAGGTTAGAAGCTAACAGTCCCAAGGCCAGGAAAATGTTCAAAATGAGGCATCAAGAGGAAGATACCTTCTCTGAGGGAAGGTTGTTGAGATCTAGAGTTCCTCTGTCACAGGGGAAGGGACATGGCAAAGTCTGCTAGCCCTACTCTCCTGGGTTACATCCCTTTCAGCTTCTGCTTCCAGTAACTTTCTGTAGGCCCATTCTTATCATCTCTGGGGAAATTTTCTCTCTCCAAGCTCTCCTTCCTTTTTTTCATCTTTTATCCTCCCATATAGGGCTCCAGTAAAGGATTAAGACCAACCTTAAGAGGGCTGTCTCACATTGCAACTGAAACAATCTATTCAAAGAGTCCCACCAATCACAGATCTTTACCCACAGAGGTACATTAAGAAAATATGGCTTTTCTGGGTACATAAGGGCTCCAAATCAGCAAACTGACTGTCTACATTTTTCCACCCACCTCAATGTTTCCCTACTGTCCACACATCAATCTGTTTAAGGACACCAGACTCAGTGGTCCCAGGATCATGTTCTTAGGAATCAAATTTGCATTAAATCTAATTTTTCCAAAAGAATAGCATCACATGTGGAGAGCACACCTATGGAAAAAAAGTTTATTCTGCTGTTTTCTTTTTTTTCCAATAAGTAAGTGACTTCTTTTTCCATCAATAGGGGACTTTTATGGGGTACTAGTAAGGATAAATTATATGCGCTTTCAAATGCCTAGAAATTGTATATAATTCTTTAAGTAGATTATTACCTCAGGAAACCTGACACGGATAATCATCAATCCAATATTTATCATTTGAGTACATTTTCAGGGGGATTGTCATTGAAACATGGATCCCTGTGGCCACTTTTTAGTAAGATTCAACTCAGATAGAAACCATGCAGTGTAAAGTTTCTAACATCAGGATTAAGGAGAGTCAAGGTTTGGGTCATGGTTACAATTAGTTTGTGATACTAAACAATAATAAATCCTTAAAATTTGAATTCTAACATCAGTTCTGAGATTAATTTTCCATGAGATCTTTAAAGGCATTTTTCTGGTTACATGGAGATATTAGTGTCACCTCCTCAGGCTAAGAACATATGTCCAAGAATGTTAGAATACTGATAAATTGGGAGTTAGTATATTTTGATATGGCAATAAACCTTGATGAATTGTGTTCCTTGATATGGATGTGTTCCTTCCACATCCATATCTTAATGCCAGCTCCTCGCCTTTGTTCTTCTTTCATCTCTGGTAATAGTTTTTATCTCTATACATCAGCATAGATTTCCTCTAAATATTCATTCTCAAGAAAAATTGTGCATATTTGCAGAATGCCCTTCAGAAAACCCTTTTATGGAACTATGAATGTTTTAGATATTTTCACCAGACTATCTTAACCAAAGTAAAGGAATCCAAGCACAAACTCTTGAAAACATAGAGAACCTAGAACAATGAACTTCCAAATTAAAGGGACACTTCCCATTTCTCATATCTTTGTGTTGTGGCATCCATATGAATAGAAATAATATTTCATCAACAGGGTATATTTCACCCATCCATTAAGTCTCAGGCTTTTGACCGTCACCATGGGTTTTCTTCACCATTTTGTACTTTTCTTCTTCTCTTACAAAGTCCACACACCTAATAATTAAAAGATTCTGTGCTGATCCTTGTCAAAAGTCTCTTCCAACCCCCATTGACAAACTGACCAAACGTTTTGTCTTCTTCTAACTTTGGTCTAATCTTGTTAAGGCTGTCTTGGCTTGAATCCAACTGACTGGCTAAACTTTAATAATATTTATTTTTGGTCACATTTTATAGCTCTTTGGAATTTCTATATTACTATAAAATCTGGTGGTATTATTTAATTATAGTCTGTTTTCTCTTCTGATGATATCTAAACTTATCAATCATCATGTTTTTCTTTGCTATAAAAGTGTGATGAATGAATTAGTATTGGTTTTAGTTTGGTAAAGCTGCCAGAATGCAGTACACAAGAAATGGTCTGGCTTCTATAAAGGAAATGTATTGTTACAATTTTACAGTTCTAAGGCCATAAAAATGTTTAAACTAAGTTATTCACAGTAAGATGCCTTAATTCAATTAAGGTATGATGGCATCCACAGCACCTTTGTCAGCTGGGAAGTCATGTGGCTGGTTTCTGCTTGTCTTTTTACTTCTGGTTTCAAATGGCATTCCTGGGGGTGTTTTCTTTCTGTATCACCAAACATCTGTTTTGGCTCTCACCTTTTTCCAAAAATTGGTTCCATCATAAAGGATTCCAGTAGGTAGATTAGGATCCACCTTGAATGGGTAAAGATATATCTCCATTGAAACCACCTAATCAAAAGATCTCACCCACAATTAGATGGGCCACATCTCCATGGGAACAATTAATAAAAAAGATCCCACCCAATCAAAAGATCTGCCACAATGAGAATGTATTAGGAAAAATAACATGGCTTTTCTGGAGTACACAACAAGTTCAAACCAGCACATATCCCAACTCTCTATTTCTTGATAAGACACAGGATACCACATCCATAAACTTGCAATGTAAAGCTACAAACCCTCCAAGCTTGGTGACCTGTATTTTCAACCCTTTGCTCTGAACTTGGCCATACATTTGCTTTAAGTGATGGTTTCTCCACACAGAGCACAGCTGGCCCTTATTTCCTTGTACCTCCTCTTTCATTTTGAACTGAGCTTCCTCCCATGGTCAAAATGGGGCAAGTGAGCACAGCTGAGCCCAACCTCTGGTTCACAACCTGAAGCATAGTTCTGCCTGAGCCCAGCTGAGGCCAGCTGACCCCCAGTACACTTGTACTGTCTGGATTTGATGCGGAAATTGGTAACTAGATGTGGATGCCACTGCAAAGAAGTCCCAAATATGTGCTACTGCTTTTGAAAGAAGGTAGCAAGTCCAACAGACATTTGGAGGAAGAATAATTATTACTTGTTTTATATAGTGGAAATCACATAGTAAAAGTGTCACCTATAGTCACAGAAAATAGCAAAATGAATTGAATGAGACTGTGGTCATGGGCAATGCAGTTTCCAGGAAAAAATGTTAAAAGTGTGCGCTGGTTACTTTCTACTGAATATGAAAAGAAAAGAACAGGTCACGGCTGAGAGAAAAGAGAAATAGACCAGAAATTGCCAAGTCAAAAGGAAATGTGAATCTAAAATTATTTCAGATGTTTGATTGTGTAATGTTCTCTGGTGCTGCCTGGAGAATGTACTCCAGGTTTGCAGAGTAAGGAGCTCAGACATGGGGAGTTGCCATCACCCAGCCAGGCCACTTGTGGCATATAAACCTGACAATGCAACACCTCCTCAGAGGCTTCTTCTCTCATGATAATGGGGCACTGTTCCACATGTATGGCCCTGGACAGAGGCAATGGGTGGGATATGCTACCCAAACCCACCACTTGCTTTTATGAACAGCATTTTTGGCAAACAGCATGTGCACACATGTAGAGTGGTTGGATAACTCAAGTGACAAGTCTGCATTGTGTGGTCTCCACAGAGACCAGATGGTTATATGCTTGCAGCAATCTCCACCTGCATTTAATGGAAATAACATGTTGGCCTGGGCCAGTACTGCAGTTCCCTCTCAGGTGTTATGGTCTTCAGGTTGCTGAGGATGGTGAGAGTTGTGAGAGATGGAAAGACAACAGCTTTCAGTTGTGAGTCAAATTTGCATATTTGAAGTGTTTGTGGTAGACAGAAGGCCCTGACACCCAAGTGTCAGCCTGCAGGTTACTTACCTCAGGTGTGTGACTTAGTAGTGGGACACTGACACTGCTAGCCTCAGTCTGTAGATACTTACATCAGGTGTGTGATGACACTAGGACACTGGGCACCCCTATCCTCAGCATGTAGGTGACTTACTTCCGGTATGTGATGACACTAGGATCCCAACACCCCAAGCCTTAGCCTGCAGGTGACTTGACTCAGGTATATGACTCTGACCTGGGTCCCTGGAACTCCTCCATTTGTCTCATCCATGCTTGCCTGTTTCAGAACAGTGTTTCTTCACAACAGTTAAAGCAACTCATTCAACCTTGGAGAAGTTACTCTGAACACTTTTTAACCAGGAAGAGATGAAAAAGAGGTAGAATATGTTATTCAAAATGGCCCTTGCAAGGCTTGCACCTCACACCATCCTGCTTCCTCCAGGCTTGCTTTAGCTGCTGGCTCATGGGTCTCTCTGTACTCTGTGAAGCAATAGGGATTGCTCCATAAGGTCTTCCCCAGAGATTTAGTTTTCCATTTTCCCTAGATTTCCCATGAAGTTGATTCTCTGACCTCCCTCATCTGGATGGTGTCATCTTCCTTTCTTTCTGTCTCCTTGGAGTCAAGCCCTTTGTACCCTTAACTCTCCACATGATAGGATGGGCGAAGTAGGTAAAAGCATATGTTCAGTCTGCCATAATTAACTGACAATTTTTTTATTTTAGTTAAAAATAACAATATTCAAACGTGAACATTTTTACCATATGATCATTCCATTCTTGGTATATAATTAATAACTCACGATATCATCACATAGTTGTACATTCATCATTATGATCATTTCTTAGAACATTTGCATCATTTCAGAAAAAGAAATCAAAAGAAAAACTAATAATACCATACCCTTTAACAGTCACTTTCATCGATCACTAGCATTTCAATTAACTAAATTTATTTTAACATTTGTTCTCCCTATTATTTATTTATTTTCAATCCACGTTTTACTCATATATCCATGGGTAGATAAAAGGAGAATCCGACACAAAATTTTCATAATCACACAGTAACATTGCAAAAGCTATATCATTATACAATCATCTTCAAGAAACATGTCTACTGTAACACAGTTGTACATTTTCAGGTACTTCCCTCCAGTCTCTCCATTATACCTTAACTAAAAGTGATATTTATATAATGCATAAAGAATAACCTCCTAGATAACCTCTCAACTCTGAAATCTCTCAGTCATTTACATTTTATTTGTCTCATTTCTCTCTTCCCCATTTTGATCAAGAAGTTTTTCTCAATCCCTTAATGCTGAGTTTCAGCTCATTCTAGGGTTTTTCTCAATACTTTGATGCTGAGTCTCAGTTCATTCTAGGATTTCTGTCCCACATTTCCAGGAAGGTCCACAACCCTGGGAGTCATATCCCATGTATAGAGGGGGAGGGCAGTGAATTTGCTTGTTGTGTTGGCTTGAGAGAGGTCACATCTGAGCAACAAAAGGGGTTCTCTTGGGGGTGACTCTTAGGCCTAATTTTAAGTAGGCTTGACCTATCCTTTGAGGGGTTAAGTTTCATTTGAACAAATCACAAGATTAGGGGCTCGGTCTATTGCTTTGGTTGTCCAACTGCTGGTAGGAATATCAAGAAATCAACTTGGGGAAGTTGAATTTTCTCCCTTTCATAACATTCCCCCAAGGGGACTTGCAAATACTTTTTATTCACTGTTCAAATCACTCTGGTCATATGTCTATCCTTGTGCCAGAATCATACTTTAAAATTACATGGCATTTAGTACATTTTGAGATAGAGAAATATTAGTTCTCCAACTTTTTCCTTTTTTGAGATGTTTTTGGCAACTCATGGCCCCTTGCCATTCTATATGAATTTGATAGTTTGTTTTTCAATTTTTGAAAAGAAAATTCTTGGAATTTTGATTACGAATTCATTGACTTTGCAAATTGCTTTGTCCAGTTTGGACATTTTGATTTTTTTCCATCCATGAGCACAGAATGCCCTTTCATGTGTTTAGGTATTCTTTGATTTATTTTAGTAATGTTTTGTATCTTTCTATATACAAGTCATTTACATCCTTGGTTAAATTTATTCCTCGATATTTAAGTCTTTTAATTTTTGTTTAAATGGATTCTTTAAATTGCCTGTTAAAATTTTTTTCAGTACTATGTGTAGATACCTTACTGATTTTTGCATGTTGTTGTACATTATAAATTTGCTGAATTAGGTTATTAGTTCTAGTAGCTTTGCTGTGGATTTCTCATGTTCTTCTCTTCTTTTGTATGCCTTTCATGGCTACAATGTTTATGGTTATAATCTTCATTGAAATGTTGAATAACAGCTGTTTCCATGGAAATTTTCTTCTTGTTATTGATCTTAGAGGGAAATATTAGTCTTTGAACATTGAGTATGGTGTCAGTTGTTTTTCAAATCGTTTCTAAATAATGCTGGGGGAATTTCTGTTTCTTTCCAGGTTTCTATGAGGTTTTATCAAGAAGGGGCAATGATTCTTAGTCAAATGACTTTTATATGGCAATCTAGGTGATCCTGCATTTTTATCTTCCTTTTGTTAATGTGACGTGTTAACTTAATTGATTTTCGTATGTTGAACCATCCTCATATATACAGCATAAATTTCACTTAGTCATGGTGCATGATTATTATAATGTGATGTTTGATTTTGTTTTAGTATTTTCTTGAGTATTTTTGCATCTATGTTCTTAAGGGAAACTTTTCTGTAGTTTCTTTCCTTGTACTTTAATTTGACTTTGGTATTACAGTGATGTTGACATTACAGAGTGTTATGAAACTTTCCTTTCTCTTCAAATTTTGTGAAAATTTGAGCATGGTTGGTGTGAATTCTTCTTAGACTGTTTGGTAAAATTCACTAGTGAAGCCATCTAATCCCCAGGACTGTTTTATTGGGGAATTTTTTATTACTGATTCAATTTCTTTTACTGTTCTATTGACATCTTCCATGTTCTCTTGAGTCAATATTGTAGTTTGTGCATTTCTTGTAATGTGTCTATTTCACCATTTGAACTAGGTTATCTAGTTTTTCAATGTGCAGTTGTTTCTGATATCCTCTCATATATACATCATTTCTGCAGGTGGAAAACAATGTCCCCCATTAATTTATAATTTCAATTTATGTGTTTACTCTCTTATCTTCACCAAGCTTGCTATTAATTTGTATTTTCATTGATCTTTCTAAAGAACCATATTTTGGTTTTATTGATTCTAATTTTTAACTTTTTTATTTCATTTTATTCTACAATTATTCTTTGTTATTTCCTTCCTTCTCCTTACTTTCTGTTTGGCTTTCTGTTCTTTGTTCTTCTAGCCTGCCATTTGCAATCTTCTTTTCAAAAAAAGTTTTAGGTGCTATAATGTTTCCTATAAGCACTGCCTTGCTGCATCCCATAAGTTTTGGTATGTTGTATTTTATTTTTCATTTACTTCAAGAGATTTACTAATTTCACCTGTGGTTTCTTCTTTAACCCTTTGGTGTGTACAAGTGAGATGTTTACTATACACATATTCATGAATTTACCAGTTCTTTTCTCTGTTAACTATCTGTAGCTGCATTCCCTTGGGATTAGAGAAAGTGCATTGTATGATTTAAATAATTTTGAGTATATTGAGAATTGTTTTTGACCTAACATATGATGTGTCTTGAAGAGTGATCCATTTGCATTAGAGAAGAATGTGTTCTCTAGTGTGAAGAGCTTTATGTGTCTGTTAAATCTATTCATTTTATAGTATTATTCAAGTATCTTATTTTGTTAATGCAAATAAGCTTCATTACATAAAGTAATGAATACATACAAAGATTAAAACAGGTTTAGTCTTTTTATAGGTATTTTTATTTTTTATTTTTTTGCATTGGCAGGCCCCAGGCATTGAACCCAGGTCTCCAGCATGGCAAGTGAGAGCTCTGTTTGACAAGCCACCATGGGCTGGCCCCAGGTATTTTGGTCAACATATAGGAAATACACAAATAAAGTCTACACACAAACTCAGGATAAAAATTTGGGGATTCCTTGTTAAGTATGATAGCGTACTCTTTCTTCTCTCTAACTTGTGCACATGTACTTGACTTCAAAACACTAACAGTCATGCTATCTTTAAGTAAAAATAAGCTATATTAAGCAGAAATTAGACATATTGTCCCTTAGGTACTAAGTAAAGTATGTTGTCAGTATTTACTAAAAACAAGATCTGTGTATTTGCATTAGTTGTGAAAAGGAATAAATAAAAATTGGGGAACATAGATGTACTCAGATGAGAAGATTAAAGCAAGATACTGATATCTTGGGGTGAAATTACAGTTTGATGACAGGTAACGTTCTATCTTAAAAGCAAAACAAGCAAAATACCAGGTATTTTCTAACTATTTAGACCACAAATCTTAATCAACTGCAAAATACTTTCTTAACCTTCATAGCCTAATGAATCATGGAATGGAAATGAGGAGAAATAAAATCAAATTGCTAAAAATTTTGGATGCAAGTGTTTCTTCTGAACAGAGATGTAACTTTTAATCTTGTGAAATAATAAAAACCTTTAATGCTAACAAGGTGGCAAGTATCTATCATTCCATTCTATTTCAGCCAAGCACTCCCAAGCAAGTACTCCTGCATGAATGATGCCTGATTTTAGACTGACCACTGTGTTCTTGCTCCCTGTCAAGGTTGCATCTGATTTCTTTCTCAACTCTTTGATAACGTCCAGCAGGTCAACATATTTGCTTTTGAGTTACCTGGCTAATCCAAGTTCCCTGGTATAGTCAAATAATGGTAGACTGCATTCACTCACAGGCTGACATTACTGTCCATGATAGTAGAAGAATTGGCAGTTCTACATACATTAATGGAGGCACAAGTGTCTGCACATTCAAGTGTAGTTTGTAGTACATCCATCTTACTGGGCTTATACAGTCATCAGTCCCACTGGAAATTGTGGCTGTCCCTAATGCTGCCACCCATGGAAGTATGTTCAAGTCATTGAAATCATTACAAATCTTCTCTCTAAAAACTGTATTCATTTTTTAAAGTGGTGTACTGAAGTCTTCCACTATTAATGTGGACTCATCTATCCTCTCCTGAAATATGTTAATGAGCCTCATATATTTGCCTCGTATATTTTGATACAAGGTGTGTATATATTTATACTTGTATCTTATTTTTTGAATTGCTCATTTTAAAATAATATAGTGTCCTTCTTCATCCTTGATAACTTTTTTTACTTAAAGTCTATTTTATCTGATATTAATATTGCTAAACCCTTCTTTATTTTGGTTAGCATTTTCATGGTGTATTTTTTTTCACCTTTACACTTTCAATTTACTTGAGTCTTCAGTGTAAGATAACATTGTAAACAACATGCAATTGAGTTATTCTTCATCATTCTGCCTATTTCTACCTTTTGCCTGTAAAGTTTGACTCACTTACATTTTAAATTACTACTAGTAATGCAGAAATTCTTTTGCCATTTAACTGTTTGGTTTTAAAAATGTCTTGTTCCTTTTTGGGTACCTTAGGTTTTCTCTTATTTGATATATATATTTTTTAATTTAGTTGATCTTTTCTAGTGAACCCTGTAGAATTCTTTTTCCTTTTATTCTGTGTACGTTTTTCATGTTTTCTTTATTGTTACAATGGGCTTTAAATTTGTCTATTATTTATATCAATCTCAATTTTGTAACGACTCATCTTCAATAGAATACACACTATACTTTTACTGTTAAGTAATTCTTGTTAAAAATTATATATTCATATATTACAAGTCTAGAACTTATCAATTATCATTATATTTTATGCATTGAGATCCTTTGGGATATACATTAGTACTGACATTTATATTTACCAAAGTCATATCTTTATTGAAGAACTTTATTTCTTCACATTTCTCCTTTCTTTTGCCTAATGTCATTTTCTTTCCATTGAAGAACTCCTTTTACATTTCTAATAGAGCTTGTCTGGTGGTGATGAACTCTGTCAGCTTTTGTTTATTTGACAATGTCTTCTCTCCATTTTTTTTCAAGGGTAGTCACCAGGAACTAAATATTTTCATTTTTGAAAGTGTTTTGACACGTATTGAATCTTCAGATGATAATTTTTTTTCATTTTAGCACTTTGAAGATGTCATTTTCTGCTTTCTTGTCCCTATTGATTTTTTGAAAAGAAACTGGCAGCTCATATTATTGAAGCTCCCTTGAATGTATCATCACTTTCCTTGGACTTTCAGGATTTTCTCTTTATCAATGAGATTTGATAGCTTATTATAAGTCTCAGGGTAAATCTATTTGGGCTTATTATATTTGGAGTTTGTTAAACTTCTTAGATGTTAATCTCCAAGATTTTCATTAAATTTGAGAAGTTTCAGACATTATTTCTTTGAAGATTCTATCTGACCCTTTCTCTATTTCTTTTCATTCTATATCTCCCAATATGGGAATATTATTTTGCTTGAAGGTGTCCCATTATTTTTGCAACTTGCTAAACCTTTATTCATTCTTTTCTTCTTTCTACTCCTTGGACTGAATGATTTCAGTATTCATTATTTTTTATTGTGTTTTCCTCTTTACAGATCCTACCTGCTGTTGGACACTTATAGTTTTTTTTACATGGGTAGACATGTGGAATCAAGTGTGGATCTCCAGCATGGCAGGTGAGAACTCTGTCTGCTAAGCCACCAGCTCCAGCCTGAACACCTATGGTTTTTTATTTTATTTTTTAAAATATATGTTACTGGGATCCTCAACCTGTTTGATAATTTTTCTAGGATTTCTCTCTATTTCCTTTTTTCAGGTTTACCTTTAGCTCTATGGGTAAGGACAACTTATTAAAAGTTATTTTTTATGTCTAACATCTGGTCCTCTTCAATGATGGTTTTAAATTCTCTATCCTCTTCTTTTCATGGATCATCCTTTCCTGTTCCTTTGTTTTCTAAACTTGTTGTCATCTAGACATTTTGATATTTAAATATTTAACTTTGGAATATGTGCTCTGAGGTGTTGTTTCCTTAAGGTAGTACCCAGCTAGTCTTGTGACATATATATCCTTGTGTATGAGGAGCATACTAGAAAAGAAAAGAAAAGGAAGGAAGGAACAGAGGAGAATTGAAAATGAAATCCCTTTCTTAATTTTGGCTGTTTAGCCAATGTAAGCATTCATCTCCAAAGCTTTTCCAAATAGATTTTAAAGAATCTGAGGCAAGAGTATAGGAACTTTTATTTTTCTTCTTTAGATGAGTCTTTTCCTGGCCACATATATTTGTGGCCTTATGGTTTCTCCTGTTTAGTAATATCAAAATGTACTCTTTTATTCCAGAAAACAGTACTCCCACTTGATTTATGCTGCTACACTCTAAATCCCATATTCAAAAGTTCTTTGTTCCAGGTAACTGCAATTTGAGTATTTTCTTACAAAATCCTCTACAGAGCTGCATGAACCACTTCTATGCCTAGGACAAATTCCAGTATAGGAAATTGTGAGTATTTTGAGAATATCAGGCTCTCCAAATGTCAAATAAAACTGAAATTGATAAATGGCTTCTTAACAGAGATCCAAATCAAGGTACTACCAAGAAGTCTGGCCATCAGTTTTAGTTACCTAACTGCTAAAACAATAACATGCAATGCTTTGATTAAACAACAGCAATTTATTGGGTCATGATTTCAGAGTCTAAAAGTCTTGCTTTCTCACTAGGATGCATATTTTCTGACTCATCAGCTGCTTGTGGCTGTTTCTTTGCTTCTCTGCCACAAGGCAATGTACATGGAAGCATTTTCTCCCTTTTTCCTGAGTTTCCTTGACTCCCAGTTTTCAGCTGCTCTCCATGGCTTCTCTCTCTGTGGCTTTGTCTGTTAAATCTCCAGTTAATTGAATAGAAGCCCATCTTGATGCAGTTGCATTTCACTTCAACTTAAGAAAATCATCAAACATTCTATTAAAAATGTGTTCATACCTACAGGAATGGATTAATATTAAGAACATGTTTTTGGGGGTACATAACTCCAAGAAACAATGCATTTGATGAGAACTTAGATGAAGCCAGCTTTCAAACACCATTAGAAAATACATTATCAGGTACTGTAACACATCTGTAAAACTCCAGGTTGATATTCCATTGTATTTAAAATAAATTTCATGTCTGAAATAATGGATGGTGCCCTTGCTGGGGGATGCATACTGAATATTATAAAGAAAAATCTATATTCATACATACCTCAAGAAATAGAAGACAGCTTCCATACAAAACTTTCAGATCAGATAGATAATGGTATAATGTAGAAATCCTCTATCCAGGATTCACAAGATGAAATCCATGGAAAATTTGAAATATGAATTTTGTATCAATAAGTAATCATAATTTAACCTGAATTGAATCATGATCATGTTGACTGCATCCACATCAGATTACTTGTAATCAGTCAAGGGGAGTGTCTCCTGCAATAAGTGATGCTTAATCTAATCATTGGAAGTCTCTGAAGGAGAATTTAGAAGAGACAGGCTCTCTTCCTGTTTTGGCTGGCAAGCTTCTCCTGTGGAGTTCATGCAGACCCTCCATCAGAATCATCAGCTTCACAGCCTTCCCTAAGATTTTGGACTCTATGCTCCTATGTTTATGTGAGGTACTTTTATAAATTCTATATTTACAAATATTTCCTTTTGATTTTGTTTCTCTAGAGATTCCAAACTAATACCACTTGGTACCAGGAGTGGTTCTTGAGAAACAGAATCATAAAAATGGTCTTTTATAAATGGTTTTCTACTCTGACTGGACTCAAGGGCACTAAGGACTCAGATTCCCATAATCAAAATGACACTGCCAATCCATGGAGTGAGTTGGCAAAAGAGATAGTCAAAATATCTCCATTTGATTCTTTTAATGCTTCACGTGTATGAAGCTGGCTCTGGCGGTAATTTTTTGACACCTTTATGGAGTTTTGTGGAAATAGGTGGTATAGAGATGTTGGATGATTGGTCTTAGATACACTGGATACATTAATGAGTGAAAGGGATGGGCTTAAGTCTTCAAATGGGGAATTTTAACACCAGCTGATAGATGTAGAAGTTTCTATGAGTGTCCTGAAGGAAAATCTTATTTTCTATAGTCATAGATTTGAGATCTCTGAAAATCAGACTCAGAATCTTGTGGTTAGAGTAGCAACTTTACACCATACACTGAAATCTCAATCTTGCATGGAAGTGAAGGCACTGATTGCAAAAGAGTGAGACTCTGTAAAATGGGATGTTGACATATAGATTGATAATGATGTCAGTGGCAAGATTGGAACCCTAGGTCATGCTGAGTCTTCTCTAGATAACCCTGTAATGGTCTGCCCTGAAGACATAACCACCACACCACCAGTCTGCCTTGAGGAGTTGGCCACCCAACGTCCACCCAAAGTGATTAGTCCTAGAGTGATTAATTATGTTTCACCAGATGAAACTGCAAATGAATGCCCTGAAGAAATGGCTTGGAAAATATTTCTCATTCTTTTCATTACCCACCTCCACCACATCTCATTTCTTCCAGACCTATAACTAAAGCCCATCAGGCCCATAAAGGGGAGGTATAAAGTATCACATATGAGGAGGTATGTTGTACTCCAAAATAACTCTGTGAGTTTTCCAATTTATATAGACAGAAATCAGGGGATTATGTGTGGCAATAGATTTTAAGTGTGTGGGATAGTGGTGGGAGGAATATAAGGCTCTATTAGGCTGAATTTATTGATTTGGGCTCACTAAGCAGAGATTCTGCATTCAATGTTATACTCGAGGGCTTAGAAATGGCATTAACAGTTGATTTGAATGATTGGTTGAAACATAGATCAAAAGGTAGACAACATTATCTGAGGTTGAAATGCCAGAAATGACCTGATATAATGCAGATGAGAGAATCCAGAGGCTCAGAGATATTGGGATGTCAGAATGGATTCATCTATCATGCAAAGCCTATTCTTACACTTCAGGAATATCTGGAATATGCACCTTTTACCAGAACAGTGAGAAATAAATTTGTGAGAGTAGCACTTTCATCCCTGTACAGAGCTCTGTAGTTGCACTTTTATGTAGATCAACTATTACTGTGGGAACTGCTGTCACTGAGCTGGAATCCTTAAATACAATGGGGATGAGATCCTGAGTTTGTGGAAGCCAGGTGGCAGTACTTAATTGCCAAGACAGATTGTAAATGGCTATAATAGACATCAAACTCAAAGCAGGAGTCAAAATAATCTGCTTTGCAGAGGTTTGTGGCATTGGCTAGTAAAGCATGGGCTACCTAGAAATTCAGTAGATGGGTAGTCTAATAAATTCTTGCTTGAATTGCATAAACAAAAGGGTTCTAGGTCAAGTGACCAGATGTCTAACCTGAGTTACAAAAACAGAGTCGGGGCACCTAATCAATTTCCAGACTTAAGACAGTTTACAGACCCAGAGCTACTTGAATATAGGGGAGACCAGATCCCTTTGGGGGAGAACCCTGTAACACTGCCTCAAATATGTAGTGTTAATCTTCCTCCCAACCTTCCCCAAGGAAATCAATGGCCTTTTAACAATTAACTGTGCATTGGGGAAAAGGAAATGATCAGATATTTTGAGGATAATTAGACATGGGCTCAGAAGTGATATTAATTCCAGGAGATCCAAAAAATCACTCTGGCCCACCTGTCAGAGTAAGGACCTATGGTGATTGAAGGAGATTTAGCTAAGGTCCATCTCACAGTGGATCCAGTTGGCCTCCAAACCCATTCTGTAATTATTTCCTCCGTTCCAAAGTGTATAATTGGAATAGACATACTGAGCAACTGGTAAAATCCACACAATGGTTCTCTAACTCATGTAGTGAGTACTAGTATGGTGGGAAAGTTCAAGTGGAAACCACTAGAACTGCCCCTATCTAGCAATATAGCAAATCAGAAACACTACTGGATTCCTGGAGGGATTGCAGAGATTACTGCTACTTTTAAGTTCTTGAAGGATGCAGAGGTGGTGATTCTCACCACACCCCCATTCAATTCTTCTTTTTGGCCTGTGCAGAAAATAGATGGGTCTTAAAAGGACGACAGCAGATTATTGCAAACTCAGCCAGGTGTTAACTCCAATTGCAGCTGCTGTTCCCAGATGTGATATCATTGTTTGAGAAAATCAATACATACCCTCATAACTGCTATGCAGCTATTGATCTGGCAATTGCTTTTTTCTCAATAGCTCTTAGTAAGGACCACCAGAGACAGTTTGCTTTCAGCTGTCAAGGTCAGCAATATAAGTTCACTGACCTGCCTCAGGAGTATATCAACTCTCCAGCCTATGTCATAATCTTGTCTGCAGGGACCTTAATCCTTTCTTCCTCCCACAAGACATCACATTCGTCCATGACATCATGCTGATTGAACCTAGTGAGCAAGAAATAACAACTACACTATACTTGCTGGTAAGGCCAGAGGATAGAAGATAAAGCCAACAAGTATACAGGGACCTTCCACCTCAGTGAATTTTCTAGGTGTCTTGTCATGTGGGGCATGTCAAGATATCCTTTCTAAGGTGAAGGCTAAGTAGCTGCATCTGCCCCCACCCATGTCCAAGATTTTGACAACAACATATTTCTCATTTGGGCATGCTACTCTAGCCCATTTATTGAGTGACCAGAATAGCTGCTAATTTGGGGTGGGGATCTGTACAAGAGGAAGCTCTGAGGTCCAGGTTGCTATGCAAGCTTCTCTGCCACTTGAACCATGTAACCCAGCTGATCCAACGGTGCTGGAAGTGTCAGTGGCAAATGGAGATGCTGTTTGGGGATTTTGGCAGACCTCTATAGGACAATCACAGTGCAGACCCTTAGGATTTTGGACCCAAGCTTTGACATCTGTTGCAGATGACTATTCTCCTTCTGAGAAACAGCTTTTGGCCTGCTACTAGACCTTAGTAGAGACTGAACATTTAATTTTGGGTCACTAAGTTGCCATGAGATCTGAGTTGCTTATCAAGAGCTTGGTGTTGTATGACCCACCAAGCCATAAAGTTGGGCATGTGAAGTAGCACTGTACATTAAAATGGAAATTGCATATATGAGATAGGGCCAGGGAAGGTCCTGTAGGCACAAGTAAGTTACATGAGGTAGTTTCCCAAATGCCCATGGTCTCCACTCTTACCACATTACCTTCTATTTCCCAGACCAGAGCTATGGCCTCTTGGGGAATTCCTTGAATTGACTGAGGAAGAGAAAACTCGGAACTGGTTGACAAATGGTTCAGAATGATAATCAGGTACCACTGAAAGGTGGACAGCTACAGCACTACAACCCCTTTCTGGGGTGTCCTTGAAAGCAGTGGTGAGGAGAAATCTTCCCAGTGGGCAGAAATTCAAGCAGGGCACCTGGTTGTTCATTTTGTTTGGCAGGAGAAGTGGCCAGAGATGTGTTTGTATACTGACTCTTGGGTTATCACTAATGGCTTTGCTGGATTGTCAGGAACTAGGCAAGATCATAATTGGAAAATTTGTGACAAAGAGGTTGGGGAAGAGTCATATGAATAGACTTTTCTGAGTGGGATAAAAACATGAAGATATTTCTTTCCCTTGTGAATGAGGACTAGAGAGTGGCTTCATCAGAGGAGGGTTTTAATAATCAAGTGGATAAGATGACCTGTTCTGTGGATACCAGTCATTGTCCAATGGTCTAATGAGTGAAGTGGACATGTGGTAAGGAGGGAGGTTATGCATGGGCTCAGCAACGTGGACTTCCACTCACCAAAGTTGACCTGGCCACAACCACTCCTAAGGCCCAATCTGCCAGGAACAGAGACCATACACAGCCCCTGACATACACCATTCTCTGAGGTGACCAGCTGACTACATATCGGCAGGTTGATTACACTGGACCACTCCCTTCATGGAATAGGCAGCAATTTGTTCTAATTTGAATAGGTACATACTTTGAATATAGGTTTGCTTTCTCTACATGCAATGCTTCTGCCAAAACTACCATCCATAGGCTTACAGAATGCCTTATCCATCATCATGGTATTCCACACAACATTGTTCTAATCAAGAAACCCACTTCAGAGCAAATGAAGTATGGGAATGGACACATGATCATAGAATTCTCTAGTCTTATCATGCTCCCCATCAAACCAAAGCAGCTGGATTGATAGAATGGTGGAATAAACTTTTGAAAACTCAATTACTGTGCCAACTAGGTATCAATACTTTGAAGGGCTGGAGTAATGTTCTTCAATAAGCTGAGTATGCTCTGAATCAGAAACTGCTGAATGGTGCAGTTTCTCCCCCAGCAGGATCCATGCATCGAGGAAACAAGTGGTGAAAATGGGAGTTTTATCACTCTATTATCCCTAGTGATCTCTAGGAATGTTTTTATTCCTGTCCCTGTGACTCTGAGCTCTGCTGATTTACAGGTTTCATTTCCAAAAGGGTGACACATTCTCCACCAGGGGAAAGAACGATTTAATTGAACTGGAATCTAAGACTGTCTCCTGATCACTTTGGGCTTCTCATATCCATGGACCAACAAGCCAAGAAGGGGGTTACATTATTGGCTGGGTGATTGGCCCTCACTAACAGGGGGAAATAGGACTGCAACTACACAATGGTGTAAAGAAGAGTTTTCTTGGAACATAGGAGACCCCCTAGGACATCTTTTAGTATTACCATTCCCTGTGATTAAAATCAATGGAAAACTGCAAAACTCCAATCCAGGTAGACTACTAATGGCTGTGAAACTTCAGAAATGAAGGTTTAGGTCACCCCACCAGGCGAAGAACCATGGCCAGCTGAAATGCTTGCTGAGGGTAAAGGTAACATGGAAAGGGTAGTAGAAGGCAGTGATAAATATGAACTACAATCACATGATCAGTTGTAGAAATGAGGACTGTAATGCTGTTTTGTTCATGTTGTATTATTTAACTTATAAGATATCAAGTTCAGGAATGAATATGACCCAAGGACTTACACCATATTCTGGAGAGATTTAGTCTGTTTTCAGTTATATGCAGGACAGTTGAGTATTGTTAGGTAAAAGAAAATATGCTTGTTTTATTGTTTTTTGTTTAGAAATTAGGTATAGTTGAAGGTGATGTTTATAGCTGCCAAGCTGACAAGGGGTTGATTGTCATGGTCAGGTTCATGTGTCAACTTGACAAAGTGGTGTTACCCATTTGGTTGAGCAAGTGCTGGCCTTTCATTTGCTATGAGGAAATTTCATAGAATTAAATAATGATCATGTCACCTGCATCCACAGCTGATTCCATATGTAATCAGCCAAGGGGAGTGTCTTCTGCTTAATCTAATCACTGTAAGACTTTTAAGGAGGATTCAGAATAGGCAGTCTCTCTTCCTGCTTTGGCCAATGAACTTCTCCTGCAGAGTTCATCCAGACCCTCCATCAGAATCATCAACTTCACAGCGTGCCCTATAGATTTTGTACTCTACATTCCCATGGTTATGGGGAATTTTATAGTTTATATTTACAAACGTTTCCTGTTGATTTTGTTTCTTTAGAGAACTCTAACTAATACAGCCATGTTCACTATCTGCCTTTCAAGTTGAGAGAGAAACCCTGAAATTTGTTGGCATCTGTTATAGGAATGCAAGTAATTGTTGGTGCCTTAATTTGAACATTTATATAGACTTGCTTTAATTAGGACAATTTCACTTCCATAGAACTGTAAGATTTCAACTCAATACGTTTCTCCTTTTAAAGGTTATTTCATTTCTGGAGGCTTGCAGTTAGTAATCCGGGACCTGCAACAGCATGACTGTGACCCCTTCTGAAATCCTGCATGTTGAGTTTTGACTGAATTCCAATAGAAAATTCAGTTTGACAAAGGAAATTAAAATTATCTGATATATCTGGGCAAGTATTTTGCTCACCTGAGCAAACAGCCATCTTAGTACAGACATGAATTAGGTTAACAAGACTTGCCTCCTAGCACTTAACATCATTCTTCAAGATCTTTCTGTCATTTTGTTCTCCAATCTGAAGTTATTTACCATGAATATTTCCCAATCCCAAACAACCCCTACCATTGAAACTCTGCCTTAAATTGTCTGATCTCAGATTCTAGAATTTTACAAGTACCCTTTCTACATTCTTCATTCTGAGTGTCTTTCACAGTGATAGTTTTCCTTGAATTAAAAAATTTCATAAATAATCTTTGATCATTAGTTTTTTTCTGGTGATTTCTCTGGTACAAATTAACATATTTGCTTAATGTGTAATGATAAAAATAGATATGCTCTTGTTCATCATTTAGTATGAAGGAATACAATGCTATTTGAAGTAATTATAAAATATTATCAACTATGCAGTGTGAAAAATGGTATTTTTCTTTTAGCAAATGTGTGTGTGAGAAATATCAAACATCAATGAGCTAGATACAGTAGAAAATATTGCATGATTTTACTTATATAAAATAACCAGAATATGCTAATATAAATTGAACTTGGAGTAACACATCTATGGAAACACCCTAATGAAAAGGCAGCATGCATAATAGGCCTTATTGTTCTCCCTTATTGAACAGAGGATTGTTCTTTGCCTCTTAGACACACCCAACCTCTCAATATGAATAGGGGGGTCCACACTCCTGGCATGGCATTTCTTGCCCCCAAACATCAGCTCCCATGGTTTTGTTTTTGAAGTCATATTTTCATTCAATCTTTCTCTTTCCTTCCTTTTCTGTCTAGATCAGCAGCAATTCAATTTACACAAGTCCATCCAAACTCCTGATGGTTTTCTATGTGGTACACTGGAATATACACTATGACAAAAGGACATTCTGCAAACCCATTCTGGATAACTCCATATCCAACTCTGGATTGTCCTGACATGCCTGACTAGTTCTGTGTTTGGTTAAATCCTCATGTGGACATTATTCTCTAGAGACCCCCTTTCTGGAAGCCCACAATTTTCCAGACAATCAGTTTTTGGTTTCTTTGTACCCAAAGGTTAAGCTCTCAACTTACCACTTTCCTCTCAATTTTACTCTAATCTGCAATGAGCAGCCTGACTACATTTTCCACACTTAATTTGGAAAATTATTTTGCTAAATCCCCACACATTCAACTTGGCTCTCTTACAGGAGTTCTTTAACAGGGAGCCATATTTTAAAATGCTTCATAGCCCACAGAGCCAAAGACCTTTGGAGAGGCAGAAAGAGAAGGCCTATAGAGCCATTTGGAAGATGCTGAGAGAGAAAGTATATATTGCCATGTTCCTTCCCAGCTGACAGAGAAATCCTGAACATCACTAGCCATTTCTTGAGTTAAATTATCATTCCATGGATACCTAAGTTTAGACATTTTCAAGGCCATAGAACTGTAAACTGGTAACAATAAATTCCACCTTTTAAAAGCCATTCCATTTCTAGTATATTGCATTCCTGCAGGTTTAGCAAATTGAAATACCCATCTTATTTTCTTTTATTTCATTCTTCTTCTCTTTCAGTGAATTTCATAATTCCAAGTTTTAATGTATGAAGGAAAGAACAAGGAAATTCGAATTTCCAGGTACTATTTTTTCCTCCATAAACAATGCATACTATTTTCTTTTAGAAGATAGAAAGTATGCAGATCATATTAACATAATTATAAAGAGTTTACTAGATGCTGGGTTTCAGTATTGCTAAGACTCAATATACATCTAGGTTTTGCTGACATCTGAACCTAGAGGTCTTACAAATGATTGTGCTTCTTGCCAATTGGTATCCTTTCTACTGGGACTCTGAGTTATATTCTTTGCTCCTGAGCCCCTACTTAAAACTTAGTTGTGCTTCAGAAGCTGTCAAAGGTTTTTATTCTTCCAACTCTGCCCAGCTTAGAATTTTGCAAGAATATGTTGAAGAAATTAAGTTGTGTCTGTGTTTCAGTTATCTGGAACCTCTTTATTTCCAGAATTTGGCAGCTTAAATATGCAAATTTCCACTCTATCCTTGTGACATTATCTAAAGATTTATTCTTTTTCTGTAACTTGCAACAGTCATCTGTTTTGATAGAATTTATTTTCACAACATCCTGCCCTATTCCATGATTCAGTACATAATTTTAGGTAAAAATAAGTTGCAATAAACCATCTTATTGTGCTCTAAATTTCCATATTTTAATAATTGTAATGCTCATAGTTATTAATTCATCAGCAGTCTAACATTTCAGCAATTAAAAAATTATCTTAAAGGAATGAAAGAAGACCCATATCTCACACCCTATACAAAAGTTAACTCAAAATGGATCAAAGATCTAAAATTAGGTCTAAGACCATAAAACAGTTAGAGGAAAATGTAGGGAGATATCTTATGAATCTTATAATTGGAGGCAGTTTTATGGACCTTACACCTAAAGCAAGAGCACTGAAGAAAGAAATAAATAAATGGGAACTCCTCAAAATTAAACACTTTTGTGCATCAAAGAACTTCATCAAGAAAGTAAAAAGACAGCCTACACAATGGGAGACAATATTTTGGAAATGACATATCAGATAAAGGTCTAGAATCCAGAATTTATAGACATTGTTCAATTTAACAACAAAAAGACAACCAATCCAATTACAATATGGGAAAAAGACTTGAACAGACACTTCTCAGAAGAAGAAATACAAATGGCAAAAAGGCACATGAAGAGATGCTCAATGTCCCTGGCATTAGAGAAATGCAAATCAAAACCACAATGAGATATCATCTCACACTCACCAGAATGGCCATTATCAACAAAACAAGAAATGACAAGTGCTGGAGAGGATGCGGAGAAAGAGGCACACTGATCCATGTTGGTGGGAATGTCAAATGGTGCAACCACTGTGGAAGGCAGTTTGGCGGTTCCTCCAAAATCTGAATATAGAATTGCCATATGACCCAGCAATACCGTTGCTGGGTATCTACTCAGAGGACGTAAGGGCAAAGACACAAACGGACATTTGTACACCAATGTTTACAGCAGCATTATTTACAATTGCAAGGAGATGGAAAGAGCCAAAATGTCCATCAACTGATGAGTGGCTAAACAAACTGTGATATATACATATAATGGAATATTATGCAGCTCTAAGACAGAATAAACTTATGAAGTATCTAACAACATGGATGGACCTTGAGAACATTATGCTAAGTGAGACTAGCCAAAAACTAAAGGACAAATACTGTGTGGTCTCACTGATATGAACCGACATTTGTGAATAAACTTGGAATATGTTGTTGGTAACAGAGACCATCAGGAGATAGAAATAGGGCAAGAAGGTGGGTAATTGGAGCTGAAGGGATACAGACTGTGCAACAGGACTGGATACAAAAACTCAGAAATGGACAGCACAATACTACCTAACTGTAATGTAATTACATTAAAACACTGAATGAAGCTGCATGTGAGAATGGTAGAGGGAGGAGGGCTGGGGACATAAATGAAATCAGAAAGAAAGATAGATGTTAAAGATCGAAATGGTATAATCTAGGAATGCCTAGAGTGCATAATAATAGTGAAATGTACAATGTACAAATTTTAAAAATGCTGTGGCATGAGGAAGAACAAAGGAATGTCATTATTGCAGCGTGCTGAAAATAGATGATAATACTTTAAAATGTCACCTTATGTGTGTGAATTAAGCAAAAATTTGTTACAAAATTTATATTTTGACTAGAGCATTTCCTAATATAAGTCATGTAGATAGTTTGATTGAATGTCACAAGTACTTGGAATCTCAAGTAGTACATGAGATTTTGTTGGTTTGTCCAGAGTGATCCCCCGATGAATCCCAGAATGATTTGATCAGTGACTGGAAATGTATTTGCAAGCTCCCTTCAGGGAATGGTGAGAGTAGGGAGAAATTCAACTTTCCCAAGTTGAGTTCTTGATATTCTCACAAGCAGTGTGGACAACCAAAGCTATAGGCTGAGCCCCCAGTCTTGGGGTTTGTTCACATGAAACTTAACCCCACAAAGGATAGGTCAAGTCTACTTAAAATTTAGGCCTAAGAGTCACCCCCAAGAGAGCCTCTTTTGTTGCTCAGATGTGACCCCTCTCTCCAGCCAACATGACGAGCAGTCTCACCACCCTCACCCTCTCTGCGTGGGTCATGACTTCCAGGGGTGTGGATCTTCCTGGCAACGTGGGACAGAGATTCTGGAATGAGCAGAGACTCAGCATCAAGTGACTGAGAAAAACACTAGAATGAGCTGAGAATTAACATCAAGGGATTGAGAGAAAATTCTCGACCAAAAGGGGGAAGAGTAAAATGAGACAAACTGTCAACAGCTGAGAGATTCCAAACAGAGTCTAGAGGTTATCCTGGAGGTTATTCTTATGCATTAAGTAGATATCACCTTGTTGTTCAAGATGTAGAGGAGAGGCTGGAGGGAATTGCCTGAAAATGTAGTTCTGTGTTCCAGTAGCCATGTTTCTTGATGATGATTGAACAATGATATAGGTTTCACAATGAGACTCTGTGAATGCGAAAACCTTATGTCTGATGCTCCTTTTACCTAATGTAACAGAAGAGTAGAACACATGGAATAAAAATAAATAATAGGGAGAACAAATGTTAAAATAAATTCAGTTTGAAATAGTGGTAAATGAAAGCAAGGGGTAAGGGGTATGGTATGTAGAGTCTTTTTCTCTATTATCATTTTATTTCTTTTTCTGTTGTCTTTTTATTTCTTTTTCTAAATCAATGCAAATGTACTAAGATATGATGAATATGCAACTATGGGATGATATTAAGAATTACTGATTGTATATGTAGAATGGAATGATATCTAAATGTTTTGTTTGTTAACTTTTTTGATTAATAAACAAAGTTTAAAAAAAACCTTAGTTTTCCAGGTATTCCTTTGGGAACATTTATATTGTTAGTTCTCATAAAACACAATGTAGAAGATACTTGTGTAATAATAGTTCAATTTACATATTAATTTATTTGGTCCTGGACTTTAATAAGATGAACTACACATTCACTGTTGTAGCAGTTAATTTTGGATTTCAACAGGGCCAGGTGATGTTGGGTTGTTGTTCTATTGATGCAGACTTAAATCATCAGAATGTGAACTTCATCTAGGGCTGATAACACTTGCAGTCAGCTAAGGGAATTACCTTCCACAATGAGTGATGCTTAGCTTAATTAGTAGGAAACTTAAAAGACAGAGGTCAAAATAGATATTAGGATCTCAGATATTAGGATCTTTGGAGATACAGAAAAGAACCACCCTGGGGAAATCTGTTTGAACCTAGAAGGCAGGAAATGAGACCAGCAGATGTTGCCATGTTCCTTCCGATGTGACAAAAAACCAGAGGAAAACAATGGGCCTTTCCTTTGAAGAACTATAATTTTGTATCTAAATAATCCCTCTTTATGAATGTCATTCCATTTCTGGTGTATAGCATTCTGGCTGTCTTAGGAAATTAAAACAACTGTCTTTAAGGAATATAAAAACACATTTTATATGAAATAAAATTCTGATAATTTAATTCAGATGTTGAGTTTTTTAAAAATGCTTAGGTATTCATAAGTTGGCAAATTAAATCTTAAATAATCAAGGATATATTCAATTAAAATTGACATTTAGGTTTATATTAAACTCTTGTTGGGATTTTGATAATAGTATGGTTTTTATCATAAATATTGAGGTAGACTTTGAAATAATTCTTTTCCAAAAATTATGATAAACATTAATATGAAGATAAATTAGTCATTTATTATATAAAACAATTGATAGAGGAACTTAAACTTTCATATAAGTGAGTTGACAGAGTACATGTTTCATTGAGGTGTAGGACAAAGACTTGTGGAAAAGAAGAAATAGTAGAGTGTATGAAGATATTATTAAGCACATTGGATTAATATTCCTGATATGTGCATTAAGTCAAGCAAACTTTCTCACACTAATAATTATTTGCAATATAAGTATTTGACAAATTAATTGTATGGCTATATAAAGATATGTAGGTGAACTATATGGAGAGCTCCTTCAGAAATGTTAAAATTTTTCCTAACAGCAAAAATAAAATGTATATAGTAAAAATGAATCTATGCCAGCATTTTCAAATCATAAAGTTTGTTGTTTAGGTATAGTAAAATTATACCAGAAATTGAAAGCAGAACCTCTCAAAATTGGAATAGTCTTCTCTTTTAGTCACAGACTCTACACCACATTCACCACAGTTGTGAAACGAAGCAACAGATATATTACCTCTTGGTATGTACCATGTTCTAGCTACCATTCCAAATGCCATACAAGTCACATTGTGTCATATTCTTGAGGGTCCCAGGATGGTAAACACTATTGTGATCATATTATTGTATGAAGAAACTGAGGCTCCAGAGATGAATTCTAGTTATCACAGAATTCAAAAGCCACTGATCTGATAAGTAAAGCTTGATCTTCTTTATAAATATATATTTGGGGGGTGCATTGCCCAGGAATCAAACCCAAGTCTCCAGCATGGAAGGTGAGCATTCTGCCACTGAACAACCAGTGAATCCCCAAAACTTGATCTTTTATATTGACATTTTTGACAGTTTCAACAAGGGTGTTTTGCATTAGTCCATTTGAAATATTAGGAATACGGCCTCATTTGTGAAAATCAGTATGACACACAGAAGGGACGATGGCATTAAGAAGTATGAAAGTAATGAGAAGAAGCTGAGTTATCAAAGATATTATTAAATATCTATACATTAAAACATGGATTATAGTAAATATTTGTGATTTAAAATCATCATTTATTTTGGAAGAAGGCAAAAAATAAAGAAATATGGAGAATTAATAAAATGATTTTGAACATTTGTCATGATCTTTGGAGTACTCACACATAGGCAAATAGAGAAAATGGCATTTCACCTCTGGATCACAGTAGTTTGAGTGGATCTCAACTATCATCTCATTGCCTCTATAGCATTCAAAAGTTTGTAATGCAGACATTTGATTGAATGATGAACCTGAGTCTGAATTGATGGTGATGATCAGCATGCTGGGAAACTGTAGCTCAAAAGAATCAGGAACTATGGTGAAGGAAATTCACATGGTGCAATAAGTCATCTCAACAGACAAATCTGTCTTTGAATGTTTGCTTTTCCATTTATTTCCATGGTGTAAAATGTGTCCCCAACCATTCAATGACTCACTCTTTTCATTTTAAAATTTCATATAAATTTCCTGAGTCACATAAATAAAAATGAAAATTACAAAAAAATGAGAATGACATTATGAAATATATGAAAAATGTACATTATCTAGGGCATGCTAAATCAATAATAACTGCTTTTAATGCCAATCACTTCCTTGGTAGTAATGCTTAAGCTACTAGAAAATCAACAAAATTAAATTATTAGAGATATATTAAAATATTGAAATAAGAAGAGATAAGATGAATAATGAAATGTAAAGATAAGGGGGAAGCTTACTAGTTTCTAACAGTATATATATGAAAAAAGCAAGATAGTCTTCAGGAAGAGGAAATTATAGAGGTGAATTTAAAAATAAAATCAGTATCAAAAAAACCTTGTGGTGGACGTGGAGATAAGAATAATTTTTCCATTTATTGGGCGTGATGTGGATTACAAATGCATGTAAGGTTTTGAAAGTTTCTGTTAAAATGGTATCCTCCTATCTCTACTCAGATTCTGTTTGGTCATTAACTGATATTAATAGATAGATAACACTTACAGAATAATTTCAATGAGTCATGATAGATAGAAATTAAGTGCATTAATTCAATTGATCTCCAATATGTCCATGGTACAACTAATGAGATGAAGAAACCTATGATAACAAAACCAAAAGCTTTAAAAGTTTTTATTTTACAACTGCTTCTACTTTGGAAATAAGTTGCATAAGTAGGATGTACTTAAATTCATTTATTTCTTTGCAATGATTCTCCATATTTTTAGGGATTACTTGTGTTTGTCTCTCCATGTCCAAAGCATATGCTGCAAAGAGGAATATCTCTCTATCGTGGTGACTTCATTCTTGTTGACAAGATTTTTGATGTGTTAGAGCTCAGAATCTTGCACACTATGCTTCCTATTAATGTGCTCGGCATCTCTGATAGAAAGTCTTCTCATTGTCATAATAAACACCTTTGACCAGAATCTCCACAATCTTACATATTTCTTTCATATGAATCTGTCTTAGACATGGAATAGCTTCTTGTCACCATCCCAAAGGCATGTGTCATCATTTGGTTTGAAAATAGAGTGATTTCCATGGTTGGATGTGCAGCTCAGACCTACCATGTTTTTTTTTTATTAATTACAAAAAAAATTTTTAAACATAACGACAAAACACACATGTTTTTACCAAATGATCATTCCATTCTATATATATATATATATATATATATATATATATATATACAGTAATTCACATCATCACATACTTGAATATTCATCATAATGATAATTTCTTAAAATGCTTGTTTCAATTCAGAAGAATAAATAAAAATAAAACAGAAAAAAGCACACATACCATACCCCTTACCCCTCCCTGTCATTGACCACTAGCATTTCAATATACTAAATTTATTTTAACAATTTGTTCTCCCTACTATTTATTTTTAATCTGCATGTTAACTCCTCTGTCAAAAAGGTAGATAAGAGGAGCATCAGACACAAGGTTTTAACAATCACACAGTCACATTGTGAAAGCTATATCATTATATGATCATCTTCAAAAAACATGGCTAATGGAACACAGATCTACATTTTCAGGCTGTTCCCTCAAGCCTCCCCATTACACCTTAACACAAAAGATGATAAATATTTAATGCATAAGAATAACTTCTAGGATAACCTCTCAACTCTGTTTGGAATCTCTCAGCCATTGACACTTTATTTTGTCTTATTTTACTCTTCTTCATTTTGGTCAAGAAGTTTATTTCAATCCCTTGATGTTGAGTCTCAGCTCATTCCATGATTTCCGTAGCATATTGCCAGAAAAATCCACACCCCTGGGAGTCATGTACCATGTACAGAGGGAAAGGTCTGTGAGTTTGCTTGTCATTAGATGAAAAAGAGAGAGGCCACATCTAAGCAATAAAATAGGTTCTCTTGGGGAGTGGCTCTTGGGACTAATTTTAAGTAGACTTAGCCTATCCTTTGTTGGGTTAAGTTTCATATGAACAAACACCAAAATTGGGTGTTCAGCCTATTGCTGTGGTTGTTCCCACTGTCTGTGAGAAGATCAAGAATTCTCCATCCAGGGAAGTTGAGTTTTCCCCCTTTCTCACCAATTCCCCAAGGAGGATTTGCAAATACTTTTTATTTACTGTTCAAATCACTCTGGGATTTGTTGGGCACCACTCTGGATAAATCTACAAAATCTCATGTCCTACCCAAGTTTCCAGGTACCTATGGTGTTCAATTCAGCTGTACACATAAGTTATATTAGGAACTGCATTACTCAAAATATAAATTTTGTAACAAATAAACATTTTCTGCTTTAGTCTCACACATAAGTTAAAATTTTTAAATATGAATTACCATTTATTTTTGATGTCCTGCAGTATTGACATTCCTTTGTTTTTTCTCATGCAAAAACATTTTAAATTTGTACATTTAGTCACTATCCTTATACATTCTACACATTCCTAGATTATATCAACTCAATCTTTATCACACCATATCAGTCTTTATCATGTATCTTTCCTTCTGATATCCTTTGTGCCCTAGACCTCTTCCATCATTCTCACATTGAGTTTCATTCAGTGTTCTAACATTGTTGTATTACAGTTAGGTAGTATCATGCTATCCATTTCTGAATTTTTACAATCTGTTCCATTGCACAATCTGTATCCCCTCAGTTCCAATTACCCAATATCTACCCTATTTCTATTTCCTGATGGTCTCTATTATCAACTGAAATTGTCCAACTTCATTAACTGTCAGCTGATATCAGTGAGACCATACAGTGTTTGTCATTTTGTTTCTGGTTAATCTCATTCAACATAATGTCTTTAAGGTCCATGTTGTTATATACTTCATAATTTATTCTATCTTTCAGCTGCATAATATTCCATTGCATGTATATACCAGAGTCTGTTTAGACACTTGCCTGTTGATGGACATTTGGGCTTTTTCCATCTCTTTGCAATTGTAAATAATGCTGCTACAGACATTGATGAGCAAATGTCTGCTTGTGTCCTTGTCTTCATATCCTCTGTGTAGATACCTAGCAATGGTATTGCTGGGTCATATGGCAACTCTATACTTTATCCCCTGAGGGCCCACCAAACTGCCTTTCACAATGGTTGCACCATTTGATATTCCCTCCAGCAGTGGATGTGTGTCTCTTTCTCCACATCCTCTCCAGCACTTGTCATTTTCTTTTTTATTGATAATGGCCTCTCTGATGGGTATGAGATGATATGCCATTGTGGTTTTGATTCACATTTCACTAAAGGGCAGGGAACTTGAGCATCTTTTCGAGTGCCTCTTGGCCATTTATATTTCCTCTTCTGAGAAGTGTTTGTTCCAAGCCTTTTGCCCAATTTGTAATTGGGTTGTCTGTCTTTTCCTTGTCAAGTTAAACAATCTATTTATATATTCTGGATGCTCAACCTTTATCTGATATATCATTTCCAAATGGGGTCTCCCATTTTGTAGACTGTCTTTTTACTTTTTTGATGAAGTTCTTTGATGCAAAAGAGTGTTTAAATTTGAAAAATTCCCATTTCTTTCTTTCTTTCTTCAACGCTTGTGTTTTGTGTGTAAGATCTAGGAAACCACCTCCTATTATAAGATTTATAAGATATTTCCCTGTATTTTCTTCTAAAACTTTTATGGTCTTATATCTAATATTTAGGTCTTTGATCCATTTTGAGTTAATTTTTGGATAGGGTGTGAGATATGGATCCTCTTTCATTCTTTTTCGTGTGGATATCCAGTTCTCTAGGGACCATTTATTGAAGAGACTGTTCATTCCCAGGTGAGTTGGCTTGACAGCTTTTTCAAAGATTAATTGTCCACAGATGAGGTGGTCTATATCTGAAAATTCTATTCTATTCCATTGGTCATTATATCTATTTTTATGCCAGTACCATGCTGCTTTGACCACAATAGCTCCATAAAATGCCTTAAAGTCTGGTAGTGTGAGACCTCCAACTTCATTTTACCTTCTCAGTGTACTTTTCTTCAATAAAGGTCCATCAATCCTATTTATTTTCTCAAAGAACCAACTTCTGGTTTTGTTAATTTTCTCAATTGTTTTCATGTTCTCAATTTTATTTATTTTTTCTCTAACCTTCATTATTTCTTTTATTTTGCTTGCTTAAGTTTAGTTTGCTGTTCTTTCTCTAGGTCTTCCAAGTGGACCATTAATTCCTCAAATTTTGCTCTTTCTCCTTTTTTGATATAGACACTAAGAGCAATAAACTTCCCTCTTCACACCATCTTTGCTGCATCCCACAAATTTTGATGTATTGTGTTTTCATTTTCATTTGCCTCGAGATATTTACTGATTTTTCTTGTAATTTCTTCCTTGGCCCATTGGATGTTTAATAGTGTGCTGTTGGGCCTCCATATACTTGTGAATTTTCTGGCACTCTGCATATTATTGATTTACAAGTTCATTCCTTTATTATCTGATAAATTGTTTTGTATGATTTCAATCTTTTTAAATTTATTAAGACTTGCTTTGTGACACAGAAAATGGTCTATCTTTGAGAATGATCCATGAGCACTTGAGAAAAAGTTGTTTCCTGCTATGGTGTGGTGTAATGTTCTATTATTTGTATTATTCAGCATCTTTGTTTCTTTATTGATCCTCTTTCTAGAAGTTCAGTACATTGATGAGTATGGGGTGTGTCTATTTCTCTTTTCTGTGTTTGTCTGATGTATTTTGGAGAATTCTGGCTCAGGACATAAATATTTATGATTTTTATGTCTTCTTGTTGAATTGTTCCTTTTATTAATACATAGTGTCCCTCTATTTCTCTTTTAATTGTTTTACATTTGAAGTCTAATTTCTTGGATTTTAGTATAGATACTCCTGCTCATTTCTGATTGTTCTTTGCATGAAATATCTTTTCCCAACCTTTTTCACTTTCAACCTATGCTTATCCTTGGTCTAAGATTGTGTTTCCTGTGAACAGCATATAGATGGGTCTTGTTTTTTAATCCATTCTCCCAGTCTATGTCTTTTGATTGGAGACTTTAATGCATTATCATTTAGTGTCATTATTGTAAGGACAGTACTTTCTTCTATCATTATGGCTTTTGGATTTTACATGTCATATCTCATTTTCCTTCTTTTTACCTTTACTGATGTTCTTCATTTCTACACTCTTCTCCACACCTCTCTCTCCTGTCTTTTTTTATCTGCCTCTAGTGCTCCCTTCAGCACTTCTTTGTACAGCTGGCCTCTTCATCACAAATTCTCTCAGTGATTTTTTGTCAGAAAATGTTTTAATTTCCCCTCATTTTTGAGGGACAATTTTGCTGGATATAGAACTCTTCATTGTCAGTTTTTCTCTTTTTGTAATTTAAAGATATTATCCCACTGTCTCCTAGCCTCCATGGTTTCTGCAGAGAAATTTCTGCATAGTTTAGTTGGGTTTCACTTCTGTGTGGTGGTTTGCTTTTCTCCTACTGCTTTCAAGATTCTCTGTTTCTCTTTAACCTCTGACATTCTGATCAGTAGCTTTCTTAGAATATGTCTATTTGGATCTATTCTGTTTGGGGTACACTGCACTTCTTGGACCTGTAATTTTAAGTCTTTTGTAAGAGTTTGGAAATTTTCAGTGATGATTTCCTCCATTAGTTTTTCTCCTCCTTTTCCCTTCTCTTTTCCTTCTGGGACACGCACAACATGTATATTCATGCATTTCATTTGTCATTCAATTCCCTGAGTCCTTGCTCATATTTTTCCATTCTTTTCCCTTTATTTTCTTTTGCTTGGTCAGATTCCAGATGTTCTGTCATCCAGTTCAGTAATCCTACCTGCTGCCTCTTGAAATCTGACATCATAGATTTCCTTTGTTTTTTCACCTTTTCTACTATGTCTTTCATTCCCATAATTTCTGTGATTTGTTTTTTTCAGACTTTAGATTTCTTCTTTTTGTTCATTCCTCTTCTTCTTCACATCCTCAATTCATTGATTTGATTTTTGATAAGGTTTTCCATGTTTGTCCATATATTCTGAGTTAATTGTTTCAAGTCCTGTGTCTCATTTGAATTGTTAGTTTGTTCCTTTGGACTATATCTTCAATTTTCCTAGTGTGATTCATTATTTTTTGTTGACATCTAGACATTTAATTACCTTAATTAGTTTATTCTTGAAATTGTTTTCACTTTTTTTTACCTAGGATTTTCTTGCTGTATGACTTCACTGTCTCTCTGCTCTTTGACATTCAATTCAGCTTATTCTGGTCCTCTAGCTCAGGTTTTGTTTAACAAAGGAGAAATTTTCAGTTCTTATTTCCTTCTTTCTTGACCTGCTTCTATTGTGCCTTTTTCCCCCTTAGGAGGGCCTATTTGGTTCTATAGATACCAGCCAGGTTTTCCCAGACCAAAGTGATCTTCTCTTAGGAGGAAAGAGTCACATATGTTAGTTTTCCCTGATGGTGAGGTCCAGCAGTTTGAAAGACATTTTTATGACACCTCTGAACTCAGTGTTTTTCCTATCTTGCCCAGTATGTGGTGTTTTTCACTCTGTAAGTCCCAACAGCATAAGGTGATGTGGTACCTTTAACTTCAACAGATTCTTCTTGCTGGAGGCATGGTTGAGATAAAGGACAGAGATAGCATTGGCTTTAATTGCTGTGCTTTTCCAGACCCCAGATTCTGACCTCCTAGAGGGAGGGATTCCACCCGGAGCTGGGCCCCATCCATCTCACAGGGAAGGCACAGGTTCCAGAAAAGCTATTAAACAAGCTCAATTCTGCCTATGCCTAGGGCAGTTGGAGCCTGAGAAGCCATGTAGCTGTATCCAAAAAGCAGTCAAGCCATAGAAACACAATCACAGAAAATAAAGAGAAAAATCCTTTCCAGAGCAGTACTCCTTTTCCTCAGGTTTATTAAACAAGAGCTTAAGTTGGTGTGTTGCATTGTGTACCTTCAGTTCCTATGTGCCCCCACTTTTCCTTCAGGGCCCAGACCCTCTCAAGTATTATGTGCTATCTGATCCAACAAAATCTCTGTTACTTTTTTCTTTTTTCATTAGGCCTTCCCCTCTGTGCCAGGGCAAAACCCAGCAACCTCCACTTTTACTCAAGGTTCAGCTGAGCTGAGGACCTATTTTTAGTGGTTAAAATTTGTGAATTACTTCCACAATTGGAGCTTGGTTGTGCTCAGCCCCTACTGCTGGTAATGTCCCTTTCCTTTCCCCTCTGGTAAGCATTCTGTGGAGGAGGGGCACCAGCTACCATGGCTTGGGGAATTCACAGTTGTGGTTGGGTTCACAGCAAGTCCAGCTGGTCCAGACTGGGGTATGCTGTGTGTCCAATCACTGGCAGGGCTCCAGAAGTTGTTTTCTACTGTTTATTGCTATTTACTGTCAGCTCTGGAGGATGAAGTAAATCTCACACCTTGCTAAGCTGCCACCTTGGCCCTGCCCTCCCTTCCTTGTGTTTTTATTTGCTTCTGCAGAGCTGCTATCTCTCAACACCATGGCTAGTGATCACTATTTGGACATCTTCCAGCTCCTCCACTTCCCTGTGATAATGAACCCTCAGGTTGGGCCCAGTTGACACTATGCTCCCTAGTCAGTGGCCTAATACACTCAGGATTACATATTGGCAACACATTCTGCTTGTCATTCTCTCAGTTCAACATAATTCATCAGTTATTCCATATGTGCCCTCTATGCTATGGCTTTCCATTTCTGGTATCTTCATTGATGGGATTTAAAATCTCTGGTTCTGAATGGTAGTGGCTGCTTTGGCTTCATCATCATGTCTTACATTTACTTACATTTCACTGCATTTAGTTTTCCATCAAGAAGAGAGTGAGAAAGGGCTTTTCCAACTATGTCCTTCATATTCTTGTGGTGACATTTTGTCAGTTCAGATGCTGACTCTTTGCTGAGGTGAATTGAAGGATGATTCAAAATTAACTTTTCCTTAGGTGGTGCAATGGTGGCTCAGTGGCAGAATTTTCACCTCTCATGCTGGAGACCCAGGTTTGATTTCCTGTGCCTGCCCATATCAAAGAAATAATTATAAGTTTCCTTCCTATTTCTAACTTTTACAGCCTGGTTTGATTTTAAGTAAAAATTCTTGTTTAGTGGGTCAGCATATAAAAAGTATGAACATTTATTTTTCATTTCCGAGTTTTCTCAACACCTAAATTTGCAACCTCTAATACATGAAATATCACTGCTAAACAGCCATCAATTGCTCAATATTACTTTTCAACTTTTTAAATATGAAGGATTTTGAATAAAACTGTTATTAACTATAAACTCAAGTATACATTTCAATTGTACTTCTCTTGGATATGCCATAAAAATTGATGTACTATGTGATACAGACATATTTAGCATCAATGGATATTGACATACAGTTTAACAAGGTGTGCCAATACACAAATATCTTTAGTAATCTTGAATGTTGTAGTTACCTATCTTACTCTCAGAAATTTATTTTTTACATTTTGTTTATCTATGTTTTGCTTCATTATTATACTTTCAATTTGCATTCTTCAGATGGCTAATGATGATATTCCCCTCTCCCAGACTTATTCACCATTTAGAGAATCAATTTACTGAAGTGCCAAATGAGGCATTTTGTCCATTTTATTTTCTGTTTGTGTGTGTATGTTTATCATTATTTTTGAATAGTCTTTTTTTTGGTATGGGCAGGCTCTGGGAGTTGAATTGAGGTCTTTGACATGGGAGGCAATAACGCTGCCACTGAGCCACTGATGCCCTCCCAATTTATGAATAAGTTTACAAACTTTATTTGATTTATATAATAAATATAGGATGGTGAAGTTCCTGGTCTTTTTTTATATCTTTATTATTTTTTTGAAATTTTTTAGAATATGTAAATATTTTCTAAATCATTCTATTTTTGCATGATATTTTTCAATATCTTTGTGATGCTATTAAACTCCTAATGAAGGATCATTTTTGTTTCATCTTAGTGTCATTTATTCCCTTTCTCTTTTTTTGAAGATCTTTTTCATAATTCATAAAATGTAATTAAGATTTTAAAATATCAAATTTTTGTTTTGCTTTCATACTCTGTGTTGATGTATCTATAAAATAAGTCTTAACTGGGATAGGATAAATTCACCTTTATGCTGATTACTCAAAATTGATTTCCCATAAAATTTGAAACAGTATTTTCTATATTTTTATAGTAATTGCATTAAATTGCATATTAATCTAGGAGAGCATACTTTTTGCTATACTGAATGCTTCAATTAATGAAAATGTTCTCTCAAGTTAGTTAGTTTTTTAAATCAGTATTTTGCAGATTTCAACATGTGAGTCACCTAAATGTTTGTAGTGAATCCAAAAAAGAAAATTTTGGAATTATCAAAAAAAATTTAACCAGTAGATTGCAGGATCAGAAAATATTTTCTGGGAGCTGAAACATTTACATGTTTGCATGCAAGTGGATGTCCCACAAATCATGGTACCTTTCATATGCCACTGTTTGGAGGGAATAATGAAAGAGAAACAAATAAAGGATATCTTCTCCCAAAAATAGGGGAACATGAGACAAAGGGGGTTGTTGCTTATGTGTCTAGTTGATAACACAGAGTCAGCACAGGGGAAGCCCCTGTGTCAGAAAGCTTTGGATTACCAAATTGTCTTAGGGTCCACTAATTTCTGGGTCTTATCAACTGGGAACAGATCCTAGAAAAGTTGGACAAAATTTCACAGTGTATGAAATAGAGGTTAATTCAAATTGATAAAAGTTGTTTATTTGAGTATTTTAATATAAGTGGATATGTAAGAGTCTGAGTTTAGTGCCAGTGGTTTTTGTGAAGAAATAAACACACAGTATCTCAAAAAGATGTTATATTTGGCTCATTTAAGAGAAAATCCGTGCCTCAGATTCAGTTGTTTATAATCTAAGTTGTATATAATTTCTCTGCCTGAATTTGAAGTCAGCAGTAAAGTACTTAAATTACCCAGATATCTCTTAGAGCATAAAATATGATTTAAAAGTCTGCTTGTAGCTAATTTGGCCATGTACTGTGGAAGATATGACAGATTAGAAATGGAGAAAACTTTGATGTGTTTAACCTACTTGAACAATAAGAGTGAAAGTGTAGCCCAAATGTACATGAAACTGGCTACTACAAAATGTGGCTAATGTTATCTATCCCTATATAGCAAGATGTGTTTGTAAATATATATACTTTTCCTTTAGCATCTAATAAATGATCAAGGACAATGTGATTATTTGAAGGTGTAAACCCCCAAAAAGGCTGTGGTTGAGACACGAGTTCAATTCTTTGAACTATTTGTTTTGTGTGGATAATTCCTTGAAAATGGCTATCTGTGTTTCTTTTAATTATTATGTAGTATATCAAACATATGCTGTTTCTAAAATTAGTGATACTATGGTGGTTAACTACAGTGGATTATTGGGAAAGCTTACTTGTGATGTTGGAGAATGTGAGTGTTTGTTGTGTAATGGAAAGGGTGTGAGGGCTTCTGTTGCTCTGCAAAATTTTACTGGATTTTAAGGTAGCACTCAAGAGTTAGACAGACCATTTATATTCAAGTGAGAAGTCTGTGAAAAGTGGAGATCTTTAATTCCCTTGCAGGCTTCCCAGACTCTTTCTGTTGCTGGTATTCCCATTGTCCCTATAAAACTAAATATGTGTGGAATAATACAGTTCCAGGTGGTGTTAATAGACCCATATAATGTTATAGTCAAACAAGTTTGTGTTACTTGTATTCAGTATGTATATGTATTCATTCAAATTGGTGTGTGCTCAGACTACATTGCTCACATGTATGTGGAAGATTAGTAACTGGTTATGTTTGTTAGATGGTAATACTTGTGGGGACAGGCTTGTATGTATGACAGGGGTTTGTGGAATATGTCTGTCAGGAAGGTGGCATTACATATGTACTGTAGTCAGGTTGCTGGTGACAAGCTTAGCTTGAGAGCATATTTCCCAACTTATACATTGTTATGAAAAAATATATATACTGATCTTTTTGGTGAGCAATTCTATGGGTCTTGTCCAGATTCACATGCATTTTTTATTGAGATCATGCAAACCACGCATAGTGAATAGCAACAATGTGTGTCTAGGTTTGTGCAACCTGTTCTGCAGGTATGTATGGTGATTCAAAACATAGCTGTCATTTTGCTAATGCATCACATTTAATCTTGAGTTATGGGCCACTCACACATGAGATTCTCAAAGGTGGATCATACTATTTCAAAGGTAGACATCTGTTGTGTTAGGCATTTAATCGATTATTAACCCTGTTTATCATGATGATAGTGGGTTTGTGGTAGTTAGATTCAGTTGTCAACTTGGCCAGGTGAAGGTACCTAATTCTGTTGTTGTGGACATGAGCCAGTGGTACATGAACATCATCTGTTGCTCATTACATCTGCAGTCAGCTAAGTAGCCTGCCTGCTGTAATGAATGATGTTTGATTTAGTTGGCTGGTGTTTAAATGAGAGGGCTCAACATGGCATGGCCAAGGGGCTCAGCATACCTCATCTCAGCACTTGCAGCTCAGCACAGGCCTTTGGGGATGCAGAAAGAAATCACCCCAGGGAGAGTTGTTGGAACCCCTAGAGAGAAGGTCAGGTGAGATCACCCTGTGCCTTCCCACACAAGAAAGAGTCTCTTTTGAAAGTTAGCTGCCTTTCCTCTGAAGAACTAATGAAATAAATCCCCTTTTATTAAAATCCAATCTATTTCTGGTGTGTTGCATTCCAGTAGCTAGTAAACTAGAACAGGGTCTCAGAATTTGACTATTCAATATAACTCTTTGGATTTGGAAAAATTTTTCCAAGACAGTCATTCATACAGTTTAATTGTCTGAATGTTGCTCTGTAAGTAGTGACTGTGTGATTACACCAAGAAATTTCCACCACTGTTAGCTTTGTTACTATACTTTACATTATTGTTTCTATCCTCTGTAAAATAGTATATTTCTTTTCTTAAGAGCACCAAAAAGTAACAAGTGTGCAACAATCTCCCCCAAGCATTTCCCAAGTTTCATCTGTGATGTGTTTACCTGACAGAAATTGCAGTCAATATAGGCATGTAGGAATCAAATTAGAAGTAGTCATCTCATACAAAATGAAGTTAGGTTTTCTATGTGATTAAAATATGTTTTTTAAGAATTTCCTATGTTGTAATATCGAAGAGGCATTACTATTTACCATGAAAAACTAGCTTTGCCATTTCTGTAGAACTCACTTTTCTTGACTGTTATATTAAACTTACAGATGATGTTTTGTGAAGGCAATGTTAAGCAGTTTCCAAACTGTTGTAATTCGTGATTTTTAAAGTATTATCTAGCCAAGATGATATTGTTTGGAGCATTGTTATAATTTTATAATGTGTTCATCAGCTGGACAGGAAATCTATGGTAAGTACATTTAGCCACTTGATTAATGGAGTTTCTATCTACCTAATACACGTTTTGTGCAGAAGGGAGAGAGAGAGATCTTTATAATTAGTAGAAAAATGTGATGATTGTTGTGAAGTCAAAAGTTCATGTCAACGTTTACACTTATCACTCTGGGGCTTAATAAGAACTATAATTTTATATTTATAAATTCATAAGGTATGTAATTTTTAGTTCTGTATTATACCATTCTAATTTCATTGTATAAATCATGAGTCCTCTCTTTGAAATATTTGGTGCATGTATTTCTTGGGCATTCCCTAACTCAGGTTTAATAGGTAGCAGTCAGTGGCTATATTTGTTAGATGACACTACTATAGAATCATGGTTCTGAACAGAAAGTTGACTCACAGGATTTAGAAAGCAGCAAAGCTATAGATTCCAGCTTAACTGGAATAGTGTTGCCAGTGGGAGTGGGGATAGAGGTAGGAATGTGCGCTTCAGTGTTGATATGTGTGTTGTATTCATATGATGGACCAATGCAAATAGCCAAGAGCATGGTTAACATATTCCCCACTCTGGCTCATATTATTTGCCCTCCCTGTGGCTTTCCATTTCCAAATGTAACTTGTCAGTAAGAGTTTGCATATTACCAGGGTTAAGGTGAACTACTAATGGATGTGTATTTGATGATAGCAAGTATAGAAATTCTCAGACAATGAAGGGATACAGCAGCAACGTAGAGTGGAAAGTCAGAGGTCATCTGTGGCCAGAAATGAGGGGTCTGATTTTTTCTTGCTGCTGTTACCTGTTCAAGTAATGGTTATTTCTACTTCCTGGATGTAAGTTATATGTTACTAAAGTGACTTTGGTCGAGTAAAGAATGTGGGAAATGGATACGGATGCCTCTTTCTCTGATCTCTCATTGGTAGACTCTCTGAATGATGAATTAATTGGATGACAGATGCAGGCTGAGGATAGTCCAAGAATTAGTGGTCCACATTAGGTTCTTATCAGGATATAAGGGAATGTGCTAAACTATGAGAGAGAGAAAGGAAAGATGAAAGCAAACTTATGATGATCGTTTGCTCTGGGTTGTAATGTCAGGGCTCCAATGACTGAAAACTGCTAATTGTGCTGTGTCAGCTGTCATCTATGCACCAGTAGTGGATTGGAGTCTTTATTGGTGGTCTCACGAAGGGTTGTGAATTTCATTTTGATGCATTTTTGTCATAGGGGTATAAATTGAATGTATTTAAGACTGTTGGGAGTACTTTTGCCCATGTAGGTTGGCAATTTTCTTAAGTTTTTTTGAATGTCTCTCTTTTCAAAGCTCATTACATTTCTCAATATATGCTAATATGGCTGTGGATAAAAAGATAGGAGAAAACCACAATACTATTTTATAAAATAGTTGCTATCTTTGCTTTGCAGTGATGTAATGCCTTAGTCTGATTGTACAACTTGTGGCACTTCTGAAGTTAGCAACGTTCTTTTCTTAATGCTACAATAAAATTAACATTGGTTGGCATTTCATATAGTGTGATGGTTAAGTTCATGTGTCAACTCGACTACATATTGGTGTCCAATTGTTTGGTCAAGGAATCTCTGGCCTGATTGTTACTAGTGAAGCTATTTCACGAAATTAAATAATCAGTAAACAGATTGCATCTGTGCATGTTTGAAAGGATGTATGTCCCCTAGAAAAGCCATGCTTTAATCTAAATCCAATTTCATAAAGGCAGAATAATTCCTATTCAATACAGTATGTTTGAAACTGTAATCATATCATCTCCCTGAAGATGTGATTTAATCAAGAGTGTTTGTTAAACTGGATTAGGTGATGACATGTCTCCACCCATTTGGGTGGTTCTTGATAAGTTTCTGGAGTCCTAAAAAAGAGGAAATACTTTGGAGAATGAAGAAGAGATTCAGAGAGAGCAGAGCAAAATTACGCACCCATGAGAAACAGAGCCCACTAGCCAGTGACCCTGATAGAGGAAGAAGGTAATGTCTCCCAGGGAATCTCATGAAATAGGAATCCAGGAGATAAAGCTAGAAGGTGATGCAATGTTTCACCATGTGCCCTTAAAGATGAGAGAGAAACTCTGTGTTCACCATGTGCCTTCTCACTTGAGAGATAAACCCTGAACTTCATCAGCCTTCTTGAACTGAGGTATATTTCCCTGGATGCCTTAGATTGGACATTTCTATAGACTTGTTTTAACTGGGGCATTTTCTCAATCTTAGAACTGAAAATGAGCAACTAATCAAATTCCCCTTTTAAAAAGCCATTCCGTTTCTGGTACATTGCATTTTGGCAGCTAGCAAACTGGAACAACATCTATGACTGATTCCATCTACAATCAACCAAGAACATTTCTTTCAACAATGAGAGAAGTCTCTTCAAATAAGTTAAAATTCTTAGAAGGAGAAGTATGATTTTACTGATAAAAAGGAGGACGTTCTATTTCTACCTCAGCAAGTCAGCTTCTTGGGAATTCATCAAAAATCTTCATTGGAGTTTTCAACTTAGAGTATGCCCTATAAAGTTTGGACTTTCCCATCCCCATATTCACACAGGCAAAGGACAATAATGAATCATATGATATTCACATATAAATGTGTATACATATGTGTATCTACATGTATATATATATACATATACACATACGTATTTTGGTTCTATATCCTGGAGAACCCTTAGTGATACCTATTGACAAGTCAATAGTAGGCCTATATAGTTGTCTACCATTTTGAAGGAAAACTGTATGACTCCTACACTGCCAGAGGAGGCCAAATAGAATCATTTGAAGTTTTGATGTGGCCCTTCTCCTCTGTTAATTTATCCTCATTCAGTAGGCATAATGTCTAGATTTCTGTCATATGGTGTAGTCTGTAAACTTTGTGCAAATAGCTTTCTGCTGAGATGGTTAATAATCTATTTTTGTAATCCCTTGATTCCCAAGTACCCTGCCTTCTCATATGCCTGCTGATAGATACCAGAATTACACATAGGAAATCTCTGGAGACTCTCCATCATTTCAGATGCCAAATTGCTTTGGTATTTTGGTTAGCTTATCAGTTTGTTGTTGTAACAGTGACTCCTTCATGTTTTGCTTGTAATGAGCCAAGGTGTGGGGCACCAAGAAGTGCAGCACGGGAGACAATGTGAAGATTTTTCCCAAAATTTCTTTACCCTTAATGTCTCTGCCTTGTATTTGCCAGTACTGATATTGCCAAAGACCTTCCAATACGGTTAGCACATTAGTTACAGAATAGGAATCAGTAAAACTATAAACCTACTATGTGGTATTCTTTAGGGTCTTTCTTTTATTAGGATTATCTCATGCAGCTCAGGCCATTGGGCACTTTATTCTATTACTCATAGGGAAATTTGGGATGACAGACTATTATTGTCAATAGCCTGGCTCTCTTTTACCCCATGTTTATTCTACCATTAAGAAAGACAATTGGTTATCTTGTTTAGAAGATTTTGCCCATTTTATCTGCTCAGTCCCCACTGAGCAAGAGCTATTTCAGGTTATTCATACAATATTAGCTAATTGGTTGGCAGTTTGACCTCAGTGGTAAGGTATATTTCTATTTTGAATTGGAGTTGTGACATTCCAGTAAGTCTGGGATTTGATCAGTCTTGTAGATACCATTTTCATTTTAATAAAGAGGTCTCATTTGACAGTCTAATTTTGCAGGGAATGTTTCCATTTCCCAAGATGCAACAGGAATCTCAGTTTGTAAGGCAGCTGGTTGTACCACAGAAAAGATGTGGGTTTCAATAAATGCCCAGCATGCTATGGGATTTGGTCTCTAAGCATTGAATACTTTTGAACTGAGTCTGGGAACCTGAGCACCCAAAGCCAATGGATTGGTATTTACCTGTCCATTTGGTCCAGAGGCTATATGGAGAAAATATTAGAGTGGTCAAAATTAATTCTAAGTACTTCCCTTAGCTTACTATTGGGAAAACTGAAGTAATGTCTTCCTTTTTACATGGTGCCTACTGCTACATAGTTCTCCACTGAAAAGGGAAAAAATTATAGGTGACTCTATAGATATAAGCCAGAAAAATTTGAGATGTAGAATATATTGGCACCCAAATCCAACATTCCTCCCAAATATTAGTCATTTTTAACTGAAGTTGGAGTGGAAGGAGCTTCTATTTTACTGGACTTGGAAAAGTTTTCCCTTTCAAGTTCCAGAAATATCCCAAAAGTTGATCAACTAGAAAGTTCCTTGTACCTTATGTGAGGTGATTGTCCTTCTCAAAGAAGGGTTTACTAATGGCTGTGTGACATTCTTACTCAGGACCACTGAGGAAGATATCAGTGATACAATGTCAGAGACGAATTTTGGTGAAAGTGTGGATCTGGTGTACAGATATTGTCTGCAAAACCTGTGCATAACTGCAAAGATATTTGTATGCCCCATATGCCCAAGAGAAAGGTATGCTCTTGTTCTCTAGGTGATATGTGAATTTTCCCTGAAATTTTATCTGAATACAACATGATAGTTGAATTGATATCTCTAAACAAATTCCCCTATGTTGTTTTGAGTGCCTCCCATTAATTGTACAGTACCAGTCAGAGGGGCACTAATAAAGGGTGTAGTCTTATTTAATTTCCTAGTTAGATTCTGTAGTTAGATTCTGCTAATTAGTAATAAATTTAAGCACTTAAAAGGTTTGATGGTAGGAATTGGTATATTTTTCTTTAAGGATATCAGCTGTTGCAGGCCACAAAACTTCACTGACATGTGGTAAAAATACTTACCTCCTTCATAATATGGGAAGTTTACCTGGTTCCCACAATGTGACACCCACAATGAGCATAAAATTCTTAGGCTTGTTACATAAGATTATCTGTTGACTGAGGAGATCACAAATGGGGAAAACAATAGTCTTGGGCTAGAACAACCAGAGCAGAAGAATCTTTTACAAGACTGGGCCAATTTTTATAATTAAGAAATATTCACCCCTTTGATTATTTCTTCTCCAAAGTCAGTAAATACCCAGGTGAAACTGTTTAAGGAATTAAAGCTATCAGAAATTGGAGATTGGTTTGTCAGTATATAACAGAGCTAACCTGTATTATATAGGCTTGAAAGTCATTATCACAATTAACATAATTAACATTGTGATAATTATTAATTTAGCAGATAATCACCTAAATATGGATTATCTGTTAAAAGGGGCCAGCTTCAACCACTTCCCTGTCCCTGTATGGGTGGGGGTCACTGCCAGTGAAAGAGATTGACTGAGAGTGTGGGGAACTAGGCTTCCTCCTCACCCTCATAAGTGTGGTAATAGCTCCACTAACTTAACAGCAGTTATCTAATTTGGGACGTCCTAGTAACTTTGCATCCATTTTAAACTCTATGGTTTCATGTTCAATTGGAGGGCAGGTTGTAGGTTGTTTTCTTTGCCTTAGGGAGTAACCTCACTTCTGATAGATTCTTTGTGGAATCAACAGGCAATACTTGATTCTGAGCTTGTTTTTTCTTGAATTTTTATTAACTGTGGGACATTTATGACCTGTTCAGTTGTTTTAGTATTATACAATTTTCCAGTAAGGGGGATTTATATTTTTACAAACCCTTCTAACAGTTGTGTGGATTTAGGACTTATTACTACCTAAGGACTTGCAAAGTTACCCTGCTGAACAGCTGTTGCCTCAAAAGCTCACTCTAACTTCTCCATCTAACAGAGGTGAGCCTCAGCCTGAACTGTTATGGAGCCTGCCATAGGATGAAATAGCCCTCCAAGCAATAATAAAGCATATCCACAAAGTTCATTTGGACAAGCGTCCAAAGCCTCTTTTGTGGGTCCTGCCCAATTTTCATATCTATAGTACTGAAAAATTTTTACATCTTCAGGTATATCAGGCAATTATTTTATTTCAACCTTCATTAAATTAGTTTACATCCTGCCAACGATATTTTATACAGCCTAGAAGCTTCTTTTTCATTTAATTTTTAGATGAGCCCCTTAAGGAGAGACTGAGTCTATAGGTTAAAGAGAGGACAGTATCGTTCTCTAAGCAATGACTGTCCTCTCTTTCTTAGTACATTACTTTTGCTTTTTCTGACTTTATTGGTTTAAGTGTGGTTATGGGCAAAGTAGGATGCAAAATGCTCCTGTGATTATTTTGGTGTTGATGACACCAGGCTAAATTTTCTTCTAGGGCATTACCATGTATCTTTTGCTGATTTACTCATCTGTATCATTTTCTCTAGGAGATTTTGTTTTATCTTATCTCCAAGTGGCATCTTCAGATGGCATCCTAATTGGAAGCTGCCATATGAGCAAACATCTAGTAGCGTATAAAACCACTTCAGTAGGGTAGTGATCTACTTTGGAATCCTTAGAGAGACAGGAACATAAGCTCCCCTGCCTTTAGTTAAGTTAAATAATAAGTTAAACAATCTTGACTAGCTCAGCATGTTGTTTTACATTTCTGTTAAGCTTGGGAAGATATTGGATGAGAACATCTATGAGTATGCTAGCAACAAAATAAATTCAATTTTTTCAAAGACATCTCTCCCAACTTTACTTTGAGGATGTGCTTCAGTTTGGCACTTCTGACCCTTTGACTCTTTTATCTGCCATAGTTCTTCCCAATAACTGGCTTGGCTGTGGGGAGCTCCCATTACTGTAGTCCACTTTGGAGTCAGGGACAGCCAACTCTGGCTCTAGAGGCAGGTATTATTCTCTTTTTTCAATTCAGGAGCATAGGTTTTATAACAATTATTATCTGCCTATTGGGCAGGCTCACTAACCTTATGAGGCAGTTGCTAATCCTCAAACAAAAAATTCCTCTGGCATTAGTTTACTCCAATGTATGGCATTACTACTTGGTCAAGCCAGTAAGTCAAAGGGACAGATCATAAGAAATATGTAACCTTTGCACAACAAATGGCAATGCATCACTTGACACAGTATTGTTCAAATTTTGAAAGTTCCAACCAAGATCATTCAGGACTCTTTTGTTAATTTATTGCCCAACTGATAGGCTATCTTTATTTCATGATCACCACTGTAAATCTTTCCCCAAGTCCCTTTGCTACTTGTAAGTTCAAATTTGGGATTTCAGGGTAAATTTAGAAAAATGCTAGACCACAATATGGTAGTAACACTTGAGCTATTTGATGGGGAGAGGTAAAATGGGAAAGGGTGGCATTTACATATGTTTACATTTGAGGGGAATTCCCTCCAAACAGGGAGGATTCCAATGACAGATACTGCAGGTTTGACAAATCAAATGGGAAGCAGGGCAAGGGAAAATTCCAAACTTTTCAGGGAGTGGAGAATGGAAGAGGTGTGGGTGTTTATGTGTCTTGGCAATAAAACACAGAGGCAAAAGAGTTGTGACTCTCTGGTACAGAGAGTGCTAAATTTCAAAGCCAACTAAGCTTTAAAACGCAAGATTTTATCTCAACAATTGGGAGTAGAATTGGGTGAAATTTTGTGGGATCCACAAAAAGAGGCTAAATTTAAATGGTTCAATATATTTTATTTGGGAAGTTTTTAAAATAATTGGGAATTCAAGAATTTGAGTTTGGCACTGACAGTTTTTCTTAACAGACCTAAGTTGCAGTGAAGAAGTAAACAGCACAAGATCACCATTACAGTTGCCAATTTTCATCGTATTACTAACAATATTTTGTTAGATTTAGACTCTAGTTTCTCAGTATTTGATGATTATAAATTGCATTGCATGTTTTATTTTCAGTACATATTTGTTAATTTCTAGAATGTGGAAAAGTAATTAAACTTTGTGTGTTGATATTATATCCTTTCATCTTACTGATCTTGCATATTAGTTGTATGGGTTCTTGGGATATTTTTCTACTGAGACAACCATATCAACTGCAAATTGCAACAACTGTATGTATTCTTTCCAATATGTAGGGTTTTTTTTCTTACTTTTTTGTACTTACTAGAACTTCAAGTTGAATGTGAATGCTGAAAGCAGAAATTCTTGCCTTGTTCTAAATCTTAAAGGAAAATAATTCATTCTTTCATAAATTATATTGTGAGCTGGTTATTCTCCTTTTATTCCTACCTATCTGAAATTAGTTTTGTTAATCATGAAAGACTGTTGAATTTGATGAAATTTGCTTTTCTTGCATTGACTGACATGATTATGTCCCTTTTTTCCATTAGCCTACTAATATGGTGAATTAAATTGTTTAATCTTCACATACTATGCTATTCCTGTGTGCCTGAAACCAAATATACCTGATCTTTATAAATTACTAAATTAGATTTGTAAAAATGTTTCAGTACTTCTGAATTTTATTTATAAGAGTTACTCATCTGTAGTTTTCTTGATATTTGTTTTTGCTGTCTTTTCTAGATTTATAATTAACTTAATACTGGATTCATAAATTTAATTGAAAAGGACTCAGGACACTTTCTTTAAGGAAATCAGCTATATCAGTACCCATATTTTCAATGCCTTGTGTCAGTTGGTACAGTGGTGCATTTTCTAGCTGAATGCGGAAGCAATGCTAAACTGATTCTTACTGAATGAATCTACCAAGAGTCTAAAAATCCTAAATTTTTACCTTGATAATCATCTGACTGAGGGGATCTTTTCCCATAATAGAAAAAGAATACTCCTGGGAAGGAATAAACAGGACAGAAGCATCCTTTAGCAAAACTGTGACAAATTTAGTCATTAAAATTCTGTACATTCCTTTCATTAGGCTATACCATAGTAGGCCCATTTAAGGAATGAGTGCTACATGGAATTAAAGATATGGATGCTTGTGTCTCTGGGTGAGAGGGAACATTATTCTCCTCTACGCAGGTCCTGGGCTCTCTTTCTTAACATATCTCTTTAGCTGGTTTTCATTCAGCTTCTTTTAATTTTTCACCACCAGTCTGTTTGAAACTGTTACACAACCCTGAACAAGGTGGCAGCCTTCCAATCCACAAAAATCAGTGCAAACAAAGTGTAGGGAAGATAATTATACATCTCATTCCACAGGAGCCAATTATGCAATTTTAGACCAAAAGATGGAGCTCACTTTCTCCCAAATATTTTCTACAAAGCTAAATATTTTTTATACGACCTTGTCCATTCTTGTGCAAGGTTCTTAAGTGTTACTGGGTCTTAGAGTAAGAGTAAGGACAGATGTACTTTAAGCAAGAGTTGTAACCACTTCTGGGTACTCTTCTTTTTTCTGCCTTTATCACATTATGAGTACTTTCTGGCAAAGTAATTGTTAAATATATGAATGTTCATTATTTTGGTGGTTGTGACAGGTGGCTAATTATTTATCTGGAGTATTCCCATATATCTCTCCATGATCTACTGACATGTTTCATTTCCCCTGTGAATTATGACTCCTACCCCTTTGCTAAATGGCACCTCCATGCGCATCCTTATTGGAAGCAGCTGTACCTAGTACTATGGGGCACTCTTGAAGAAGTTTAGCAACTTTAAGCCCTACAAGAAACAGTACCATAAACTTTCTTCCTTTCAAACTCCTCAACTAACCTGATTTGATCAGCTCAGGGTTTTGGGCCTCATTGTTGCTCAAAGGAGTAAACAGGATAACAACACCTGTGAATGTACCAGCAGTAAAATAAAGTCAACTGATTAGAAAGACATCTCTTCCAGGTCCAGTTTGGAGATGTGCCTCTGTTTGGCATTTTCTTCTTTATTCTTTTACCTGCCTTAACAGGATCCAGTGATGAAGAAATATCTCATTGTAGAACACCACAAATCATCAGCTTGGTCTTGGGGGTGCTTCTCATATTATAGATTGTTGTCAGGGGCAGCCCACACAAAATTCAGAAGCATCTACTTCTCTTTTTTTTATTCAGAGTCATAGGTCTTACAATAACTCACTGGTTTCTGCTTCATGGGGTATCAAGTAGGCAGATTCACTTTCCTTCCCATGCATTTAGATATCTCTAGCCTATAAATCAATTGGCCCAACTTGTATGAATTTACTCCATATCTTAATGCTACTACTTGACCAAACTAATATACCCAGGTATATATAAACGTGATACTGCACAAAAAATGGAAATACTTCACCATCTGATGCAGAGGTTTCCCAAATATCAAGATCTAATCACTTAAAAATGTTTGGAATTATTTACCAATTTGTCATTTTGCAAATGGTGCCAATCTTCTTCTTTACAATTAGTATTATCTTAAGTTTTTCATCATATTTTTACATTTAGATCAAATGCAAATTTTCTTCTGCTACAATTTTATTGTCATCAAATTAATTCTGCTGCTTTTATATTTTGTTAAAAACTCAAAATGCTGTATTGAGTCATAAGTATCCAATACACATGTACTAGTTCCATGTGTTCCTGTTATCTCCTTGAAAATAGGACCATTTATTTTTTATCTATTTGTAATTTCAGTACTAAGTAATTTTCTATGTACATAATGAACAATAAATGCATTTATTTTAGCATAACTGAATGTAAATAGCTTTCTTCTCAATGCTAATGCTTTTACATATGATTGGCTTCAAAAACAATACAGTGTTTCCCAACAAAATATATCAAGGAATTTCATGTAGATCTGGAGATATAAAACTCTTACCAATGTGTGATAGGTAGATGATTGGTACCAAAAATCATCTAATTCTTAGTTAATAATTAAGACCATTTCAATAAAGGAAAAATGTAACTTGTTTATGAAGAAGATGCTTTTTTCGGCCAGACTCTGGGAATTGAACCCAGGTTTCTGGCATGGCAGGTGAGAACTCTGCCTGTTGAGCCTCTTTGGCCCACCCTTAAATGGATACCTTTAGATAAAAATGTGGTATGCTGAGTTTTAAAATGTTTTAAACACGAAAATAACTTTTCCTTGTCTAAATGAAAGCAATTTTGATATGAGATCTGACAAATCTTTAGTGGTGCTTTTCAAAATATTGGTGAAGTTATAAATAAAAAATACAGTTAAGTAAAATACTTAATAGAGATAGCTATAAAGAAATGTTAGAACATTCTCTCTTGCCAGAGATGTTAAATGGAGTGGTTCAGTGTGCTTTCCTCTCAGAGGGTGTAATTGATAAAGAAAGGGAGAGTACTCTTTACATGTTATAATGGTTGATTTTCTAAAAAATAAGGAAAGCATCCTGCTTGTACTTAAACATTAGCAAGGAATGAGTGAAGAGATTACAGATTATAACTGTTTCCTAAAATGTACTTCATGTTAAAAATATTAACTGATTATTATTTTCAAACTATGATAAATGTTTTACTAATCTATGGATATCGTAGACAGCCAGAACTGATGAAAAGGTCTCAGTTCAAAGCATGTAATATTTTCTAAACTGGTCTGAGCCAAAGATTATAAGAATATCTTTAATGTAGTGCTTTATTATGACATGTCATTTTAATTCCTGTGTATAAGAATTTGACTTTTCTAACTAGTGTCACTAATGAACTCTGAGACTAAATTATTCTAACTTAAGGAAAAGTTTGCATGCATAGCCACTATTAACCCCTTTATTATGACTAAATGATACGAGTTGAATTCATCTTTTTGAGTTTTATTGTGGTAGCTGAATACAGTTGAAATATAATTCAATAAATCCAACTTAAAAGAAAATAGAAAATTGGTGTTTGCTTTTTTTTAGCTTACTGGATTTTTAGCCTTATATATTTAAACATAACACAACAACTATCTCTTACTTGAAATGACTACTGTATTTATTTACTGTTCTATAAAAAATAAAGGGTCAAACGCTGAACCAAGTCCTATTAATTCAGTTATTAAAAATTCCATCTATTGAGTTTGCTATAAAGGAAACCAAACTAATTCTTAAGTACTACTTCTAGAAATTTTATATAATATGAAATTGTATTGATTTTATTTATTGTTTACCATAAACACATATATTTTACAATGGTTTTGGATGTAATTATTTTTGCTATACTATTAATGTATTATGTTATTTTAAATTCATTCAGTTAATAAATGTATTATTATATTATTCTTATTTTTCTCTGTAAATTCTATGCCCATAATCTGTGAATTTTTTAGGCATAGGAAAATAAAGGTTTGTTTGAAAATAAGAACTCTGATTTAGTAGATATAGGATAAAGAAACAATCATCAGGGCAGACAATGGTGGTACAGTAGCAGAGATCTCAACTGCTGTGCTGGAGACCTTGGTTCACTTCCTGATGTCTGTCCATGTGATAAAAAAAGAAACAATCATCAAATACATTTTATTTTCATTCATTGGAGGTGAAACTAATAATTCAGATTAATTGATATTACTATTATGTCATTTGAAACTACAGCAATGGATAAAATTGCCAGAATTCTTTTTTCTATTTTCTCAATTACTTGTCAATTCATTTATTTATCTTTCAAATGAATTATAATTGTATCATGAAACTTAATTTGGGCTGTTTCATTGCAACTCTAAACATAGCTTCAATTGGTATCCCTTTCCCATTTCAAAATCAAAAACAAAATCCAAAAATGATGTAAAAGATTGTGGTGAAATCATAGTGTGAAGAAAAAAGAGTTGAGATAAGGCATAACCTATGACAGTAACTACAAGGCACTCAACATGTGTAATATTTTTGCTTAGCCTTACAAGAGAGTTTTATTTTATTTGTGTCTACAAATCAAAGCCTGGAAGAACGTTTAACCACATTTCTCCATACATATTTTATTTGAGAATGCCTTCAGATGAAAAATCACCTTTGTTTATGTTCTCAAAATAGGTTGGTATGTTCTCCCTTACCTAAAAATGTGGGTGCACCCTTACCCTCAACAGCAAAACATATAAATTTAGGGAACATGAATTTGTCATCATTCAGAGAGTACATAGGGGATAGTTCATACATTTGAGTGACAACGTATATATTTTAATATATGACTTGTTTCTGCACTGAACTGACTAATCATATGACTCTCTCAGTCTCAGCAATTCTTATTTGTAAGAATACAGCTATTTCTTTCTCATTAATCACTAAGTGAAATTGAGAGGACCAATTGGCAAGAATCTCTTTGAAAACTTGACAAATGTGTAAAATATCTGCATAAATAAGGTCATATTGGAGTAATCATTATTTACTCCAGGCCAGTATAATATGGAAATCAATGGTGTGGTTTCCTGTAGCCATTTTGTCTGAGTTAACATGCCAGATTTGACCTTCCAAACTGAGTGAAGCTGAGCAATTTTTAAAAATCTCTTTAAATCTCCTCTTCTTAGTTTTCAACTATTATTACTAAGAGAATAAAATGGGTTATATGTAAAAATCATGAGTTCTATATTTTATATCCAGTGTATAAAATATTTTCATTATGTCTATTATTTATTAACTATGAAACTTAAGAGATGAATATCATTGTTCCTACTTTTTGTGAGATCTGGGTCCTGAAATTCAGATAGGTCAGTAGTCCAGCCAGTGAACTGAGAGTGGAATAAGGAACTAGCTGGGTTTGAACGTACACCTTTCTGATTCTAATATTTATTAATCTAAAGCTTTCCCAGATAAACTTTTACCATTTTACTTAATGGTTACAAGACCTATATAATATTAGTCAAACTATTTTTGTGAGAATTGATTAAATAATTAGATGGAATATAGACATTAGCTGAAGACTTTAATATATTGTTCCAAGTATTCAGTAAATAAAGTTGGTGAATATTAGAAAAATGATTAAATCTCATACCAACACAGTTCTAACTTTGATGCATTTTCCATATTTAAATTGAGAGAGAGACATAGGCATCAAAGAGACAGAGATACAGAGAAAAAGAGATAGCCAGGATAAGAGGAAGAGGAAGAAAGAAGAAAATTGGGGAGAATAAAAATATGCAGTTTTATTGTGAATATTCTCATTGTCAATGAAAAATACTATTCTCTCTTATATAATCAATGAACTTTCATAATTTTTGTGTATGTATAAGTCTGCCTGTATTCCTATATATATATATATATATCAGCCATTGGTTATCTGTCAATCATCTTTCCATTTCAACTACCTCAGGATTTTTAACTGTATTATTTCCTACTTTGGAAGTCCTGGCTGATTTGTACCTGCTCGATCTATTAAATCTACAGAATCTTAGAACAGTGTTTTAAATCTCCAATGTTATTGGTTTATTTATTTATGGAGTTCTCTCACTTATGTTTAGAGAAATATTAAGAAAAAAGGGAAGTATTCACACTACAATTGAGAAAATGTATTCTCAATAGAATGCTAAAGTTAAAAGAGGCTATTTTTCTGTGATTACAGGAATAAAACCCAAAATTAGTTCTGTTTCACTGTTTTAATTATCAGAAGATTTATCATCTAAATTATTTCATTAACAAAATAAGAAAATTCACATTCAGATATATGGTATAGGAAAAACAGGGGGTACTTATAAAATGCATTTGTATTTTTGAAGAGTGATTATACAGAAAATTTTAGAAGTGGGAGGATGAACTTGAGAATAAATAAGCAGAAATTCAAACTTGAATTATCAACAGCACATTGTATTGCTTTTGTGGGAGGGAGTGTGCATAGTCCAGGATTTGTTGTTTTTTAAATTCTTTAATTGATTCAATCATATTTTTTATTTGAATCAGTTTATGATGCTGAAAGAGTGCATGGTAAATTACTTTTCTGCATCCAAGTCTAAATTTGAAAGCTGGATATTGATCTTTAGGTATCTCAAATCTGAAGTTGAAACTGATAATATTTACCTAAAATTGTGATATTAGGAAAGAATGTCCTAACACCACATTAGTCCCTGACAAAAAGCAGGTATTCAGAAGAGGAGATAAAATTCATTTAACAATATAATAATGTCCTTATTTAAATTTATCAATGAAGAATTTTGGAACGCCCTATGTTATGTTTTTGCATACTAAATGTTAATACCATATATTCATTTATTAAGGTTAAAAACGTTCAATTTTTAAAAGCAGAATTATATGAATAGAACATAAAATATTGACTTCACCCATACTCTGTTTTTGACCACCCAAAAGGTATTAGTTATTTAATTCCTAGATATATATTTTTTGGTCATTTGTTAATAGTTTATATGAATAGGTATCCCAACTTAATTTGTCATTAAGCATTTTGTTAGAGAATTTCATTGATGTTGCTTTTAGCATAGATCACTTTTTATTTGGTGAATGGTATTTCATTGTATAAACTTATATTTTTTCTATTCTACTGTGGATGAAATTTATTATTTCAGATACTTGATATAAAAAATGAGGGTGCTATTAAGACTCTCATACATGTTGATTGGTGACATAATGTAACACATTAATCCTTTGAATGTCTTTGAGAAGAAATGAGGGTCATGAAGTATAGATATATTAAGCATTTGTAGATACTGATCAATAGGCTTATAATTATGTCCATATTCAATGACTAACATTGCTAAATGATCCATTTCCTTATCCTGTACTTCTGTAAGTGTTAGTTTCATTTGAACATTCACCAAAGTTGGTGGTGTTTTATTACTGTAATTTTAATATGAATTTCCCAGTTGTTTTATGATGCTGAACATGTTTTAATATGCTTAACACTATTACTTAATTAGGGTATTCATTTTATGGGAGTGCTTATTAAAGTATGTTGTCCATGTCCCATTTAGGAGGGAAGGAAAATGTTTCACTGCAGAGTTGGGCTTAGAGAATGTAAGGCCACAAGTGAGCAAAAAAATAAGTTTTCCAGAAGTAACTCTTAGGCATACCTATATGTAGTCTAAGTTTTTCCGCTACTACGAAAGCTCCACAAGAATAAGCCTCAGGATCAAGGCCATGGCCTACTTAGTTGATTGTTCCTAAAGTTTAATACAGTATCAGGGGATTTCTGATGGTAAGGTTTAATATTTCCATGTTCGTTCTCCTATCCCTCAAGGGACTTCATCAATACTTTTAAATTTTTTTAATTAATTCTAAATTTGAAAATTAATTCAAAGAAACACAAACGTTCTTAATATATAATCACTCCAATTCTACATATATAACCAGTAATTCACAATATAATCACACGGTTGCATATTCATCATCATGATCATTTCTTAGGACATTTGCATGAATTCAGAAAAAGAAATAAAAGATAACATAAAAAGAAATAAAATGAAAACAGAAAAAAATTATACATACCATACCCCTTACTCCTCCATTTCATTGATCACGAGCATTTCAAACTAAATTTATTTTAACATTTTTTCCCTTTACTATTTAATTTTAGTTCATATGTTCTACTCATTTGTTGACAAGGTAGATAAAAGAAGCATCAGACACAAGGTTTTCACAATCACACAGTCACATTATGAAAGCTATATCATTATACAATCATCATCAAGAAACATGGCTACTGGAACACAACTCTGCATTTTCAGGCAGTTCCCTCCAGCCTCTCCATTACATCTTGAATAACAAGGTGATATATACTTAATGCATAAGAATTACCTCAAAGATAGCCTCTCAACTCTGTTTGAAATCTCTCAGCTATTCACACTTAACTCCTTTCACTCTTCCCCCTTTTGGTTGAGAAGGTTTTCTCAATCCCTTGATGCTGAGTCTCAGTTCATTTAGGGTTTTTGTCAATCCCTTCATGCTGAGCCTCCACTTATTGTAGAATTTCTGTCCCATGTTGCCAGGAGGGTCCACAATCCTGGAAGTCATGTCCCACATAGACATGGGGAGGGTGGTGAGTTTGCTTGTTGTGTTGGCTGGAGAGAGAGGCCACATCTGAGCAACAAAAGAGGTTCTCTTGGGGGTAACTCTTAGGCCTAATTTTAAGTAGGCTTGACGAGGATACTTCCTGAGGAATGAGTCACACAGACACACACAGAAGATGGACGAGATGACTGCAGCCCTGAAGAGCTCCAGCTGCTTTATATCATTTCTCCTAGCTCTTTTGCTGACCAAGCCTGTTTTTTCAGTATATTACTCCCTTGTTCTCTTGTTACTTTTAATCTAGCCTTCTGGATATCTGGGTAACAAAAAGGGAACATTCCATACTTCATGTGTGAAAGTAGAAACAAAAAAGTCTGTTTGCATACCATGTTCTTCCCCTTCATCCCCAGATCAGGCTCATGGTTGGGAGCTCGCTGTTTTCAGCAGACCTCCTCAAGGCCATTTTGAAGCCAGTCACTATCAATAAATTCCGCAGATTTTCTGTTAACCCTTTGGTTCCTACATTTCCCCCTTTTTTATTTTAGAAGCCAGGGTGACTGTGCCTGTCTTAGGTTGACCTTAAGATCTGAAGTAAGGGTCTTACCCATCATTGGCTACCAGTCAAGCTCTCTGACTTTGATTTTGGAGGGGAGCCAAGAGTTCTGCAAGAATTTTACTGTTAGCATGGCTTTTCTCATTGACTGTACATGTCTTAGGTTGCCCTTAAGCTTTGAAGGAAGGGTCTTACCCGTCATTGGCTACCAGTCAAGAGATATAGTTTATTTAGGGGAGGAGGTCAAAGCCTGTACAAACAATACATTGGGAGCTTGTGTTTGTTATGATTAGAAGATATGATAGATAGCAAACGGTGCTTCAGGACACTAAAGAGGAAAAAAGAAATAGTAAGAAAAGTAAAATTCCTGCTCCCAATATTGTTAGAAAATGAGAAGTTTTCTGCCAATCTATAGGATTAAGATTTTTTGGCTTTGGGTAAATGATTGTATAATATAATTTCCATTAGTAATATATATAAATTATTCTGAGATATTTTAATACCTGCTTTTGTAAATTTAAAATATTGAGACTTAAACAATCTGAATGCCCCAAAAGATGCCATTTTATCTTTTCCCATTCTATTTTAGAATGATTATATTTTAAAGAGTTAATATAAAATTGCTCTCATTTCAGTTACATTTAAAACTTCATAAGAAATTTAAATTATACATTTGATTTCCAATATGAACTAATGTTGTCTCTATTATTAATTTGCTCATTGATGTGAGATAAACTATGCCTCATTTCACTGACATTTTTATGCCACTCTTTAACATAATACTGTGTTTGTATAGTTTGGTGCAACACAGTTCCAGCAACTGCAGCCATTGTGATACTTTCAATGATTCCACTGACAGCTGCAATAATGAGTCCAATTAGTCTTTTAGTCCTTTTCAGATATTCTTTTGCCAAGTGGATCTGGAGATCCAGGATCTTGTGTTTCTGGAGAGGATTACCAGGATCTTGACATCTGCACCAACAGCATACCTCTTCTTTTCCTTGCTGCTAAAATAGTTTTATTTTCCTGCAAAATAAATGCTTGGAGACAAGCGAATAGAAAACAATTGTCACAATTAAAAGTTTGATTTCTTATATGCATATAACTTTTAACAAATACATATAGATCTTTAGTACATATTTGCATATAATGTTTATGGCTGCTATATAAAAGGAAGTTACAGTTACTAGAATTTGCTTTAAAAATTGATCCCAGTCGTAGGAATAATTTCCACATTTTTTTAATTAATGTTATATTTACTATCCCATGGATTTGGCACAAATTGTCCTTTATATATTAAACTTTGATTTAGCTTGCCTGCCCATATAGTCTCAGTTATCTTCGACCCTGCAAGGGCTGCATCTCTTACAATTTCATAGGAATCATTAATATGATAACTGCTAGATCTATATAACTGCCTTCCATTCCAACTTTCTTTCTCATTTAACAGTCTAGTATTATTTCATTTCATAGATTTATGCATATGAGTCTTTTTAAAAATGGAAGAGTTAAATTTGATATCATTTTTATTTTTTTAAAGTAGGTTTGGAAGTCTTGAATTGATTGGACCTGGGAATCCTAAACTAGTATTTAGATATTTTGGTAAAGTTGGATGGCCCATTTTAGGGCTAGTAGCAAAAGTGGGTTAGGAATATAAACCCAATAAGTATAATTTTGTCCCTGTCCTTCAGCAATTAAAGTTATATGTTTTATAATATACATTAGTTATTATTTTCAACCAGGTCGACATGTCTGGGTTTATTCTCATCAAGGCAATCCAAATTGAGGTTCCATCACCTGTAATGATTAGAGAAAATCCCCTACCCACACCTTTATCATGCCTGGTTTCCATAGATCATTTTTAATATTTTTCTAATAGATCAGCTACAGTTGCAGTTCTGTTTGATTTATCTTGCTTTTTTTCCAAATTATTAAAATGTAGTTCTGCAAGAGTGTGTGATGAATTATCATAAATGTTTAAAGAATTTAAAGTAAACAGTGTTTTTGCTAATTGATATTTTGGCATACTTATTTTTGTAATATTATTTTGCTGATCTTCCCCTTTTCGTTTTATGAGCATAGACTTTAGTGAGGGTTGGGGGGCAGGACCAGGCTGCTCCCCACAGGAAAAATACATTTTAAAAATAGGGGCGGGCCGCGGTGGCTCAGCGGGCAAGAGTGCTTGCCTGCCGTGCCGGAGGACCCCGGTTCGATTCCCGGCCCCAGCCCATGTAAAAAACAAACAAACAAACAAAATATAATAAAACAAGAAAATGTTTAAAAATGTTTCCCTTTCTTCCTCCCTTCCTTCCTTCCATCCTTCCTTCCTTCTCTGTCTTTCCTTCCTTTCCTCCCTCTCTCTTTAAAAAAAAAAAAATGACTTTACCTTATCCTTGCCCAGAAATGGAGGGTGTTTTTAGAGAGCTGAGGTACTTTTCCAGCCAGGAATCCAGATCCAGGCCGGCTCAGTTATAGCTTGTCTGCCTCTCCAGCCTGGGAGGACTTTGCTTGCAAAGTCCAGCTTAGCTAGGCCCCCAGTTTCCAACACCATGGGAGGCACTTCCATGACATTTCTATACGAAAAAGTTAGTTGCTCAAGATCCTGCCCTGGACAAAGGAAAATCACATTAATGCTTAGACCTTTTTCAGCATAGGTCCTAGGACTGAGCTGGAGCTAACTGGAGGGTAGAGAGGCAATGCCATATTTCAGCCAGTCTTCTAGACTCCGAGATTCTGACTGCACAGTAGGCAGAGTTCAGGATGTTAATTGATTTTTGCTCAATAAATCAGAATGATCTTGTAAAATATTAAATAAGTTTTGCAACATATAATTAGGAATTTTTAAAGTGACAAGTAGCAAAACTGAAAGCAGTGTGATAATAGTGATATGCATTCATAGTAAATGATCAGATTTGTAAAATGAATTTATTGGATTGATTGAAAAGGAATGCAAGGTTGAGGATTCTTTATAATTGGTTGTGTGTTTTCCTAATTGTAAATTGATTGCATGCAATTTGTATGATATATATATATATATATATATATATATATATATATATAGTTATAATAGTGGTCAAATTCCAATTTGCTTGCATGACTGGGCCCAGTTGGGTCCTCTGGGAACTGACTAGGGACCAAGAGGAGCTTCTTGGACCTAGATATCTTTATGAAAGTACACCTCTGTCTGGGAGGAGAGCCAGTCCTCCCAGCTATAGTGCACATTTTAATTGTTTCTTTTCAAGGTCATGTGATAGCAACATGAGCTGCATGTAATGGCAACGTCAGGTGAATAGAACAGATGCCACAAGTATGTTTTTCTTGCATTTAGCTTTCAAATTTGATCTGTTCCCAACTGAAGTCATGGTTATTTTGGGATAAATTTAGTTTATACTTAAGTAGTTTATATAAACACTGGATAAAGCATTAAAATATTTTGGCTTAAAGGAATTAAGGTATTTATATGACTAGAATATTATTTAGTGAGTAATAGATGTATTTACATTAATATTATTTAAATTAATATAGTAAGTCACCTGGTTTGAGGCAAGAAAAGAAACAGTTTTTTGCCAGTATAAAGATACCCAGAAGAAAATCAATACTTTTTATACAGATAAGGACATGATAAATTAACATAAGCTATTTTGATAAAACACAGACTCTTTGCCTTTTACACTGATTATTTAAAACAAATTTTTTATATCTTTTCATTAGAACAGGGTAAGAGTCCAAGAAAGCATTGTTATTTTAGACTCATCAGCTCTTTCTTGATTTTGACCATAATTTTCATTTTTGCAAACTCATAGCAATTATTATATTAGTTCAAGCTTTGTTCTACATTTTTGTTTTCATTTTGTAACAGTTATTCATTTTATCTTAAGATAAAACTATTTTTATTAATAAAAATATGTCTTATATTTTCACATTTGTCATTATTTTAAACAAATATTTTATCACATATAATTATCATCAAAGTTAAATTTGTTAGAATAATGTTAAATACTTAAAATATTTCAGTTAATGCATATTTGAAACATTAATGTATAGTTTTTAACAAGAATTTTTAGTTTTAAAATTCTGATAGTATATTTCCTTTTCAAATATGAATAATAGCTAAACTCATGGCCAGTTTCCAAATTGCTGTTTGTTGATAATTTAAGTTAACAAAAGGAGATGGGCTGCCATTCCCATTCTGAGTCATAGGATTTTATCTGTAACATTGGCATAAATTTCAGTTGAATAATTTTTAGATTAAACCAACGTAACTTAACAGAACACTCTGAGTCAGAACTATAATCCTGAATTGCATATCCCTTAGGGAACCAATCTGTTATAATTCCATAGGAACCATTAATGAGTACTGATTACGAATTTTTATAGAAAGGCAGCTTATAAAGAACAAGCTCAGAAATTACTTTTTTTTTGCTCTGATAAAGGTATGGTAAAGAAGCAATGTTTTAAATCTGTCATAATAATAGGAAACATTACAGCCTTTATGCTGAAACCAGTAACATTTTTGCATGACATGTTTAAAAAGTTTCTTAAGTAGAGCATCAGAAGCCTCCATACCCGTGGAGTGTAACGATCCTTTAAGTAAATATAAACGTTCCCATTGTATCAATGGTGAGCTGCCCATTATAAAACATAAATCTCAAAGCCCTCCCAAATTCCAGGAGGCATGTACCCTTTCAGTTCCTCAGTAAAGAAATATTCCTATGCTGCAACATAAAACATAAATCAGAAAGTCCCTCTCAAATTCCTGAGCCACCAAGTCGCTGCCCAATTCCAGGATATGCCTTACCCTTTTCATTCCACAGTGGCGAAGGCCTCGAGTAACCTTCACTGAATGTTCCATGGAGCCAGGCCAGATCCCTGAGCAGGGCTGAATGTTCACAAGGAGCCAGGCCAGCCAGTCCCTATGAAGTGATGAGTGGTCCCTGTTTGGATGCCACTTGTTGCAGTCTTTCAGCAACCCCTGTAAAATAAAAAACACAGACGTGGACACTTCCTGTGGAATGAGTCACACAGACGCACAGAAGACAGACAAGATGATTGCAGCCCCAAAGAGCACCAGCTGCTTTATTTTATATCATTTCTCATAGCTCTTTTGCTGACAAAGCCTGTTTTTTCAGTATATTACTCCCTTGTTCTCTTATTACTTTCAATCTAGCATCCTGGATACCTGGTGTATTAGTTAGGGTTCTCTAGAGAAACAGAATCAACAGGGAACACTTGCAAATATAAAATTTATGAAAGTGTCTCATGTGACCGTAGGAATGCAGAGTCCAAAATCCACAGGGCAGGCTGCGAAGCCGACGACTCCAATGGATGGCCTTGATGAACTCCACAGGAGAGGCTCACCAGCCAAAGCAGGAATGCAACCTGTCTCCTCTGAGTCCTCCTTAAAAGGCTTCCCATGATTGGATTTAGCATCACTAATTGCAGAAGACACTCCCCTTTGGCTGATTACAAATGGAATCAGCTGTGGATGTAGCTGACGTGATCATGACCTAATCCTATGAAATGTCCTCATTGCAACAGACAGGCCAGCGCTTGCCCAATCAGATGAACAGGTACCACAACTTGGCCAAGTTGACACCTGTCCCTAACCATGACAGTCCACCCCTTGTCAACTTGGCATATATATATATATATATATATATATATATATATATATATATATATATCACCTTAGACCATACTTAATTTCCAAATGAAAACAAATAAGCACATATTTTTTCTTTTACCTGACAATACTCAACTGTCCAGCGTATAACTGGAAACACATTAAATCTCTCCAGAATAGGGTGCAAATCCTTGGGCAACATTCATTCTTAAACTTGATATCTTACAACTTAAATAGTATAACACAAACAAAACAGCATTACAGTCCTCGTTTCTGTAACTGATCACGTGGTCGAAGTTCATATTTATCACTACCTTCTTTCACTACCCATTCCAAGTTCCCTTTCCCCTCAGCAAGCACTTCAGCTGGCCGTGGTTCTTTGCCTGGTGGGGTGACCCAAACCTTCATTCCTGAAGTCTCAGAGCCATTAGTGGTCCTGCCTGGATTGTGTTGTTGCAGTTTTCCATTGATTTTTTATTTTTTTTTATTTATTTTTTTTTTCTTTTAAGACAGAGAGAAGGAAGGAAGGAAGGAAGAAAGGGAAACATAGACAGATAGAAGGAAGGAAGGATAGAAGGAAGGAAGGGAAACATCTTTAAACATTTTCTTGTTTTATTGTATTTTGTTTTTCCGTTTTTTGTTACATGGGCTGGGGCCGGGAATCGAACCGAGGTCCTCCGGCATAGCAGGCAAGCACTTTGCCCGCTGAGCCACCGCGGCCCGCCCTCCATTGATTTTAATCACAGGGCATGGCAGTACTAATAGACGTCCCAGGGGATCTCCTATATTCCAAGAAAACTCTTCTTTACCTCCATTATGTAGTTGCAGTCCTACTTCCTTCTGATAGTCAGGGTCAATTGCCCCAGACAATAATGTAATCCCCTTCTTGGTGTGTTGATCCAGAGGCATAAGTAGCCCAAAGTGGCCAGGTGGCAATCTTAACTTCCAGTTCAGTGGTATCACTGTTGTTTCTCCTGGAGAAAGCACACCCTGTTTTGGAACTAAAACCTGCAGACCAGCAGAACTCAGGGTAGCAGGGACAGGAAGCAAAAATTTTCCTAGTGGATCACTAGGAGTAATAGTGAGTGGCACCACACCCATTTCCACCCCTTGGTTCCTGGACCCATGGATCCTGGCTATGGGAGAAACAGCACCATACAGCGGACGCTGATTCAGAGCATACACAACTTCCTGGAGAACATTACCTCAGCCTTTCAAGTTTTTGCCACCTAGTTGGCACCGTAATTGAGTTTTCAAAAGGCCATTCCACCGTTCTATCAATCCAGCTGCTTCTGGATGATGGGGAACATAGTAAGACCAGAGAATTCCATGAGCATGTGCCCATTCCCGCACTTCATTTGCTGTGAAGTGTGTTCCTTGATCCGAAGCAATGCTATGTGGAATACCATGACGATGGATAAGGCATTCTGTAAGCCCACGGATATTAGTTTTGGCAGAAGCATTGCGTGCAGGGAAAGCAAACCCATATCCACAGTATGTGTCTATTCCAGTTAGAACAAATCGCTGCCCCTTCCATGAAGGGAGTGGTCCAATGTAATCAACCTGCCACCATGTAGCTGGCTGGTCACCTCAGGGAATGGTGCCATATCGGGGGCTGAGTGTGGGTCTCTGCGGCTGGCAGAATAGGCACTCAGCAGTGGCTGTAGCCAGGTCAGCCTTGGTGAGTGGAAGTCCATGTTGCTGAGCCCATGCATAACCTCCATCCCTACCACCATGACCACTTTGTTCATGAGCCCATTGGGCAATAACAGGAGTTGCTGGGAAAAGAGGCTGACTGGTATCCATAGAACGGGTCATCTTATCCACTTGATTATTAAAATCTTCCTCTTCTGAAGTCACCCTCTGGTGTGCATTCACGTGGGACACAAATATCTTCATGTTTTTAGCCCACTCAGAAAGGTCTATCCACATACTTCTTCCCCAGACCTCTTTGTCACCAATTTTCCAATTATGGTCTTTCCAAGTCCCTGACCATCCAGCCAAACCATTAGCAACAGCCCATGAGTCAGTATACAAACGCACCTCTGGCCAGTTTTCCTTCCAAGCAAAATGAACAACCAGGTGCACTGCTCGAAGTTCTGCCCACTGGGAGGATTTCCCCTCACCACTGTCCTTCAAGGACACCCCAGAAAGGGGTTGTAATGCTGCAGCTGTCCACTTTCGGGTGGTACCTGCATATCATGCTGAACCATCTGTAAACCAGTCCCGAGATTTCTCTTCCTCAGTCAATTCACTGTAAGGAACACCCCAAGAGGCCATAGCTCTGGTCTGGGAAAGAGAAGGTAATGTGGCAGCAGGAGTGGAAACCATGGGCATTTGTACCACTTCTTCATGTAACTTACTTGTGCCTTCAGGACCTGGTCTGGCTCTATCTCGTATATACCATTTCCACTTTACAATAGAGTGCTGCTGTGCACGCCCAACTTTATGGCTTGGTGGGTCAGACAACACCCAACTCATGATAGGCAACTCAGGTCTCATGGTAACTTGGTGGTCCATGGTTAAGCGTTCAGTCTCTACTAAGGCCCAGTAGCAGGCAAAAGCTGTTTCTCAAAAGGAGAGTAGTTATCTGCAGCAGATGGTAAGTCTTTGCTCCAAAATCCTAAGGGTCTGCGTTGTGATTCTCCTATAGGGGGCTGCCAAAGGCTCCAGACAGCATCTGTACTTGCCACTGACACTTCCAGCACCATTGGATCTGCTGGATCATATGGCCCAAGTGGCAGAGCAGCTTGCACAGCAGCCCGGACCTGTCTCAGAGCCTCCTCTTGTTCAGGTCCCCACTCAAAATTAGCAGCTTTTCTGGTCACTCGATAAATGGGCCGGAGTAGCACACCCAAATGAGGAATATGTTGTCACCAAAATCCAAAAAGGCCAACTAGGCGTTGTGCCTCTTTTTTGGATGTGGGAGGGGCCAGATGCAGCAATTTATCCTTCACCTTAGAAGGGAAATCTCGACATGCCCCACACCACTGGACACCTAAAAATTTTACTGAGGTGGAAGGCCCCTGTATTTTTGTTGGATTTATCTCCCATCCTCTGACACGCAAATGCCTTACCAGTAAATCTAGAGTAGTTGCTACTTCTTGCTCACTAGGTCCAATAAACATGATATCATCAATATAATGGACCAGTGTGATGTCTTGTGGGAGGGAGAAACGATCAAGTTCTCTGCAAACAAGATTGTGACATAGGGCTGGAGAGTTGATATACCCCTGAGGTAGGACAGTGAAAGTATATTGCTGACCTTGCCAGCTGAAAGCAAACTGCTTCTGGTGGTCCTTACTAATAGCTATTGAGAAAAAAGCATTTGCCAGATCAATAGCTGCATACCAGGTACCAGGGGATGTATTGATTTTCTCAAGCAGTGATACTACATCTGGAACAGCAGCTGCAATTGGAGTTACCACCTGGTTGAGTTTACGATAATCCACTGTCATTCTCCAAGACCCATCTGTTTTCTGCACAGGCCAAATAGGAGAGTTGAAAGGGGATGTGGTGGGAATCACCACCCCTGCATCTTTCAAGTCCTTAAGAGTGGCAGTAATCTCTGCAATCCCTCCAGGAATACGGTATTGCTTTTGATTTACTATTTTGCTTGGTAGGGGCAGTTCTAGTGGCTTCCACTTGGCCTTACCCACCATAATAGCCCTCACTGCACGAGTTAGAGAACCAACGTGGGGATTCTGCCAGTTGCTCAGTATGTCTATGCCAATTATACATTCTGGAACTTGGGAAATAACTACAGGATGGGTCCGGGGGCCCACTGGACCCACTGTGAGACGGACCTGAGCTAAACCTCCATTGATCACCTGGCCTCCATAAGCCCCCACTCTGACTGGTGGTCCAGAGTGACGTTTTGGGTCCCCTGGAATTAATGTCACTTCTGAACCAGTGTCTAATAATCCCCGAAATATCTGATCATTTCCTTTTCCCCAATGCACAGTTACCCTGGTAAAAGGCCATCGGTCTCCTTGGGGAAGACTTAGAGGAATGTTAACAGTATAAATTTGTGGCAGTGTAACAGGTTTCTCCCCCATAGGGACCTGGCCTCCCCTTCATTCAAGGGGCTCAGGGTCTGTAAACTGTTTCAAGTCTGGAAATTGGTTAAGGGGCCGTGACTCTGTGTTTTTGTAATTCAGGTTAGACTTCTGTTCCCTTGACCTAGAACTCTTTTGTTTATACAGTTCCAACAAGAATTTTGTAGACTGCCCTTCTATTGTATTTCTAGGCACCCCAAGATTTACTAGCCAATGCCACAAATCTCTGCGTGTCATATAATTTTGATGCCTCCTTTGAGTTTGTTGTCTATTATAATACCCACGTCTACCCTGTTTTGGTGATTAAGTGCTGCCACCTGGCTTCTGCCAACTAGGGATCCTGTCATCCCCATTGTGTTTAAGGATTCCAGCTCAGTGACAGCAGTTCCTACCGTAATATCTGACCTACAGAGAAGTGCAACCACAGAGCTCTTGAGGGATGATGGTGCTAGTCTCACAAATTTATTTCTCACTGTTCTGGTAAAAGGTGCATCCTCTGGACATTCCTGGGGTGTAAGAGCAGGCTTTGCATGATAAATCCACTCTAACATCCCAATCTCTCTAAGCCTCTGGATCCCCTCATCTACATTATACCAGGGCAGTTCTGGCATTTCAACCTCAGGTAATGTTGGCCACCTTTTGGTCCATGTTTCAACCAGCCACCCAAACAAGCTGTTAACACCTTTTCTAACTGCTCTAGCTATAACATTGAATGCAGAATCTCTGCTTAGTGGGCCCATATCAATAAATTCAGCCTGATCCAGCCTTATATTCCTCCCACCATTATCCCACACTCTTAAAATCCATTGCCACACATATTCCCCTGATTTCTGTCTATATAAATTGGAAAACTCACACAGTTCTTTTGGAGTATAACGTACCTCCTCATGTGTGATACTTTGTACCTCACCTTTAAGGGCCTGTTGGGACTTTAGTCTAGTTACAGGTCTAGAAGAAATGAGGGGTGGTGGGGGTGGGTCATGAAAAGAATTAGAAATATCTTCCAAGCCATTTGATTCAGGGCTTTCATTTGCAGTTTCATCTGGTGAAACAGGATTAATAACTCTAGTGCTAATCCCTTCAGGAGGAGGTTGGGTGGCCAATTCCTCAAGGCAGGCTGGAGGTGGGGCGGCTATGTCCTCAGGGCAGACTATTACAGGGTTATCTAAAGAAGGCTCAGCATGGTCTAGGGTTTCAACCTCACCCCCAACAATCATTATCAATCCATATATCACCATCCCATTTTTCAGGGTCCCACTCCTTTCCAATCAATGCCCTCACTTTAACGGCAGACACCATGCAAGACTGAGATTTCAGTTTACGTTGTGAAGTTGCTACTCTAACAATAAGATTTTGAGTCTGATTTTCAGAGATCTCAAGTCTACGGCTACAGGAAACAAAATTTTCCTTCAGGATACTCATAGAAACCTCTACATCTTTCAGACGGCACTTAAGCTTCTTGTTTGAAGCCTTAAGCCCATCCCTTTCACCCTTTAATGTAGACAGTGTATCTAACAACAACCAACCAACATCTCTATAACTCTTATTTCTACAAAACTCTGTAAAGGTGTCAAAAACATTATCCCCCAGAGTCTGGCTTCGTACAAGCGAAGCATTAGGAGAATCAAATGATGATATTTTGACTATCTCCTTTGCCAACTCAGTCCATGGATTGGGAGTGTCATTCTGATTATGGGAATCAGAGTCCTTAGTGTCTCTCAGCCCAGTCAGAGTAGAAAACCATTCATAAAAACCCATTTTTAAGATTCTGTTCCTTAAGAACCACTCCCGGTACCAAGATGTATTAGTTAGGGTTCTCTAGAGAAACAGAATCAACAGGGAACACTTGCAAATATAAAATTTATGAAAGTGTCTCACGTGACCGTAGGAATGCAGAGTCCAAAATCCACAGGGCAGGCTGCTAAGCCGATGACTCCAATGGATGACCTGGATGAACTCCACAGGAGAGACTCACCAGCCAAAGCAGGAATGCAACCTGTCTCCTCTGAGTCCTCCTTAAAAGGCTTCCCATGATTGGATTTAGCATCACTAATTGCAGAAGACACTCCCCTTTGGCTGATTACAAATGGAATCAGCTGTGGATGTAGCTGACGTGATCATGACCTAATCCTATGAAATGTCCTCATTGCAACAGACAGGCCAGCGCTTGCCCAATCAGATGATCATGTACCACAACTTGGCCAAGTTGACACCTGTCCCTAACCATGACACCTGTGTAGCAAGAAGGGGACATTCCATACTTCATGTGCGAAAGTAGAAGCAAAACAAGTCTGTTTGCAAACCATGTTCTTCCCCTTCGTCCCCAGATAAGGCTCATGGCTGGGAGCTTGCTGTTTTCAGCAGACCTCCTTAAGGCCACTTTGAAGCCAGTCACTCTCAATAAATTCTGCAGGTTTTCTGTTAACCCTTTGGCTCCTATAGGCTTGACCTATCCTTTCTGGCATTAAGTTTCACATGAACAAACCCCAAGACTGGGGGCTCAGCCTATAGTTTTGGTTGTCCACACTGCTTGTGAGAATATCAAAAATTCAATTAGGGGGGTTGAATTTTCCCCATTCTCACCACTACCTGAAGGGTAATTTGCAAATAGTTTTCCACTAACTGATCAAATCACTCTGGAATTCATTGGGGCATCATTCTGGACAAACCAACAAAATCTCATGTCCTATCCAAAGTTCCATGTACTTATGTTGTTCAACCAACTATCTATATAAGTTATATTAGGACACACACTAATCAAAATATAAATTTTGTACCAAATAAGCATTTTTTGCTTTAGTCTCACCTGTAAGGTAAAATTTTAAAATATTAATTACCATCTATTTTTAATACCCTGCAGTAATGACATTCCTTTATTCTTCCTCATGTGAAAACATTTTTAAAATTTGTACATTTAGTCACAATCATTATACACTCTAGACATTCCTAGATTATACCATCTCAATCTTTATTGTCTATTTTTCTTTGTGATTACATTTATGCCTCCAGCCCTTCTCCCTCTATCATTCTCACATTCAGTTTCATTCAATGTTTTAACATAGTTGTCTTACTGTTAGGTAGTATTGTACTGTCCATTTCTGAGTTTTTTATTCAGTCCTGTTACACAATCTGTATCCCTTCAGCTCCAGTTACCCAATATCTTATCTTGTTTCTATCTCCTGATGGTCCCTGTCACCAATGAAATATTCCAGGTTTGTTCACTATTGTCAGTTCATATCAGTGAAACCATACAGTATTTTTCCTTTTGTTTTTGTCAAATCTCACTCAGCATAATGTCCTTAAGTTCCATCCATGTTGTTACATACTTCGTAACTTTATCCTGTCTTACAGGTGCATAATATTCCATCATATGTATATGCCACAGTTTGTTTAGCCACCCGTCTGTTGATGGATGTTTTGGCTGTTTCCATCTCTTGGTAACTGTAAATAATGCTGCTATGAACATTGGTGTGCAAATGTCCATTTGTGGCCCTGCCCTCATGTCCTTTGAGTGGAGACAGCATATAGATGTGTCCTGTTTTTTAATCCATTCTGTCAGTCTATGTCTTTTGATTGGGGAGTTTAATCCTTTAACATTTAGTGTTATTACTGCATGGGTAGTACTTTCTTCTACTATTTTGCTTTCTGGATTTTATATCTCATATCAAGTTTTCCCTCTTTTAACCTTCACTCATAGTCTTCCTTTCTACACTCTTCTCCACAACTTTCTCTTCTGTCTTTTTGTATCTCTCTCTAATGCTCCCTTTAGTATTTCTTTCAGAGCTGGTCTCTTGGTCACAAATTCTCTCAGTGATTTTTTTGTCTGAAATGTTTTAATTTCTCCCTCATTTTTTCAGGACAGTTTTGCTGTATATAGAATTCTTGGTTGGCAGTTTTTCTCATTTAATAATTTAAATATATCATCCCACTGTTTTCTTGCCTCTATGATTTCTGCTGAGAAATCTACACATATTCTTATTGAACTTCCCTTGTATGTGATGGATTGCTTTTCTCTTGCTGCTTTCAAGATTCTCTCTTTCTTTTTGACTTCTGACATTTTGATTAGTAAATATCTTGGAGTAATTCTATTTCGATCTGTTCTCTTTGGGGCTTGCTAGGCTTCTTGGATCTGTAATTTTATGTCTTTCATAAAAGTTGGGAAATTTTCAGTGATAATTTCCTCCATTAGTTTTTCTCCTCCTTTTCCCTTCTATTCTCCTTCTGGGACACCCACAACACATATATTTGTGCACTTGATATTGTCCTTCAATTCCCTGAGTCACTGCTCATATTTTTCCATTTTCCCCTATATTTTCTTTTTCTTGTCAGATTTCAGATGTTCTGTCCTCCAGTTCACTAATCCTATGTTCTGTCTCTCGAAATCTTCCATTGTAGGTTTCCATTGCTTTTCTCATCTCCTCTACCATACCTTTCATTCCCATAAGTTGTGTTATTTATTTTTTCAGACTTTCATTTTCTTCTTTTTGTTCATTCCTTGACTTCTTTATATCCTTCCTCAGTTCACTGATTTGGTTTTTGATGAAGTTATCCATATCTGTTCATATATTCTGAATTAATTGTTTCAGCTCCTGTAGTTCATTTGAATTGTTGGTTTGTTCCTTTGACTGGGACATATCTTCAATTTTCCTAGTGTGATTTGTTAGTTTTTGCTGCCACCTAGGCATTTAATTACCTTAATTAGTTTATTCTGGAGATTGCTTTCACTTCTTTTACCTAGGGTTTTCTTGTTGGATGAATTTGTTGTCTATCAGTCCTTTGACATTCCATTCAGCTTTTTCTGGACATTTACCTTAGGTTTTGTTTAACAGAGGAGGATTTTTCAGTACTTGTTTTCTTATTTCTTGCCCTGCCTGTACAATGCCTTTTCCCCTCCACACTTGGGAGGGTCTACTTAGGTATTATAGACCCCAGCCAGGTTTTCCCAGAATAAACTGGCCTCCAATCAGAAGGAAAGAGTCACCCATGTCAGTTTTCCCTGAGGGTGAAAGACTTCCCTGTTAAGACAACCCAGCATGTTGAAAGACTTTCCTGTGAAGTCTCTGGACTCTTTTTTTCTTATCCTGCCCAGTATGTGGTGCTCATATGCCTACATGTGGTGCTGTGGTGCCTTTAACTTTGGCAGACTTTCCCTGCTAGACTCTTCCTGCTTGGGGCATGGTGGAGACAGAGGAAAGGTTGTAGGCTTGTTTTAATGGCTTCAAATTACCGAGCACTGGCGTATGAATTCCGTGAGGAAGGGATTCCACGTGAGTTGAGCTTCACCCCTCCCCTGGAGAAGGCACAGTCTCCAGACAAGTTCTCAAACCACCTTTTTTCTGCCTATGTCTGAGGCAGTTTCAGCCTGATAAGTTCTACCACTGAATCCAGAGGCAGTCAGGTCTCTGTGGAAACACAGTCACAAAAACCTTTGTTTCCTTTTTTTCCTTTTTCCATCAGCCCTGCCCCCTCAGCTCTGGGGCAAAAATCAGTGACCTCTGCTTTGACCAGGTTCACCTGAGCTGGGGGCCTATTTTTAGTAGTCAGAACTTGTTAATTAATTCCACAATTGGAATTTAGTTGGGCTCAGCCCCTGCTACTGATAAAGTCTCTTTCCTTTCCCCTCTGGGAAGCAGATTGTGGGGGAGGGGTGGCGGTTGCCCTGGTTTGGGGAACTCATGTTTCTGGGGGGGGTCACAGCTGGTCTAGCTGGTCCAGATTGGGGTACACTGTGTTTCCTGTCACTGATGTGGCCTGGAAACTCTTCTGTACTGTTTCTGGTTATTTAGTAGCTTTTCTGGAGGATGAACTAAAATGTGCACATTGTTAAGCCACCATCTTGGCCCAGAAGTATCTTATTCAATACTTTTTGATGATCTGCATAATATACATTAGGATGTATCCAGGCATTATATTAAGCTATACAGGATTAAAGAAACTCTTTCTTATTTCAGCCTCCCTGCATTTCAATTGTCCAAATGGGCTATACAGATACGTTGAGTTAGATTATGTGCTACAGAGAATTTCAGTTCCAGATGAAATAAAACTTTCTTCCTTTGGTCTCAGAGAGTAAGTGTGGTTGTAAAATACAGAAACTGTCTTTCTTACCCCAGTGTTCTGAATAACTTTAAACGCAACTTAATTAGCTTCATTCTTATCTCTAAATATCAGATTATTACCACTCTGGGCTTAATGTGTCTGCTCTGAAAGCTTACAACCTAGATCCAATTTTTCTCATCAGAATTTTCTAAAAGAGACCATACCATTGCTGCTGTTTTGTTTCTGACTTATTTTTGCCTCACTAGATAACCCACATATTCACTCACATAATTGCATGCCTCATGAATTTATTCCTTTTTGTAGCACTGCAACCTTTGTTCATATGTATGTACCAACATTCACCAATCTGCTTCTCACTCAGTGCATCCTTCAGCAATTTGCTTTCATCAGACATCATGTATAGTGCCCAAAGTCCACAGTGCATCAATATACCCAATTTTAGAGAATTTCAGTGTCTCCAGGAGAAGGTAAAACCATAAATACACACTTGTCAAACAGGAAATCAAAATCTCCTCTTAACTCTTGTCCCTCCCCCATTATTTACCTCTGGGGCTGCTGTGGTATTTCTGATGTTTCACTTATGTGCACAGCTCATTGCATGCAAAAGAAGTTTTCCCCTGTAGCCTGGACTTAAACACTCTTTGTACATGAGTCATATCTTTGGTAATTCTTGCAACAGCTAATTTATATTTCTTGTATTAATCAATGAAACATGTAAGTCTATACAACCCCTTTCAATCTTCTTCATCTTCAGTATGGTAATATTACTTGAAGACCCATTAAAGAAACACATTTACTTCTAGCTCTATGTATCTCTAAGTCCCAATATTCTGTATTATAACCCTACAATTGTACCTTTTTATGGTCATGAAAGTGACATCATACAATATCTATCATTTGCATCTGGTTTATTTCACTCAGCATTATGTACTCAAGGCTCATCCATCTTGTCATGTGTTTCAGAATATCATTTCATTTTATTGCAGCATAATATGGCATCATATGTACATAATGCATTTAATTAAACCAATCACCTGTTGATGGGCATTTGTTTTGTTTCCATCTTTTGATGATTGTGAATAATGCTGCTAGGAACATCAGCGTGCAAATGTCCCTTTGTGTCATTGCTTTCAGTTCTTCTGGATATATACCAAGCAGTGCTATTGCTGTGTCATAGGGCAACTCAATATTTCATTTCACGAGGAAACATTCTTCCATAATATCTGTACCATTATACATTTCCACCAGCCGTGCATATGTGTCCTGATTTCTCCACATCCTCTCCAAAATTTATAGCTTCCTGTTTGTTTAATAGAAGCCATTCATACAGGTGTGAGGTGGCATCTCATTGTTATCTATTCTTTTATGGGCAGGCACTGGGAATCAAACCCAGGTCTTGGGCATTGCAGGCAAGAACTCTGCCACTAAGCCACAATAGCCCACCTTCATTGTCATCTTGATCTGCATTTCCTTTAAGGCCAATGCAAATGAACATCTTTTCGTATGCTTTTGAGCTGTTTATATTTCTCTTAAGAAAAATGCATGTTCATATCCTTAACCCATTTAATAATTGGTTTGTTTGTTCTCTATTTTGTTGAGTTATATGATTTCTTTTTGAATACAAGATATCAAACCTTTGTCTAATATGTGATTTCCAAATATTTTCTCCCATTGTGTTGGCTGCCTCTTCACCTTTTGATAAAAGTCTTTTGAGATGCTAAAGCACTTGATTTTGAGAAGTCCCCAGTTATCTATCTTTTCTTTGTGTTGTTTGTGCTTTGGGTGTAAAGTTTAGGAAGCTACCTATTATTACATATTGCATCTTGAAGATGGTTCCCTAGAATTTCTTCTAAAAGCTTTATGGTACTGATTTTTATATTTAGGAAATTTTTATTTCCTATTTGGCAAGTGTGTATTTATTGTTTTACCTTCTCTTGGAGACACTGAAATTCTCTAAAATTGGGAATATTGATGGACTGTGGACTTTGGGCACTATACATGATGCCTGCTAAATGCAGATGGCTGAAGGATGCACTGAATGAGAAGTAGGTTGGTGAATGTTGGTACATACATATGAACAAAGGTTGCACTGCTACAAAAAGGAATAAATTCATGAGGCATGCAATTTATTTAACTGTTTCACCCACTTTGAGTTAATTTTTGTGTAGGGTGTTAGATATGTGTCCTCTCTCATTATTTCAGCTGCTGATATCCAGTTCTTCCATGCCCAATTATTGAAAAGACTATTTTGTTCCAGTTCAGAGAATATAGAGGTCTTCTCAAAAATCAGTTGACCATAGATTTGGTGGTCTATTTATATTTGATTCAATTATTCAATTATTTTGAACTCTTGATTCAAAACTCTTATTTTGATAAGTGCTTCTATTTTTCTGCCAGTACCATACTGTTTTGACATTGTGGCTTTATAATATGTTTAAAGTCAGAGAATGTTAATACACCAACTTTGTTCTTCTTTTTTGGGTGTTTTTTTAGTGATTCAGATCTCTTTCCCTTCCAGATGAATTTGATAATTAGCTGTACCACATCTTCAAAGTAAGTTTTTAGAATTTTGATTGAAATTGTGTTGAATTTTTACATCAATTTGGGTAGAATTGACATCTTAATTCATGAGCAGAGAATGTCTTTATACCTATTTAGACTTCCTTTAGAAATATTGTGTAGTTTTCTGTGTACAAGTCCTTTACAAGCCTCATTAAATTCATTCTTAAGTACTTTATTTTTTAGCTGTTATTTTGCATAGATTTTTTTCCTTAACTGAATCCTCAGGTCTTTGCTTGTGTATAGAAATGTTACTGATTTTTGCACATTAATTGTATATCCTGCCAACTTGCTGATTTTTTTTATTGTCTTAAGTAACTTTGCTGTAGATTTCTCAGGATCTTCCAAGTATAGTATCATATCATCTGAAAAATAATGAAAGCTTTACTTCTGCCCCTCCAGTTTGGATGCATTTTATTTCTTTGTCCTACCTGATTGTTTTAACTAGAACTTTTAGCACAATGTTGAATAGTAGTGGTGACAGCAAGCATCCTGTCTCATTCCTGATATCAGGGGGAAATATTTCAGTCTATTTCCATTGGGTCTGATGCTAGCCACTGGCTTTTCATGTATTTCCTTTATCATATTGAGGTAGTTATCTTTTATTCCTATCTTTTGGAGTGTTTTTAAGAGAAAAGGATGTTGAATTTTGTCAGATACTTTTTGAGTATCAAATTTTGTTCCTTAATCCATTCTGCCAATCTTTATCTTTTAATTGGTAAATTTAATCCATTAACATTCAGAGTTATTACTGTAAAGGTGTTTCTTGATTCCACCATCTTATTTTTTTAATTTTATTTGTCAGAATCCTTTAATATTTCTTGTAGGGCCAATCTTTTGTTGATAGTTTCTTTCAGGATTTCTTTGTCTGTGTAAACTTTAATCTCTCCCTCAGTTTTGAAGGACAATTTGGCTGGGTGTAGAATTGCTGTTTGGAAGTCTTTCTCTTTCAGGATCTTCAATATATCATACCACTGTCTTCTTGCCTCCAGGGTGCTAGTTGAGTAGCTTGAACTCAGTCTTATTTGGTTTCTGTTGTATGTAGTAAATTGTTTTTCTCTTGCCACTTTCCATATTTTCTGTTTCTCTTCAACATTTGATAGACTGATTAGTATGTGCCTTGGGGAAGGCCTATTTGCATTTATTCTGTTTGGAATTCATTTGGTTTCTTTGACTTCTTCCTCTCTTCTCATTCTGGGACACCAATGATTCTTATATTTGTGCACTTTTCTTCATCTATCATTTCTCTGAGTTCCATTTCAATTTTTTCTATCTCTTCTGCCATTTGATGTTTTGAGTCTCCAAGTTCAATTATCCTGTCCTCTGTATCAGTTATTCTTCCTTCTGTCTCTTCAAATCTTGTATTGCGTGCCTCTAGTATCTTTTTTACTTAGCCAACAGAGTCTTTAATATCTGTGAGATCCACTCTTATTTTACTTATTTCAAATCCCTCTTCATGCTCTTCTACTGTTTTTGATCTTCTGATGTCATTTGCTATCCCACTTATTTTATTAAGTGGAGCTGTATGAAAATCCTTGATTAGGTGTTCCAATGTCTTTGTCTCCTCTGGTGTTATAATTTGATGGATATGCAGGGTTCTATCTGTCTGAATTGTGATATGCTTAGTGATCTTCTGCTGTCCTTATCACATGTAAATATCTAGGTTGATTTTGTGTTTGTAGGATCAAACTGTACAGAAAGAAGGAGGGCATGGTGTGGGGCCCTCAGAGTGGTGAATTGTTTCACTGCAGTTATAGGTACAGTTTGGGAATGTTACAGTGATGCTTGTGAATGTGGGTGGCCAGTGGCCAGGGAGGATGTAGCTATGCAGGTCTACTGATCTTTGGGGCATAACCCTGGTGAGTCTCACCTAATTATGCTTAATATCCCACTTGATTGAATCACAACTCCAAGGAGATACTATAATTAAAATCTCCAACTTATGGTACTGAATAGGGATTAGAAGAAATGACTGCCTTTACAAAATGAGATTAGGATTAAAACAAGGCATTTCTAAGGTACATAAATTCCTTCAAATTAGCACAAAAGGCCATGTAGAAAATTTATTAAAACTGCTATGACAACTTTATTCAGGAATGTGTCAGTGGTAAAGCATTTAAATGGAACTTGTCAAATTCACCATGATATTCTGATTTCTTTGCAACTTCCTAAGTTTGTGAAAATTTGTGTATATGAAGAATTTGTATGTATGCATATTTCCAATTTTAAGTACCTTGAATTCTCAGCTTAAAAATGCAAAAGTTCTATTTTAACTATTGATTTTATTTAAAAAATTATCTTTGAATATATTGGAAGCAGACATGCATTAACTGTCATATGATAGTCCCTTAATATTTTCTAATTTATTGGACAAACTGATAATACCAATATGACTTTTTTTCTTTTTTTCTTTTTCTTTTTTTTTCACCATTCAAACATATCTGGCATTTGCAAACTGCCAATATGACTTTTTTTTATATTTGTGTTTTTTTGGGGGGGTCATCAGGAAAAAAACTGAAATTGCAACCAGAATATCCAATGCTACCTTAGAGTTATAGAATACTTTGTTTATAAAGATAGTGATAGTGTTTAGTTATATCTTTCTATTTAAAGTCAAATAAACATGTTTAAATATTTATGTTCAGTAATACCTCATTCACTCAGAGATAATCTGGAAATCTCAACAAAATGTAACACACTGAGAAGATTTTAACAGTTAAAAAATGCTTCTGAACAACCCACTTAAGTCACAGTCTGTACATTAGAGTTCATACATTTGCTTTTTTATTTTTATCTTATTAATTTTTAATTTTTTAAATACTAAAAAACACCAAACAAAAGCAAACATTCTTAACTTTTGATCATTCCATTCTACATATATAATCAGTAATTCACCATATCATCACATAATTGCATATTCATCATCATGATCATTTCTAGGGAATATTTGCATCTATTCAGAAAAACAAATAAAAAACAGAAAAACTTCATACATACCATACCACCACCCTCCCCCTCACCAATCACCTGTATTTCAATCTAAATTTATTTTAACATTTGTTTCCCCTACTATTCATCTTTATTCCATATGTTTTACTCATATGCTGATAGAGTAGATAAAAGTAGCATCAGACACAAGGTCTCCAGAATCGCACAATCACAATGTGAAAGCTACATCACCACACAACCATCTTCAAGAAACATGAACCCTGGAATACAGCTTCACATTTTCAGGCAGTTCCCTCCAGCCTCTCCACTACATCTTGACTAACAAGGCAATATCTACTTAATGTGTAAGAATAACCTCCATGATAACCTCTCAATTCTGCCCAGAACCCCCAGCCACTGACACTCTACTTTGTCTCATTTCACTACTCCCCCTCCCAGTCAGGAAGGTTCTCTCAATTGCCCAATGCTGAGTCTCAGTTCATTCTAGGGTTTTTCTCCATTCCTTGATGCTGAGCCTCAGCCCACTCCAGGATCCCTGATGAATACAGCCAGGAAGGTCCACATCCCTGAGAGCCATGTTCTATATAGACAGGTGGAGGGTGGTGAGTCCATTCATCATGCTGGCCAGAGAAACAGAACACATCTGAGCAACAAAAGAGGGTCTCTTAGGGTTGACTCTTAGGTCTAATTCTAAGTAGGCTTCACCTGTTTTCTATGGTGTTAAGTTTCATATGAACTAGATCCCAAGATTGGGGACTCAGGCTATAGCTTTTTTTGTCTGCACTACTTGTGAGAATATCAAGAATTCAACTTGTGGAAGTTAAATTTTCCCATTTCTCACCATTCCCAGAAGAGAAGAGGCCTTTGAAAATACTTTTCTATTCATCATTCAAATCACCTTGGGATTTATTGTGCCATCACTCTGGACTAACCAACAAAATCTTGTGTCCTGTTCAAGGTTCCATGTACTTATGGTGCTTAATTAGGCAGTCTACATAACTTATGTTAGGAAATGTACTAGTCAAAATATAAATTTTGTACCAAATAAACATTTTTTGCTTTAGTCTCACACATAAGGTAAAATTCTAAAATATTAACTATGATCTATTTTCAGAACCCTGCAGTAATGACATTCCTTTTTTCTTACTCATGCAAAGACACTTTTAAAATTTGTACATTGTCATTATACACTCTAGGCATTCCTAGATTATACCATTTCAGTATATTTATCATCTCTTTCTTTCTGATTTCATTTGTGCCCCCAGCTCTCCTCCCTCTATCATTGTCACATTCAGCTTCATTCAGTGTTTCAGTATAATCGTATTATACAGGTAGATAGTATTGTGCTGTCTATTTCTGAGTTTTTATATTCAGTCCTGTTGCACAACCTGTATCCCTTCAGCTCTGGTTACCCAATATCTTACCGTATTTCTATCCCCTGATGTTCTCTGTTGCCAATGAAATTTTCCAAGTTTGTTCACTGTCAGTTCATATCAATGAGAATGTACAGTATTTGTCTTTTTGTTTCTGTTTGATCTCACTCACCATAATGTCCTTAAGGTCCATCCATGTTGTTATATAGTTCACAACTTTATTCTGTCATATGGCTGCATAATATTCTATTGTATGTATGTACCACAGTTTGCTTAGCCATTCGTTCTTTGATAGATATTTTGACTGTTTCCATCTCTTTGAATGGCAAATAATGTTGCTATAAACATTGGTGTGCAAATGTCTGTTTGTGTCCTTTCCCTCATGTACTCAGCATAGGTACCTAGCAATGGTATTGCTGGGTCATATGGCAATTCTATATTTAGCTTTTTGAGGAACCACCAAAGTGCCTTACACAGCATTTGTACCATTTGACATTCCCACCAACAGTGGATAAATGTGCCTCTTTTTCCACATCCTTTCCAGAACTTGTCATTTTCTGTTTTATTGATAATGGCCATTCTGGTGGGTGTGAGATGATATCTTATTGTGGTTTTGATTTTCATTTCTGTAATAGCCAGGGGAGTTGAGCATCTCTTCATGTGGCTTTTGGTCACTTGTATTTTCTCTTCTGAGAAGTGTTCAAGTCTTTTGCCCATTTTGTATTTGGGTTGTCTGTCTTTTTATTGTTGAGTGAACAATCTCTTTATAAATTTTGGATTATAGACCTTTATCTGATATATTATTTTCAAATATTAAAAATTTTTGAAAATAAATTTTTCCTCCTCCTCCTCCACAATGTTACTCATTGTGTAGACTGTCTTTTTACTTCCTTGATGAAGTTCTTTGATGCACAAAATTGTTTAATTTTGAGGAGTTTCCATTTCTTTCTTTCTTTCTTTCTTTCTTTCTTTCTTCAATGTTCATGCTTTGGGTGTGAGGTTTAGGAAACCACCTCCTACTACAAAATTTATATTTCCCTACCTTTTCTTCTAATTGTTTAATATTCTTAGATCAAATGCTTGCGTTTTTATCCATTTTGAGTTAATTTTTGTATAGAATGTGAGATATAGGTCCTCTCTCATTCTTTTGCATATGGATATCCAGTTCTCTAGGTATCATTTATTGAAGAGACTGTTCAGTCCCAGGTGAGGTGGCTTGACTGCCTTTTCAAAGATCAATCATCCATTGATGAGAGGACCTATATCTGAAAACTTTATTCAATTCTATTGGTCAGTATATTTGTCTTTATGCCAGTACCATGCTATTTTGACCACTGTAGCTTCATACACCTTTAAGTCAGGTAGTGTGAGACCTTTGACTTCATTTTTTTTCTCAGGATATGTTTAGCTATTAGATAAATTTGCTTATTGGTTTTCCTATTTCTAAAAATTAAATTGTTGGGATTTTAATTGATATTGCATTGAATCTGTAAATCAATTTAGGGTAGAATCGACATCTTAACTACATTTAGTCTTCCAATCCATGAACACGGTATGCCCTTCCCTCTATTTAGGTCTTCTGTGATTTTTTTTTAACAATTTCTTATAGTTTTCTTTGTATAGATCTTTTGTCTCTTTAGTTAAATTTATTCCTAAATATTCTATTCTTTTGGTTGCAATTGTAAATGAATTTTTTTCTTGATTTCCCCACCAGATTGCTTACTACTACTGTATTGAAACACTACAGATTTTTGAGTGTTGATTTTGTAACCTGCAACTTTGCTGTATTCATTTATTAGCTCTAGTAGTTTTGCTGTGGATTTTTCAGGGTTTTTGACATATAGTATCATATCATGTGCAAACAGTGAGAGTTTTACTTCTTCCTTTCCAATTTTGATGCCTTGTATTAATTTTTCTTGTCTAATTCCTCTGGCTAGGACTTCCCACACAATGTTGAATAACCATGGTGACAGTGGACATCCTTGTCTTATTCCTGATCTTAGGAGGAAAGTTTTCAGTTTTACCCCATTGAAGATGATGTTAGCTGTGGGTTTTCATATATTCCCTTTATCATTTTGAGGACGTTCCCTTCTGTTCCTATCCCTTGAATGTTTTCAACATGAAAAGATGTTAAATTTTACCAAATGACTGTTCTGCATCAATTGAGGTGATCATGTGGTTTTTGTTTTTATTTGTTGATGTGCTGTATTACATTAATTGATTTTCTTGTGTTGAACCATCCTTGCATACCTGGGATGAATCTTACTTGGTCATGATGTATAACTCTTTTAATGAGTTGCTGGATTCGATTTGTTAGAATTTTGTAGGATTTTTCCATCTATATTAATTAGAGAGATGGATGTAGTTTTCGTTTTTTGTAAATTTTGTCTGGCTTTGGCATGAGGGTAATGTTGGCTTCATAGAATGAGTTAGGTAGCTTTCCCTCCCTTCAATTTTTTTGACAAGTTTGAGCAGGATTGGTACTAATTCTTTATGGAATGTTTGGTAGAATTGTGAAACCATCTGGTCCTGAAATTTACTTTTTGGGGAGCTTCTTGATAACTAATGGAAGTTCTTTATTTGTGATTAATTTATTGAGGCCGCCTATTTCTTCTCTAGTCACAGTTGGTTTTTCATGCCTTTCTAGAAGGTTGCTCATTTCATCTATATTGACATATTTATTATCAAGAAATTGTTCATAGTATCCTGCCATTAATTCCTTAATTTCTGTGTGGTCAGTTGTTATGTCTCCTCTTCCATTTCTGATCTTATTTATTTGCAAAATCTCTCTTCTTATTTTTATCAATGTTGTTAAGGGTCCATCAATCTTACTGATTTTCTCATAGAACCAGCTTCTGGTTTTGTTGATTTTCTCAATTCTTTTCATGTTCTTTATTTCATTTATTTCTGCAAAAATTTACATAACTTCTTTCCTTTTGCTTGTTTTGGGGTTAGTTTGATGCCCTTTCTCTACTTATTCCAAGTGGAGAATTAATTCCTTGATTTTTGCCCTTTATTTTTTGTAATAGGCATTTAGGGCAATGCATTTCTCTCTTCACTTAGCACCTCCTTTTCTGTATCCCATAAGTTTTTTTTTATTAACGGACAAAAAAAAGAAATTAACACAACATTTAGAAATCATACCATTCTACATATGCATCAGTATTTCTTAACATCATCACATAGATGCATGATCATCGTTTCTTAGTACATTTGCATCGGTTTAGAGGAACTAGCAATACAACAGAAAAAGATATAGAATGTTAATATAGAGAAAAGAAATAAAAGTAGTAATAATAGTAAAAAAAAAACAAAAAAACAAAAAAAAAACCTATATCTCAGATACAGCTTCATTCAGTGTTTAACATGATTACTTTACAATTAGGTATTATGGTGCTGTCCACTTTTGAGTTTTGTATCTAGTCCTGTTGCACAGTCTGTATCCCTTCAGCTCCAATTACCCATTATCTTACCCTGTTTCTATTTCCTGCTGAACTCTGTTACCAATGACATATTTCAAGTTTATTCTCGAATGTCCGTTCACATCAGTGGGACCCTATAATACTTCTCCTTTAGCTTTTGTCTTGACTCACTCAGCATAATATTCTCTAGGTCCATCCATGTTTTTACATGCTTCATAAGTTTATCTTGTCTTAAAGCTGCATAATATTCCATCGTATGTATATACCACAGATTGTTTAGCCATTCTTCTGTTGATGGACATTTTGGCTGTTTCCATCTCTTTGCAATTGTAAATAACGCTGCTATAAACACTGGTGTGCAAATGTCCGTTTCTGTCTTTGCCCTTAAGTCCTTTGAGTAGATACCTAGCAATGATATTGCTGGGTCATATAGCAATTCTGTATTCAGCTTTTTGAGGAACCACCAAACTGCCTTCCACAGTGGTTGCACCCTTTGGCATTCCCACCAACAGTGGATAAGTGTGCCTCTTTCTCCGCATCCTCACCAGCACTTGTCATTTTCTGTTTGGTTGTTAATGGCCATTCTGGTGGGTGTGAGATGATATCTCATTGTGGTTTTGATTTGCATTTCTCTAATGGCCAGGGACATTGAGCATCTCTTCATGTGCCTCTTGGCCATCCATATTTTCACTTCTGGGAGGTGTCTGTTCAAGTCTTTTTCCCATTTTGTAATTGGGTTGGCTGTCTTTTTGTTGTTGAGATGAACAATCTCTTTATAAATTCTGGATACTAGACCTTTATCTGATATGTCATTTCCAAATATTGTCTCCCATTGTGAAGGCGGTCTTTCTACTTTCTTGATGAAGTTCTTTGATGCACAAAAGTGTTTAATGTTGAGGAGCTCTCATTTATTTATTTCTTTCTTCAATGCTCTTGCTTTAGGTTTAAGGTCCATAAAACCCCCTCCAGTTGTAAGGTTAATAAGATATCTCCCTACCTTTTCCTCTTACGGTTTTATGGTCGTAGACCTAATGTTTAGATCTTTGATCCATTTTGAGTTAACTTTTGTATAAGGTGTGAGATACGGGTCTTCTTTCATTCTTTTGCATATGAATATCCAGTTCTCTAGGCACCATTTATTGAAGAGACTGTTCTGTCCCAGGTGAGTTGGCTTGACTGCCTTATCTAAGATCAAATGTCCATAGATGAGAGGGTCTATATCTGAGCACTGTATTCGATTCCATTGGTTGATATATCTATCTTTATGCCAATACCATGCTGTTTTGACCACTGTGGATTCATAATATGCCTTAAAGTCTGGCATTGCAAGACCTCCAGCTTCGTTTTTTTTCCTCAAGATGTTTTTAGCAATTTGGGGCACACTGCCCTTCCAGATAAATTTGCTTATTGGTTTTTCTAATTCTGAAAAATAAGTTGTTGCGATTTTGATTGGTATAGCATTGAATCTGTAGATCAGTTTAGGTAGGATTGACATCTTAATTATATCTAGTCTTCCAATCCATGCACACGGTGTGCCCTTCCATCTATTTAAGTCTTCTGTGATTTCTTTTAGCAGATTTTGTAGTTTTCTTTACATAGGTTTTTTGCCTCTTTAGTTAAACTTATTCCTAGGTATTTTATTCTTTTAGTTGTGATTGTAAATGGGATTCGTTTCTTGATTTCCACCTCAGCATGTTCATTACTAGTGTATAGAAATACTACATGTTTTTGAATGATGATCTCTTAACCTGCTACTTTGCTCTACTCATTTATTAGCTCTAGTAATTTTTTTGTGGATTTTTCCAGGTTTTCGACGTATGGTATCTTATCATCTGCAAACAGTGCTAGTTTTACTTCTTCCTTTCCAATTTTGATACCTTGTATTTCTTTTTCTTGTCTAATTGCTTTGGCTAGAACTTCCAACACAATGTTAAATAATAGTGGTTATAGTGGACATCCTTGTCTTGTTCCTGATCTGAGGGGGAAAGTTTTCAATTTTTCCCCATTAAGGATGATATTAGCTGTGGGTTTTTCATATATTCCCTCTATCATTTCAAGGAATTTCCCTTGTATTCCTATCCTTTGAAGTGTTTTCAACAGGAAAGGATGTTGAATTTTGTCAAATGCCTTCTCTGCATCAATTGAGATGATCATGTGATTCTTCTGCTTTGATTTGTTGATATGGTGTATTATATTAATTGATTTTCTTATGTTGAACCATCCTTGCATACCTGGGATGAGTCCTACTTGGTCATGATGTATAATTCTTTTAATGTGTTGTTGGATAGGATTTGCTAGAATTTTATTGAGGATTTTTGCATCTATATTCATTAGAGAGATTGGTCTGTAGTTTTCTTTTTTTTTAATAGCTTTGCCTGGTTTTGGTATGAGGGTGATGTTAGCTTCATAGAATGAATTAGGTAGTTTTCCCTCCATTTCGATTATTTTGAAGAGTTTGAGGAGAGTTCGTACTGATTCTTTCTGGAATGTTTGATAGAATTCTCATCTGAAGCCGTCTGGTCCTGGACTTTTCTTTTTAGGGAGCTTTTGAATGTCTAATTCAATGTCTTTACCTGTGATTGGTTTGTTGAGGTCCTCTATTTCTTCTTGAGTCAAAGTTGGTTGTTCATGTCTTTCCAGGAACCCGTCCATTTCATCTAAATTGTTGTATTTATTAGCGTAAAGTTCTTCATAGTATCCTATTATTACCTCCTTTATTTCTGTGAGGTCAGTAGTTTTGTCTCCTCTTCCATTTCTGATCTTATTTATTTGCCTCCTCTCTCTTCTTCTTTTTGTCAGTCTTGCTAAGGGCCCATCAATCTTATTGATTTTCTAATAGAACCAACTTCTGGTTTTATTGATTTTCTCTATTGTTTTCATGTTTTCAATTTCATTTATTTCTGCTCTAATCTTTGTTATTTCTTTCCTTTTGTTAGCTTTGGGATTAGTTTGCTGTTTTTCCTCCAGTTCTTCCAAATGAACAGTTAATTCCTGCATTTTTCCTTTTCTTCTTTTCTGATAAAGGCATTTAGGGCAATAAATTTCCCTCTTAGCACTGCCTTTGTTGCATCCCATAAGTTTTGATATGTTGTGATTTAATTTTCATTCACCTCTAGGTATTTACTAGTTTCTCTTGCAATTTCTTCTTTGACCCACTTGTTGTTTAAGAGTGTGTTGTTGAGCCTCCATGTTTTTGTGAATTTTCTGGCACTCCACCTATTACTGATTTCCAACTTCATTCCTTTATGATCCGAGAAAATGTTGTGTATGATTTCACTCTTTTTAAATGTGTTGACTTGCTTTGTTACCCAGCATATGGTCTATCTTTAGGAATGATCCATGAGCACTTGAAAAAAAGGTGTATCCTGCTAAGTTTATCTTTGGTTCTAAGATGTGTTTCCTGTAGAAGGCATATAAAAGGATCCTGTTTTTTAATCCATTCTGCCAGTCTATGTCTTTTGATTGGGGAATTCAGTCCATTAACATTTAGAGTTATAAAAATATTATCTTTGGATAATATTTTCCTCTACCATTTTGCCTTTTGTATTATATATATCATATCTGACTTTCCTTCTTTCTATGCTCTTCTCCATACCTCTCTCTTCTGTCTTTTCATATCTGACTCTAGTGCTCCCTTTAGTATTTCTTGCAGAGCTGGTCTCTTGGTCACAAATTCTCTGAGCGATTTTTTGTCTGAATATGTTTTAATTTCTCCCTCATTTTTGAAGGACAATTTTGCAGGATATAGGAGTCTTGTTTGGTAGTTTTTCTCTTTTAGTAACTTAAATATATCATCCCACTGTCTTCTAGCTTCCATGGCTTCTACTGAGAAACCTACACATAATCTTATTGGGTTACCCTTGTATGTGATGGATTGCTTCTCTCTCACTGCTTTCAAGATTCTCTCTTTCTCTTTGACCTCTGACATTCTAACTAGTATGTGTCTTGGGGAATGCCTATTTGGGTCTAATCTCTTTGGGGTGTGCTGCACTTCTTGGATCTGTAATTTTAGGTCTTTCATACGAGTTGGGAAATTTTCAGTGATAATTTCTTCCATTAGTTTTTCTCTTCCTTTTCCCTTCTCTTCTCCTTCTGGACACCCACAACATGTATATTTGTGCGGTTCATATTGTCCTTGAGTTCCCTGATACCCTGTTCACATTTTTCCATTCTTTTCCGGATAGTTTCTGTTTCTTTTTGGAATTCAGATGTTCCATCCTCCAAATCACTAATTCTATCTTCTGTCTCTTTAAATCTATCATTGTAGGTATCCATTGTTTTTTCCATCTTTTCTACTTAATCCTTCATTTCCACAGGCTCTGTGATTTGTTTTTTCAGTTTTTCTTTGTCTTCTTTTTGTTCAGTCCATGTCTTCTTCATGTCCTCCCTCAATTTATCAATTTCGTTTTTGAAGAGGTTTTCCATTTCTGTTCGTATATTCAGCATTAGGTGTTTCAGCTCCTGTATCTCATTTGAACTATTGGTTTGTTCCTTTGACTGGGCCATATTTTCAATTTTCTGAGCATGATCCGTTATCTTCTGCTGGCATCTGGGCATTGAGTCAGATTTTCCTGGGTTTTGGACCCCACAGTTTGAAAGGTTTTTCTGTGAAATCTCTGGGTTCTGTTTTTCTTATCCTGCTCAGTAGGTGGTGCTCATAGCACACGTTTGTCTACAGTTCCACCAGTGAAAGTTGCTGTGTGTCCTTTAACTTTGGAAAACTCTCACCGTAGGGGAGGTTCAGCAGCCAAAGCATCTTGGAAGAGTGACAGCCGGCCCAGGGTTCCAAACGTGGAAAGGGTCACTGGCCACCACAGCACAGGAGAGCACCCGACCAAATTTCCTAGTTGGCCCAGGGCACCAAGCATGGTGGGAGGGCACCAGCTGCCACAGTGCGGGAGAGTGCACTGTTCACAGCCAGACTGGGGTGTCACGTGTTTGAAAGGGACCCCCCGGTCACCATTCCCCGCAGTCTGGGGATTTCCGACCCAACTCTCTCAGTTGGTCTGGGGGGCCTCGTGTGGTGGGGGCGCCAGCTGCCATGGCCCAAGGGGGGCGCCTGCCCAATTCTGCCAGGTGGCCTGGGAAGGAGGAAGGGAGGGACTCCAGCCACTTGCCATCCTGCCTGGGAAAGTCTGTGTCCCTCGGCGATCTCTCTGGAGCTGGTTCTCCCAGACACTCAGCCGTTCCAGTATCAGGTACTGCATCCCTTTGATCTCCATCATGGCTCCAGGAGCTGCTCTGTATTGTCTCCACTCCCCCATAGCTGTTCTGGAGGAGGAAAGGTGAGGGTGGCATGGCTTTCGAGGCCGGTGGCGGAGGAGCTGGTGAAGGATGAAGGGGGCATGGTGGTGGTTGGGGAGCCGCCGAAGCAGGAGGAGAAAGGGAAGGATAAGATGGCAGATGGAGCACTGCAGGAGTAGAAGGGGGCGCATCCCATAAGTTTTGATATGTTGTATTTTCATTTTCATTTGCCTCAAAATGTTTACTGATTTCTCTTGTAATTCAACCTTGACCTTCTGCCTGTTTAAGGGTGTGTTGTTGAGCCTCCACATATTTGTGAATATTCTGGCCCTTTGCCTGTTATTGATTTCCAACTTTATTCTCTTATGATCTAAGAAAGTGTTTTGTATGATTTCAATATTTTTCAATTTATTGAGACTTGCTTTGTGACCCTGCATATTGTCTGTCCTTGAGAATGATCCATGAGCACTTGAGAAAAGGGTATACCCTGCTGTTTTGGTGTGTAATGTTGCATGAATATCTGTTAAGTGTAGCTCATTTATTGTTTTATTTAAATTGCCTGTTTCTTTAGTGTTTCTCTATCTATACATTCGGTACATTGATGAAAGTGGGGAATTGAAGACTCCATCTATTATGGTAGATGTGTCTCCTTCTCTTGTCAATGTTTTCAATATTTGCCTCATGTATTTTGGAGCATTATGGCTTAGGGTATAAATATTTATGATTGTTATATCTTCTTGTTGAATTGTTCCTTTTATTAATTCATGGTGTCCTTCTTCCTCTCTTTTAACTGTTTTATATTTGAAACCTAATTTGTTGGATATTAGTATACCTATTCCAGCTATTTTCTGATTGTTATTTGCATGAGATATCTTTTCCCAACCTTTCACTTTCAACTTATATTTATCCTTGAGCCTAAGATGTGTTTCCAGTAGACAGCATATAGATGGGTCCTCTTTTTAAATCCATTCTGCCAGTTTATGTCTTTTGATTGGGGAGTTCAATCCATTAACATTTAGCATTATTACTGTATGGGTGGTACTTTCTTCTATCATTTTGCCTTTTGGATTTTATATGTCATATCTTCTTTTCCTTTTTTTTTTAAATGCTTACTAAGAGTCTTTCTTTCTACACTCTTCTCCACACCTCTCTCTTCTGTCTTTTCATATCTGCCTCTAGTTCTCCCTTTTGTAGTTCTTGCCAAACTGGTCTCTTGGCCACACATTCTCTCAGTGACTTTTTGTCAGAAAATATTTTCATTCCTTCCCAATTTTTGAAGGAACATTTTGCCAGATATAGAATTCTTGGTTGGCAGTTTTTGTCTTTAATAATTTAAATATATCATCCCACTCTCTTCTTGCCTCCATGATTTCTGCTGAGATATATATGCATACTCTAATTGGGCTTCCCTTGTATGTGATGGATTGTTTTTCTCTAGCTGATTTCAAGATTTTCTCTTTCTCTTTGACATCTGACATTACAATTAGTAAGTGTCTTGGAGTATGTTTATTTTAATCTATTCTCTTTTGGGTATACTGCACTTTTTGGATCTGTAATTTTAAGTCTTTCATAAGAGTTGGAAAATTTTCAGTGATGATTTTCTTCATTAGTTTTTCTCCTCTTTTTCCCTTCTCCTCTCCTTCTGGGACACTCACAACATACATCACCATGTGCTTCATACTGTCACTTGATTCCCTGAGCCCCTGCTCATATTTTTTCATTTTTCCCTATATTTTCTTTTGATTGTTGGATTTTAAATGTTCCATTCTCAAGTTCATCAATTCTATCTTCTGCCTCTCAAAATCTAACATTATAGGTTTACATTGTTTTTTTCATTTCTTCTAAAGTGACTTTCATTCCAATAAGTTGTGTGATTTGTTTTTTCAGACTTTAGATTTCTTCTTTTTGTTCATTCCTTGCGTTCTTTATACCCTCCCTCAATTCATTGATTTGATATTTTGATGAGGTTTTCCATATCTGCTTGTACATTCTGAATTAATGGTTTCAACTCCAGTATCTCATTTGAATTATTGGTTTTTTCCTTTGACTGGGCCATATCTTCAATTTTCCTAGTGTGATTTGTTATTTTTTGCTGTCATCTAGATATTTAATTACCTTAATTAGTTTATTCTGGAGATTGCTTTCACTTTTTTACCTAGGGTTTACTTGCTAGATGAATCTGTTGTCTGTCTGTTCTTTGACATTAAGTTCAGCTTTTTCTGGACCACTAACTTAGGTTTTGTTTAACAGAAAAGAAAGTTCTTGTGTTTCTTGTTTCTTGCCCATATGAATAGCGCTTTTTCCCTCTCTTCCTTTAGGATGGTCTACTTAGGTCTTATAGACCCCAGCCAGATTTTCCCAGACCAAACTGTCCTCCTGTCATCAGGAAAGTTTTCCCTGAGGGTGAGACCCAGCAAGTTGAAAGACTTTCCTGTGAAGCCTCTGGACTCTGTATTTCTTAACTTGTCCAGTATGTGGTGCTTGTCTGCTTGCAGGTCCCACCAGCATAAGATGATATGATACCTTTAGCTTTGGCAGATTGTCCCTGCTGGGGGTGTGGTGGAAATAAAGGAGAGGTTGTAAGCTGGTTTTAATAGCTAAAAATTACCAAGCCCTGAGGTCTGAATTCCTTGAAGGAGGGATTCCACCTGTGTTGGGCCTCACCCCTACCCTGGAGAAAGAATGGGCTCCAGACAAGGTTTCAAAGAAGCTTATTTCTGCCTATGCCTGGGGCAGTTGCAGCCTGAGAAGCCCTGCCATTGCATACAAAGGCAGTCAAGCCTCTGTAGAAACACAGTCACAAAAATCTCTGTTCTTTTTTTTTCTTTTTCTGTAGCCCTTCCCTCTTAATGCTGGGGCAAAAATGGGCGACCTCCAATTTGAGCAGATTCACCTGAACTGGGAACCTATTCTTAGTAGTCATAATTTGTGAATTAATTCCATGCTTGAAGCTTAATTGTGCTCAGCCCCTGATACTGGTAAAGTCCCTTTCCTTTCCCCTCTTAGAAGCAGCCTCTGGGGGGGGGGCACCAGCAGCAGTGGCTTGGGGAACTCCTGGTTCTTGGGGGCTCTCAGTCAGTCCAGCTGTCCCAGACCGGGGTATGTTGTGTGTCACTGATGTGGCCCCGGAGCTGTTCTGTACTGTTCCTGGCTATTTACTTGCTGTTCTGGGGGATGAACTAAATCCTAAACCTTCCTAAGCTGCCATCTTGGTTCTCATGCATTTGTTTTTTTGTGAGATTTTAATAATTTTCAATATTTGATGCCTCATTCTATATGTTGTTAACAGTTTGAAGTGAGCTTGAAAAGGAGACAAAAACAGCATAAAATACTTTAACCAAGCAATTATAGTATAGAGACAGCCAACCCAGCCTCGTGGGCCTCAGTATATTGTATCATCTTTTGATAATTTACTTTTTTATGACTGTGCCATCAAGAAAAAGAGAAATTATGATCAATATACAAGCATGTATATATTTGATACATGCTTGAAAAGTTTTATCTTAAAATTTTAAAAATTTTTGAAAAGCCTTTTCTTAAGAGAAAGGAACATCAATTTTCTCAAAAAAATAGTGGCTGCATGAGTTGTTTTAGTGAATATTTTAAATTATGTATTTGATTTAGATTTATTCCAACATTTCTATCCCATGTACATTTAGCTGAATGAGTGGTTTACCTGAAGTATTTTGATAAGCAGGATGATTGGGAGACCTCTGCCTATTTTATGAACAATATGACTCTTAGAATTACATGAAAGCTGTGAAGGTTCATGTGTATGTTACAGTATACCTCAAATGCCTCTACAATTTGAAGAATTCCCTCAAGCTCCTTTCTCATGAAGGAAAATTTGGAAAATGTATTTTAATTTCTATTTCTTGGATTACAGTGGCTCCAAATAAATTCGTGTGTACAAAGTGATATAGGCCACTGCTTGGTGGCAGAATTCTCACCTGCATTGCTGGAGGCCCAGGTTCGATTCACAGTTCCTGCCCATGCAAAAAAAAAAGAATTAAATGTAGGCCATTCCCCAAATAAACTATCATGCTTAGCATCTAAGAAACAAGTAAATTTAACAAATGTCATAAAAATAAAAAAGGACAGAGCCTTATTAATCCACTAAATTGTGGAGGCAGTGCTTGCATGCATTTGTATTTAATTGGTAATGTTGATATATAAATAATGACTTAAGGGTTTCTCTTAACATCCTCACCTGTAATGTTTTGAAACATTTTCACAACAAATCATATTTCATGTCTCAAACACATTGTATGAAATCCTTTATTATATGCTTGGGTTATAGGCATAATATTTACCTGAGAAATGGGTTTTGTAATTTTATCTCATGCATTTATTCAAATCAAGTAATTTGAAAAATACAAATAATGTGTGTAACACATTTTCAAAAATAGAGAAATTTAGAAAAGTATTAGGTTTATCTTATTATTGTTATTATTACCCCCATGTATTGATTTTCTTTAATACTAAAATAGCATTACTAATTAGTAATCTGTATACTTACAAAACACATTCATATACGTTCTCTTTATAACTCAATTCTCTAGACTGCAGGTGAAAGAATTCAGATTCAGAGTCACTATATTACACATGACAGATGAGAGTACATCCTTCACAAAAGTATGAGAAGAGGAAGGGTTGAACTAGATGGAAATGGCTGCGCTATAAACATGAGCAACACTGACACAGTGGCTGTCACAGGTGGAAAGAACTCTGTATTTCCCCTGTATACAAGTAAATTTAAGAACAGTGGAGAAGATAAGCAAATAAAATATGAGGATGTAAATGAAAGTTATGAGAGCCAAGAGAGGTCCTACCATATAAATGGCCATTGTGTTGAAGAATACATCAGGGCAGGAGAGCTCTCAGATCACAGACAAAATGATTGATAACATTTGAGACACAGAAGTAGAAACATGCTAATAGCACAGTGTGGAAGAGAGCATGGATATAAGTAACAATTCAGAACCCAGTCATCAGTTGAACACCAAGTGGGGGACCCATTATGGAGGTGAAATGTAAAGGATGATAGATTGCCACATACTTATAATAGGCACAGAGAAGTAGGCTGTCCATATTCATTAAAGAAATGAAAAAGATCTCTATGAGATAGCCTGAAAAAAGTCCTGTAAACTGTCACTGTTTTTACTACCATTTCAAAGACTGTAGTGAAAGTCTATCAGATGTCTATAAAGGCCAAGTTGCTTAGGGAAACATACATGGGGGAATGCAGGTGATAATCCCAACCAATGGCTAAAGTGATAAGCATGTTCCCTTATGTGATGAAAGAGAAAGCACATAAAGAGGAAGACCACCAAAAGTTGTTTTTGTTGCTGCACTAAGCTAGAAAGATCCAGAAAAATATTCACTCCAAGATTTCTTCTTTCCATCTTCTAAAACAATCTAGAAGAACAAAATATCAAAGTTCTAGAATGTAGTCTTGTGTTAGTTAGATTCAGTTGTCAACTTGGCCAGGTAAGCATACCTACTCTTGTGGCTGCGGACATAAGCCAACGGTACGTGAACCTCATCTGCTGCCAATTACATCTGCAGTCAGCTAGGAGGCATGTCTGCTGCAATGAGTGATGTTTTACTTAATTGGCTGGTGCTTAAACGAGAGATTGCAACGTAAAATGCTAAGCAGCTCAGCATCTAGCAGCTCAGCCCAGGCCTTTGGAGATGCAGAAAGAAGTCACCCCGGGGAAAGTTGTTGGAACCAAGGGGCCTGGAGAGAAGACCAGCAGAGACCATCTTGTGCCTTCCACATAAGAAAGAACCTCAGTGGAAAGTTAGCTGCCTTTCCTCTGAAGAACCAACAAAATAAATCCCCTTTTATTTAAAGCCAATCCATCTCTGGTGTGTTGCATTCCAGCAGCTAGCAAACCAGAACAAGTCTCAAACCTCCCATTTCAATGATGAATGTGACTTTGTGTGAGTTTGTTGTAAAACACCATTGAACCCTTGCTTGTTTGAATGTTTGTTAATTATATCTTGGGTTTATGATAACCATATATCATATCTATGAATATTCACATAGATATTCTGGTTGTACCAGTCTCAAGTTATTTGAAGAATCATCATGTTTTCTTCCAAACAAAATGCAAATTAATTTAATAATGACTATTTTTGTTCCTTACTATATTTATCTTCCATAGTGATCATGAAATAAGTATTTGTGCTTATAAATCTACTTGAATTTTTAAAGTCATACTATTGATGTGATATGGAAGAAATGTTTACTTTTAATTATTAACTATCTTCCTAGCCACAATTCGAAATCCATGCTTTCAGATATCCTATTCACTTTCCTTTTCAGTTATAAAAATTTTGATTAATTTTAATCATATCTGCCCTTCTTCATTAGGTTGAATATTGCTTCTTTCATCTCATGCTGATCATTTGATATAGGGTCTACCTAGGGGGCAAATGATCTAGATCCTAGTGCTTGTGAATTGGATTTGAGGCCTCTTCATTGCAGAAATTCATATACACTGCCTTGTCTGCAGCAAAGACTACTTCCATGCCTATTAAAATTTCCCACAAAATGCCTTGCAGATCCACAGACTTCTCTTCCAAAATAAAGGGTCAGGGAAACATATTGTGGGACATGAAATTCCATTCCATCTGTTACAGGGTGATTCCCCCTTCATTATTTGACATCTATAAACTTAACCATTCACCTCTTCCCTGATGCAATGAACTTGTTTACAATTGTTACAAATATGTTTAAAATTTACTGTTTATATTTACATCATACATTTTTATTTATTTTTATTAAATCATCTAGACATGTTACCCACTAGTAAAAATTTTGACAAAATAAGATTTTCCTAATATTATCTGTATTTTGTGTGTGGGTGTTGCAAATACTACTCAACAATAGCAGTAAAAATGCAATAGCAAGAAAACTCTGGATTATGTATGAAGGGGTGAATATGCTGAATGCATTCCCATGAAATCTTCCTGCCTATGATGACTTAATTTCTTGGAAAGTATTCTTTTCTTGTGACTGAAAACCTACTCTTTTCTTCCCATAACTTTTCTCAAATCCGTAACTTATGAGTGTGCCAGTTTAAAATAATCTGTTACCAAGAGAAGCAATAATTTAATCATGAGCCAATCTTCTTGGACCAGTTTTAGAGTGGGAAAATTTGATTGGATTGTTTCCATGGAGGAGTACAGACAGCCATGAATGTGACCATTTGCTTATATGACTTCAGTGGAGCAATGACACATTCAATTGTCAGTGTGGCCTTTGATTAAACTGAGTTGTGACTTCATCCATTCAACTTGGCCTTGGTTAAAGATCCCTTTAAAAGAGGAAAGATTTTGGAGAATTCTCAGATGCAAATTATTAGAGAACATTTGCTTTGAAGTTGACAGAAACACAGAAGATATTTGGAGTGCTGAAGCAGAGAGCAGATGCTGAGAGACAGACACAGCTCAGAATATGTTACCATGTGTCTTCTATATGACATTAGCAAGCCAGAAACTGGAGCGGAAAAAGGGGAGCCAATAGTTGAAACTGAGCCCTGGAGAATCCCAGTGTGAAACTGCTAGAGGATAAAGGGGCTGAAAGGAACGGAGACATGAGAAAAGGACAAGTAGATGTGCCCCATATGTCTTCCCAAATGACAGAAATGTTCCTGAAGGCATCATATTTCTTCACTGGAGGCAACAACTTTTTTTCCCACTCAAATGTTTATTTTCTTATTTAGACATCCCTTTTCTTTATTGTGAAAAATAACATACACAAAAAAGCAATCAATCTCAAAGCAGATTAAAATAATTGGTTATAGAAGATATTTAAGAATTTGATATGGGTTGCAATTCAACAATTTAAGGTTTTTACTTCTAGCTTCTCTAAGATACTGGAGTCTAAAAGAAATATCAATATAATCATTCAGCATTCATACTCATTTGTTAAACCCTATCTTCTCTGTATAAATCCACCATCATGAAGGTGGTTGCTTGTTGAAACCTTAATTTGGACCTATCCACAGTTTTTGTACTGTAAATTTGCAGCTTTATAAATTTCCTTTTTAAAAGACATTCCATTTATGGCATAATGCATTGAAGAAGCTTTAGCAAAATAATGAAGATTTAAGTAATGGAGAAGTGGGTGGCTCCTGTACATGTTGACAGAACTTATTAAATGGAATAAGAGGACAATTTTGGAAGAGTTGTGAGGATCTTGATATAGAACATCAAAAATTTTATGAAGAGACCATTGGTAGAAAAGTAGGTATTAAAGATATCTCTGATGAGGCTTTAAACAGAAATGAGGAATGTGTCATGGCAAACTGGGAGGAAGAAAACCCTTGTATTAAAATGGCAGATAATTTGACCTAATTAAGTACTCTATTGGTTGTAAGTAAGAATTTAAAAGTGGTAAACTCGTGAGGAGGGGAAATTAGCAACTTAAATGTGAAAAATGCAACCTGGCTACTCCTTGCTTATAATAAAATGCAACAGCAAAGAGATAAGAGGGTAACTGAAATCTTGGGTACATAGAAAAGAAGAATTAATGGTCTGGAAAATTCTGGGCTTCCAAAAGTGAGATGTCAATGAATAAGTTTTAACCAAACATGGAACTAGTCAGCCACTAAAGGACAAATGAGGATTGGAGATGAACTTATACAGAAAAGATTTATGGAAAGCTCTATTGTCTGATAGATACAATCTCAGTATACTGCATAGGAAACCAACCAGAGTATTGTGGGATCTGTATAATGGAACCACTTCAGTCTCCACTAGAAGGGACAGAGAATGACAAACTGAATGAAAAATGACTTCAAAGACAGAAATATGGAAGCTAAGGTCTGAAGCCAAGAAACTTCATGCCAGGGGAGTGAACCCACCCATGCACATGGAGAAGGTGAGTTTTCCTGAAACGTAAAAGGAAGGTTTTTTGCCCTTTTGCTCAGGAAGAGTTTTGCCAACTCAGGCCTCAGATATCCTGGAGCACATAAACTGAAAATTCAGGGGATCATCACTAGCAGACCATTGCCCTAAAGGTGTTAAGTATGGTTTTGGAGATAGCAGAGATACTGGATGCTATCCAGGAGCATGGGGAAGATAGACTCAAAAGAAAGTTTATCTGACCCTCAATGTGTCCAAGTCTTGTAACTTTCACTAGCTTTTGGAAGAGCAAGACCACTGCCAAGGAATGGATGGAACTGCTTCTTAAAGCACCAAGGATGACTATCAGAATTTGACACTTAATGGAATTTACCCTGATTTTTTGAAATGTTTAGTTCCACTGAACTCTACTTATCTTTCTGTCTGTCTCAATGGAAATGGAAACATGTATCTTATGACTGTTTATTCTTTGTATATTGCCAGGAGATAATTTTTCTAAGTTTCACAAGGCAGAGCCAGAGGATCTTTTTTATCTTAGGAGAGATCGTACCTGTACCTGTGTTTGATGAGATTTTGTAGTGTTTTATTTTGCATGCTGTATTAGTTAGGGTTTTCAAGAGAAAGAGAATCAGCAGGAGATATCCACAGATTAAAATTTGTAAAACTTTCTCACATAACCATGTGAATGTAGATTCCAAGGTATGTAGGGCAGGTGACAAGCTGGTAATTACAGTAAAAGTCTTCAATGAATTCTAAGGAGAGACTGACTAGGCAGTTGTGGGAATGCAAGGGTCGAAGGTTTGCAGAGCAGGCCACAAGCTGACAACTCTGGTGAAGTTTCTCAATGAAATATCAGGAGAGGATGGCTGGACAACTGTGGAAATTGAAGAGATCAAAATCCATAGGGCAGGCGGTGAAGCAGGTGAATCCAATGAAGGGTCTGAAAAAACCCACAAAAGAGGCTCAGCAGCTGAAGCAAGAAGAGTGACTGTCTCTTCTGAATCCTCCTTCAAAGCATTCTAGGATTTTAAGCATCATTCATTGCAGAAGACATTCCCCTTATCTGATTACAAATGCAATCAGCTGTGGATATAGCCAATGTAATTATTATTTAAGTCCATGAAATGTCTTTATAGCAAAAGACAGGCCAGCACTTGCCCCACCAGATGAACAGGCACCACCACCTGTCCAAGTTGACACATGAACCTGAACATAATAATCCACCCTTCGTCCACTTGGCAGCTGTAGTCATCATCTTAAACCATACTTGATGTCCAAATATAAAACAATAACAGCCACATTTTCTCCTCCCCTAAAAATACTCAATAGTCCCACATACAAGCAGAAATACATTAAATCTCCGAAGAATAGGGTGCAGGTCCATGGATAATATTAACTCTTCAACTTTATATCTTACAACTTAATCTAACAGGAATAAAACAGCATTATAGTCCTCATTTATGCAAATGATCATGTGGCCATACTTCATAATTATCATCAACTTCTTCCACTACCCATTCCATGTTCCCTTTACCAATAGCAAGCACTTCTGTTGCTGCTGGGTCTTTTCTTGATGGGGTGACCCAAATCTTCAATCTTGAAGCTTTAAAACCATTGGTAGGCCTGCATGGATTGGGTTGCTGCAGTTTTCCATTGATTTTTATCACGGGGCATGATAGTATCAAAAGATGCTGTGCTGGTTTGAAAGGATGCATGTCCTCTAGAAAAGTTATATTTTAATCTAAATCTCATTTTGTAAAGACAGAATAATCCTTATTCAATATCGTATGTTTGGAACTGCAATCAGATAATCTCCCTGGAGGTGTTGATTTAATCAAGGGTGGTTGTTAAGCTGGATTAAGTGGTGACATGTCTTCACCCATTTGGGTCGGTCTTCATTAATTTCTGAAGTCCTATAAGACAGGAAACATTTTGGAGAATGGAGATTCAGGGAGAACAGAGAAGAACAACATAGCCACGAGGAGCAGAGAGCCTAAAAGCCAGCGACCTTTGGAGATCAAGAAGGGAAATGCCTCCCAAGGAGCTTCATGAAACAGGAAGAAAGGAGAAGAAGCTAGCAGATGATGCTGTGTTCACCATGTGCCCTTCCAAATGACAGAAGAACACTGACTGTGTTCACCATGTGCCTTTCCAGATGAGAGAGTACCTCTGTGTTTGCCATGTGCCCTTCCACTTGAGAGGGAAACCCTGAACTTTGTCAGTCTTCTTGAACCAAGGTATCTTTCCCTGGATGCCTTTGATTGGATATTTCTATAGACTTGTTTAAATTGGGGCATTTTCTCAGCTTTAGAACTGTAAACTAGCAACTCATTAAATTCCCCTTTTAAAAACCATTCTGTTTCTGGTATATTGCATTCTGGCAGCTACCAAGCTAGAACAGATGACCTAGGCAACCTCCTGTATTCCAGGAAAATTCTTCTTTACCTGTGTTGTGTAGTTGCTGTGCTATTTCCCTATGATAGTCAGGGATAATCAACCCAGTCAATAAAGTAACCACTTCTTGGCTTGTTGATGCAGGGGCCTGAGTAACCCAAAATGATCAAGTGGAAGTCTTAGATTCCAATACAATGGAGTCATCAGTGTTTCTTCTGGTGAAACCCCTTCTGGAACTAAAACCTGTAATCCAGCAGAGCTCAAGGTTTCAGGAGCAGGAAACAAAATTTTCCTAGTTTCCTAGGGGTAATAGTGAGTGGTAACAATCTCATTTCCACCACTAGGTCCCTTGATATGGGAGAAACAACACCATAGTCTGGATGCTGATTCAGAGCATACACAGCCTTCTGGAGAACATCAACACAGGTTTACAAGGTATTGCTACCTAGTTGGCACTGTAAGTGAGTTTTTAAGATGACATTCCACCATTCAATCAATCTAGCTTCCTCTGTATGATGGGGAACATGGTAATACCAGACAATGGTCGGCTTCATTTATTGTGAAATGGGTTCCTTCATCAGAAGCAATGCTGTGTGGAGTAGCATGTCAATGGGTAAGGCATTTTGCAAGTCCATGGATGGTTGTTTTGACAGAAGCATTGTATACAGGAAAAGAAAACCCATATCCAGAATATGAAAAGATCACTGCCCCTTTCAAAGATGGGAGTGGTCCAATGTAATCAACTTGGCACCATGTAGCTCACTAATCTCCTCAGGAGCTGGTGCCTCACTGGGGGCAGAATGTGAGTCTCTGCTGCTGGAAGATTGGGCACCAAGCAGTGTCTATAGTCTGATTAAACTTGGTGAGTGGAAATCCATGTTGCTGAGCCCATACATAATTCCATCCATATCAAAATGAATACTATGTTCATGAGCCCATTGGGCAATAACAGAAATTTCTGGGGAAAGAGATTGATTATTATCCACAAAATGGGTGATCTTATTCACTTGATTATTAAAATATTCCTCTGCTGAAGTCACCCTCTGGTGCATTCACATGGGACACAACTATCTTCATGTTTCTAGCCCACTCTGAAGTGTTTATCCATATGCTTCCTCCTGAGAACCCTTTGCCACCAGGTTGAAAATAATTCTTTAAACAAGTCCCTGACCATATAGCCAAACTATTAGCAACAGCCCATGAGTCAGTATACAAATGCACCTCTGACCAGTTTTCCTTCCAAGCCAAAAGAACAACCAGGTGCAGTGCTCAAAGTTCTGTCCACTGGGAGGATTTCTCCTCACCACTGTCCTTCATGGACATCTTAGAAAGGGGTGGTCATGCTGCAGCTGTTCTCATTTGTGTGGTACCTCTATGCCATACAGAACCATCTGTAAACCAGGCCCAAATATTTTCTTCCTCAGTCAATTTACTGTAAGAAACATACAAAGAGGTTATAGTTCTGGCCTGGGAAAGAGCAAGTATATGTCAGCAGTGCAGACCGTGGGAATTTGGGCCACTTACTTATGTAACTTACCTGTGCATTCAGAACATGCTCTGGTCCTATCTCATGTATACCATTTCCATTTTATGATGGAGCACTGTTGCACATGCCCAAATTTATGGCCTGGTGTGTCAGACAAAACTCAGCTCATAATAGGCAACTCAGGTCTCATGGTAACTTGGTTAGCCATGATTAAGCATTTGCTGTCTAAAAATGACCCATAGGAGGCAAAAAGCTGTTCCTCAAAAGCAGAGTATTTATCTTCAGCAGATGGTAAAGCTTTGTCCCAAAAGCCTAAAGGTCTCCATTGTGATTCTCCTATAGGGGCCTCAAAAGTCTCCAGACAGTGACACTTCCAGCACTACTGGATCTGCTGGATCATATGGCCCAAGTGCCAGAAGTAATTGTACAGCAGCTTGGCCTGTCGGAGTCTCCAGTTGTTCAGGTTTCCACACAATATTAACTGCTTTGGTGTACTCCATAAATGGTCTGGTGTAGCACAATCAAATGAAGAATATGTTGTTGCTAAAAACTAAAGAGACTAATGAGGTTTTGTGCCCCTTATTTTGGTCATAGGAAGGGCCATATGCAGCAAACTATCCTACACCTTATAAGATATATCTTGGAAGAAGGGGCCAAGATGGCAGCTTAGTAAGGTGCATGCATTTCAGTTCATCCTCCAGAGCAACTACTAAATAATCAGAAACAGGACAAAAGAGCTCCTGGAGTCACGACAGAGACTGGACACAACATACCCCAAACTGGACCAGCAGGACCAGCTGAGAGTTTCCACAAAAGTGAGTTTCCTGAGGTGCACACACTTCCCTCAGCCGTGGCAGCTGGCAGTCAGCACCCCTCCCTCACAGGTGGATTCCTGGACTGGCTGTGAGTCTCGGAACAGTGAGTTCCCCAAGCCGTGGTGGCCAGCAACCAGTGCCTCTCACCCACAGGTGGCTTCCCGGACTGGCTATGAGTCTCTGGACCAGCTACGAGTCTTAGAACAGTGAATTCCCCCAAGCAGTGGTGGCTGGCGGTTGGTGCCCCTTCCCCACAAGTGGCATCCTGGAGGGAAAGGAAAGAGTCTCCAACAGTAGTAGGGACTCAGTCCAACCAAACAACAATAGTGGCATTAATAAACAAATTCTGACTACTAAAAATAGGCTCCCAGCTCAGGTGAAACTGATCAAGGCAGAAGTCTCCTATTGGGCTAACTGAAAAAGAGGAAAGGGGACAAAATTTCCTCTGTCTCCACCAAGCCCCCAGCAGGGAAAGTCTTCCAAAGTTAAAGGAGCCCAATATATTTTGCTGGTGGGACCTGCACACAGACAAGCACAAAATACTGGGCCAGATAAGAAAAACAGAGCCCAGAGATTCCACAAGAAAGTCTTTCAACCTGCTGGGTCTCACACTCAGGGAGAACTGACACAGGTGATTCCTTCCCCCTGCAAGGAGGCCAGCTTGGTCTGGTAAAACCCAGCTGGAGTCTGCAATACCTATGTAGACCCCCATAAGGTAGGGATGGAAAAGGCACCTTACAAGCAGGATGAGAAACAAAAAAATAAAGACTGAAATTTTACCCTATGTTAAACAAAACTTAAGCTAGAGAAAAAGCTGAACTGAAGGTCAATGAACAGATAGAAAACAAACTCATCTAGCAAGAAAACCCTAGGTAAAATAAGTAAAAGCCATCTCCAGAATAAACTAATTAAGGTAATTAAATGTCCAGATGGCAGCAAAAAATAACAACTCACACCACGAAAATTGAAGATATGGCCCAGTCAAAGGGAAAAACCAATAGCTCAAATGAGATACAGGAGCTGAGACAACTAATTCTGAATATATGAACAGAAATGGAAAACCTCTTCAAAAACCAAATCAATAAATTGAGGGAGGACATGAAGAAGGCATGGGATCAACAAAAAGAAGAAATGGAAAGTCTGAAAAAAAACAATCACAGAACCTATGGGAATGAAAGATACAGTAAAAGGGATGAAAAAACGATGGAAACCTACAATGGTAGATTTCAAGAGACAGAGGTTAGAATGAGTGAACTGGAGGATGTAAATTCTGAAATCCAAAAAGAAACAAAAACTATAGGGAAAAGAAAGGAAAAATTTGAGCAGGGCTCAGGGAATTGAATGATAATATGAAGTGCACAAATACACATGTTGTGGGTGTCCTAGAAGGAGAAGAGAAGGGAAAAGGAGGAGAAAAACTAATGGAAGAAATTGTCACTGAAAATTTCCCAACTCTCATGAAAGACCTACAATTACAGATCCAAGAAGTGTAGCACACCCCAAAGAGAATAGATCCAAATGGAAATTCTCCAAGACACTTACTAGTTAGAATGTCGAGGTCAAAGAGAAAGAGAGAATCTTGAAAGCAGCAAGAGAAAAACAATCCATCATGTACAAGGGAAACCCAATAAGACTATATGTAGATTTCTCAGCAGAAACCATGGAGGCAAGAAGACAGTGGGATGATATATTTAAATTACTAAAAGAGAAAAACTGCCAACCAAGACTTCTAGATCCAGAAAAATTATCCTTCAACAATGAGGGAGAAATTTGAACATTTTCAAACAAAAAGTCACCGAGAGAATTTGTGAACAAGAGACCAGCTCTGCAAGAAATACTAAAGGGAGCACTAGAGACAGATACGAAAGACAGAAGAAAGAAGTGTGAGAAGAGTGTAGAAAGAAGGAAAATTAGATATGATATATATAATACAAAAGGCAAAATGGTAGAGGAAAGTATTGCCCAAACACTAATAACACTAAATATTAATGGACTGAATTCCCCAATCAAAAGACATAGACTGGCAGAATGGATTAAAAAAACAGGATCCTTCTATATGCTGTCTACAGGAAACACATCTTAGATCCAAAGATAAACATAGGTTGAAAGTGAAAGGTTTGTAAAATATATTTCATGCAAATAACAACCAGAAATGAGCAGGAGTAGCTATACCAATATCCAACAAATTAGACTTCAAAGGTAAAACATTTAAAAGAGACAAAGAAGTATACTATCTACTAATAAAAGGAACAATTAAACAAGAAGACATAACAATCATAAATATTTATGCACCAAACCAGAGTGTCCCAAAATACGTGAGGAATACACTGCAAATACTGAAAAGGGAAATAGACACATCTACCATAATAGTTGGAGATTTCAATTCCCCACTCTCTTCAATGGACACAAATCTGGACAGATAATCAATAAAGAAACAGAGAATTTGAATATTACAATAAATGAGCTAGACTTAACAGACATTTATAGGACATTACACCCCACAACAGCAGGATACAACTTTTTCTCATGTGCTCATTTATCATTCTCAAAGATATACCATATGCTGGGTCACAAAGCAGGTCTCAACAAATTTAAAAAGATTGAAGTCATACGCAACACTTTCTCAGATCATAAAGGAATGAAGTTGGAAATCAATAATAGAAAGAGTGCCAGAAAATTCACAAATACGTGGAGGCTAAACAACACAATCTTAAACAACCAGTGGGTCAAGGAAGAAATTACAAGAGAAATTAGGAAATATCTCAAGGCAAATGAAAATGAAAACACAACATATCAAAACCTATGGGATTCAGCAAAGGGAGTGCTAAAAGGGAAATCTATTGCTCTAAATGCCTATATCAAAAAAAGAAGAAAGGGCAAATATTTGAGAGTTAACTGTCCACTTGGAAAAACTGGAGAAAGAACAGCAAACTAACCCCAAAGCAAGCAAAAGGAAATAAATAACAAATATTAGAGCAGAAATAAATGAAATTGAGAACATGAAAACAATAGAGAAAATCAATAAGAACAGAAATTAGTTCTATGGGAAAATCAACAAGATTGATGGGCCCTTAACAAGATTGGCAAAAAGAAGAAGAGAGAAGACGCAAATAAATAAGATCAGAAATGGAAGAGGAGACATAATCACTGACCTCACAGAAATGAAGGAGCTAATAACAGGAAACTATGGACAACTTCATGCTAATAAATACAAAATGTAGATGAAGTGGAAAAGTTCCTAGAAAGCCATGAACAACCAACTTTGACTCAAGAAGAAATAGACGACCTCAACAAAGCAATCACAAGTAAAGAAATTGAATCAACATTAAAAAGCTTCCCAAAAAGGAAAACCCAGGACCAGACGGATACACATATGAATTCTACCAAACACTCCAGAAAGAATTAGTTACCAACCCTGCTCAAACTCTTCAAAAAAATTGAAGGGGAGGGAAAGCTACATAATTCATTCTATGAAACCAACATCACCCTCATACCAAAACCAGGCAAAGATATTACAAAAAAGAAACCTACAGACCAATCTCTCTAATGAATATAGATGCAAAAATTCTCAACAAATTCTAGCAAATAGAATCCAGCAAGACATTAAAAGAATTATACATCATGACCAAGAAGGATTCATCCCAAGTATGCAAGGATGGTTCAACATAAGAAAATCAATTAATGTAATATGCCATATCAACAAATCAAAGCAGAAAATCACATGGTCATCTCAATTGATACAGAGAAATCATTTGACAAGATTCAACATTCTTTCCTGTTGAAAACACTTCAAAGGATAGGAATACAAGGGAAATTCCTTAAAATGATAAAGGGAATATATGAAAAATCCACAGCTAATATCATCCTCAATGGTGAAAAATTGAAAACTCTCTCCCCAAGATCAGGAAGAAGGCAAGGATATTCACTATCACCACTGTTATTCAACATCATGTTGGAAGTTCTAGCCAGAGCAGTTGGACAAGAAAAAGAAATACAAGACATCAAAATTGGAAAGGAAGAAGTAAAACTATCACTGTTTACAGATGATATGATACTATATTTTCAAAACCCTGAAAGCTCCACAGAAAAACTACCAGAGCTAATAAATGTGTACAGCAAAGTAGCTGGTTACAAGATCAACATTCAAAAATCTGTAGTGTTTCTAAACACTAGCAATGAACAAGCTGAAGGGGAAATCAAGAAATGAATTCCATTTACAATTGCAACTAAAAGAATAAAATATTTAGGAATAAATTTAACTAAAGAGACAAAATACCTATACAAAGAAAACTACAAAAAAAACTGTTAAAAGAAATCACAGAACACCTAAATAGATAGAAGGGCATACCATGTTCATGTATTGAAAGACTAAATATAGTTAAGATGTCAATTCTACCTAAATTGATTTACAGATTCAACACAATACCTATCAAAATCCCAACAACTTACTTTTCAGAAATAGAAAAACCAATAAGCAAATTTATCTGGAAGGGCAGGGTGCCCTGAATTGCTAAAAGTATCTTGAGGGAAAAAACAAAGCTGGAGGTCTCACACTGCCTGACTTTGAGGCATATTATGAAGCCACAGTGGTCAAAACAGCATGGTATTGGCATTGTTCTAGTTTGCTAGCTGCTGGAATGCAATATACCAGAAACAGAATGGCTTTTAACAAAGGGAATTTAATGAGTTGCTAGTTTACAGATCTAAGGCTGAGAAAATGTCCCAATTAAAACAAGTCTATAGAAATGTCCAATCAAAGGCATCCGGGGAAAGATACCTTGGTTCAAGAAGGCCGATGAAGTTCAGGGTTTCTCTCTCATCTGGAAAGGCACATGGCGAACGCAGTCAGGGCTTCTCTCTCGGCTGGAAGGGCACATGGTAGACACGGTGTCATCTGCTAGCTTACTCTCCTGGCTTCTGGTTTCATGAAGCTCCCCGGGAGGCATTTCCCTTCTTCATCTCCAAAGGTTGCTGGCTGGTGGACTCTGCTTCATGGTGCTGCAGCATTCTCTGCTCTCTCTGAGTCTCTCATTCTCCAAAATGTTTCCTCTTTTATAGGACTTCAGAAACTAATCAAGACCCACTCAGATGGGTGGAGACATATCATCCCCTAATCCAGTTTAACAACCGTTCTTAACTAAATCTCATCAACCAGGGAGATGATCCCATCACAGTCCCAAATACACAGCATTGAATAGAGACTATTCTACCTTTAAGAAATGGGATTTACATTAAAACATGACTTTTCTTAGGGGGCATATTTCCTTTCAAACCAGCACAGGCATAAAGATAGATATATCAACCAAAGGAATTGGATAGAATACTCAGATATAGACACTCTCATCTATGGACATTTGATCTTTGGTAAGGCAGTCAAGCCAACTCACCTGGGACAGAACAGTCTCTTCAATAAATGGTGCCTAGAGAACTGGATATCCATATGCAAAAGAATGAAAGAGGACCTGTATCTCACACCCTATACAAAAGTTAACTCAAAATGGATCAAAGATCTAAACATTAGGTCTAAGACCACAAAACAGTTAGAGGAAAATGCAGGGATATATCTTATGAATCTTCTAATTGGAGGTGGTTTTATGGACCTTACACCTAAAGCAAGAGCACTGAAGAAAGAAAGAAAGAAATGGGAGCTCCTCAAAATTAAACACTTTTGTGCATCAAAGAACTTCATCAAGAAGGTAAAAAGACAGCCTTTACAATGGGAGACAGTATTTGGAAATGACGTATCAGATAGAGGTCTAGAATCCAGAATTTATAAAGAGATTGTTCAACTCAACAACAAAAAGACAACCAATCCAATTACAAAATGGGAAAAAGACTTGAACAGACAACTCTCAGAAGAGGAAATACAAATGACCAAAAGGCACATGAAGAGATGCTCAATGTCCCTGGCCATTAGAGATATGCAAATCAAAACCACAATGAGATATCATCTCACACTCACCAGAATGGCCATTATCAACAAAAAAAGAAATGACAAGTGCTGGAGAGGATGCGGAGAAAGAGGCACACTTATCCACTGTTGGTGGGAATGTCAAATGGTGCAAACACTTTGGAAGGCAGTTTGGTGGTTCCTCCAAAATCTGAATATAGAATTGCCATATGACCCAGCAATACCATTGCTAGGTATCTACTCAAAGGACTTAAAGGCAAAGACACAAATGGACATTTGCTCAACACTGTTTATAGTAGCATTATTTACAATTGCAAGGAGATGGAAACAGCCAAAATGTCCATCAACTGATGAGTGGCTAAACAAACTGTGGTATATACATGTGGTGGAATATTATGCAGCTCTAAGACAGAATGAACTTTTGAAGAATGTAATAACATGGATGGACCTAGAGAACATTATGCTGAGTGAAACTAGCCAAAAACTAAATGACAAATACTGTATAGTCTCACTGATATGAACCAACATTAGTGAATAACCTTGTAGTATGTCAGTGGTAATGGAGACAATGAGGAGATAGAAATACGGTAAGATAATGGGTAATTGGAGCTGAAGGGATGCAGACTGTGCAACAGGACTGGATACAAGGACTCAGAAATGGACAGCACAATACTACCTGATCATAACATAATTATTTTAAAACATTGAATGAAGCTGCATGTGAGGTAGAATTTCTTTTTCTCTCTATTATCATTTTCTTTTTCTGTTGTCTTTTTATTTCTTTTTCTAAATCAACGCAAATGTACTAAGAAATTATGAATATGCAACTCTGTGATGATATTAAGAATTAGTTATTGTATATGTAGAATGGAATGATTTCTAAATGTTTTGTTAGTTATTTTTTTTAATTCATAAAAAGACAACAGTATCATGAAAAGATAGCTTGATCTCAGTATTCATTTATGAAATGCAAACAAAGGTAGAAAGATAGTTTTCACCTATCGTATTTACAGAGAATAAAGAGTTAAGTAAGACTCAGCTCTAGAAGGAAATGCTGAAATAGGCCTTTGCAGATGTTGTTGTTGGGCATAAAGTATGAAACTTTTGAGACAGCATCTATCAAAATTTAAAATCCCATATCATTTGATGCAGTGAATCTTCTCCTAGGAATTTATCCTTTAACCATATTCACACAAGCACAGGCCACTTACTAAAGCACTGTTTATGAAGACAAAAACATAAAGCATACAAGTAGCTACTAATAAGGGACATTCACACAAAAGAAAATTATTCACTGTTTAAAATAATGAAGTACACAATTATATATGCATTGGTACAGAGGGGTGCCAGTGAGATATTGAGTATATTTGCTGCTCACTGTGTAAGAAAAACTTCATTTTTTTATTTGTAAAGTGATAATAGTATTGCTGAGATAATAGGGCCTTGTGTGCAGATTAAAGTAGATAATATGTACCAAGTATTTAGTAAATAACTAGCACATGGTAAATGTGAAATAGCATCACTAATATTCATGATATCATTGTTGTTAAGAGGACAAAATGAAAGCTTAAAAACAGCATGTATAATTGCAATGCTGTTAAAAAACATCCCATTTATTCTATAGGAAAAAATTTTAACATATATATTTCTTAAAATGTGAGATCTGGGCGGTAGCAAATTTTCACTTTTTACTTTATACATACATGTTGACACCTTTTCAACAATGAGCACATATTAAAAGTGATGATAAGATATGGTTGTTGAAAAGATGTACATGAATTTGACTTTGGAATATTGCTAAACAGTTTCCATCAATCTCTCTTCTTTCTGTTGCTTAGCTGAATGCTTCTACTGAAAATGCCTTAACCTGATATTTTAGTCCAGTGGAGAAAAGCATCATAACAGTGAGAGACAAGGAGCTCAATAGATTGAGAGTACACCATCACAAGACCAGACTGAGAATGAATGACCAGCTGCTGTTTGTTTTAGTTTTGACAAAAAACGGGCCACACCATATTGTTAATTACAGAGGAAAGACTGACAATCCTATGTCACGGTCAATATGAAGGATTTATTTAATGCAGGAATGTATTCTGTGAGGGTGTTGGGAGGACAGGATTCTTTAAAAATAAATAACATAATTGAAAATCACACACACACACCCCTTTAAAAATCTCAGTGGACTACCTCAAATAAAGCAAAAACCAGAGTTCTTTGGACATTTCCAATGTTGGAAGACCAGGCATTTGAGCCCAAAAAATGTTTGCCTACGGAATTTTCTTCTTTTATTGTCTGCCAGGAGGGTTACATAAGCCTCTTTTCAGTACCATCCAAAACTCTCAGTAAAAGGAACACATGTACATAATGAGAAGACAAAAGCTCCAAATGGAAATCCAATTGTATTTATTTTTCTCATACAGAATCAGAGTAGTAAAAACCAGTACCAAACTCTAGGTAAAACAGTTTGATCTGATTGATCTGGTTGCATACTTTCAGTACACAGAGCATTCTAAATTAAAAATAAACACACGGGCGGGCCGTGGTGGCTCAGCGGGCAAAGTGCTTGCCTGCCATGCCGGAGGACCTCGGTTCGATTCCCGGCCCCAGCCCATGTAAAAAACAAACAAACAAACAAAATACAATAAAACAAGAAAATGTTTAAAGATGTTTCCCTTTCTTCCTCCCTTCCTTCCTTCCATCCTTCCTTCCTTCTCTCTGTCTTTCCTTCCCTTCCTCCCTCTCTCTTTAAAAAAAAAAATAAAAAAAATAAACACACGAATGTCATATTATAAAAAGATATATCTTGGCATGCCCCACACCACTGGACCCCTAGAAATATCACTGAAGTGGAAGGCCCCTGTATTTTTGTTGGATTTATCTCCCATCCTCTGACACACAAATTGCTTACCAATGAGTCTAGAGTAGTGGCTTCTTCTCGCTCGCTAGGTCTAATCAACATGATATCATCAATATAATGACCAGTGTGATGCCTTGTGGGATGGAGGGTTAAGTTGCCTGCAGACAAGATGATGACATAGGGCTGTAGAGTTTATATGCCTCTGAAGTAAGACAGTGAAAGTATACAGCTGACTTTGTCAGCTGAAAGCAAACTTTTTCTGGTGAACCTTACTAGCAAATATTGAGAAAAAAAGTATTTGCCAGATAAAAAGCTGCTTACCAGGTACCAGGGGCTATATTTATCTGCTCAAACAGTGATACTGCATCTGGAACAGCAGCTGAAATTAGACATACCACCTGGTTGAGCTTACAATTCACTGTCATCCTCAAAGATCCATCTATTTTCTGCACAGGCCAAACAGGAAAGTTGAATGGGGATGTGCTGGGAATCACCATCCATACATTGTTCAAGTCTTCAAGAGTGGCAGTAATCTCTGCAATCCCTCCAGGAATCTGGTATTGCTTGTGATCTGCCATTTTTCTAGTTAGGGGCAGTTCTAGTGGCTTCCACTTGGCTTTTCCTACCATTATAACCCTCATTCCATGAGTTAAAAAGCCAATGTGGGCGTTCTGCCAGTTTCTCAGTATGTATATTCCAATTATGCATTCTGGAACTGGATAAATAACTTCAGAATGGGTCTGGGGACCTACTGGACCCACTGTGTGGTGGACTTGAGTTAAAACTCCATTTATCACCTGACCTCCTTAACTTCCTATTCTGACTAGTAAATCAGAGTAATATTTTGGTCCCCAGAAATTAATTTCACATCTGAACCAGTGTCTAATAATCTCTGAATATCTGTTCATTTCCTTTTATCCAATGCACAGTTACACTGGTAAAGGGCCATAGGTCTCAGGCAGGCCAAGGTGGCTTAACAGGCAGGGTTCTCATCTGTCATGCCAGAAACCCAGGTTCAGTTCCTGGTGCCAGCCTATGCAAATAAATGGGTAAATAAATAAATAAGTAAATAAATAAGTAAATAAATAAATAAACACCATAGGTCTTCTTGGGGAAGACTTGGAGGAAGATAAACCATATAAATTCTTGGCAGTGTAACAGAGTCTTCACATAAAGGGACCTGATCGCTTCCTCATTCAAGGGGTTCTGGGTCTGAAAACTTTCTTGAGTCTGGAAATTGATTGAATGGTCATCTCTCCCTTTTTAAAAAAATTCAAGTTAGACCCCTGCACACATGACCTAGAATCTTTTACTTATACAACTCAAACAAGAATTTAGTAGACTGCCCATCTATTGTACCTGTAGGTACAAGTCTCTGAAAATCAGATTTTTTGACCCCTGCTTTGAGTCTGCTGTACTTTATGATAGCCTTGCCGACCTTATCTTTGGCAATTAAGTGCTGACACCTGAATTCTGCCACATTGAGATCCCATATCCCCATTGTGTTTAAGGATTCCTGCTCAGTGACAGAAGCTCTCACAGTAATATCTGACCTACAGAGAAGGGCAAGTACAGAGCTCTTCAGGAATGATGGAGCTAGTATCACAAATTTATTTCTCACTATTCTGGTACAAGTTGCATCCTCTGGATATTCCTGGGGTGTATGAGCAAGTTTTCCATGATAACTCCACTCTAACATTCTAATCTCTCTAAGCCATTGGATTCCCTCATCCACATTTTACTAGGGCAGTTCTGGCATTTCAATCTCAGGTAATATCAACCATATTTTGATCCATGTTTCAGCCAACCATCCAAAGAAAGTTTCAATGACATTTATAGCCCCCTAAAGCTATAAAACTGAACACAGAATGTCTTCTTAATGTGCCCATATCATTAAATTCCAGGTGATCCATCTTTATATCCTTCTCATCATTGTCCCACACCATTAAAATCCATTGCCACACACATTCTTCTGATTTTTGTCTACATATATTGGAAAACTCATGCAATTCTTTGGGAGTATAATGTACCTCCTCTTGGGTGATGCTTTGCACCTCACCTTTTGGGGCCTGTTGGGAATTTAGTCTAGTTATAGGTATGGAAGAAATAACATGTGATAGGGTGGACCATGAAAATAATTATAAGTATTCTCAAAGTCAATTGCTTCAAGGCATTCATTGGCAGTTTCATCTGGTGAAACAGGATTAATCAGTCTATGGTTACTTCCTTCAGGTGTAGGTGGGGCAGGTATGTTCTCAGGGAAGCCCATTACAGGGATATCTATAAACAATATAGCTTGACCTAGGATTTCAACCCCTTCACCACCATCATCAATCTATATGTCACACCCCACTTTTCATGGTCCATTGCTTTCCAGTTAATGTCCTCACTTTAATAGCAGATACCATGCAAGATTGACATTTCAGTTTACACTGTAAAGTTGCTACTCTAACAGTAAAATTCTGGGTTGAATTTTGGAGATCCCAAGTCTGTGGATGCAGTAAATGAGATTTTCTTTCAGGATAATCAGAAATGTTTACATCTCTCCTATGGCATGCAAGCTTCTCATTAGAAACCTTCAGCTCATCCCTATCCATCATCAATGTACACAACATATGTGGCAGCCCACATCTCTATATTTCTTATTTCCAGAAAACTCCATAAAGATGTCTTCATACAGGTGAAGTATTAGAAGAATCCAGTGGTGATATTTTTACTATCTCTTTTGCCAACTCATCCCATGGATTGTCAGTGTTATACTTATTATTGGAAACACTGTCTTTAGTGCATTTGAGTCCAGGCAGAGTAAAAAGCCAATTGTAAATACCCACTTAAAAAATTCTGTTTCTTAAGAACCATTTCTGGTACCAACCTATATTAGCTAGGGTTCTCTAGGGAAACAGAATCAGCATAAGATATCCGTAGATATAAAATATATAAGTATCTCATGTAACCATTGGAATGTCTATTCCCAGGTCTCTAGGACAGGCCACAAACTGGTAACTGAAATAAAGATCCTCAGTGAGCTCTCAGGAGATGCTGCCTAGAAAACTATGAGAATGGAAGGGTCCAAAATCCAAAGGAAATGTTGTGAATCTGATGACTCCAATGAATGCTCTGGATGAACTCCACAGGAGAGGTTCACTGGCTGAAGCAGGAAAGTGATTGTCTCTTCTGGATCCTCCTGAAAAGCCTTCCAATGATTAGATTATGCATCCATCACTGCAGAAGACATTTCCTTTGCTGATTACAAAAACAATCAGCTGTGGGTGCAACCAACATAATCATGATTTAAGGCCATGAAATGTCCTCATAGCAACAGAGATACCAGTGCTTTCCTGACCATATGACTGAGCACCACACCCTGAGAAAATTGACACATAAACCTGACCATGACAGATGGTATTTGTATTTTTACTGAAATGGTTTTAAGCTTTTGTGATATTTTTATGGAGTGAATGTACTTATTATATGGAAAGACATGTCTTTTGGGGGGTTCATAGGTTGAAACATGCTGCTTTGAAAGTAATGTATACCCAAGAAAAGCCATATTTTAAACCTGGTCCTATCTTTTGGGGCCAGGCTTGCTGCTTAGTGTGGGAAATTTTGATTGGATTGTTTCCATGAAGGTGAGACTGACTCAGTTGTGGGTATGACTTAAAAACCTTCCAATGTTTAGATTGAAATATGTCTCCACCCATTCTTGGTAGGACTTGATTAGTTTAATAGAATGATTTAAAAGGGGGAAAATTTCAGGGAGTCCTCAGATGGAGATGCTTGGAGGACAGTTGTTTCAGATCTGACAGAGATATGGATATTTAGAGATACTTAGAATGCCAGCAGAAAGAGCTTATGTATAGACAAGGAGAAATTATTATATGCCCTCCCATGAGATGTTAGGCAAGCCAGAAGCTGGAAAGACTGAAGAGCTGTTAAGAGATGCAATTCAGCCCTGGACAAACCAAGTGCAGGATCCCCACTGGCAAAAGAAATGGAAAGCAAAGAAGTCCAGAGCAAGGGATCAGGAAATGTCACTTCCAGCTGAGAGAGATGTCTAAGGAAACATTGGCCTTTCTTGAGTGAAGGTAATCTTTTGTTGTTGCCTTAACTTGGGCATTTCTACAGTCTTGGAACTGCATATTTGCAACTTGATGAATTCCCTTTTTGGGCAACAGTGGCTCATTGGCAGAGTTCTTCCCTGTCATGCCAGAGACCCGGGTTCAATTTCCAGAACCTGCCCATGTTAAAAAGAAAATCTCTTTCTGAAAGCCATTGAATTTCTGGTGCATTGCATTCCAGCAGCTTTAGCAACCTAATACAGATTTTAATCCTGGGGTAGTGGTGTGCTCCTGTGGTTTGCAAACACCAAATGTTGGTATACCTTTTTATTTGTATAAGGGGAAGATTCTTGAAAACCTGCAAGAATCTTCATAGAGAAGACCCAGAATGCTATGAAGATACTGTTGGTAGACTTCTGAATTCAAAGATACCTCTGATGAGGTTTTAGGCAGAAATAATAAATGTGTCATTGTAAACTGGAAGAATGGTAACCCTTAGGGTTTTAAAATGGCAGATAACTTGAACAAATTGAGTACTGCTGTTGGATAGAGGATAGAGTTTGAAAGGTGTGAGCCAGAGTACTTAGCTGAAGGATTTCCAACATCAATGTAGAAAATGAAGACTGTCTTCATCTTGAAGACTATAGAAAAATACTACAAGAATGAAATAAATTGAGTACTGAAATCTTTGTGAGTACAAAGGAAAGAGAAATTTATGATCTGGAAAATCATGGATTTCTAGAAAGTGAAACCCCAGTGAATAGGGCTCCACCAGAAGTTTTAACAAAACATGGAAGGATTTAGTCTTTAGAGGGCAAGGGAGGATTGGAGATGGACTTATTCAATAAGGTTTTTGGAAAGCCCTACTGTCTGATTGGTATGATCCCAGCAAACTGCATAGAAACCAACAAGAGTGTTGTGGGAACTGTATAAATTGAACCACACTATCAGTCTAGTATAAAAGGGACAGAAAAGGGATAAACTGAATTAAAAATACTTCAGTTACAAAACCACAAAAGCTAAGATCTGAAGTCAAGAACTCTTGGGCCAGGAGACTGGACCCAGCCATGCACTTGGAGAACATAGTTTGCCCCAAATGCACAGGGTGAGCTTTCTGCCTTGATACTCAGAAAGAATTTTGCTGACCCAGGTTTCAGAGTGTGTGGAGTGCATAAAACAGGGATTAGGGGGAAATTGGCTACCACACATTGTTCTCAAGAGATTGACCATATGCCCTGGAGATTGTGAAGATACCACTGCTCACACAAAGCTTAGAGGGCATGGAGCCAGAAGGCAGGCTGTCCAGCCAATGTGCCCCAGTCCTGCAACCCTTACTACAGCTTTTGGAGAGAGCGAGGTCACTGCTTAGGCCCTTGGAAAAGGTGAGACTGCTCCTCTCTAAAGCTTGAGGGTGGGTGACTCTCAGAATAGGACCTCTAAAGGAGTTTGTCTTGCATATTTTCAAATGTATTTGAGAGCTCTAACCCTTATTTACCATTTTATATATCTTTATGACAATGGAAACATGTATCCCATGGTATTCTCTCCTTTGTATTTTGGCAGCAACTAACTTGTTCTGAGCTTCACATGTGCAGAGCTAGAGGAGAATTTTTGTTTTAGGATAGGGCATGCCTGTGCCTGACTTTGATGAGATTTTATAAAGTTTTTTGCTTTGTATAGTATTTGAAATACTACTAAAATGGTTTAAGTCTTTTGTGATATTGTCACGGAGTGAGTGTATATTGTATGTGGAAAAAAATATGTCTCTTTTGTGGTCCAGACGGTGGAATGTGTTAGTTTGAAATACCATATACCCAAGAAAAGTCATGTTTTAATCCTGATTGAATCATGTATGGACAGATTTATTGTTTTGATTGGAAACTTTGATTGGATTATTTTGTGGGAGTGTGACTCACTCATGCATGGGTGTGAGCTTTTGGTTATATGACTTCTATGGATATGTGAAACAGGCGGTTGTGAGTGTGGATTTCTGATTCGATTGAGATGTGACCCTATCCATTCCAGCAAGGCCAATAGACACTAAGAGATGAATCCCAGCCCTGGAGAAGCTAAGTGCAGAATCCTCATGGAAACAGAGTTTGAAAGCAATGAAGTCTAGGAGCAAGGGCTCAGCAGATGCCATCCAGATGCCTTCCCAGATGACAGAAGTATTTCAGACAACACCAGTCTTTCTTGTGTGAAGATAACTTGTTTGCTTTAATTTGGACACTTCCATAGCCTTAAAATTGCAAATTTGCAATTTTATAAATACCCTTTTTAAAAGCTGTTCCATTTATGATATATTGCCTTTGGGCAGCAATATAAAACTGATACAATTAGCATTCAGAGAACTTTTCCCAGCTATTATAGATGTTGCCACTTGTTCATATTTTCTTCTCTCTGACCAATCTTATCAATTATTTATTTAGATTCAAGATTTATTCACAATCCCTAACTCACCTATGATGCTTGACCTTTTTAACATCTGTGACCTATCTTATTTTCACTTAAGAAACACATTCCAGGGTGACATGTTTGATCTTTTCAGCACTTAAAATTCATTTATCTCCTAAATTTTAAAGTTAACATCTCCTTCTTATCTTGTATATGTAGACTAGCTCATGCACTCTAATTTACCTTAACTTATATATCAACTTTCTCATGAGTTACACTTCAATATCTCTTCTCTTTCGGCAAAGCCTATCTGTGCTTGCATAATCTACTTCCAAGTTTGGCCCATTTTGACAACTTTCAAATCTCATGTCATTTTATTTTGCCTCCAAATCCCGATCTCTGTTTCAAGCCAATATTTACATACAGCCTGAACTGCAAATTTCTTTTCGTTGTCAATCTAGTGGATATCTTCACAATGTGGCTTGGAAAATAAATAGCTTTCCCAACAATCATGTTATTAGAAGTGGTTACAAACTGGATTCAGCCCCTTACATAAAAGGGAGAATCTAGGAATTCACCCATTAAGCTATTATGTTTGTCATTGGGGAGCATGGAGACCTTAGTGTGCCTGTATGGTGGGGAGTAAATGTTGCCCGGGTCTTTTGAAAGACCTGCACCCTGATTTAGGTGCTTATACAGATTAGAAAAAGTGGAAAGTGGTTCACGAACATGTGGTCCACAGTACACAGGAGGTGGTCAAACTGAAAGGTTACACTTCCTTGGCCATTAGGTTGTCTGTGGCACGTTTGGAAGAAAGCATAATTACAATCCCTGGGGAGTTCTGGAAGGATACCATAATAGGATAGCTCAATTTTACCCTTACTCAAAGTGACCACTAGGAAATTTACAGGAAGGTGACTAAGACAGTTATTTCACAGTGTAAATGACCTGGGGGGGGGGTGGCCATCTACATCACATAGGGAGGACCTGCTTGAAAAAGCTGAAGAATTGCAACACAGAGAACCAGAGAACATCCAGCTAGTACAAAAAGCCTAATACACCTTTTTCCAAATGGAGACCCAGATCCCTCAGGATTGCACATACAGGGAGAAGGGGAAAAAGAAATAAGACAAGCTATATTCCTTGAAAAAACTATCATCATGCGTGCCACCCCCTGCCTCACAACATACAAATACCAGCAGACACCACACACATGAACCCCAACATGTTCCAAGTGCCTCCACCATGACCACCCTGCCCCAGGCACGTGTGCACACCTGCCCCAACCCAACACACTTTTACCATGCAAGAGCACTGTCTCACACACCCTTCCCAAGATCCTTGCACATGTCCCCAGCCCCTTGAGCCCTAACTTCTGCGGGAAGTCACCTGTACATCTGGGCTATGGTCACTCACCTTCATACTTGGACCTCACTTGCCCCAAGTCCTAACAGTCATGCAAATTCTCCTGCACTCACTGAGATCTGTACCTGAGTAGATCAGCATCCAGCACCTTTAGGTGGGCATACACACACACCCTTGTCATACACCCCAGTTCTAGGAAAGCACTGACATTTGCATATTGGCTGTTCTAGTTTGCTAACTGCAAGAATGTACCAAACCAGAGATGATTGGTTTTCAGTAAAAGGGATTAATTTAGTTAATGTATAGCTCTTTAGAGGAAACGCAGCTAACTTTCACTAAGGTTATTTCTTATGTGGGAAAGCACAAGGCAATCTCTGTTGGCCTTTTCTCCAGGCCCCTGGGTTCCAACATCTTTCCCTGGGGTGATTCCTTTCTGTATCTCCAATGGCTTGGACTGAGCTGCGAGTGCCAAGATGAGGTATGCTGAGCTGCTTGGGCTGTGCTATGTTGAATCTCATTTAAACACCAGCGAATTAAATCAAACATCATTCATTAAAGCAGGCACCCCTCTTAGTTGACTGCAGATGTAATGAGCATGAGATGAGGTTCACATACCATTGACTGATGCCCACAGCAACAGAACTAGACACCTTAACCTGGCCAAGTTGACAACTGAATCTAACTACCACACTGAACAAATCCAACCCCAGTCCAGCCATCTACAACCATGCTCTGATGCTCTTGAGCTCTATGCAAGGCCCCACACCACAGATCCGTGCATGTACACAGACAACCCCACCCAGGCACCCATGCATCTGTGCACCAACCTCTGGATCACTGCACCAAAGTCACCTGCTTCGCACAGGTGCACACCCTTTGTCCACCCCGTTGGCAAAAGCACACTTCTCTCACACCAGGAAGGTACTCACATGCACATCTGTGCCATAAAACCCCTGCCCTGTACACACATACACCTATACCAGGGCCCTGTATATCCAACATCATCAACCCCTGACCTAAATTCCAGAAAACCCACATCTTGTGCCCTACACCTATACATTCATGCATCCAAAATCTGGCCCCTCTGGAACCTTTCCTTTGTGCAATGACACACTCATGCACTGCCCTCCATGTGCTCTGACCTCAGAACCCTGTATCCTACACTTTGATACCTATGATCCCTACACTCCATGTGACCATCCACAGCCTTCCTGTGTACACGTTTCCATACATTTCCACTTCCATCCACCTCTCACTGCACCCTACTTCAGTGTCTCCCAAGCTGTAACGTGTTTCTGAACTCAAAGGCCTGCCTGAACTGCACACCACTCCCACAGCTCCTCCACTGCACCTCCACAATCCAATGACCATCACCTCATTCTCACAGGCACTAATGTAGTGTCCACAACCTGTGCCTATCCCTGCACCACAACCTGTCACTCCACTGTTGTGGTCTGCCCTATACCCTGCATCCTGCTTCACATCCATCTCCAAAATACAAAGCTTTAAACTATGATGGAAAACTACCTCAAAATACCTCTACCAGGATTTTTACATGCTTAAAGACGACAGAAGATAACTAAGCATGCCAAGATATAGACAGATATAGCCCAGCTTCATGATAAAATTAAAGTGCTGGAGGAGGCACAGACTTTGGAATGAGTAATCAAAGTTGTTCACATAACATTAATAAATAAATCAGTTGCATTGCTAATAACATACGGGTGATCAAGAAGACACTAGAACAGCATAAGGAGGAATTTGAAAGACTAAGTGGAAAAATGCAGGTATTACACAGATTAAAGATGCTTTAGGCCAGATCAAAAATATACTAGAGACACACCACAGTAGATTTGAAGAGGTAGAAAAAGGAATAAATGAACTACAGCACAGAATTATTGATTATGAACACACAAAAGAGAAAATGGCAAAAAAAGAAGAAAAGATTTGGCACGGATCTCAGGGAAATGATGGACAAAATGAAGCACACATATATCAGTGTTCCAGAATTAAAAGAGAATAATAAAGGTTTAGGAAGATTAATTGAAGATGTAATATGTGAAAACTTACCAATCTTTATAAAGGACAAAAATAGGAAAATCAGAGAATCCCAACAAACTACAAATAGAATGACTTCAAATAGGCCATCCCTAAGACACAGTATAATCAGTTTGTCAAATGTTGAAGAGAAGCAGAAAATTCATGTAAAAGGGAAACCACATAAAACTGAGTTTGGGCTACTCAGCTGGCATTATAGAGGCAAGAAGGCAGTGTTATAATTAAGAAACTGAACAAGATAATCTTCCAGCCAAGAATTCAGTACCCAGCCAAATTGGCCTCCAAAACTGAGGATAGATTAAAAGTTTCATAGGCAAACAAATACTGAGAGAATTTGTCAACAAAATTCCAGTCCAAAAGAAATACAAAGTAAGTTCTGCTGACTAAAAAAGAAGACAAGAGACAGAGGTCTGGAAGAAGGCACAGAACTGTAAAGTACCCATAATGGTAACTTAAGGAATAAAAACAGCAAGAGAGAAAAGAATATATAGATCTGACAAAAAAAATCCAAAGATCTGATGATGAATTCAAAAACACATTTAGAGTAATAATCTTGAGTATTAAAAGACATAACTTACAAATAAAAAGATGCAGATTTACAGAGTTGTTTAAGAAATATAATCCAGCTACATGCTGCTTACAAGAGACGCATCTTATACACAAAGATACAAACAGTTTCAAAGTGAAAGGATGGAAAAAGATGTTCCAAGCAAGTTGTAACCAAAATAAAGCAGAATTAGGAGTACTAATATCAGACAAAATAGACTTTAAATGTAAAGACATCATAAGAGACAAAGAAGGACAATATATTTTAATTAAAGGAACAATTCACACCAATAAGAGGGTACAGAAATTTAAAAATATTTATGCTCCCAATCAAGGAATTCCAAAGTATGTGAGACAGACATTGGTAAAACTGAAAGGAGTGATAGACATTTCAACACTAATTGTAGAAGACTTCAATACACTACTCTTCTGTATAGATAGAACAACCAGAGAAGCAGCAGGGGCATAGAGAACTTAAACAATTTGATAAATGAGTTAGACCTAACAGACATATATTTAGGTCATTACACCCAAAAACATCAGGATAAATGTTCTTCTCTAGTGCTCATGGAACATTCTTAGGGATAGATCATAGGCTGGGTTACAAAGTCTTTATAAATTTAAAAACATTGAAACTATCAAAGCAGTGGAATGAAGTGCAAAATCAAAACCAGCAAAGAATGAGAGCATTCACACATAGATACAGATTAAATAACACACTCTTTAGCAACTGATGAGTGAAAGAGGAAATTGCTGGAGAAATCAGTAGCTATGTGGAGATGAATGAAAACGAGAATACAACATATCAGAACTTATGAGATGCATCAAAGTCTGTGTTGAGAAGGAAATTTATTGTCTTAAATGCCTATATTAAAATATAAAAAAGAGCAAAAACAAAGAACTTAACTACTAACCATGAACTTGAGAAAGAACAGCAAACTAACCACAAAGTGAAGGAAATAGCAATAATTAAACCAGAGTTAAATAAATGGGAGAACAAAAAATAGAAAGAATAATGAAAGCAGAAGTTGGCTTTTTGAAAAATTCAATAAAATTAATCGAACACTGTCAAGGCTGCTGAAAAAACAGAGGGGATAAAGGTAAACAAAATCATAGATGAGATGGACGTTGTAACCACAACCCTGAAGAAATGAAAAAAAATGAGGATGCTATGAACAACTATATAACACAAACTAGATAACTTAAATAAAATAGACAAATTCCTGGAAACACCCCAAAAAACTACACTAACTCAGGATGAGACGCAAGATCTCAACAAATCATTTACAAGTAAAGAGATTCAGTCATCACAAGTCTTTCTGCAAAGAAGAACCCAGGGCCAGATAGCTTCAGAGGGAAATTTTCAAACATTCCAGAAAGAACTAATACTAATCCTATTCAATCTTCTCTAAAAAAATGAGGGAAAAGGAATATTACCTAACTCATTTTATGAAATTATCACTTTAATATAAAAACTGAATAAATATGCTATAAAAAAGGAAAACTACAGTCCTATTTCTCTAATAAATATAAATGCAAAAATTCTCAACAAAATACTTGCAAAAAAAATCCAACAGCACACTAAGAAAATTATACTCCATGACCAAGTCAGATTTATATCAGGAATGCCAAGGATGGTTCAAGTCAAGAAATCAATTATTATAAAACAAAACATTAACAAATAAAAAGGGAAAAATCACAGGATAATCTCAATTGATGTTGAAATGGCATTTCTGATAAAAAAAACACTTCAAAATGTAGGAATCAAAAATAATCTTCTCAATATGATAAAGAGTATATGTAACAAACCCATAGCCAGCATATTACTTAATGTTGGGAGAATGAAAGCTTAGCCCCTGTCATGGTCAGGGACATGTGTTAACTTGGCCAAGTTCTAGTACCTGTTTGTCTGGTTGGGCAAGTGCTGACCTGTCTGTTGCAGTGAGGACATTTCATAGAATTAGACCATGATCATGTCAGCTGCATCCACAACTGATTCCACTTGTAATCAGCCAAAGGGGAGTGTCTTCTGCAATGAGTTATGCCTATTCTAATCATGGGAAGCCTTTTAAGGAGGATTCAGAAGAGACAGGTTCTGTTCCTACTTTGGCTGATGAGCCTCTCCTGTGGAGTTTATCCAGATCCTCCATCAGAGTCATTGGATTCACAGCCTGCTCTGTGGATTTTGGACTCTGCATTCCCACAGTCATGTGAGCCACTTTTATAAATTTTATATTTGTGAGGGTTCCCTGTTGATTCTGTCTCTCTAGAGAACCCTAACTAATACACCTTGGTACCAGGAGTGGTTCTTAAGAAACAGAATCTTGGAAATGGGGTTTTATGAATGGTTTTCTACTCTGATTGGACTCAAAGACACTAAGGACTCTGATTCTCATAATCAGAATGACACTCTCAATCCATGCATTGAGTTGGCAAAAGAGATAGTCAAAATATCATCATTCAATTCTCTTAATGCTTTTCTTGTATGAAGTCAGGCTCTGGGGGATGTTTTTGACACATTTACAGAGTTTTGTAGAAAGAAGAGGTATAGAGATGTTAGGTGGTTGTTGTTAGATACACTGGCTACATTAAGGGGTGAAAGGAAAGGGCCTAAGGATTCAAACGAGAAGCTTAAGCACCATCTGAAAGATGTAGGCATTTTTGTGAGTATCCTGAAGGAAAATCTTATTACCTGTAGCTGTAGATTTGAGATCTCTGAAAATCAGACTCAGAACCTTATTTTCATAGGAGCAACTTTACAACGTAAACCAAAATCTCAATCTTGCATGATATCTGCCATTAAAGTGAAGGCATTGATTGGAAAGGAGTGGGACCTTGAAAAATAGGATGGTGACATATGGATTGATAAAGATGTCAGGGGTGAGGTTGAACCCCTAGATCATGCTGAGTCTTCTCTAGATAACCCTGTAATAGTTTACCCTGAGGACATAACTGCCCCACCTCCAGCCTGATTTGAGGAGTTGGCCACCCAACCCCTGAAGGGATTGGCCCCAGACCCAGAGTGATTAATCCTGTTTCACCAGATGAAATGGCAAATGAAGGCCCTGAAGCAAATGGCTTGGAAGATATTTCTAATTATTTTTATGAGCCACCCCCACCACCCCTCATTTCTTCCAGACTTATAACTAGACTAAAGTCCCAACAGGCCCCTAAAGGTGAGATACAAAATATCACACATGAGGAGGTACAATATACTCCAAAAGAACTGTGTGAGTTTTCCAATTTATATAGACAGAAAACAGGGGAATACGTGTAGCAATGGATTTTAAGGGTGTGGTATAATGGTGGGAGGAATAAAGGCTGGATCAGGCTGAATTTATTGATATGGGCCCACTAAGCAGAGATTCTGCATTCATTGTTATAGCTCGAGCAGTTAGAAAAGGTATTAGCAGTTTGTTTGGATGGTTGGTTGAAACATGGATAAAAAGGTGGCCAACATTACCTGAGATTGAAATTCCAGTACTGCCCTGGTGTAATATAGATGAGGGAATCCAGAGGTTTAGAGAGATTGTAATGTTAGAGTGGATTTCTCATGCAAAGCCTCCTCTTACACCCCAGGAATGTCCAGAGGATGCACTATTTACCATAAGAATGAGAAATACATTGTGAGACTAGCACCATCATTCCTAAAGAGCTCTGTGGTTGCACTTCTCTGTAGGTCAGATATTACTGTAGAAGCTGCTGTCACTGAGCTGAAATCCTTAAACACAATGGAAATGACAGGATCCTGACTTGGCAGAAGCCAGGTGGCTGCACTTAATTGCCAAAGACAGGGTAGACATGGCTATTATAATAGACAGCAAACTCAAAGCAGGTGTCAAAATTGTATGACATGCAGTGATTTGTGGCACTGGTTAGTAAATCATGGGGTACCTAGAAATACAATAGGACAGTCTACTAAATTCTTCTTCAAGCTGTATAAATAAAAGAGCTCTAGGTCAAGTGAACAGAAGTCTAACCTGAATTACAAAAACACAAAAACACAGAGTCACAGCCCCTTAATCAATTTCCAAACTTGAGACAGTTTACAGACCCAGAGCACCCTGAATGAAAGGGAAGCCAGGTCCCTTTGTGGGGGAACCCTGTTACACTCCCACAAATTTATACTGTTAGTCTTCCTCCAAACCTTCCCCAAGGAGACCAACAGCCTTTTTCCAGGTAATTGTGCATTGGGGAAAAAGAAATGATCAGATATTTTGGTGATTAATAGACACTGGTTCAGAAGTGACATGGAGGCCAGGTGATCAATGGAGTTTTAGCTCAGGTTCAACTCACAGTGGGTTCAGTGGGCCCCTGGGCCCACTTTGTAGTTATTTCGCGAGTTCCAGAATGTATAATTGGAATTGACATACTGAACAACTGGCAGAATCCCCATGTTGGCACTCTAACTCGTGCAGTGAGGACTATTATGGTGGGAAAGACCAAGTGGAAAACACTAGAACTGCCCCTACCAAGCAAACTAGTAAATTAGAAGCAATACCAGATTCCTGGAAGGATTGCAGAGATTACTGGCACTCTTAAGGACTTGAAGGATTCAGATGTTGTGATTCCCACTACATCCCCACTTAACTTTCCTATTTGGCCTGCACAGAAAACTGATGGGTCTTGGAGGATGACAGTGGATTATCATAAACTCAACCAGGTGATAACTCCAATTGCAGCTGCTGTTCCAGCTGTGGTATCACTGCTTGAGCAAATTGATACATCTCCTGGTACCTTGTATGCAGCTATTGATCTGGCAAATGCTTTTTTCTCAATAAGTATTAGTAAGGACCACTAGAACATTTGCTTTCAGCTGGAAAGACCAGCAATATACTATCACTGTCCTACCTCATGGGTAGATCAATTCTCCCGCCCTATGTCATAATCTTGTCTGCAGAGACCTTCATCATTTCTCCCTCCCACAAGATATCACACTGGTCCATTATACAGATGATTCAATGTTGATTGGACCTAGAGAGGAAGAAGTAGCAATGACTTTAGACTTACTGGTAAGGCATTTGTGTGTCAGAGGATGGGAGATAAATACAACAAAAACACAGGGGCCTTACACCTCAGTGAAATTTCTAGATATCTAGTGGTGTGGGGAATATCGAGATATCCTTTCTAAGGTGAAAGATAAGTTGCTGCATCTGGCCCCTCCTATGACCAAAAAAGAGGCACAATGCTTAGTTGGTCTTTTGGATTTGGGTGACAACATATTCCTCATTTGGGTGTGCTACTCCAGCTCATTTATCAAGTGACCAGAAAAGCTGCTAATGTTGAGTGGGGACATGAACAAGAGGAGGCTCTGTGATAGGTCCAGGCTGCTGTACAAACTGCTCTGCCATTTGGACTGTATGATCCAATAGATCCAATGGTGCTGGAAGTGTCAGCTGCAAATAGGTATGCTGTCTGGAGCCTTTTGTAGGCCCCTATAGGATAATCACAATGCAGACCCTTAGGATTTTGGAGCAAAGCCTTACCATCTGCTGCAGATATCCATCTTCCTTTTGAGAAACAGAATTTGTCCTGCTACTGGGCTTTAGTAGAGACTGAATGCTTAACCATGGGCCACCAAGTTACCATGAGACTGATTTATCTATCATGAGCTGGGTTTTGTATGACCCATGCAGCCATAAAGTTGAGTGTGTGCAATAGCACTCTATTGTAAAATGGAGGTGGTGTATATGAGATAGAACCAGAGCAGGTCTTGAAGTCACAAGTAAGTTACATGAAGAAGTGGCCCAAATGCCCATGGCTTCCACTCCTGCCATATTACCTTCTGTTTCCCAAACCAGACCTATGGCCTCTTGGGAAGTATTTTACAGTGAATTTACTGAGGAAAAGAAAACTCGAGCCTGCTTTACAGATGGTTCAGCACAATATGCAGGTACCACCTGAAAGTGGACATCTCCAACATTACAACCCCTTTCTGGGGTGTACTTGAAGGATAGTGGCTAGGGGAAATCCTTGCAGTGGGCAGAACTTCGAGAAGTGCACCTGGTTGTTAATTATGCTTGGAAGGAAAACTGGCTAGATGTGCATTTGTATGCTGATTCATGGGCTGTTGCTAGTGGTTTGGCTGGATTGTCAGGGACTTGGAAAAACCATAATTGGAAAATTGGTGACAAAGAGTTCTGGGGAAGAAGTATGTGGATAGTCCTCTCTGGGTGGGCTAAAAACATGAAGATATTTGTTTTCCATGTGAATGCACAATAGAGGGTGATTTTACCACAGGAATATTTTAATAATCAAGTGGATAAGATGATGTGTTTTGTGGATACCAGTCAGCCTCTTTCCCCAGCAACTCCTGTCATTGCCGAATGGGCTCATGGTGGTAAGGATGGAGGTTATGCTTGGGCTCAGCAGCATGGACTTCCACTCACCAAGGCTGACCTGGCTACAGCCACTGCTCAGTGCCCAATCTCCCAGCAACAGAGACCCATACTCATCCCCCAATATGGCACCATTCCCTGAGGTGATCAGCCAGGTACATGGTGGCAGGTTGATTACCTTGGACCACTTCCTTCCTGGAAAGGGCAGCAATTTGTTCTAACTGGAATAGACACATATTATGGATATGGGTTTGCTTTCCCTGCATGCAATGCTTCTGTCAAAACTACCATCCATAGGCTTACAGAATGCCTTATCCATCATCATGTTATTTCACAAAGCATTGCTTCTAATCATGGAACACACTTCACAGGAAATGAAGTGTGGGAATAGGCACATGCTCATGGAATTCTCCTGTCTTACCATGTTCCCCATCATCTAGAAGCAGTTGGGTTTATAGAACAATGTTATGTCCTTTTGAAAACTCAATTACAGTGCCAACTAGGTGGCAATACCTTGAAAGGCTGTGGTAATGTTCTCCAGGAAGCTGTGTATGCTCTGAATCAGTGTCCACTTTATGGTGCTGTTTATCCCATAGCCAGGATACATGGGTCCAGGAACCAAGAGGTGGAAATGGGAGTGGTACCACTCACTATTACCCCTAGTGATCCACTAGGGTAATTTTTGCTTCCTGTCCCTGTGGCCCTGAGCTCTGTTGGTCTACAGGTTTTAGTTCCAAAATTGGGAGTGCTTCCTCTAGGAGAAACAGCAATGATTCCACTGAAGTGGAAGCTAAGATTGCCACCTGGTCACTTTGGGCTACTTATGCCTCTGGATCAACAGCCAAGAAGGTGATGACATTATTGTCTGGGGTGATTGACCCTGAATATGAGGAAGAAATAAGACTGCAACTACATAAGGAAGGTAAAGAAGAGTTTCTTGGAAAATAGGAGATCTCCTAAGGCGTCTTTTAGTACTACCATGCCCTGTGATTAAAATCAATGGAAAACTGCAACTCTGCAATCGGGCAGGACTACAAATGACTCTGAAACTTCAGAAATGAAGGTTTAGGTAACCCCACCAGGCAAAGAACCAAGGCTAGCTGAAGTGCTTGCTGAGGGTGAAGGGAATACAGAATGGGTAGTGGAAGAAGGTAGAGACAAATATGAACTTTAACCATGTGATCAGTTACAGAAACGAGGACTGTAATGCTGTTTTGTTCCTGCTATGCCATTTAAATAGTAAGATATCAAGTTTAAGAATAAGTGTTGCCCAAGGATTTGTGCCCTGTTCTGGAGAGATTTAATGTGTTTTCTATTATATGCAGGATAGTTGAGTATTGTTAGGTAAAAGAAAAAAACGTGTGTTTTATTGTTTTCATTTGGAAATAAAGCATGGTTTAAGGTGATATGTATAATTGCCAAGTTGACAAGGGGTGGACTGTCATGGTCAGGGTTATGAGTCAGCTTGCCAAGTTGTGGTACCTGTTTATCTCATTGGACAAGTAGCTGAAGTTTCTGTTGCAATGAGGACATTTCATAGAATTAGGTCATGATCATATCAGCTGCATCCACAACTGATTCCATTGGTAATCAGCCAAAGGGGAGTGTCTTTTGCAATGAGTGATGCTTAATCTAATCATGGGAAGCCTTTTAAGGAGGATTCAGAAGAGACAGTTTCCATTCTTGTCCAGCTGGTGAGCCTCTCTTGTGGAGTTCATCCAGACCCTCCATTGGAGTCATCAGCTTCACAGCTTTGCTCTGCAGATTTTGGACTCTGCATTCCTGTGTTCACGTGAGACACTTTTATTAATTTTATATTTGTGAGTGTTCCCTGTTGATTCTGTTTCTCTAGAAAACCCTAACTAATACACCCCCTAAGAGTGGGAATGAGACAAGGATGCCTTCTGTCACCACCACTATTCAGCATTGTACTAGAAGTTCTAGCTAAAACAGTCAGGCAGACAAATAAATAAAAGGCATCCAAATAGGAAAGAAAGAAGCAAAGCATTCATAATTTGCAGATGAAATAATATAGTACTCAGAAAATCCTGAGAAATCTACCCCAAAGATTCTTGAGCTTATAAAAAGTTTCCATGAGGTGGTGGGATAACAAAAATTAATGTTCAAAAATTAGTAATATTTGTATACACAAGCAATGATGTAAGTGAGGAGTCAATTAAGGGAAAAAATCTATTCAAAATAGGAACTAAAAGAATCAAGTATCTAGAAATGAGCTTAACCAGGGATGTAAAGGGCCCTTATAGAGAAAAATATATAACTTTGCTAAAATAAATCAAAGAAGATAAAAAGATTTGTAAAGACATTCTCTGCTCATGGATAGGAAGGAATCTTACATTTAGTTAAGATGTCAATTCTACACAAATTCATCTACAAATTGAATGTAGTACCAATCAAATTTTCAACAACTACTTCGAAGACTTGGACAAACAAGTTGCCTAAATCATCTGAAAGTTAAAGAGACCCTGATATATAAAAGTATTCTAATAAGGGAAAAAATGGCAGGATTACTAATTCCAGATATTAAAATATGTTATAAAGCTACAGTGGTCAATATAGTATGGTTGTGGCATAAAGATAGAAGTATTCACCAATGGAATAAAATCAAGAGGGCAGTAATAGACTATCAAATCTATGGTCACCTTATCTTTAACAAGGCTGAAAACCTTCTGAACTGGGACAAAATGAACTTTTCAATGAATGGACATGGGGGAACTGGATATCAATATCCAAAAGAATGAAAGATGACCCTTATCTTACACTCATATAAAAATTAACTAAAAATGGGTCAAATACCTAAATGTCAGAACCAGAACAATAAAACTTCTAAAGGAAAATTTAGGAATATCTCTTTAAGACCTGGCTATAGGATGGCTATAGGATGGTAGCTTCATTAATTTTACACCCAAAGTAAAAGCAACAAAATAATAAAAGATAAATCCAGTGATTTTGTGCCTCAAAGGACTTAGTCAAAAAGGGAAAGACAGACAGCCAACTCAATGAGAGAAAATATTTCAAAATTACACATTGGATAAACATTTGATAAGCTGTATACTTGAAGAAATCAAACAACTCAATAATGACAGAACAAACAACCAAATTATAAAATGGACTAAAAATATGAATAAACGTTTTTCTGAAAACCAAATGTAGATAGCTTAAAAGCACATAGAGATGATCATTTTCATTAGCTATAAAAGAAATACAGACCAAGACTACAGTGGATACCACTTCAGACCTGTAAGGACATCTACTATTAAACAAACAAGAAACTACAAAAGTTAGAGAGGATGTGGAGAAATTGGAACAGTTATGCACTGCTGTGGGAATGTATAATAGTACAGCCACTATAGAATCCAGTTTGGTGGACTCAGTATATAACCAGAAGAATTGAAAGTAGTTAAGCAGTCATTTGCATGCCAATGTTCATAGCAATATTATTCATGATTGCCAAAAGGTGGAAATGACCCAAACATCCATCAACAGATGAGTGGATTAACAAATGTGGTGTATACATAAAATAAACTATTATGCATCAGTAAGACAAAATAACATTTTGTGAAGTACATGACAAGAGAAATGAGCCTTGAGGACATAATCCTGAGTAAAATTAAGGCAGACAAAAAGATAAATACTGCATGATTTCACTCCAATGACCATGGTCAAGTTAATACCAGATGCTTATAATACATCATATAGATGACCTAGAGATATGTTGAAGCTTGAGATGGGTGACTGTTTAGCTAATGAGGTTGAAATTAAATGTAAGGGAATGGATTGAAATGAAGGTGGTTCACCTGTGGGTCCATAACTAATATCACAATATTGAAGGTGAACATGATTGAAAACTGTTGTAGAGATGCTTGAATCCCAAAAATTACCACTACAAATATAAACAGTTTCTTGCACGAACCACTCTGAAGGTGTGAATCTTCCACAGAGAGTGAATAGGTTTGCTGCATAGGAGGAAAACCACTATTGATTGTGATGGACTATATTTAACAGAAAAATAATAGTATCACAGCAACACCAGGGATAAATAATGGGTGGTGGGAAAATTGTTAAGGAAAGGTGAATTTTCTATTTGGTGTGGGTGTATTATTGGTTATCTTTCTCTTGGGAACAATGAAATTATCTAAAATTGAGAATGTTGATGGGCTATTGACTTTGGATATTGTCTGTTGTTGCATGAAACCTGTGACAAGTTTTCCTGGAAAGTGATGTAGAAACAGAAAATACCAGATCTGAGGCTTTGAAGATTCAGGAAGTAGGTTTTATTGTCTATGGCCATAGGGTTCAGTCAAGTAGCCTCTAAAAGTCAGAGCCCCAAACAAAATGTTAACATCAGTTTTCATAGGATGAAACACTAAAGACAATGTAAATGATTGGCTCCTTTAAACTGAGAAGGGCATGAAGCTGGGTTTACAGAAGCAGGCAAGCAGATAGTGGGAGGGGGCTTCACAGGGACTTCTCTCATCCTGTCTATTGATCATCTTTGGGGCCTGGGAGATTTTTAAACACAGAATTGCCTGAGTAAATAAGGGCCGCCTGCTGTAACAGGGAGTGGCTTTAACAAATAGGGGTTGCCTGTAGCACTATGGGGCCAAGAGAATGGAGGTGGCTGAAGGATGCATTGAGTTAGAAATAGATTGGTGAATGATAGTGTATACATATATTTGAATATTGTGATGCTACAAAAAGTGACAAAGTAGTGAAGTATGTGACATTTTGAATGAAACTTGAGGCATTTGATGAGGTAAAACCAACCAGAAACAAACAGCACAAATTCTATAATCTCATTTAGAAAATATTTTGTAAGAAAACAGGGGCAGAGATTGTAAGCTCTTAGTCACATTTAGTCTGGAGAAGTAATTATTATTTCTGGATTTGAGGTGCTGCTGTATATATGTATAATTTGACATTTAGAGGGAATAACAAAGCCTATCAGGTTGGGATTAATGTGATTTAGAATATAGGATAAGGGAGACATTGTTTATATTTTAGAATCTCATCTAGTCATTGAGACCAAAGGAAGAAAAGATCATTTTATTCAGAATCTAAATTTTCTGTAGCACATAATCTAACAACCTGTATGGACAGATCATTTAAATAATCCAAACATGGGGAGCCCAGAACAAAAAATGAAGGTTTTTAATCCTGTATAACTTAAATTAATGCCTGGATACATGCCAGAGTATATTAAGCAGGTAATAAAAAGGAATTGGCAAAGACCCTTGAGGTATGGGAGAAAATATACAGGAATATTAAACTTTACTTCCAGGAAAAATCATGATATTGTACCAAACGTTAGGGACACCCAAATCAATAGGCCAAGCCCTTGATCTTGAGGTTTTCAAAAGGCTTTGTTTGGTATGCTCACATATGTTCTTATTTGTTCCTATTTTCTGGATTCTTATCCTCTTTTAGATGGACCATCATTTCCTGATTTTTTTTTGTCTTGGACTCTTTTTTAGCACATTATACATATTAATATTTTATAGCATTAACTTGGAAGTATATTCCCTGAGATTGCTTCTTGAGTATGAATGGAGATGGTGATAGGAGAGATTTTCTTTTGAGCTTCTTCCCTCCTATCAGGAAGGTCTGCCTAAGGTGAGTGAAATTTTTCCCCTTGTTTCTGGGCCTTTATTTCCCTAGACTTTTGCTTGTTAGTTGTTTTGGAGTTTCTAGGAATTTCATCATTCCCTCTATTTTCTAGGAGACAATATTTCCTCCTTTGATACTTTGAAGCTGGTTAGCATTTACACCTAACTGTCTGCCTCAATAGTTTTTATGTCCTCTCATTGTCTCAAGGTGCTTTTTTCTGGAATGCAAACTCAAGTAAAAAGTGCACACAGGATGATACATCCCCAGGCCATTCATTCCAAGATGAAATTGGACCAGGGACCCATGAGGAGGGTTCAGACTGCCTCTGAAATGTCCTTGGGAGGGGATCAGAAAGGGTGCAAAAATTTTCTCCATGGATTCCCAAAGCAGACTTTCTTGGTCTGCCCCCAAAAGCAGATTTTCATGTAAGTATCCCCTGCAGCCCTGAGCAAATGTAACATCTCTAAGTCCCCTTGTGTCATGGTTTTTTGATCATTTTTCAGGGAATTTTGAAACAATGACCACTGCTGCCTTTCTCTGTGGTGAATGAAAATAATGGCCACCCACAAAGATGGGCTGTCAGCATTCTGAAATAGTGAATTAATAATAATTATCAGTGATTGGCAGTGCCCACATCCTGTCATTGGAGAGATAATATTTATGTCCCTTTCTGTCACCATTGAATTAACAGAGTGCTGGACCCCACTGTGATCCACCACAGGAGTAGGGGATGGGCACCAGTATCTGCCACACTGAGACAGCAATTTATTGTTCTTTACTGTAATTTTTTAGTCTCTTTATTCTACTCTTCCCTTTACACTGCACAACATTTTTCTTATCTTTAGAGTTTGCAAATAGTTGTTTTAGACCATTTCTCCCTGTTGAATAGTTTTTCTCAAGGAAAGAAGAGGTCTTGGTACTCTCTACCTCACCAACTACCCTTGGCAAGCTTTTTTTTTAAAAATTTGCATGTAGTGTTATTGATATTTATTGTGGATAACATATTGCTTTTCTCTTGCTATTGTCAGAATTTTCTCCTTGTCCTTTGTGTTCAATCATTTCAACAGTATGTGTTGGGGACAATCTTCTTCAAGTTAATCTGTGCTCTTTGGTGTTCTATGGGTTTCTCTGATGCCTCTTTTCCTGTTTCAAAAGTCTTCTGTTACTGGTGGGCAATTGTCGCTCAGCAGGCAGAGTTTTCACCTGCCCTGCTAGGGACCTGAGTTTGATTTCCAGTGTCTGCTCATACAAAAAAAAAGTCTTCTGTCACTATTTCTTTGGACATTCCTTCTGTCCCTTTCTTTCTTTCTTCATCTAGTAAGAAATTCATATTGTGTATATTGTTACAGTTTAGGGTGTTCCACTAGTCTCTTAAGACATTTTCATTTTTAATAATTCTTGATTTTCCTTTCTGTTCCTCATCCTGTTTCATTTCAATAGTCTTGTCTCCAAATTTACTGATTCTTCATGCTAATATTTAACAAATATTTCTTGAGAGACTTTGTAACAATAATATTAAAAATGTAATCTTAAAAAAGCAAGGTGGAAATTGTAATAGTAGATTTTAAATATAAGCAATCTGTGAATGCAGGCATTTAAAAAGCAATATGTAAATGTAAAATCTGCACCCATATATGAATAAATTTTCATTAATTCCCTAGACTTGGAGACAAATTTCCCAGTTTTCACACAGGATGCAAAAACGAATTAGGAAATAACTGAGCTACCAAGCTATTGAATTTCTCCAGATCTTTGTTATCCATTGTCACAGTCAGGTTCATGTGTCAACTTGGCCAAGTTGTGGTTCCTGTTTGGTTGGGCAAGTGCTGGCTTGTCTGTTGCAATGAGGACATTTCATAGAATCAGATCATGATCACATCAGCTGCATCCAGAGCTGATTCCATTTGTGATCAGCCAAAGGGGAGTGTCTTCTGCAATGAGTGATTCTTAATCTAATCATGGTAAACGTTTTAATGAGGATTCAGAAGAGACAGGCTCTTCCTGTTTCAAGTGATGAGACTCTCCTGTGGAGTTCATCCAGACTCTCTATCGGGGTCATCAGCTCCACACCCTGTCCTGCAGATTTTGGACTTTGTATTCCCATATTCATGTGAGACACTTTCATATATTTTATATTTGCGAGTGTTCTCTGTTGATTCTGTTTCTCTAGAGAACCCTAACTAATACACCTGTTAACTCAGATGATTATCTCTGTTTGTCTCTGTCTCTATCTATAAAAGCCAATTGAAAAATCACTATGGGTAGACTGATTTGGGAACTCTCCCCTGTCCTTCCACCAGCGTATTTTTTTCTTCCTCAGCCTTATTCATAGTGACTTTGGTTGGCCATGTGGCATGATGAACCCAGATTTGAGAATGCCTCATCTACAAATGAATGAACTCATCACTGAGCTTATCAGTAAGAACATATCATATCATCATATCATTATGGAGGTAAACTTCAATCTGTTGGCAAAACGTCCTCTGAAATGTTTTAATTAACAGGGAGCCCTTTAATACCTCTACTATAGCAGCACTTAACAGGATGGATTTGATAAATGACAGTCTTGATAACTAGATTGAGATATGTTGAGGTCATAATCTTGAAATGAATGAGGAGAATTTTGCAAGTGGTTAAAGAATAGAATTAAGTGAAATTAGATATGAGGGTATATAAGAATTATCAGTTATGAATTGTATTTAATGAGGTGTCAACTTACCATTCGTTGAGAAAATTGCACTGTAAATTGCATATAAATATAGATTCTCCTAAGAGAAAATGGCATATGGATTTCCTCAGGTTTTTTTTTTTATCTCATTTACTTCCTAGTGCCCTGTTAACAGTGATCTGGTACAGCTACAGCTAGTAGTATAGTTTTTACTGAGGTGAAGAGTTAACTGTGTCTTTCTAAGAGTTATGCTAACTGATTTTTATTCTCTATCCCTATTTGACAAACATACTGAAACATTGCAAACATTTTATCTTTCTTTACTTGTTTCAAGCATCATTGCACATATTTTATTGACAATAAAATTGAAGCTTCAAAGGATAAGTAGTTTTATTTTGCCACTATGGAAAGGTTGGCATAATCTTAACCTACAGTGTTTTTAAAGCATGGAAACACAAATAATGCTTCCTTTAGGGTCATCATCTCTGAAGTAAATTGATGACGTAAAAGCAGCTGAAATATCTATCATTTAAAGTCATTTCATAGAAATATTGCCTCTAGTTTCATTGGAATTTCATATTCTGAATTCAATGAAATCAAAAGCCTTACTCAATATTCTGTAGTATATTCACAAAGGCAGTTTTCCCTCAGGAAAAAGCAACACCAATCTACATGTTTAGCTTATTTTAATTAAATTTGTTACATACATATGAAATTTGTTTCATATATATATATATGAAAACCTTGAACTATTTATCAAGGCTACTGTTTTCTTAACTTACAACACATAATCCAGAAACTTCTAATTATGAAAGTTAGATTTGAAATGGACAATGGTGGTTATGACAATATTTCTCACTGAAAATTATTCCTGCAAACCCAGAGATAGAAGTCTCTCTTTTCTGATACTAGCTAGAATTGATTCCTGTTCACTTATTTCCTTATTTCCAACCATTGGTGCATAGTATATTTGCAGAGAAACTGCATTTTAACATACCAATACCTTTCATTTCTGCACAATCATGATTTAAAATAAGCACAAATTGTAAATGCAAAACCTTAGGTTGCCATCTAAACACTTCTTTAGGTTAGTGCTATGCTTTGAGCTTATTTTCAGAATCTATATACCTAACTGGATGCCTATTTAATGTTTCTATCTTGTGCATGGTCAAGTGTGCTTGTGTGTGTATATACAATATTACAGTATCACATATCTGATAGTGGTATATTTACAGACAATCTACTTTTATGCTTCCTTTTAGTTCACTAGTTCAGTACCACAATAGGTAATAAATATAAACTATATTTGAAATTTTGAAATATATCTCTGATTGTGCTAATTCTTAGATCGATATGCCCTGTGTGACCACTCTTAATTTCTACCATGTCACTGAAAATTTCCATAAAAGACAAAATGATGCCACACAAATAATATTTATCAGAAAATCTGATGCAAAGAGACTTCCCTCATAATAACATATGAGTGAATTGATGATGACAATATAAATGGGAGGAAATTCCAAATAACAATGCTTTGGAAAAATTATTATTAAAAATACTTGGAATACTGAGCACTTCACAGAACCATGCTCAAATAGTATCATTTACTGCTACAGAGCTAATAGTTCTTCCTTATGTTTCTCACATTGAACAGACACAATGCACAATGCTTTTATCTTTGCTGAATCAACTTTTTCTGATGAACCAGGGATCACATTATGAATTGGGGTTTTACATTAAATCTTTGGTTTCATTCTTGGCTTCTCCTTGGGAGAAATTATCTTCATTCTGTCATGGTTTCTTTTCTTCCCCTTGAGTTCATTAATAATTTGTTTCTCTCTGACTTACACATTTTATTCTTTATAAGCTTTAGTCTTTCATAATTTGAAAATCACTTTTGTTTCCCATCTGTGAATGCGTATTGTTGCCAGTCTGTTCCATGTAAAAGCCTTCAAATACCAATGAAACAGATATGCTCTTATTTTATAAGGGCATAATATTGTTTTTTTTCTTTGCCAGGTGTTATTCCATGTAAGTATATAGAATTTGTTTGAAAAATCTTTATTTGTATGTAATTAATGTTGTTAAATGCATATTAAAGATTTTCTTCTCTCAACAACCTTGCAGAGAATGAGTAGAAAATAATAAAATCAGAGATATTGTGCATGATAAACCAAATATGTTGCCCCAATATATATTTTTCCCCAAATATTGAAGAGAAATTTAAATGAACAATATGCGTGACAAAATATTCATAGGAATAATTTTGCAGGGAATTACTATTCTACATATTCAGCAGATTAAGACTTCTATCTTAGACTGACACATTCTTTATTGACTGACCCGAGGTGAAAAGAATTATTTAATCCAAATGTTAGAAGTTCTGCTTGTTGAATCAATGAGCCCTGCTCTCCATTAGCCTTGCAATTTCATCAACATCTTCTGACATCCTCTTGCCTTCTTTCTTGGAGTACTCCCATAACAAGTGTTTTGGGACTTCTGGTTGTCTCAGTTCCAGAGTTTCACTGACTTCTTGGTCTCTCACTTCTCATAGGACCCCTACTTGCATCATATATCTGATGCAAGGGAGAGCAAAATAAAATGGGAGAGAAAGCATGTGGTGACTCATAAATTCCATACAGTGGAAGAAAAACCTAGTGAAGTAGAGGATCTTCCTGAATGCCTCCTGTTATGGCATTATATAAGCTTAGTCATTAAGGTGGAGGAAATCACCAGGTACCCAAGATAAGAGATAAATCTCAAATGGAGTTTATATAAGTATTTTTCTTTTTGTTTTGAGTGTTAGAGCAGATAAATGAAGAATTTTGTCCAACTATTTCCTCCATGACAAGTCTTATGCATCCTTTATTCAATTGAACCACATTGCTTTCTGCATGAATTCATTATATTTAATTGGCACTTTAGCCTCATTTACTGTTTTAAACATATAGCATTTTACATAGTTTCTTAATTATTTACATTTTCTTGTCAAATATAGTATCTTGTCATTTTTAAAATGCAGAATATGTAGTTATTTAAAAAAAATTCCCTAGACCAAAGCAAAAGTAGCTTATATCACACCTTATTTACATGTAAGACAATTTTTTTCTGTATGTGTAATTATTTTTAAAAAAGAAAAAGTAAAATATCACATAGAGTTACTGAGAGGGTTGCAAGGTAGATTTCCTTTGGATTAAGTTATAATCAGTGCTTAGAAAATAATCCTTCTAGTAATCAGCATTCTGAATTTTCAGAGTATTTATATTAATATCCATAGGTCAATATGTTATATACTAAATACTATAATTATATCATCTGTAGCATAACTATCAATCTTTCTCATTCTGAGGCTTTTGAATGTCCCTATATTTACTTGGTTGAGGTAACTTTGTTTTGCTTTGAAATTTTCCTCTCATCTGGTATTGTTGGTTTTTTTATGGTCACTTCATGGTAAGGATCAATTCCATGGTACATAAGCAAGAAATTAATCACATGGAGATACTGAAATAAGACCAACTGTTCTACGCTCACGCCTTCCATTTCCTTGTAACTTATTAATGGAAATATAACTTTTAATGAATAAGTTATCTTTTGAGGAAAACACTAATAATAGGTGAGTTTTGAGTTAGGTGACTAAATTTGCTTCTTGTGAGGCATTAGAAGGCTATTTAAGATAACTTTATATTAGATTAACCATGAAAACTGAATACATTCTCATATAGCATACACACACAAAATTGAAAGCACATGGGTACCCACATATGGACAGGCTTCTGCACACAATTCATATTTGGGTTCTCAGTTTCAAGAGAAGGGTTAACTTAGCCTATGCCAGGCAATGATAAAAGAAGGCAGAGTAAAGATGTTTTAAGAAGTTAGTCAATTTTTTTATTTATAGCTTATACATAGGATAACCACACAATTTATTGTCAAAAGAGGACACTCTTAATGATGAAAGGAGGTACTACTAATAATTTTCAGGACAACAGGCAAAACCCAGGACTCTCTGCTTTCAGAAAACTGGGATGTATGCTATTCTACAATTTACAGCCACATAATTATATGCAAATGTATATTTTTATGATCACTGCTGCTTTCAGTGAAATTCTTTAAAAAATGTTGTTGTCATCTAAAATATTTTTTATTTTTAAATGGCAATAAATATGTAATTTCGTCCTCTTTACTTCATTTGCCTTATAATCCAGCCAAATTGAATTACAAGAATTTTGTTGTTCATGACATATTTTTTACCACTTGTGCCCTATTCATAATCAGTTTTCTTGCTCAAGAATTCCTTGCCTACTAATAGCTTCAAAAGTGAAAATGTTACCATGTTTCATTAGCCTCCTAAATTGGCAATTGTCCATGATGTTTTGCCCTGCCACCATTTTCTTAGAGACTTAATTTTAATTTCTCCTTTGTCTGACTCCCATAATTGTTTAGCTGAGCCTCCTTTAAAGCTTACATTACTTGGTACTAAGTGAATGAGCAATTTTAAAATGTAAATCAGATATGTTGAACATATGTTTGTGATAAAGATCAAAAGAAAAAGCAGAGGATAAAATTTTGCATAATTATTACTGCTAAAATACATATGCAGCTATAAAATAATACTGTGTATTATTATTGCTAAAAATAAATGCGCCCAGGGTGCATGGGTAGTTGAGTGGATAGACTGCCTGCCTTTTGTGTGGGAGACCTGAGTTTGATTACCAAATGATGCACCAAATAAATACATGAATAATTAAATACATAAATAAATAAATAAATTGATCTATGCTTTCAAGCTATGATTGTGTTTCTCTTTTCTATTATAGTTCAGGTTTTTTAATTTTTAAGTTGTCTGTTTGAGTACATTTCTACTTTCAGTGTGGGAATTGTGTAATGACACATCAATCACTCTATAAACCACTGTGGAAGATTCTCTTCAGATATTAGACATATTGATTATGTTTGTTCCACAGTGAGCTGTCTGCAGAAATTCCAACTGCAGGAATTTCAATACTTTTATACAAACAAAGCTGCAGAACTTCTGCAAACTGAATATACAATGTGTAATAAGGTGATAAATCTTATTAAAATAGTTGTACAACCATAGAAATTTATCAGTCACTCTGAAACCTTCCTTCTCCCATTTATCAATAGACTCAAGTAAGAGAGGACATTAACAGAACTGGAGAATCAAAGAATCATTTTTATCTTTAAATTCTTAGGGCTGTTTTTGCATAACTTCCTTCCTTAGTACATATAAATATTAATTAAATCTGGAAATAATCTAATTTGACTTATACACTATTCACACTGCCCACATACAAATTGCGCCAAATGGAAATAGAAAGGACATTGGGTTTAACCCTACATGTTGCACCAGCCATGTCCTTGAGTGGTTGTAGGTGATACTGTTACCACTTTCCAAACAACAGAGAATTCAGTAAAGTGTTTATGAACTCTCAAAATGTATAGAAAGTTCACCTGTTAGAATATGTATGATCAGGTAGAAGTCACTCTGGGGCTTTTCCCACATGGAAATATGGACATGGTCTACCAGATGTGGCTTCTGCCAAAATGGCAAGATGTTCATAGGAGGAGTCCAACTTTCTTTCAATTTCTGAAAACATCACATGAACACAAAAAGAATATAACTTTCCCCTGGGGTTTCTGGATGATAATGTTAATAAAGTACCTCCATACTTGGAATTTGAAATGAAACTGGGTCATGGTTTCAGCTGAAGTTGGCAGATGTCCAGCCAGGCTAGAGCCAACAAGGTACAGAGAAGTTCATGCTCATTGGTTCCAAGAGTCATAAACCAACAGTGTTAATTCTGCACCTTGTCTAATGTTGAGTGGCCATAAATAGGTGTCTCTTCACTTCTCTTTCCCTTTCTCAAATATAACCTGGGCTAAGAACCTATGATCAGTATGGGCACAGATGCTCCCCCAACCTGATTTTGAAAGAGGGGGTGGCAAATCCTGAAGTGGGTTGAATATGTACTTGTATGACTGACAAACTTGACACTATAAATGTATCAGAAAATGACTAGATATGGTTTGCATCATCACAGGAAAAATGTTTGAGATATTTGCTAATTTATTTTTTTTGGAAATATGAAGTTGTATGTATGAAATACTGCAATTATGAATGTGAAAACCTGTACCATCTAAATTATGAAGTTAATACATTAAAATCAAACATTACCAGTGCACTATTAAATAAAAAATAAAGATCATCCATTATAATTATTTAAATTTTTCCTACACTGTAGGCAGTAAATTATTAAATGAAATGAAAGCTATGACTATTGAAAAGCCCCAAAAGTACATTAAGTTCTTTATTTAAGCATGCTATGTTATCAAGTTTCCATCATTCAAATTTATGAAGCTTAATATTAATAGAACACTTACAGAAAATATTTAATAATTAGTCTAGTTTTCTAGATGCCAGAATACAATATACCAGAAATAGAAATGTTCTTAAAAGGGGGAATTTAATAAGTTGCTAGTTTACAGTTCTAAGGCCAAGAAAATATCCCAATTAGAACAAGTCTATAGAAATGTATAATCAAAGGCATTCAAGGAAAGATACCTTGGTTCAAGAAGGCAGATGAAGATCAGAGTTTCTCTCTCAAGTGGAAGGACACATGGTGAACACAGTCATGGTTTTCTTTGTCATCTGTGAAGGAACATAATGAACATGGAGTCATCTGGTAGCTTCTTCTCTGGGTTTCCTGTTTCATGAGGCTCCCTGAGAGGCATTGTCCTTCTTCATCTCCAAAGGTCAGTAGCTGGTGGACTCTGCTTCTTGTGACTATGTCATTCTTCTCTGCTCTCCCTGAATCTCTTTTTCATTCTCCAAAGTGTTACCTCTTTTATAGAACTTCAGAAATTATCATGACCCACCCAAATGGGTGGAGACATGTCATCACCTAATCCAGTTTAACAACTACCCTTGATTAAATATCATCTCCAGGGGGATGATCTGAATACAGTTTCAAACCTACAGTATTGAATAGGGATTATTCTATCTTTATAAAATGGGATTTTGATTTAAACATGGCTTTTCTAGGGTCCATACATCCTTTCAAAACAGCACAATAATAATACAACTATTGACTTTCCAGCCCAAATAATTATAGATATTTAAGTGATGATTTCTAAATGCATCATTCTCACTGATAAAATATCCTACTAAATAAGGAACATGAAATAACAATCCAACACTGAGAGATGTAAAGGATCTTCTTAAAGAAGGGAGGCTCATCATCTGTTTCTGCAAGATATTTTTTCAATTTATTGTCTCCTGTAATTATTTTATAATTTGAACATATTCACAATCAGTATCTCTTAATGAATTTGATATATTAAACAAAATATTTCTAATGTTTGTTCTGAGGAATTTAAGTTTTGAAAGTTTGGAAAAAATAGTAAGAATCATAAATGTTTAAACATCAGTTACTACTAGGAAAACTACTTTCCACAGTAAAAATCACACAAAGATGTTTAATGTATTTAATATACAGCAGCTTTTTTACAAGCTAATGTAGATCAAATCAACAGAATAATGTACAAGAAAGGCAATCAGAAACTGACTAACAAAATGTCCGATTTGAATGTGGAGAAATACAGATCAATGGCCTTCCTAATAAATGATTTGAAAATAAATCAAAACTGAGAAGAAGGACATGTAAGCTTCTCCTAAATTTTATTGATCCAACGGTATTTAATTTGCAGCCAGATCACATTACCTCGAGTCTTGTCTCCTAGTTTATGAACTATTTCTTCAAACCCTGCAATTATAACCCTCTCAGATGGAGCATCAAAATGTCTTTGGCCAGGATAGTAGACAAGTCCCTGGGATGTGAAAGTGGACAATGTCTACTTTCTTCTTTCCTCAGGTCAGGAGAAATGAGTCTCTATAGCTACTCTCTGAAGTTTAGTGACCTCACATTTGGTGGAATCAAAGAAAATGTCCTTAAATAAAAGAAGCGAAAGCACCAGATTAATCAAAGGGAAGTTGCCTCAGTTTTGGCTGAGTCTACATCCTTTTGTACTCACAATAGATTCCTCATATTTCCAATTTTTATATAGATATTGAGTTTTAAGTCTCTTTATGTGAGTAGTCAATTGTGGCAATGAAAGAAGATGCCATAGATGCATGAAAGAAAGAAACATGTTAGTATCCGTAGGTATACTACATTCTGTGAGGCATATAGAGGAGAGAGGAGAGATATGCCTCACAGGGTCCATAGAGAGTACATCAGGAGCATGGTGCTTGATCCAACTGGCGAGATGGGGGGAAAAGTTATGGTGGAACTAAGGACTATGCCTCCATAATACTATATGGGTAGAGCTGTAACAATTGGTCAAGCAAGAATGGGGAATGGAGTTTGCATTTTCGTTCTGCAGTGGGGTGCATTATGGTAGGACATGGGGAGAAGAGTCTCTTAATCATGTATAAGCAGGTGTCAGAGTTATTCCAGAGAGCATTAATGGCAAGGCCAGATATGCTGAGAACTCATGACAGTGCACATAGAAGTTATATTATTTTAATTCACTATTTATGCATATCAATGATATAAATCTCATACTCCAACGTGATAAAACTTTCAAGTATCTCTCAAGAATGAGAATAGACTTCAGAGGAAATATATTTAGACTAATTGTGATGTTTTTTCTGTATGCATTCAAAACCAGTACACAAGTTGAGCAAAAACTGAAAAAAAATTTTAAAAAGCATGTACAAGTTAAAGAAAGGCAATCAGAAACTGACTAACAAGATGTCTAATTGAAATATGGAAAGATATGGTTCAATTCCTTCCTAATAAAAATTTTGAAAATAAATCAAAACAGAAAAAGGACATGCCACCCTCTCCTAAACTTTTTTTGATACAATGGTATTTAATGTGCAGCCAGATAATGTTACCTAAAGTCTTGTCTCCTAGGTTATGGACTATTTATTTCTACTCTGAGTAGAGAGCAGGAGAATGTATAATAGTTACCCTTGTTACATATTGTGCAAGTTTGAAAATATTATGTACTCCAGAAATGCCATGTTTTAATCTTAACTCAATGTTGTGGAGGCAGCTGTTTCTTTCAATCCTAACTCAATAATTTGTGGCAGTTGCTTTTGGCTATTTTATCTACGTGGAGATATGACATGCCTAAGTGTGCTTGTGACCTTGGATCACATGAATATGTGACTTCACCCATTCCAGATGTGTCTTGATAGGGTTACTGGAATTGTTTAAAAGATAAAACGTTTTGGAAAGAGTCATAAGTGACAGAATTATCAGAAGCTTTTGCACCAACAGAAACTTCCAAACTATCAGAAAGATTAGACATAACAGGGTTTTGGGTTTTTGGAGTCCAGCAGATGTTGCTATGTGCTTTCCCATGAGATAATAAGCAAGTTGGGATATGGAGAGAGCCAAGGGAAGGAAAGAGAAGAAAGCCAGCCCTAGAGAAGTAAAGTAAGGGACCCACAGGAACAGAGGCTGAAAGCAACACAACTCAGGAGCAAGGAACTAGCAGATGCCAGCCATGTGACTTCCCAGCTATCAGATGTTTGTGAACATAGGCTCTTCTTGAATTAAGGTATCTTTCCCTGGATGCTACATGTGCTACCTTGAAATGATTATATACCCTAGAAAAGCCATGTTTTAGTCATGATCCATCTTGTATTGGCAGCCTATTCCTTTTACCTTTATTCAGCACTGTATATTGGAAACTTGATTAGATTATTTCCATGAAGATGTGACATGTTTAATTTTTTATATTAATCTTTGAACAGAGGGAGTTGTGACTCCACCCATTCCAGATGGATCTTGATTGGTTTATTGGAATCATTTTAAGAAGAAAACATTTTGGAAAATGCTTTAGACCCAGGAGAGCCATGAGAGTCCATGAAGATGAGACCCTTGGAGATTATAAAGGAAAATACCCCTGGGGGAGCTTCATGAAATTAGAAGCCTGGAGAGAAAGCTAACAAAATTTGGCATGTGCTCTTCCAGCTGAGATGAAAACCCTGAATATCATTGGCCTTCTTAAACCAAGGTATCTTTCCCTAGATGGCTTAGAATGGATATTTCTGTAGCCCTGCTTTAATTTGGATATTTTTATGGCCTGAGAACTGTAAATGTGCAACTTAATAAACTCCCCTTTATAACAGCTGTTCCATTTCTGAATGGTATAATATTCTGGCAGCTAGCAAACTAGAAATCTTAGTTTAGACATTTGTATAGGCTCATAAATGTAAACTTGTAACTTTATCAAATCCCATTTATAAAATCCTTTCCATTTCTGGAATGCAAAATAACATATGTTGTATGCTAATATACTGCTATCAAGTAATATGGATTTGGTTTAGCTCTGAGATATCTTGACTCAGAGACATTGAGTCAAATCTGCAATTCCACTGCTATCATTAACAAATCTTCTGCCCAGAATTTGTTGCAACTACTTTAAGCATTATTCTCTTGTTTTCACATTTCCCTTTCATACATTTTTTTAGAAATCCTGGTCTGCCACTCTCTTCTCAATATGTAACTTTCCTTTACTCTCAGAAGAAGGAATCTTTGTTATAATCATGAATAATAAGTAAAAGAAACATATTCTATCCACCTGGTATTGTTCTCTTTACCTCTCCACATAATCCACACTGGTATACTGTTTCCAGTGTTCTTATGGTTTTTTTATTACTTTAGTTCTGTCTTAACAATTTAAAACAAACTGGGTGACTTAAATAACAGAAATTTAATGCCATAATTCTGAGAACTAGAAGTTTGAAATCAAGCTGTCAGCACAGCCATGCTTTTATGAATAAACTGAATTTCATTGAATTTATAAACAGCGTTGTGGATATTTGTATCTTTGCCCATTGATTTTTGCAAATATGAACTGTCATAGCTCTTTATTGCACATGCAATTTTATTGAAACATTTTCATATACCATATGTTCTAGTTTACTAGCTGCTGGAATGCCATATACCAGAAATGGAATGGCTTTTATCAAGGGGAATTTAAAAAGTTGCTAATTTACAGTTCCAAAGATGAGAAAATGTCCCCATTAAAACAAGTCTATAGACATGCTCAATTGAAGGCATCCAGGGAAAGATACCTTGGTTCAAGAAAGCCAACAATGTTTAACGTTTCTCTCTCAGTTGGAAGGGCACATGGTGTACACAGTCAGGGTTTTTCTCTCAACTGGAAAGGCATATCACAAAAGCAGCAGCATCTGCTGGCTCTCTGTCCTGGCTTCCAGTTTCATGAATGCCCCTGGGAGGCATTTTCCTTCTTCCTCTCCAAAGTTCATTGACTGGTGGACTCTTTGCTTCTTGTGGCCATATCATTCTTCTCTGGTTCTCTGAATATCCCATTCTCCTAAAGTTCTCCTCTTTTATAGGACTCCAATAAACCAATCAAGACCCACCCAAATACTTGGAGACATGTCATCACCTAATCCAGCTTAACAACCACCCTTTACTAAATCACATCATGAAAAGAGATTATCTGATTACAGACCAAACATACAGTAATGAATAGGGATTATACAACCATTGTGTAATGTGATTTTTATCAAAACATGGCTTTTCAAGGAGGCATACTTCTTTTTAAACCAGCACATCATAGAAAGTATTTGAGGTATGCCTTCATCAATTGGGTCAAAATATGTTCACATAGTTGTGTATACAACTGCCTGATCAAATTTAGAACATTTTCATTAGAACTACAGTCTATAGTTTGCAATAGGTAAATTTCCCTCTATACCCTTCTATAATTAACTTGTAATAATTTCATATTGTTGCTCTAGTTTCATGTAAGAATGTTTTATATTTTTATAATTAATCATGAACGTTGCCCACCACAAGGCAGCCACCACAAGATAACCTTTGTCTCAACCATGACCCATCCATGTCCAGGTCTGTTTAGATTTAAAGGCACTTCATTTTATACTAGTGGGAAGTTGTTGGTTCAAAAACACTACGTAATGGTAAGAACAAGAATAGCACTATCTAGAGGCTTCACAAGAAACTCTTACACTTACTGTTAAAAAGCCTCAGGGAAACTTGATACTGATTAAACCCTACATCTGAGACCTTGTCATGCCATTTGTGAGAAAATCTGATTTGGGGTCAATATCATCTGTAGAAACTTGCTACAAAAATCCCTTTAATGCAAGGCAAGAACCAAAACAAAAAAAAAGAACTGAAAAATTATGATGTATTAAATAGAACCTATGCTAAAAGTCCAGAATAAGTTTAACAGAATGCTAAAGAACAGAGAACAAAGCCAACTAATAAGAAAACCTTAGGTAAAAAAGTGAAAATGACCTCCACAATAAATAAATCAAGGAAATCAGATGCTGAGATACCAAGAAAAAATTAAAAGTCACACTAGGAAAAAATGAAGATATGGCCAAGTGAAAGGGACAAAACTTTCATATGAAATACTCCAGGCCAACGTGCTAAATCAACTCAAAAATCAAACCAATAATTTGAGGGAAAATATGTTAAAAGTTAGGAAGGATGTAAAAAATATTGAGTGATGAAAAAGAACTTGAAAACTTGAAAAAAACAAATGGCAGAACTTATAGTAATGAGAGGCACAGCAGAATGGATATAAAAACACAATAGATATAAATAATTGATGAATATGGCAGTGACATGTGACCAGAATTCAGTTGGCCCTGCAGGGCAGCTAGTAAATTGTCAGAAACTATCCAGAAATCTGATAGACTGCAGTACATGAACTCACATCATAAACATGTCTAGAATGAATTGAATAGCTGAAGTCTCTCAAGCCATGGTGGCTGGTAGCCCTTCCTCACTGGCATGACATGATGCCTTATAGTTGTTTTCCCAATAAAAAAAACAAACCTTCTCTACTAGAACCAAGTAAGGTGGCTCAATCATGCTCCAATTGGGGAATTAGTTAATAAATTTTGACTGCTGAATTCAAGTTGTGGAAACACATAAACCTGGATCAAGGACAAAATTAACCCAAAGATTTCACCCTGGTAAAGGGCTGATGTGAAAAAAAAACAAACAAATAAACAAAAACAGAGAGATTTTGTGTTGGATGAGCATAAAATACTGGAAAAGTGGCACATGATTGGCAAGGCTGTGGATTGGTCTATCTCCAATAATGATTTTTTTCTCTCCATTTTGTTATATTATTACTTCCTACAGCACATCAGATAGCATGCAGACATTCTTAGGCTTCAACAGTGCCACAGGCAAGGGTGGATTTAATGTATGTATGAAAGAAAAAGTAACTAGCCATGTGCAGAAAGGTATAAATTAAAGAGCATATCATTAAATTATATGATATGAATCTCTCCTGTAAGCAATAATAGGAGCTCAGTGGGCAAGCTGAAATTGTGATTTTAATATGGAAGAGTGGAGACAGAACAGACAAATAAAAATGAAAATAAAATTAAGTAAAAAAAAAAGATAGAGGAATTATGAGTTAGGTGAGTTCAGATTACTGGAAAATGGTGGACACATAGATCAATGTAACAGCTTTGACTCTTGACTGGTGAAACTTAAGGGCTGGGAAATAGCTCTGAAAAGGGATTTCTTTCTTTATTTTTTTCAAACTATTCTAACTAGCTCATCAGAGAAATCCTCAGGCATTTTCACTTGTCACTGAGACTTAGGTAAGGACTGAGTTAATATAAGCCTGCAAAACCTAATAGTGAGTCAAGTGGGGCAGATAATTGCTTAAAAGAGATATCATTCCCAAGAAAAAAGACCTGGAACCCTGCTTAAAAGACAATCTTCCTTCAGGAAATTATAGCCTCAGAGGTTATAAAGCCATACCATATGTATTTATATGTTCCATGTTGTCAGTCAGTAACTTAGGACCAGCGTCATATTTTTCTCCTTTTTTGTTATTTGTTCTTTTGTGTTTAGGATTTCAGATATCCTGTCCTGTAGTTCACAAATCCTTTATTTTGCCTATTCAAATCTGTGTTGTTGGTCTCCATTGTGTTTTTCATCTTTTTTATTGTGCCTCTCTTTCTCATAAATTCTGCCAACCTAAGACAGCCTTCTAACACAGAATCTACCCCAACCATGTCCCTGGCATTGAGGGTTAGCTGAGAATTTAAAATACTGCAGCTACAAGCTTTGAAGAATCATATCCTGGGCAGGAAATGCATAGCACAGTGTCAAGAGGTTTTATATCACGGTCTAATAAACTGCTAGGTCTCACCCTCAGGGAAACTTGATACTGATTGCACCATTCCTCTGAGACCTGGGCCTGTCAGTTGAGAAAAATCTGATTGGGGTCAACCATATGAAAGGAAGCACTCCTCAAAAATTTTCCATATAGGTAGGGCAAAAACTAGGAAAACAAAAAACTGAAAATTTTTTATCAGAAATCTAAAATAAGTTGAACTGTATGCTAAAGAATTATAGAGAGAATGAAACTAACCAACAAGTAAACCCTAGGTTAAAGAGTGAAAATTATTCCAGAATAAACTAATCAAGGAAATGACATCCCTTCACACCAAAAACAATTACAAGTCACAATAAGAAAAACAAAGATATGGCTCAGTCAAAGGAAAGAACTAAAATTTCAAATGAGATACAGGAGTTGAAACAATGGATAAAGCATATTTAAAGTGAAATGCAAAATCATAAAAAAATCAAATCAATGAATTGAGGGAAGATATCTTAAAAGAAATGAAATGATGGATAAAAAGAAGACATGGAATTAAAATAAAGAATGCAAAAGTTTGAAAAAACAAATGGCAGAATTTATGAGAAAGAGAGGCACAATAAAAAAGATGAAAAACACAATGGAGACCAACAACACAGATTTGAATAGGCAAAATAAAGGATTTGTGAACTACAGGACAGGATATCTGAAATCCTAAACACAAAAGAACAAATAACAAAAAAGGAGAAAAATATGACGCTGGTCCTAAGTTACTGACTGACAACATGGAACATATAAATACATATGGTATGGCTTTACAGAAGGAGAAGAGAAGGTAAAAAGAGCAGAAAGAATAATGGCAGATATAATCACTGAAAATTTACCATCCTCATGAAGGGTGTAAAATTACAGATCCAAGAAGCACAATGTATCATAAACAAAATAGACCCTTGAAGACTACTCTATAACACTTACTAATCAAAATTCCAAATGTCAAAGACAAATATAGAATTCTGAAAGAAGCAAGAGGAAAGCAATCCATCACATAAAGTAGAAGGCTTAAGACTAGATGTGGATTTCTCAGATGAAACCATAGAGTTGAGAATGTAATAATATGATATATTTAACATATTGAAAGATAGAAAACTCCAACCAAGAATTCTGTATGTGTCAAACCTGTTTTTTGAGAATTAGAGAGTGATTAAAAATTTTTTCAGACACACAAATACTGAGATAGTTTATGAATAAGAGGCCTGCACTGGAAGAAATTACTAAAGGGAACACTAAAGGCAGATATGAAATGACAGAAGAGAAAGAAATACGGAGAAAAGTATAGAAGTGAAGACTATCAGAAGGAATAAAAAGAGAAAGAATGACATGCATACACTAGTCTACTAATGCTGCCTGAAAGCAATATGCCAGGAATGGAATGGTTTTGAAAAAGGGAATGTAAGATTTTACAAGTTTACCCTTCCAGTGCTGAGAAAATGTCCAAACTAAGGCACAAACAAGAGGTTGCATTTACTCTGTCTGCTGGGGAGATACATGTCTGGCATACTGCTGGTCACTTGCTTCTGGGCGCTTACTCTTAGCATCTGTTTCCTGTAGTGGGTTACTCACATGGCATCTTTGGTCTTTTACTCAGGTGTTCCAGGACAAAGCTTTGGGTTTTATCTCTTGGCTTAGCATCTGCTGGTGCATGAGATTTCTTCTCTTCATGTTCTGGCTATTTCTATAGATCTGCTTAAAACCTAGGCTATTTCTGGTTTGATCTCCAAGTTTGCCTTGGCTCTGTCGTTTCTGAATTTTCTTCAAAGTGCTTCCTCTTTGAAAGGATTCTGGTAACTAATCAAGACCCACCTTGAATGGTTAAAGCTACATCTTATGTAATTAAAATACACAGTTCTGAATTGGGTGCATCATATCTCTCTAGGATAATCTAATCAAAATTGTCCACCCTACAATGTTAAGTCAGGTCTAAAAGAAACAGCTGCCCTACAAGACTGAAGCAGGATTAGAATATGGCTTCTCTAGGACACTTAGGACATTCAAAATGGCACAACACACTATATAAAATTGAAAGAACCAAATGGCAGAAGAAAGTACATCCTTTACAATAATAACTTTGTAATTTCTCACCATTTCCCCCAGAATCTGAAAAAGAAACAAGGAAAACCACAATTTCTGTTTCTATGAAATATCATGCTGAATATTAAAGCAAATATAGTAAGAGTGAAATTGAAAGGCTAATGATGAGAAATGATGAAAAAATCCTAATTTTTTACAGCTGATTAGAATTCTTATGCATCTTCTATGCATGAGCAGTACTTCTTTTAGCCCACAAGACATGGTCTCTGGCAACAACCACATAGTTGCTGTAACTATGGCCCATTACAAAGCTATAAACTTGAAGCATGAACAGTTCCCATGGAGGTACTTGGAGAAGTCCGGGGTGCTGGAAACATTGACTAAAGTTTGGTAGCCCTATTTGAAGAACCAGAGAAACTTAAAAGTGCTTTAGATTTTTTAAAGCATCGCTTAGGAGCTGCTACCCCAGAAAATCCAGAAATAGAATGGCTTCACCTAAAATTAGCATAAATGAAAGAGAAACATGAAACTATTGTAGAAGAAAATAAAAAAACTGAAAACGAAGTTTTCTCAATGGGAACCATCCCAGGAGGAGACGTGTGCTGACTAGGACTCTTTTCAGTTGAAATGACACTGAAAGTGGTTTTGTATGACTTGAATAGTTTGTATAGTATATAATCTTTATGTAGAACACTTTTAATATGTTAAATTCACTTATCATACTTTAATTATTATGCATACATAGAATCACCAAAAAAATCAATATAACTTTCTTGGGTCTTAAAGCAGGAGAATCTAAAGTAAATCCTGAAAAAAATCTAAACAGCACATCAACAGTTTTATTACCTTAAAAGACTTCTGGTTAGTAATGATGACTTCTGGTTAGTAAAAAGACTTCTGGTTGTATTTTAGCCAAGGAAGTTTAATATGGAGCTATTTCTTGATTTATTTCAGGGTATGAACACAGATACAGTCATTCTTTAAAAGGATGACACTGTTGTTTGCATTTCCTGGTAGCTAGAGAGATCTGTGTGAAATAAGATACATTCTCACTTGTTGCCTTGAATCTCTGCTCTTGTTTATATGATACAGAATGAATAACTTTTATTTGCCAGCACTTTGCCTTAGATAACCTTGTGTGTCAGTTTGAACTCTGACACCACATTTCTTTTATTGCAATCATGCCCTATCTGATTAAGTTGTCTTGCTTTTCTCTATGATTCAGTGGGTCCTAATTGCACATTGGTCTTTCTGTGTTTTTCAAGTCTTTCTAACAGCAGTTACCCTGATTGCAATTTATATAACTTTAAACACACTCATTCTGTCCTTCTGCCTCACCCTTAGAAAACGTCTCAGTTGATCATGGAGGCAATATAAAATTATGAGTTCATGCACAAGCTGGTATGAGAAGAAGAATGAGTCCTATATCATGAGTGATGATACTTTGTGGGTATAATTATATAGTACTTTTCCCCCAAAAGTATTTCTCTAACCTTGAATTAATTTTATCTTCACTAGCCCTGGGAAGTAGGTAGGGCACATATGAAGGGACATTGGGTATCAATATTTTTAGGACAAAGACTGGTATTAATACAAACCATGTACTAATTGTAGAACATTGGTATAAAATAACTGCTCTGAGATTCTATTAAATTAGAAGAATGTCTGTGCTGCCTACTTCACAGGGCTATTGTAAGGACCAAAGAAGAATGCATGTGATGACTTGTAAAGGTAAAACACTATATACTTGTTTGTTAAAAAGAAAAAGAATTCTTGTGTAGAAATTCTAAAGGAATCTATAGAACCATGATAATTGTAAGTGAATTTAGCAAAATTTTGGCCTAAAAATTAAATAAATAAAAATCTATTTCTATGTGTAAAGGAGAATTGAATATGAAATCAAGCTTAGATAAAAATGATATCTATAATTGCACCAACAAATAAAATCTCTAGTAAGAAATCCAGCAAATGTAATATAAAACATCTATAATTACAACTAAGAATAAAATTCAGAGAAATTTAAGAATACCTAGGTAAACAGAGAACTGCAACGTGTTTATGAAATGCAATATTTATTATTTCCAAAATCACAATTCTCCATCTGTAAATTGTCTGTAGATTCAATCCAATACCCCCCAAATTCTAGCAATTGTTTTTAATTCAAAAACTTATTCTCGTTGTAAGGAAAAGATCTGAGAGTAGTCATGATAATTTTGAATAACTAAGCTGGTGGACACAGTATATCAAATATTCAATTCTCTTTTAATTCAAAGTGTTTAAAATATATTGGCTATGTTGCTATAAAGGCACATCAAATAATGTAACAGAATAGAGTCCAGAATGTACATGCAGAATGTATATGTATGCTGATTGGTTAAAACAGTCATTTCAGGATGGCTGAGCCCATTGGATTGCAAAATGGAAAAGAAATAATCTTAACTCCAATTTCACAACTCACACAATTAAATAAAAGAGTAATGCAAATCTAAATGTGTAAGGTAAAAATGAATTTTGGGGGAAAACAGCAAATGCTATCTTCATGACTTTGTTTATTGAACTGGATACATATGGTATTAGCTGTAAAGAAAATTTGAAAATGAAATATTTAAGGTTAATCATTTCTATAAATCAACAGGTATTATTAATACAGTGAAAATACAACCCAGAGAGTTTGATAAAATGTTTTGATATAAAATGTCAAATAAGCAATGCAGAAAATCAATAATTTTAAAAATACATTCATCCCAACAAAAAAAGATGGGCAAAATTCTTGAATATACACTTCACAGAGCTATAGAGAGAGTCAAATGAAATTTACTCGACATTATTAGCACATATGAAAATGAAAATTAAATTTATACATTGTAATAGCATCATATCCAAAAGACAAAGTCTAAATGGAAGTGATGTGCTTTGGGGACCACTGGAATTCTCATGATCTTTTCTGGAATGTAAGTGACTATTATTATTGGGAAAGCTTTTAGGCATCTCAAAGTTAAGAGATGATAAAAAATTATTAATGATTTTATTACATAAAAATGAAAAAATCTGCATGGAAAAACACCATGAAGAGAGGAAATATATATAAATTGTAAATTTTATTATTTTATTTTATATCATTTTCACTGTATTAAAATGAAACTTTAAAATTCCTTCTCATTTTTTTAATTTTTAAACTTCAACTCATAATTCTAACAAAGAGATTTTAGGAAACAAGAAAAAAATAGCTGGCAAATCTGTGACTATTAGGCAAAGAAAATAAATAATAGATTATAAAAATGGAGAAAATGTGTCTTAAACCTTTGAAAAATAAGCTCAATCTCATTCATAATAAAAATGTGCTCATTAAAAATACAGTGAGATTTGAAAATGTACAAACTTTATAAAATATTATCATGAACACACTGTTGGAAAGCAAGGCCTATAATAGTACAGAACTATTAATTATATGTAGAGAATATTTATTTATATATACAAAAATTACAAATGAATTTCCAATTAGTCAATGGTTCTCCTGGAATTTTACACTACAGGTATTGTTCCTCATATCCAAATTGATGTACAAACAAGACTTCTTAAGACTAAATAAATAAGGTAATGATTGAAGCCAAGGAAAACCACAATGATATGAAGCAAAAATTAAAATAAGGTTTAGAAAAGTTATAGATTTTGTTAATTTCATTTTAAGAATGGGAGGTAAATTGTATATATTCTATTTGTATATAGATATTTTCTGAGATGTAATTAAATACTAGAAACCATGTGATTTTATTTGAACAATATCTAGGAAATACACTAAAAGATAAAGCTAGTAAGAAGCACATGACCCCAAATATTAATTTATTAAAACATAATATCAATTAATAAAAATGTGAGTATGGAAAATTATAGCAGTCAAACAATTGTATAAATTGTCACATTTCAGTATATGAAATCTGCATATCTTACAAATGAAGCCTGTTTTGAAATAAGGGAAGGTGTGATTCAAATCATGACATATGCATCCCCACTCCCCTTTCCTGAGTCTACAACTAATTTCTATGATTTAATTGTCTTCCTGGTGAGTCTTAAATTGTCTGAGGAATGTGGGAATCTATATGAGATGAAGTATATTTTTCAAGTCACTCATAATATCTAGGAAAAACAAATCAGGATTTGTAGTTTGTGATTCATTCCAAAATAAGTTAAAAACAAATCAAATATTCAAGTGTAGAAATTAAAGTCATAAAAGTAATACACTGAAAAAATGATGATAGTTGTAAGACATACATTATACATTGTATACATTGTAAGACATACATTATACATTTTGCATGATATGCAAAATAAAAAGTCTAAATGGAAATGATGTGCTTTGAGGACCACTGGAATTCTCATGATGCTTGTTGGAATGTAAATGGAGATTTTTAAAATATGAACACCTATTGCTATAAGCATTTAACTATCATTCTTCTGGAGAACCTCTTTTGTTGCTTACAAGAGGTCTCATTCTCTCTAAGCCCAACTCCATAAGCAAAATAATTTCCTCCCCTGTATATAGGACATGTCATCCAGGGGTGAAAGTCTCTCTGGCAGCATAGGAGATGACTCTCAGTGATGAATTCAGCCCTGGAAGCATGGGATCACAATTCCATCCTGACCAGAAGGGGAAAAAGAGGTGTAACTAATAAAGTATCAGTGTCTGGAAGAGTTCAAATAGAGTCAAGAGGCTACTCTTGAGGTCACTCTTATGTAAGCTTCAGTTCAACATTGCTACCTATCATTTCTTGCCAAATCCCAACCAAAACCATTCCAGTCAATCCCAAAGAATACCCAGGGCAATACATAAGATTCTACAAAGTTTTCACACATTAGGGTAACTTTCCAGAAACCTGCAATCTCCAGATGGGTCCCTGGGCCAGATAAGTCCTGAAACCTGGAGGGCCCAGCCTCTCCAGAATATCAGCTAGTTCTGTCTGAATCGTTATTATTGACAGCCCTTTACAATATGAGAAAGTGAGAATTGCCATAACTTGAATACCTCTAAAGAGTGAGATAGGAAGATCAAAGGTGATGATGGAGTTATATAAATAAGGTATGGCTTACAAATGAATATGATTGTTGAATCATTGTATTGATATTTCCTTTAGTCTCCAGTATCTTAGAGCAGCTAGGAGTAAAGCCTAAAATTGTGGAATTGCAACCCATAACAAACTCTGAAATCTGTTCTACAAGTAATTGTTGTGTTGTGCATAGAAATTTATTGTTCTCAAAAAAGAAAAAAACGGTAAAAATATGCATATATTCCTTCTAGTCTCCAGTGTTCTGAAGGAGCTAGAAGGAAATCCAGAGATGATACTATGGTGGCCATGACCGACTCTGAGATCTATCCTATGACTAGTTTTTGAAGAGTGTCTTGAAAACTCTTTCCTTACTTTGCATACATGTTATATTAAACAATTAAAAAGCTTAAAAATTAACTATCAATTTCTTGGTTGAGGCACCTCCAGTTAAAAAGAAAGTTTGACTATCAGTAATTAACATTTTAATTAGTGTAAAACTACTTAAGATTGAATGCACCTACAAAGATGAATTTCTTCTCAGAGAAAACAGGATACAATGGCATAGATTTTCCAAGGAATACAGAGGTAAAGCTAGAAGAATTTGGATACCTTTCATTGTTAACAATTTTTGCATTGGTGATATTCTTTTCAATTATTAAGTGAAGAGACATATTACTGAATCAACTTCAGTTCTTCATGCTTGTGCTCGGTTAAGGAATTGAAGACATATGATTTTTTCTCATAGAATATTCTATCTAAAGAATGTTCTGATTAATGACAGTGGATGGTAATACTGTTAAAAGACAAATCAGAGTTTAGTTTGAAGAATAAAGAAATTTTAGCGACACCAAAGTTATGCTGCAGGAAAGAAGGCCAGATCACTTACTAGAAAAGAAGGAGCTCCTGGGTTATAGGAATAAAAAATGATTTTCATAGACATTAAAAGGAATTTAGCTCAGCATTTCCTGATTGAACAAATTTTGCCTGCCTTTAGGGGTGAGTGTAGGCCAAAATGCTTCATTTTGAATTGCATCAAACTTAAAGAACAAGGGGCTTGATTGGCTTTTGGGTCAGCTCTCTTGGTGTTGATTTCAAATATCAAAAGATATCAAGACTGAGTCAACTAGGAAGTAGAATGAGTTTGGGGAACTCTGAGGTGTCCCCGGTTCTTTTTGCATATAGTATAATCAGTATCAAAATTCCATGTCTTTTATTTGTATATTCTCCATTTTGGAGTCTCTCATGGGTAACCACACTCTATTTTCACTCTACCTTTCACTAAAATTCTCAAGAATATATTTTTCATGGGAATAATCATTTCCTAAGACTGTAGTCAAATATGATTTGACTCAGGAAGTATGAATGGAATATGTTCACTCATGGAGAATTGTGAAGGCAATTCCTTCAGGGAAATGTAAAAGCAATTCTCTTCAAACCATGAAGGCTATGTAGTTACCTGAGAGCATAAATTACTGAACCATCAGAAATTCAGCAATTTTTTTACTCTTGCCACTTTTCCATTGGTACCCAAGTTTTTATCCCTTTCATCTTCACTCATCACATGCAAACAGCTGGCTCCTCAGTGGTATTTTCTGGGGTTCCAGTTGGATCAATTCTCTTCAAATTAGAGACCTATAGCAATTCAGGATCCAGTTCTGGCCAGTATCCATGACCCATTTTATGTTAAATTTATATTGCAGAATATATTATACTGAATTTTATCAGAAAATGTTAGGTAATAACATGCCCTTTAACTTTAATATCTCTTTTCATAATGACTATTTTTTGAATCTGTTCTGCTTGCTACTGTTTACCAATGTACTATTTCCTTTAAGTAATGATAGAAACAAGCAGTCAGTATGGTTCTGGAAATTATAGCACATTTCTTATAAATAACAAAGGAAAGAATATTTTAGGGAAAGCATATGGCAGAACTGCATTTGTTGATAAGAATTTAAAAGAAGGAAAATGTGAAATGACAAATTACAGTTTAAAACATTGAGACACTATGCAATAAAGATACATAAATATGTAAAGCTTCATTTATGATTTTGACTGTATGTATGAGGAAAAAAGCACCTTTCAAAACAAAGATATGGGGACAAAGATGAAGGGGGAAACAACAACCAAAAGAGTGTAAACACAGAAACCATAAGTAAAAGCTTTCAGCTTTCACAAAGAAACATGTGTGTTGTGACAGTGATACTAAAAAAGTTATAGATGATAAATATAACAATTGATGATTGAATAATTGTATAAGAATAAATCAAATTTAGCGAAGCCCTATACTCACTAAATGTCATATATGACATTAAAGTCACAAAATTCTTAAAATAAAAAAGGTATTTTTCATTAACCAATGTAAAATTGAATTCAGCCTGTATAAGGCCCCCTTTCTTTGTCTTGCAGAACTCATTTCCATGTGTGCATTGGAAACCTTTTCAGTAATTAACAGCTTAAATAGACTCATCTAAATAATATCTTATATAATATTCTCTTTAAACACATGTAGCATTACCTCATATGGATGGATCCCCTCATCTACATTATACCAGGGCAGTTCTGACTATTTAACCCTTGGTAATATCAGCTACCTTTTAATCCATGTTTCATCCATCCATCCAAACAAACTACTAACACCTTTTCTAATGCTTGAGCTATAACACTGAATGCAGAATCTCAGCTTTGTGGGCCCACATCAATAATTATAGCCCAATTCAGCTTTATATTCCTCCAATCAATATCCACACCCTTAAAATCCATTGACACACATATTCCCCTGGTATCTTTCTATATAAATTGGAAAACCCACACAGTTATTTTGGAGTATAATGTACTTCCTCATGTGTGATATTTTGTACCTCACCTTTATGAGCCTATTGGGACTTTAGTCTAATTATAGGTCTTGAGGAAATGAGGGTTGATGGGGGTGGGTCATGAAAAGAATTAGAAGTATCTTCCAAACCATTTGGTTCAGGTCATTCATTTGCAGTTTCATTTGGTGAAACAGGATTAATCCCTCTAGGGCTAATCCCTTCAGGGGGATTTGGGTGGCCAATTCCTCAAGAAGTGAGGTGGCTATGTCCTTAGGGCAGACTATTATAGGGTTATCTAGAGAAGACTCAGCATGACCTAGAGTCTCAACCTCACCTCTGACATCATTATCAATCCATATGTCACCATCTCATTTTTCAAGATCCCACTCATTTCCAATCAATGCCCTCACTTTAACAGCAGACAGCATGCAACATTCAGATTTCAGTTTATGTTGTAAATTTCTACTCTAACAATAAGATGTTGTGGGGCACACCAAAAGAGAGACCACATAATTTAAAACTGCAAGCCAATTTGGAGCTTTTATTAGCTGGCTGGCGACTGCCTCAGAAACTTCCAAAAAGGAAGATTCAGAGAGCAGCACTTAGAAGTTTTCAAGGTGTGCTTATAAAGGTTAAATTTATGTTGTAGTTTTGCAGTTGCTAAAAGCAAGGTATCATAGCAGCTGAAAAATGCCATTAGCTGTTGCCAAAATATATGCCATTCTCTCAGTTTCCTAAAATTGGTTATTGTTTAACTCTTGGGGACATTCTGCCCCAATGTTGTGGGGGTTTCCCTGCTTGGGCCTGAGTGATCACTCCTGGCCCTCTACATTCCCCACTGGTTTTATGAGAGATTCAAATCATTGTTTCTTTCCTTTGATTATAAATTTGCTGATATTGGGGCTAGGTGGGCCACAGTGGCTCAGCAGGCAAGGACGCTTGCCTGCCATACCAGAGGACCCAGGTTCAATTCCCAGTGCCTGCCCATGTAAAAAAAAAAACTGCTGATATTGGGTTCCAAGGACTAATGATTTAACAGTTTGTATTTTTATTTGCATGTATGATGTTAGGCAGTTGATTATACAGGGTCCAAACATTAAGCTTAATAATATGAGAATTAGGGGCTCTGCATCAGTGGACAAGAGTGTGGTCAGCCATAGGGACCAGGAAAATAAGCTTTCATATCACTGGCAAGGATCCCATCCACCAGGCATCCAAGGTGGCTTGCTGAAGCTTCTTTATCCAGGCTAGGTCTCCAGGCTGCATCTGAAATAGGTCTTTTTTAGGGACAGGATTTATTGGTTCTGGATGGGCTGCCTTCACCACCTCCAGAGTTTGCTTGGTGATATATTGCAGGGCCTGTAATGATTTTAGAAGAGAATGGTTATTTAATTCAGCTATTCCCCACCCCAATTTAGGGATTAGTGGAAGTGGTCATTTAAACATGATTTCATATAGGGTAATTCCCATAACATAGGGAGTACATTAAGTTTTTAGGAGGGCAAATGGAAGAAGACTCACCCAGTTTTTGCCAGTCTCAAGCTTTAGCTTATTTAAAGTTCTATTATTTTTATATTCATTATTTCAACTTGCCCTGAACTCTGTGGCCTTTAATACAATGTAATTTCCATTTGATATTTGATATTTAATATTTTGCTAACAATTGGGTAACTTGTCTCCCACAGCCAGGATTTACCTTTGTGTAGATGTGGCATCTGGAAGATACCTGACAGGTTTGTTGTTGCAATCAGGGAATGTGGTAATCTCTCTGTAAAGTTCAGTTAGTTTCGTACTGCCCAGGTGTGTACTTTGGTGAACCTGAGCAACCAAATTGTGCCCCAGGTGCTCTGGCACTAGGATTCTCCCATCTGGGAGTGTTTTCCAACCATCTGGATCTGTTCTAGTACCCAGAGTTTCTCCCAGTCTAATTTCTTCCCCAACATATTTTGGAGAGTTTGACAGCACTGGCCCCAGTAAAACAGGAAGTATCTACAACATCCCCCACTGTTTTTTTGGGCAACCTCTTTTGCCATTTTATCAGTCAGGGAATTTCCTCTGGCAATTTGAGTTTCAGCAGTCTGATGTCCTTTGCAATGTATAATGGCTGCCCTTTTTGGTAACCAGATAGCCTTTAGCAAGGCGAGTATATCTGGCATTTTTTTTATTTCCTTTCCTCCTTATGTCAAAAGTCCCCACTCCTGATATAGTGCCCATGGACACGTACAGTTGTGAAAGCATATCTGCTGTCTGTGTAGATGTTGACAACCTTTCCTTTACCCCACCTTAGGGCCTGGGTCAGAGCTATTAGTTTAGACTTCTGGGCTGAAGTCCCATATCCTAGGGCCTGAGCCCAGATGACCTGGTCCACGGTTACCACCGTTGCCCCTGCATTCCTGATTCCCTCTGAGATGTAATTGCTCCCATCTGTATATAATTTTTCATCATTCTGCCCCAATGTTATGGGGACTTTCCCTATTTGGGTCTGATTGATTGGTCCTGGCCCTCTACATACGATTCTGTGTCTGATTTTCAGAGATCTCAAGTCTATCATTACAGGAAATAAGACTGTCCTTCAGGATAATCATAGAAACTTCTACATCTACCAGATGGAACTAAAGGTTCTTGTTTGAAATCTTAATCCCATCCCTTTCAAGGTTTAATGTATCTAACAACAACCAGCCAACATCTCTATACCTCTTATTTCCACAAAACTCTGCAAAGGTGTCAAAAACATTATCCCCCTCAGCCTGGGTTCATATAAGAAAAGCATTAGAATTGAATGGTGATATTTTCACTATCTCTTTTTTCATCTGTCTTCATGGATTGGGAATGTCATTCTGATTATGGAAATCAGAGTTATTAGTGCTTTTGGGTCCAGTCAAAGTAGAAAATCATTCATAAAAACCCATTTAAAAAAATTCTGTTTCTTAAGAACCACTCCTGGTAACAATTTGTATTAGCTAGGTTTCTCTAGATCAATAGAATCAACAGGTAACACTCACAAATATAAAATTTATAAAGCTGTCTCACTGGACCATAGAGATGCAGAGTCAAAAATGTGCAGGGCAGGCTGTGAAACTGATGATTCCAATGGAGGGTATGGATGAACTCCATAGGAGAGTCTCTCCAGCCAAAGCAGGTAGAGAGCCTGTCATTTCTGAATCCTCCTTAATGGGCTTCCAGTGATTAGATTGAGCATCACTCATTGCAGAAGACACTCCCCTTGGGTGATTACAAATGGAGTCAGCTACAGATGCAGCTGATGTTATAATGACTTAATTCTCTGAAATGTCCTCATTGCCACAGACAGACAGCACTTGTTCAAACAGACAAGAAGGTACCACCACTTGCCAAAGTTGACACATGAACCTGATCATGACAGTGGCCTTAATATTCTCCTCTTTCTCTTCTACTGATTTAAAAGTGTGTATCAATTCCATAAACATGTAACCATGCTGTTGCATATGTTAATATTTTTGTCTTTATTCAAATGTTATTTTTAAGATAACTTTGGATTAATATACAGTTGAAAATTATAACAGAGACACAATGTATGATTTACTCATGCATTCTCGATTATAGTACCCTGTAAAACTATAGTATAATATGATAAGCTGTATATTCACATTGATAAAATCCACAAATCTTGCTCAAGCTTTTGTCTTCTGTCATATACTCACTATATGTACCCAAGAAAATTATTAAAACTAATCCATTCCTGTGTATTTAAACCCAGAATATGTACAGCCTTTTGATGGAGGTACTTCAGTTAATGTGTGACTATATCAATCAAGATAGGACTTGATCTTATTCGTAGAGTCCTTTATAAACAGAATGAATATACATACACACAGAGAGAGAGACAGAGAGACAGAGAGAGGAGAGAGAGAGAGAGCCATGAAAGCAGGAATCTGAAATCAACAAAACTCTGAAGAGAAAGGAGAAACCATAGGCCAACTCCATGTGACTTTCCAGCTGGCCAAGAAGGCAAGGGTTGCCAGCATTCAGTCTTTGAGGGAAAAGCATCTTCTTGATTGTATCTTGACTTGGACATTTTACTGGACTCTAACCATTAGGGAGTAAATGCTCATTGCTTAAGATGAACCTTTCATTCTATTTCTGAACACCCAGGAATACTATATCAACTGCTGCATGAGTTTGTGTATGTGAATACATGCTCCATTTTGTGCAATTTTATCTGAAGTGAAGATCAAGACAAAGAGCAGTTCCATCCCCTTGAGGATTCATGTGGCTGCCCATTTATAGCCACACCCATCACCCCAATCATGCAATTCCTGAGAATCACTGATTCCTCCCAGTTCTATAATTCCACCATGTGATGTTTCTTATATGATATATATATATCATATATAACTCCATTCACATAGTTTGAATTCTTCACAGTTAGAGAGCATGCTCTGTAGGATTTCAGTTATGAACATTTGGTTGACATTAATTTTTTGACCTAAGATATATGCTCTCTTAGTGAATATTCCAAGAGCTCTTGAAAAGAATATATATTCTATTGTCAAGTAGAATCCTCAATATATGTTGATTAGTTCCAATTGATTGATGGTATTGTTTAGTTAACTATCTTTGTTGGTTTTCTATTTATTATTTCTAACATTTACTGACAAATGAGTGTTGAAATCCTCAATTGTAGCTGTGCATTTTAATTTTATTTCAGTTCTATCATATATAGTTTCATTCATTTTAAAATCCTATTATTTGCTGCATGCATATTTAGGAATATCATGTCTATTTGTTTAGTTCATCATTTTCTCCAGTAATTTTATTTTCCCTGAGGTCTTCTTAATCTGATATTAACATAGTAACTCCTACTTTTGTATTGATTGAAATTAGCATGGTACATCTTTTTCTATAGTTTACTTTTAACTTAACTATTTTGGGTTTGAAGTGAGATTCTAATAGACAATAATTTGTCCACGTGTTGATATCTATTCTGCCAATTGTGGAGAGCCAGGAACAATCAATCAGGCCCAAGCAGGGGAAGTCCCCAAGAGTAAAACAATAACCAGTGTTAGAGAACTGAGGGAATGGGATGTGCTTTGGCAATAGTTAATGGCATTTTTCTGTTTCTTTCATGCTATTAACTGCAAAATCACAACATGATTTTAGCCTTTATAAGCACAGCTTGAAAACCTCTGGGTGCTGCTCTTTGAATCTTCCTTCTTGGAAGTTTCTGAGGCACTTGTCGGCCAGCTAATAAAGACTCCAAATTGGCTTGCACTTTTGAATTTTGTGGTCTCTCTTTCAGTGCACCCCACAACAACAATCTCTGTCTTTTAATTGGTGTACTATCTTTTATAATTACATAAATGGTTACCTTAGCTATAGGTCTTTATTTGTGTTAAATGTTCCTTCCTTTTAGCCTAGAGTGCTTCCTTTAACATTGCTTCTAGGGTATGTCTAGTCATGATTGATTCCCTCAACATTTCTTTATCTGGTAATATCATAATATTAACTCATTAATGAGAGAAAATCTAACTGAAAGGGATATTATTCGGTAACAATTGTTTTCTTTCAGCTGTTTTTTTGCATGGACAGGTACCAGGAATTGAACCTGGGTGTCCAGCATGTCAGGTGAAGGACTCTGCCTACTGAGCCACCATGCACCACCTCCATTAGCTTTCTAAATTTATTACAACTAATTGACTTCTTGCCTCCATGGTTTCTAATATGAAACCAACATTCAGTCTAATTGAGACCCCTTTGTGCATAGTGCTTCATTTTACTCTTGCTGTCTTCATGACTCTATTCTTATCCTTCAAATTTGAGACTTTGACAATATGACAGAGTATGCGTTCCTTCAAGTTGATCCTATTTTGTGTTCTCTGGGTTTCTTGCATGTGTACAGTCACATTTCTTGCTAAGTTTTGTTGGTTCACGATCATTAATTCCTTGAATATACCTTCTTCCCTTTTTCTTTTACACCTCCTTCTGAACTTCCATACAGCATAGAATCATATGGTGGGTAGTGTTCCAGAGTTCTCTTACAGTATTTTTGTTCTCTATAATTCCTTTATTTTCTGCTCCTCGACTTTTTCAAGCAACATGTCTTTGAGTATTCTGATTCTTTATTCTCTAAATTCCAATACACTCTTGAACCTATCTTGGGAACTTTTTATTTCAGTTGTTGAAGTCTTCAATTTCAATAGTTCTGTTTGTTTTGTTTTAATTCAGGCTTTGAATAAGATACTCATATTCTCATTAATAGTTTTCCTGATATTCTTTAGTGATTTCTCTGAATTTCTTTTCACCTCCTTGAATACTTTTAAGATAATTTTATTAAAATGTTTGTTTTTATATGCACCATCTTGCCATCTCTGATGGTGTTTACTGGATTTTTATCTTTGTCATTTTGATGAGCAAACATTTCCCCTTTGTTTTGTAATTTTTTGTTGCACAATGTGCATTTTAATATGTTAATTCTGGGATTTACTTCCCGTTTTTGCTTGTTTCTTGATTTTGCACCCATTGTTCATGTGGCTGGTATTTTTTTTGTGTATCAGGCATCCTGTCAGGAATTCTACTCAAGGTGTAGGTAAAGTTTATGGTTCTTTCTGTTGTTTTGGAGCCCCTGTTTTGTCCTGGGCTTGTGTTTTTCAGTTGTTTTTGTGTTCCACATATTACAATTTGATTTCCCCCTTATTGTCCCCAGAGTTAAGACCTTCCTGCTCTTCCCGGTGTTTGAAGCAGTTAATTGTTTACACCAGGTCATCCATCTCAATAGATTCTTAGCCTGCTTTTTTTGTAATCTATAGCTGGTTTTGCCTGAAGGACAAATTCTGGGAGGGACATGCAAACTTGCAGAACTTTTCCAAGTCAGTCTTTTCAAGCAAGAACAGTGCTAGGGAATAAAAAACTGGCAAAAATAAATGGTTCTAAACTGTGCTGGGAAGGCAGTCAGAAAGGGTGCCAGGAAATTCTTTCTATCTTGGTTTCCTAAAGATGAACTTTCTTGACCTTCCCAGCAATTGCAGCAGCCCTGAACTAAGCCCTGTGACACTGAAGCAGTGTTACATTTCCAAACCTCCTCATCCAACTTCATGGAAATGTAGTGGGACAATGGCACAGCCCTCAGTGATCAGAATCAGCAAAAGTAAAACATGATTAGCAATAGATTGTTCTCACTCTGAATCTTGGAGAAGTAGAATTTTGCATCCCTTTTGTTACCAGCAATCTAGCAAAGGGAGAGAGCCCATGTTGGCCTACCTTAAGAGTGCCATGGGTATCAGAAATGTCCATAGAGGAAAGAATTTACTCATCTTTATTTTCAGTTGCAAACCTCTTTCTCCTGCTTTTCCCTGGAGAATGTGCTTTATTCCTCTGGCCTTCAAGTTCCAAATAATTCATTCACATGATACTTGCCTATTTAATAGTGTATGGTGGAGAGACTTAATCCTGGAGTTTCCTAGTCATTATTTTCTACAATTCTCCTTATTTCTATTAAACCTTTTCATTATTGCCTACTGAATTATTTCCACAGTAATTCAGTGAATTTAGAAGAGAGGAGCAGGAAAACCAAAGCACAGAAAGCAAACTGCATTGAGTCATGAAATTGGAAAGTGATCTATTGATTTTGAAACTGGAAAAATGATGCAATTCCAAACTCTTGTGAAAAATGAATTTTTCCTAATGGTTTGTATTAAAAGGTTATATGCATTCTGTTTGATGACTACTAAATATTTTGGCGAAATAGCTCTCTTTCTTCTCCTTATTTTTTAACAATACAGCTTTAATCTGCTAGGAATATTATTGTGGTTGACTTGTTTATGTATTTGTCTGGCTTCTCTTTTCAGTGTATTTTTCAAAGTCTCATTGTAATTTATTATGATCGGTCTTTCATAATTTTGGATTACATTTTACTGCTCTTTAAATGAATTTTGAGGGTCATCACATTTTAAAACTTACCTCTTAGCAAGACCTTAGAAATCCAAAGTTGTACCCATTAATAGCAATCATTAAACATTTTCATGACCTCAGAGCAAGAACTGAAAAATACAGCACAAAGTTTCTTCCATCAATCTCTGGGACATATTGTGGCCTCACTATCTCTATTCAAAATCATCTTCATTTTACTTGGTGCATACTTCTATTTTCAATATAGATGAAAATATTATGCATACTATTTGGAATTATACTTTTATTAATTCATAATATATTCTACAGGTAACACCATGATGTTGATTCATATGAACATATGTATGCATGTAAAATTCATATAAATACATGTGTGCATTTATACATATTTCTTACATTTTATTGTAACAAAAGTTACAATGCTGCATGTTATGTGAAGATATATATCTATATTCCTCTTCCAACAATCTGTGTGAGAAATTCATCGTTTGAAATATTTGGGAATATTTTTTATGGTGAAGGGCATGATCACTTTTTGTAATTGTTCATATATGCCTGTAAAGAATCTCTGTGCTGTTTTTGAGGAGTGTAACATGCTGTAGAATATAGACTGCTTTTCAGTCCCAGCTTGAGGTTTGGCTTCTCTGGTCTGGTACCAAATTGAAAGAAAGTATAAGGAGCCACTGATATAGTGGTCATCTTTAAGTATTACCTTCTGCCCTGATGATTTCAAAGTAGTAGCCCTCATATACTAAGTTACACAAATGTGACAATTCTCCAAGTGATTTCACTCATGGGATACCTGATTAGATACAGGCATAATACATCATTAGTTACATAAGATATACTGTATTATGCCCCACAGGGACTTATGAAGGCCATCTCAATAGACTGTTTATAATGAGTAATGTTGCTAGAACTAACACTACTTTAGTTCAATAGATGTATGTTTAAGCCTATTAATTACAGTTTTATCATCTTTGATATCTGTGTTTGTTTTTCTTTGAGTTTTTGGATGATTTGCAGTATTTTATTAAAATGTATAACTATAACTGCTGTTTTACCTCTTGGTTTCTGCCACTGCTGTCTGTTTAGTTTTTTAATTTGAGGCTCTTCTGTTAGCCCCAATTTCCAACATACTGGATTTTTAATTACTGTTCTGTTAGATATATATAATTTGGTGATGGTTTATCTTTTTTCTATCTTAATTTTCTACCAAATGTTTTTCCTTATGGAGACAGAATTTATATTAATTTTTAATTATAATGGAAAAGCAAGAAAATTAAAGAGGCCAAACCAGTGTTATGTATAAGCTCTACATCAGCCATATTCTAAGGTAAAAGCAAGCAACATACTAATCAGTTGTAAAATATTTAGAAGATAAGGAAACAAATAATAAGTAAAATAATTGAAATATGGATTACTCAATCATTAATAATGTACTTCTCCTTAAGTATGTATCTTATCTCATGATATTACTTAAAAATTTAATAAAATGATAACCCTTGGAAAAATATTAAAATTGATCTTTCTATTTAGAGACATGTTTCAGAAATATCCACAGTAGATCACACATTACAGAATCTTTTAATTTATTATTATTTCATTAAGTAGTAAAAGACTTTAGAGTCTCTGCACAGCTCTCCCTTCCCGTAGTGTGAAAGAATGGTCAGATGGACTTCCAGAGAAGATGGCAGCTTAGTAAGGCATGTGGATCTTAGTTCCTCCTCCAGAACAACTACTAAAGAACAAGAAACAGTGAAGAACAGCTCCTGGAGCCACGACAGAGACCAGACACACAATGTACCCCATTCTGGAATGGCTGGACCTGTTAAGAGACTCCACTGTGGTAAGGTCCCCAAGAGGTGCATGCTTCCCTGGGCTACGGCAACTGACGGCTGGAGCCCCTTCCTCCTGCCTTCCCAGGTCAGCTGGGAGCTTCGGATAGGCAGTTCCCCAAGCCACAGTGGCTGGTACCCCTCTACCATGTGCGGCTTTCCGGGCCAGGTGTGAGCCTCAGATTGACAGTTCCCCAAGCCACAGCGGCCAGTAACTGGAGACTCTCCCCCCATGCATGGCTTCCTGGGCGAGCTGGGAGCCTCGAATTGGTGGTTCCCCAAGCCATGGTGGCTGGCAACCACAGCCGCTCCCACACAAGCAGCTTCCTGGGCCAGCTGGGAGCCTTGGATCAGTGGTCCCCCAAGCCATGGCAGCTGGCACCCCTCCCACACAGCTGACTTCCTAGAGGGAAAGGAAAGAGTCTCCAACAGTAGTAGTAGAGATGCACCCCATCCTAACACCAACAGTGGCATTAATGAACAACTTCTGACTACAAAAAATAGACCCACAGCTTAGGCAAAACTGATCAAGGCAGAAGTCGCCTATTGGGCTAACTGAAAAAGAGGAAAGGGGGTGAAACAGAGCCTTCTGTGGCTGTTTCTATGGAAGCTTTATTACCTCTGGGCTCAGCACTGGGACTACACAGGTTGCAACTGCCCCAAACACAGAAACAGCCTGCTTTCAGGGCTCTCTCCCACCTGAATTTTCCCTGTGGGAGGGGTGAAACGCAACTCAGGTGGAATCCCTCACTCAAGGAATTCAGATCCCAGGACCTCACAATTTGAAGCCATTAAAACCAACCTACAACCTTTCCTCTGCCTCCACCACACATCCAGAAGCAAGAGTCTTCCAAAGCTAAGGAGCCACAACATCTTCTGCTGGTGGGACCCACAGACAGAGAAGCACCACATATTGGGCAGGATAACAAAAACAGAGCCCAGAGGTGTCACAGGAAAGGCTTTCAACCTGCTGGGTCCCACATTCAGGGAAATCTGATTAAATGCCCAGATGCCAGTAAAAAATAACAAATCACACCAGAAAAATTGAAGATATGGCCTAGCCAAAGGAACAAACCAATATCTCCAATGAGATACAGGAGCTGAGACAACTAATTCTGAATATACAAACAGAAATGGAAAATCTCTTCAAAAACCAAATCAATAAATTAAGGAAGGACATGAAGAAGGCATGGGATGAAAAAAAAGAAGAAATGAAAAGTCTGAAAAAACAAATCACAGAACTTATGGGAATGAAAGACACATTAGAAGAGATGAAAAAAACAATGGAAATCTACAATGGTAGATTTCAAGTGACAGAGGATAGAATTAGTGAACTGGGGGATGGAACATCTGAAATCCAAAAAGAAACAGAAACTATAGGGAAAAGAATGGAAAAAATTTAGCAAGGGCTCAGGGAATTGAATGATAATATGAAGCACACACATATATGTGTTGTGGGTGTCCCAGAAGGAGAAGAAAAGGGAAAAGGAGGAGAAAAACTAATGGAAGAAATTATCACAGAAAATTTCCCAACTCTTATGAAAGACCTAAAATTACAGATCCAAGAAGTGCAGTGCACCCCAAAGAGTATAGATCCAAATAGTAATTCTCCAAGACACTTACTAGCTAGAATGTCAGAGGTCAAAGAGAAAGAGAGGATCTTGAAAGCAGCAAGAGAAAAACAATCCATCACATACAAGGGTAACCCAATAAGAGTATGTGTAGATTTCTCAGCAGAAACCATGGAATCTAGAAGAGAGTGGTATGATATATTTAAATTACTAAAAGAGAAAACCTGCCAACAAAGACTTCTATATCCAGTAAAATTGTCCTTCAAAAATGAGAGAGGAATTAAAACATTTTCAGACAAAAACTCACTGAGAGAATTTGTGACCAAGAGACCAGTCCTGCAAGAAATACTAAAGGGAGCACTAGAGTCACTTATGAAAAGACAGGAGAGAGAGGTATGGAGAAGAGTGTAGAAATAAGGAAAATTAGATTTGATATATATAATACAAAAGGCAAAATGGTAGAAGAAAGTGTTACCCAAACAGTAATAACACTAAATATTAATGGACTGAATTCCCCAATCAAAAGACATAGACTGGCAGAATGGATTAAAAAAGAGGATCATTCTATATGCTGTCTACAGGAAGCACATCTTAGACCCAAAGATAAACATCAGTTGAAAGTGAAAGGCTGGGAAAAGATATTTCATGCAAATAATAACCAGAAAAGAGCAGGAGTATCTATACTAATATACAACGAATTAGACTTCAAAGGTAAAACATTTAAAAGAGAGAAAGAAGGATACAATCTACTAATAAAAGGAACAATTAAACAAGAAAACATAACAATCATAAATATTTACACACCGAATCATAATGCTCCAAAATACGTGAGGAATACACTGCAATCAGTGAAAAGGCAAATAGACACATCTACCATAATAGGTGGAGACTTCAATTCGCCACTCTCATCAATGGACAGAACATCTGGACAGAGGATCAATAAAAAAACAGAGAATTTGAATATCACAATAAATAAGCTAGACTTAACAGACATATATAGGACATTACACCCCACAACAGCAGGATACACCTTTTTCTCAAGTGCTCATGGATCATTCTCAAAGATAGACCATATGCTGTGTCACAAAACAAGTCTTAACAAATATAAAAAGATTGAAATCATACACAACACTTTCTCAGATCATAAAGGAATGAAGTTGGAAATCAATAATAGGCAGAGTGTCAGAAAATTCACAAATACATGGAGGCTCAACAGCACAATCTTGAACAATGAGTGGGTCAAGGAAGAAATTACAAGAGAAATTAGTAAATATCTCGAGGTGAATGAAAATGAAAACACAACATATCAAAACCTATGGGATGCAGCAAAGGCAGTGCTAACAGAGAAATTTATTGCCCTAAATGCCTATATCAGAAAAGAAGAAAACGTAAAAGTTCGGGAATTAACGGTCCACTTGGAAGAACTGGAGAAAGAACAGCAAACTAACCCCAAAGCAAGCAAAAGGAAAGAAATAACAAAGATTAGAGCAGAAATAAATGAAATTGAGAACATGAAAACAATAGAGAAAATCAATAAGACCAGAAGTTGGTTCTATGAAAAAATCAACAAGATTGATTTGCCCTTAGCAAGATTGACAAAAAGAAGAAGAGAGAGGACACAAATAAATAAGATCAGAAATGGAAGAGGAGACATAACCACTGACCTCACAGAAATAAAGGAGGTAATAACAGGATACTCTGAACAACTTTATGTTAATAAATACAACAATGTAGATGAAATGGACAAGTTCCTAGAAAGGCATGAACAACCAACTTTGACTCAAGAAGAAAGAGATGACTTCAACAAACCAATCACAAGTAAAGAAATTGAATCAGTCATTCAAAATCTTCCCAAAAAGAAAAGTCCAGGACCAGATGGCTTCACATGTGAATTCTTCCAAACATTCTGGAAAGAATTGGTACCAACCCTGCTCAAACTCTTCAAAAAAATCAAAGTGGAGGGAAAGCTACCTAATTCATTCTATGAAGTCAACATCACCCTCATACTAAAACCAGGCAAAGATATTACAAAAAAAGAAAATTACAGACCAATCTCTCTAATGAATGTAGATGCAAAAATCCTCAACAAAATTCTAGCAAATCGAATGCAGCAAAACATTAAAATAATTATACATCATGACCAAGTAGGACTCATCCCAGTTATGCAAGAATGGTTCAACATGAGAAAATCAATTAATGTAATACACCATATCAAAAATCAAAGCAGAAAAATCACATGATCATCTCAATTGATGCCGAGAATGCATCTGACAAGATTCAACATCCTTTCCTGTTGAAAACACTTCAAAAGATAGTAATACAAGGGAACTTCCTTAAAATGATAGAGGGAATATATGAAAAACCCACAGCTAATATCATCCTCAATGGGGAAAAATTGAAAACTTTCCCCCTAAGATCAGGAACAAGACAAGGATGGCCATTATCACCACTATTATTCAACATCGTGTTGGAGGTTCTAGCCAGAAGCAATTAGACAAGAAAAAGAAATACAAGGCATCAAAATTGGAAAGGAAGAAGTAAAACTATCACTGTTTGCAGACGATATGATACTATCCATCAAAAACCCGGAAAAATCCACAACAAAACTACTAGAGTGAATAAATGAGTACAGCACAGTAGCAGGTTTCAAGATCAACATTCAAAAATCTGTAGTGTTTCTATACACTAGCAATGAACAAGCTGAAGGGGAAATCAAGAAAAGAATTCCATTTACAATTGCAACTAAAAGAATAAAATACTTAGGAATAAATTTAACTAAAGAGACAAAAGACCTATACAGAGAAAACTACAAAAAACTGTTAAAGAAATCACAGAAAACCTAAATAGATGGAAGGGCATACCGTGCGTATTCTAATTTAATGTAACATTCCTAGAGGCTTTGCCCTCATTTCTGGTTTTATATTACACTAGTCCTGGACACTTGAAGATTCTGAGTTTCAAGAATGGGGGTTTTCTGGCATGCTAAATGAGCACTGCAACAAACAGGTCTCCTTTTTTCTTAAGGCAGCAGACCTCTCTCTGTGCCTCTTGGTCTCAGTTCATGTAGACTTTTGTAGTCACTTCAAGGGGCCAAGATATATTCATACCAGAAAATCCTTCTAATTTCCACAGCTTTCTCTGTCTATCAGGTTGAGCTTACCCAACAAATGCAGAGTTAAAAAGTTTTGGTTTACTGGTGCCTCAGTGTGAAAAGGGGTATAGAGTCTAATGACTTCATAGAAGCATTCCTGGAAATGGCTAAAGGTTTTGTCTGGCTTTTTCAAGACTTCAGCATTTTTTGATACACTTATTGTTTTTCTGGCTACCTTTTTAATGTCTTTAATGAGTGCATCTTGGTAGAGATTCAAACTATTCCTGCCAGATACAGTGTTTGGGATGGAATTTTGAGCATATTAGGATGCATTCTTCACACCTTCAGGAGCATTTTCTTCTGACCAATTTTAGTAAAGTGAAATTCCTCTGGGATCTTTTGTGTTTAAGAGGGTCATGCAGAGCTGATGACAATACTGCTACATCTTTCAATGGGTGTGTATAATTAACTGGAACATGATGATCATAGCCTAGGACTTCTCAGTTTAGGAGAGTGTGGTTTTTCCAGTTGGTGAGGTCAGAAGTTGAAAAAGTCCTGTAGACAAAGATGGGTTGGACTCCCTGCAACGTGTCTTCTGAATCATAATATAATGGTGCTTAAGCCCCCTAGAGTGGCAGCAGTAAATCTCCAGGTGCTGCACAGTCTATCCTAAATCCTGAGCAAAAGTTCCAGGTTTATGGGATCACTGGAGAGAGTTCGTGTGGAATGGGACCCACCAAGATTGGAAATGATTGTGGAGAACTGGCTGGGGTCCCTGATGAGACAGAGTTCTGAATAGAGGGAGTCAGGGAAGCTGACAGTGCCTCTGGAACAAAATCTGGCTCTTGTGGTATGGGGCTGGGGCTGAGTAAGTTGGAGGCCGTTTATTTTTTTCTTCAGTTGGGAGGACCAGAGGTTTTCCTGGGGTTGAAGACTTAGGGAGACAAGGGAAAAGAGTCTCTGTCTGCAGCAGGAAGGGGGCTGAGGCTCAGACACTCATGCCCTGATTCACAGTCACAGAGAGCTTCTGTCCACAGTGAAGTCAAGGTTAGGGTGTCCATACCATGACACATGCAGTCACATAGATACAGGGCCATGAGTGGAAGATGCACGGGTGGTTTTTCTGCTTATCCATGTGGTTGGGGTGCTTGTCTATTGGTAGTGAAGTGCCTTCTGGGGTTGGAAATTTCATGCCTGTGTGGGTTAACTTCTTTTCAGCAACCACTCTGGGGAGTGGGATGCCCAGTGTGTCCAAGTTGGTCAGTGTGTGTAAGTTGTCCTGTGACAATTTGCCAGATGGCTTGGATATGTTGGGGGTCAAATGACCCCCCAGATTGTCATACAACTCCAAAAGAGGGCCAGTTAAATTGGCCAAATTTGTGCAGATCCAAGGCCTTGAGTTTCACTCACAGTCTCCAGAAAAACCCTTTCTAAAGTATTTAGTGTGGTGTGATAGGAGGGTTTTGTTCTCTGCACCACCCATAGTGATCCTCCTGGAGCACCTGAGGACAATTATGCAAATAAACAAGATGACAATCACTTCATCCATCTCTGACTACTTCCCACAAGGGAGAATTTAAGGCTCTATTGGCATAAGATGTGTTGTTATAAACCCACAGCCCTGACCCTCATGAACTCTCACTTTTGATCAAGGGCACCACCATCCAAGCCATAATGAAACCCCATGGACCCACAGATGTCACACATTTCACAACATGGGTGACACAGCATCAAAGCCTCTGGACAGAGCCATGACTCATTCATGCAGTTTCATACACCAGATATTCAACAATGCTACAAATGTATGACTCCCTTCCAAAAGAAGTGTGTATCTAAGTACCAGGTGTTTCTCCTCCAGCTTCTCTGAAGGTTACTCAGCCTGTTTTATAAAGGAATCAGCCTCCTCTTCTGCCTGAAATGCAGAATCTAACAGTCCTTATAACTGATTGGTGGTGGTCAGTGTCCAGTCATTCTTACCACAATGGGTGAAATTCCAGATCAGTTCTTAGAATCTAGGAAAACTGGTGTCCCATTCCAGTCAGACGACCGTACTGGTGGAAAAGGTTCCAGTGTTGCCATGGGGATGATCAAGGTCAGTCCACAGCTCAGTCCTCCCTGGAAATGGGAAGGGAACACAAGGTTGCCTCTTCCTTAGGGGGCAGAGTTTCCGGGCCCATGCACCAGAAATAAAATAGTGAAAATTCCATTTTCCCAAGAAAGCATCTAAGCCTCTGAAGAGTGGCCAAAACTTTATTGCCAGCAGATTCAGTAGACTTCCATCCAAATTCTGAGCCCCGAATATTCTTGGTTTCCAGATTATATTGTCTAGCAAGTAAGATGAAAGTCACTACGGGAACAGGTGATAAAGCAAAGGAATTTCTTTTGTCTGAGATGGGAAACGTGCAGAGAACATCTTTTCTGTGGATGCGGTCTGAGGCAGGGTCTGTGGGTGTGACCTGAGGCAGGATCTGCAGATGTGGCCAGTGGCAAACTTATGCTGCAGATATTTTATTTTACTCCTCACTTTTTTCATGCTTTAGGAGTACATAATTTCTTACTCAAATTCATAAGTTGATGTGTAGGCATATACATAAATTCATAAAGTTATGTGAGAATAATACTGAGGCTATATAAAATGCACATAAAGTTATATAAAAATGCTCAGGTTAAACTTGTGAATTGCCTCACTTGCACAGCATTAACATGTCCTAGATGCCTCTGAATTGTACATTTTAAATTGCTTGTTTGTTATGTGAATTTTACAAATTTGTGACCTTCAGGTGAGGATATGCTTGCCCTGAGTAAAATTCATGCATGAACAGGAATTAGTTTTTGATGTTCAAAGCAATATTATGATTTTTCAATAGGTATTCTTGCATGCTGTTTAACTACTTAAAATGAAATTTGTGCAGGACATAAATTATTAGTTGGTCAAAGAGCTATGTCAGAGACCATTTACATATTTCTTGTAATTCATTAATGTCCATTGAAAGTAAATTTCTCTCGTACAAAAGTCAAAGTCCAAATCTGAACTTAGTTTAATTTTGTGTATTTCCATAGAAAAGTGTAATCATAAGTTACCTCATCATTTTGTGTATGTCTATTTACTGTAATAATCAATATGCTAAATGGTGAGGAACTATTTTCAATTTATTTTCTCTTTCTCTACTTCCAAATTTGAAAATATATTCATGCATCCAATTAAATTTTACCCTGATGATATACCCCAAATGGGGAATAAGCCTAATAACTATCAACTTTATACATTGTTTGGATTTTTGTTCAGATTTATTAACTTATTTTTCCTGGTGCAATATATCAACTCACCCTAATAAGTCACATACATCTTTTTAATCTCTTTTCAATGTGAATCATTCCCGAATTTCATTTGTAAACCTCCCAGCTTGGCACATAAAGATATTCCCACATTTCATATGCCACAGCACTTCATACCTGTCAAATCCCTGCTGTAATCAAGTCACTAACACATTTCCCTAATGCTTACCAAAAGTCACTAATATTTATTGGGGGACTTCTGAAGGGGAAAGCAATAGAGAGATAATTCCCTGAAACAGACAAGAACAGACAGAAAAAAAGCTAAGTGCAAAATATATGACTAAATTCTGATCTACTTATTGAAGTGAGCACACAAAATGCTGGAGTAACATGTCCCTAGCTTGGAGAGGGGATTCATATAACATGTTTTTTCTCCATGTCTTTCAGGGTTAAAGTGCAGTCAGTCTCCAAAGCATGTAGTAGAGAAAGGAGTTTCTGGATAAAACTGAAATATAAGCTTTCACTGTCTCCACAAAGAGCACAAATCACTCAGGATACCAAAGACATGATGCAATTGTAGAAAAATGACACATTTCCTACATAATAACATCCAGAATCTTAAAAGGCTAAATGCTTCAAAACTTTAGCAATAGGGTAGATTTGGTCTCTGAATATTTTAATACCATTGTAGTGACATTAATTTTTTTTAATTTCATGAAATCACATACACTTTAATTTTCATATGTAACTGATAAGAGGAGATAAACTATAATGCTTTTGGGGCGGGCCGCGGTGGCTTAGCAGGCAAAGTGCTTGCCTGCCATGCCGGAGGACCTTGGTTCGATTCCCGGCCCCAGCCCATGTAAAAAACAAACAAACAAACAAAATACAATAAAACAAGAAAATGTTTAAAGATGTTTCCCTTTCTTCCTCCCTTCCTTCCTTCCATCCTTCCTTCCTTCTCTCTGTCTTTCCTTCCCTTCCTCCCTCTCTCTTTAAAAAAAAAAAAACTATAATGCTTTTAAGATTCTTTTCAAACCAATCATCATTGAAAGAAATATACCTGTATATTTTATAATAGATCACTATTCAGTAATAGGGTTTTGGGGATGCTGGGAAACAGTAATAGGGCTTTGGGGATGCTGGGAAAAGACATGGTGTTTTTAAAATAATTTACTTTGAAATAATATCAGACATTTAAAAAATTTCAATATGGGTACAAAGAACTCTTAATCTCTTTACTGAGATTCTTCACTTGTTATAATTTTACCATGTTTGGTCACTAGCAAATATTTCATAAAAATACTCCTTATACTCCTATATGTGATATGACATCCAGGGATGAATGTCTCATGGGTGATGTGGGAGAGAACTCCCTGGGATGAAACCAGACCTGACAGTATGGGATCAAAAAGTACATTCTGACCAAAAGGGGGAAAAGGAGTATAATTAATAAAGTACCAGTGACAGAGAGAGCTCAAATAGAGTCAAGAGGCCATTCTGCAGTGTGCTCTTACATAAACTCCAGGTAGACTTTACTTTCTGTTATGACATGTGAACCCCAAACCAGGACCATTCCAACCAATTTTAAAGAACACCTATGACAATATATAAAATTCCACAAGGGTTACAGACACTAAATAACTGCCAAAACATACAGCCCCCAGATGGGTCCCTGGTCCAGATAAGTCCTGAAACCCAGCCCAGCCTCTCCAGAATATCAGATAGTTTCATCTCCCTTCCCCATATTAGTGACAGACACTTTCAATAGCAAAAATTAAGAGTTGCCATAGCCTAAACAACCCAAATGAGAGGTATCGAAAGATCAAAGGTGATGGTAGATTATGAAAATTATTAAGATAGTATTTAATGAATGAATATGAATGCTTCATCATTAAACTGCTATCTCTTTTAGTCTCCAGTATTTTAGAGCACCCAGAAGTAACCACCTAAAATTGTGAAATTGTAAATACCCATGCCAAAGTCTGAAATATGTTTTTTTAACTAATGGTGATTCTGTGCTTTGAAACTTATAGCTCTTTTTTTGTGAATATGTTATGGTTCACAAAAAGAAGGAAAAATGTCAATTTTGATGATAAAAATGTATTTTAGCCCTCTACTTCCCATGTTCTGGAGCAGCTAGAAGGCAAAATATGAGAGGATTATATGATAGGCCATAGCAAACTCTGTGATCTGTCCTGTAACCACTTTTGAAGAGTGCTTTGAAAACCACTGCTTTTTTATTTCTGTACTTTATATATATGCACAAAGAAGAAGGTTAAAAAATACTCCAAATTTATCTGCAAAACAAAGACATACTTCTAGAAAACTTCAAATCAGATATCAACTTTGCTTCAATGCTATAAACCCATGCACAAAACCCTTCAACTTTTACTAACTATTCCATCCCTCACAAATTGTCCCAAACATATCTATTTTTTCCATTCAAATTCAATATGGAACTCCTCCTGTGGTTCTTACATTTTCACATCTTTGACAAATTGGAGGAGAACATATGACCCCAACCTTCAACTGCCCAGTGTTCGTTTTTGAGATTTAGATCCTACATTCACAGTAGAAACTTAGTTTGAAGCTGTGCTTTACCACTGCAATCCATCAAGAGAGATTGGAAATCAACTTTCCTCACCGATTGGTAATGTGAAATTGATAAACTGATTAAATTTCTTCATGTTGCATTTCTTCATATGCAAAAACACACTTTCACTTTGTAATGTGACATTTTATGAAGTCATGCTTTGAGATTATATCAATACTGTGGTCTCCATTCATCCTCCATCCAAAATCTTCTAAACCCAGTCAATCAACACACTAATGGTTGTGAACTGGTCATTTTTTTTTCATTTCAAGCAGTACTCCTTTATTTTATTTATCTTTCTGTCTTACAAAGAGTTTCCTTGCTCACTGATCTTGATATAGCACTCACAATTCATGTTTTTTATTTTATTAATGTTTTTTCATCTGTTATTTATTTTGCAAATAAATTTCTCGTTTGTTATTTATTTTCTCATCTATTATTTAAATGGTACTAGATTGCACCAGTGGGATCTCCTATAAGATACTTCATGTGAGACCCGAAGTAAATCACCTGTACTTAGTCTAGGTGGGATTCAAGGAGAGTGGATTAAATTATATTGATTTCATTTTCCAATTTACATCAAATGATACAGGCTTCATTTCTTTCATTAATACTTGTTGGCATCCATTTTTGAATATTAAATACTTTCCAGTGCTCTTCTAAATTTTCTCTTAGTATACCTCTTTACCCCTTACATCAATGCATCCTAAACCTAAAAGGCTTAATTAGACAGAGATATCTCATTATGTCATTGTTCTTTAACTTTGTCAATGCATACACACTGTTCTAGAAGGAGGGCCATAAAGCTTAAAATTGTCTTCAGAAGCTGAATGTTTTTTGTCACTCTTTGCCATCCAGTCCACCTCAACTACCTACGTTCCATACCACTCTCAGTTTGTGTAAAGAGAATCCTGTTGTTATTGGGATTTTGTGCATTTTCCCATTCCATTCAGCTTGTACACAAAGAAAATTTTCTAGTACTTTTCCTAGTTGAATACTTCATGTTTCACCAAACATATCTGTTGTTTCCAAGAATATTATCCCACCTCAAAAAGTGAAGTCCTTCCATACTATGTAAATGAGTTAACTTTTTTTTTACTTTAAATGATCTTTTGTAAACTTAGCTTAAACATCACAGGGCAGAAAGTTGAGCATCTTGTTTGTCTCTATATTTTTATTGACTAATACAGACATGACTAAAGAGATTACAAATTCCCTTAAAGTGTTGCATAATAGATAAGCTAGAAAGAAAAAGGGTAACATAAAACTATGAATAATATACTAAGTAGAATACATGATTAAAATACATAATTTTTAAAGACATACAGTAATTTTTTTCAAAAATGGATCTTAGGAGTAAATATTATAAAGTAGGAAATTTATGTTTCTAGGAACCAACACATGTTGTCAAAGAAAGCTAACCTGTTAAGACTAATGTTTGTAGTGTTTTCTTAAAACCCATTTTTATTCTGTAAGGTAAATAGAAATGTCACCACTTTTGTTACTAACTTTAGTGAATTGTTTTTTTTTTCTTTTATTCTTTGTCCAGTTACAGGAGTTTCCGTTTTGATGATTTTGTTGATTCGATTGCTTTTCATTTTGCTAAATCATCTCTGCTCTAGATTTCCATCATTCCACCATATTAGGATTTAGTTTGCTCTTTTTCTATTTCTTTAAGATGTGAATTCTGGTATTAATTAAAAATTGTTTCTTTTTCTTCTATTTTAAACTTTTTTATTTTATAGTATAGCATATATACAAAGCAAAGAAATAAAAACCAATAGTTTTCAAAGTACTCTTCAATAAGTAGTTACAGGACAGATCCCAGATTGTGTCATGGGCTAACATATGACACTGTTGTATTTTTCCTTCTAGCTGCTCCATAGTAATATAGGACTTAAATATTCTTTTAACATCACAATCAACATCTTTCCTTTTTTGTGAAAAATAAAATAAATACAAAAATGCTCTAAATTTCAATGCACAGTACCACAATTAGCTATAGAAAATATTTCAGAGTTTTACATGGGCTAAAATTCCACAATTTTAGGTTTTAAATTCTAGATGCTCTAAAATATTGGAGACTAAAATAAATAATTTAATGATTTAGAATTCATATTCATTTGTTAAATCCTATCTTCTCTGTATAACTCCACCATCAACTTACATCTTTCTGTCCTATCTTTTGGGGTGTTTGGTCTGTGGCAATTCTAAATTTTTGCTATTTAAAGGCTGTGTCCTTAAAATGGGTAGGGATATTGAACAATCTGATATTCTGGGGAGGCTGGACAGGGTTTCATGACTTATCTGATCCAGAGACCCCTCTGGAGGTTGTAGGTTTCTGGAAAGTTACTCTATTGCATGGAACCCTTGTGGAATCTTATACATTGCCTTAGGTATTCTTCAGGATTGGCTGGAATGGTCTTGATTAGGGGTTGACAGATTATGATAGGTAGCAAGGCCTAACTGAAGTTTCCATAAAAGCAACTCTCAAATATACTTGAACTCTCTCTTTCATTGATACTAAATTAGTTACTCTTCTTTCCCCATTTTTGGCCAGGATGGAAATGTTGATCCCTTGGTGCCAGTTCTGGATTCACCCCTGGGAGTCATCTCCCATTTCACCAGGAAAACTTTCATCCTGGATGCCATGTCCCATATAGGGTGGAGGGCAATGATTTCACTTGCAGAGTTGGGCTTACAGAAAGTGAGACGACATATGAACAGCAAAAAAGGTGTTAGAGCATATAAGGTGTAAGATCAATGTCACCATCTTTATGCCACTACCATGCTGTTTTGACAGCTGTGGCTTAATAATAACTTTTTCACAAATTTGGTTGAAGTGCAGAAGCATTTGATTTTGAGGACTTCCTTAAATAAAAGAATATTGAGTTCTTTCTTATGAATATTCTTATGAATGTTATGTAGTTTTCTTTGTACAAGTCCTTCATGTCCCTACTTCAGTTCAATCTTAAGTACTTCATTCAATTATTTGCTATTTTGAATGAAATTTTTTCCTTAATTGACTCCTCATCTAGGCCATTACTTCTGTATAGAAATATCATTGATTTTTGTACATTAATTTTATATCCTGCCACATTGCTCTTTTTCTTTATTACCTCAAGAAAGTTTTCTGTAGATTTCTCAGGAACTACCAAGTATAGTTTCATATCACCTGCAAATAATGGAAGTTTTAATTATTTCTTTCCAACTTGAATGCCTTTTAATTCTTTGTCTTACCTAATTGTTGTACTTAGAACTTCTAACACAATGTTGAATGATAATAATAAATAGGATATCTTTGTTTTGTTCCTGATCTTAGGAGAAATGTCTCGGTCCCTGTCCATTGAAAATGATCCTCTCTAACGGTTTTTCATATTGGCCATATTGAGGTAGTTACATTTGATTAATATATTTTGGAGTGTTTTTATGAGAAAAGGATGTTGAACTTTTGTAGCTTCAGTCAAGATGGTCATGTGATTTTTTCCCTTTCTGTTTGTTAATGTGCTGTATTATATTAATTGGTTTACTTGCACCAAACCATCTTTGCATTCCTTATATAAACTTCACTTGGTCATGATGCATAATTCTTTCAATGTGTTGTTGGATTTGATTTGCTGATATTTTATTGAGAATTTTTGCATCTATGTTCATTAGGGGGGGATGGCTTGCAGTTTTCCTTTCTTCTAGCATCCTTACCAGGTTTTGGTATTAAAATGATTTCAGCTTCTTAAAATAAATTAGAAAGAGTTCCTTTTTCTTCAATTTTGGGGAAAAATTTGAGCGGGGATGGTGTTAGTTCTTTTTGTAATATTTGATAAAATCCCCCTGTGAAGCCATCTAGCCCTGAGCTTTTCTTTGTAGGAAGATTTAAGAGGACTGATTGAATCTCTTTATGTGTGATTGGTTTGTTATGACCTTCTATTTCTTCCTGAGTCAGTGTAACTTGTTCGTGTGTCTCCAGGAAACTGTCCAAATCATCTAGGTTATCTGGTTAGTTAGCGTATAGTTGTTCATATATTCTTTCATGATTTATGTTATTTCTTCAGCTTCTGTTGTAAACACCCCTTTCACTTCTGATTTTGTTTATTTCCATTTTCTCTCTTTTTTCTTTGTCAGTCTTGGTATTTTATTGATTTTTCTCAAAGAACCAACTTTTAGTTTTAGTGATTGTTTCTATTATGCTTTTGTTATCCCATTCATTTATCTCTGCTTTGATCTTTGCTATTTCTCTTCTATATGTTTTAGGATAGTTTGTTGAACATTCTCAAGTTCCTCCAGGTGTGGAATAATCCTTGATTATTGCTCTTTCTTGCTTTTTAAATATAGTCATTTAGGGCAATAAATTTCCCTCTCAGCACAGCCTTGGCTGCATTCCATAAATTCTGGTAAGTTGTATTCTCATTTTCAGTCATCTCCAGATTAGCCACAGATTTCTCTAGCAATTTCTTCTTTGACCCACTGGTTTTTCAAGAATGTGTTTAATCTTCACATATTTGCAAATGGTGGTTCTTGAGATCCAGCTTCATCCCCTTGTGATCAGAGAGGTTTTGAATAATTTCAATGTTTTTAAATTTGCACTTTTCTCTTTTGTCTCCCAGCATATGATTTATCCTGGACAATGTTCCTTAAGCACTAGAGAAGAATGCATATCTTTAGGGGTGCAATGGCCTTTATATGTCTGTTAAGTTTAATTTATTTATCAAGTTATTTAACTTATCTATTTCCCTGTTGATTTTCTGACTGGTTTTCTATCTATGGAACAGAGTGGTGTTTTAAAGTCTCCTTCTATTATTACTATTATTGTTGAAGCATCTAATGCTCCCTTCAGTTTTGCCAATGTCTGTCTAATGTACCTTTGAGCTCTTTGGGAGCATGGACATTTGTGATTGTTATATCTTCTTGGTGAATTGGCCCTTTAATTAGTATATGGTGTCCTTTGTCTCTTTGGATATCTTTCCATTAAAACTTTATTTTGCCCAATGTTAGCATCATTATCCCTGTTTGCTTTTGGTTACCACTTAAGGGGAAGTCTTTTTCCATCCTTTAATTTTCAATCTATTTGTATCCTTGTGTTTATGATTCTCTTGTAAGCAGCAGATAGCTGTATTATTTCTTAATCCATTTTCCCAACTGGTATCTTTTAAAGGGTAAATTTAGTCCATTACTATTCAAAGTTATTACTGTAAAGGCCTTTCTTGCATCCACCATTTTATTTTTTAATTTTATTTGTCAGATCTATGTATTCTTTCCCCTTTTTCTCTCCAAATTCTTTAAATTACCCTTAGTGGTATTCTTCAATTCTGTGCCCTACTCCATACCTCCTCTCTTGTCTTCTTTTCTCAGCTGACAGAACTCCCTTTAGTTCTTTTAGGTCACATCTCTTGTTGACAATTTTTTCAGGAATTCTTTTTCTGTGAAAACTTTAAACTCTCATTCAGTTTTGAAGGACGATTTGGCTACATATAGAATTCTTGGCTGGAAGTTTTCCTTTTTCATGATCTTGAATATATCAAACCCATGTCTTCTTGCCTCCAGGGCACTAGTTGAGTAGTATGAACTCAGTTTTATTTGGTTTCCCTTGTATATAGGAGATTGTATTTTGCTTATTTCTTTCAGAATTTTCTGCTTCTTTTCAAAATTTGACAGATGATTAGTTTGTGTCTTGGGGAAGACCTATTTAGTTTTTGTGGTAATTGGATTCATTGTCAATTTAGTCAGGTGAAGTTGCCTAGTTCTGTTGCTGTGGCCAAGGGCCAATGGTATGTGAACCTCATCTGTTGCTGATTTACATCTGCAGTTGTATGGGAGGCATGCCTGCTGCAATGAAGGATGTTTGACTTGATTGGCTGGTGCTTAAATGAGTGATTCAGTGTAGCACAGCCTAAGCGTCTTGGCATTCCTTACCTCAGCACTGGTAGCTCAGGCCAGGCCTTTGGAGATGCAGAAAGGAATCACACCAGGGAAAGTTGTTGGAACCCAGGGGCCTGGAGAGATAGCCAGAAGAGACAATCCTGTGCCTTCCCACATAAGAAAGAGCCTCAATGGAAATTTAGCTGCCTTTCCCCTGAAGAACTAACAAGATAAATCCCCTTTTATTAAAATTCAATCTATCTCTGGTGTGTTGCATTCTGGCAGCTAGCAAACTAGAAGAGTTTTATTCTGTTTTGAATTCATTGGTCTTCTTTGAGTTTTATGTTACTATTCTTTGTGAGGGTTGGGGAGTTTTCCCCCATTATATCCTCAACTACAGTTCCTAGCCCTTTTCTTCTCTTTCTTCTTCTAGGACACCAAATATTCTTATATTTTCATGATTTGCTTTCTCTTTCATTTACCTGAGATCAAATTCAATTTTTTCCATTTTTTTGCCATTTGCTGTTTTGAGGCTTTAAAGTCAGTTTTTCTGTGCTATGTTTCACTTATTCTTTTTTCTGTCTCTTCAAATCTGGTGTGGTGTGCCTCTAGGAAGGTATTTATTTAGTCACAAGTGTCTTTAATGTCTGTGATATCTGTACTATTCTACTGTCTTCTTGATTTCCTCTATGTCATTTGCTATCCCACTAAATTTATTATGCAGAGTTGTACGAATATCTTTGACTAGTTGTTCCAATGTCTGTGCCTTCTCTGGTGTTTTAACTTGATTAATCAGAACAATGCCTGCCTACATTGTGATAGGCTTAGTGACGTTCATCTGTCTTCATGACATTGGGAGCTGATTTCATAGTCTAAGGATGTGTGTTTGTGGGCTGATTGTACAGAAGGGAGCAAGGTACAGGGTGGGCACCCAGTGTAGTGATTTGTTTCAGGGCATGTGTAGGCACAGGTTGGGGATGTTAAGCTTATTCTTATTAATGTGGGAGCCCAGTGGCCAGGGAGTATGCAACTGTTTGAGTGTGCCAGTCTGGAGTGCATAACTGCTATGTCAGATGGTCTAAGGCACAGGGCCCTTTGTGCGTATGCATAGAGATGTGGTAGCAGGCCATCATTATGCTTTCATGGACTGGGGCCTGATATGACTGAGATGTGCAGTCCAGCACTTTCTCATACCTGGGATGCATGGCTAAGGGACACGAACATGCACATTTCTAGGACATGCCAAAGGCTGAATGATGCAATTGGGGACTCATGCATATATGTGAGTATAGCAGTACCATAAACTGATGTGCAGAGCTCAGGGAATGTGGAGTGTGCTGTGAAAGACTGTGGGCAGTGAGGCAGTGGTAATCTGGGTTTGGAGGTTAGTGTCTGCAGACTGATGGCAACAGCCTGCAGGGAACAGGGAGAGGGAAGTAGTGCTCTGAATTGGTGCAGGAAAGGTGGATTGGGCTGCATATTGGGTAGGGATGTGGGCCAGGTATATGAACTAGGGGATGGTTGGGTGGTGGCACCTGGAGCCCAGGGAAAGGTAGTGGGTAATGTAGCTCTCCTGCATGTGTGTGGGGTGAGTCATGATCATAAGACCTGGATGGTGCAGGAAGCATGCCCAAGGAACATGGTTTGATTTACTTGCTATTTCTCAGCTTCTGCCCATGTACTTCCATGAGCTTCATGCCACCATGCCAGGCTGCATATTTCAGCTTCTCAGATCCTCAGCCTCTGCAACTAAGGCTGTTCTATGCACAGAAGGCTCTCCCATGTCAGCCACACTCCTGAATCACACTCTCAAACAATCTCCTGCCCCTTCACTAACTGTTCCTTGGAGGAGGGCTAATCTTGAACTACCCTATGCAGCCATCTTTCTGGAAGTCTGTCGATCTTTTTAAACACAGGCATTTAGGGCTCATTTCTCTATTAGCAAGGTCTTAAATTCAACCTATAAGTTATGTTTTCCTTTTTGTATATCTACAAGTATTCTCAAATATCATGGATGATTTCATCTATGATCATTTTGTTGAGTGAGTGTCTTGTTCAATTTCCACATATTTGTGTAATTTCACAATTTCCCTTTTGTTATCAATTTCTAGTTTCATTTCACTTTCATTCACCATCAAAGGAGATGCTTATGTTTTCAATGGACATTAGATGAATGTATATTCTGCTGGAACTTGTAGATTTGTAGTGTTGTTCAAGCCCTCACCTCTCTAGCTTTTATATTCATTTGTTGAAATGAGAAATTGGACTTCCTGACTATTATGATAGAACTGTGTACCATAATAGTCATATGTGTAGTCAAATATATATATATATATATATATATACACACACACATATGCATGTGTATATATATATACATATATCTCCTCCATATATTTTCATGTGCTGTTTCTTGCATATATGTTTATAATTTTTATGTGTTCTTGATATGTTGGTATATATATAACATAGGTTTTGTTTTTCCTAACTATGGTTGTTTTAATTTTGTCTATTATTCCAGTGTGCCTATTTTGTTTTTTAGTTGCCATTTGTATGAATTATCCCAGTATTGTTTTCCATCCTTTTGCTTTCAACATTTGTGGGCCTTTGGATGTGAAGTGGTTTTCTCACAGACAAGAAATTGTTACATCAAGTTTTATTCATTATGTGAAGCTCTGTTCTAGTCAAATAATTACTTTAAATGAGAAATTATTAAAAATAAATAACGAGAGCAAAGCTTGGCATAATGGATAAAATCACTTACAATGAAAAACTTACATTTTCCTTTTTTTCTTAACATAGGCTGGCAGTGGGGAGCAAACCCAGGTCTCCAGAATGGCAGGTGAGAATTCTGCCACTGAGCCACTGTGGCTTGCCTTCTATTTGCATTTCTTTTATTAAATACCCTATGATTTTTTTCATGTACCATTTTAATTCCCTTCTCATTTCACTTTTTTCTTGAACATTACTGAAATAATTTCTAAATTACAGAGCAACTTCAAAAAATAAAGAATACCAAAGTACAACACTTTCTTGTATCCTTATATAGCATTTTTAATATTTTACCATATTTACCATTCATTATTTGATCCTTTATGGCTTCCTCCTTCCTAAATATTTGAAAGTAGATTGGACAAACCATTGTCCTGGCATACAATACTGATATGTAAATATTCTTAGAACTAGGACTATAGTTTCTATATTTAACAGCATTTTGTATAACAAGTTAAACACATTTAATATTGTTACATGGCATATTCTTTCTTCCAATTTGTCTATATACCCAAAAAGGTTTTTTTCAAGTCCTTTCTCTATTTTTAAATCCAATATGAACACATATGTTACATTTTACTGACCTTGATTTTTTTCATATCAATTTGCAGTTGTGGAAACATATGTACTACATACACATTACCATCTCAAACACTTCTAAGAATAGCATTCACTGGGATTAATTATATTGAAGTGCTTGTCTGTGAAAACTACTATACATTTCCAGAACTTTCCATTCACTCTAAACAGAATCCCTGTATCCATTGTGCATTAATTTGCTGTTGCCCATCTATCCTGCAACTGGTACACTCTAGTCTATTTTCTTTCTCTCAACTTGTTATTTCAGTTATTTTCAATGAATAAAATCATACAATATGACTCTATGACCCGATATTTCCTTCAGTATGATATCTTTTAGTTCAGCTCATTGTAGCATGTGTCAGGACTTCATTCTTCAGCTGCATTATGTTCCATTGTATAGATATATCACAGATTTTATCTCTTCTGCTGGTATATCCTTGGGTTGCTTCCATCTTTTGGCTGTTATAAAAATTTGCTATAAGTACTGCTGTAGAACTATCTGTTTGAGTTCTGCTCATTCATTCTTTGGGGAATATACCTATAAGTAGAATGTCTGGTCAGATGACAGTAGTATGTTTAACTATTTGAGGAACATCCAAACTCTTTCATATAGTGGTTGCATCGTTTTATATTCCCACCAGAAATGAACTGATTTTGAATTCACTGTTCTATTGTGTGTATTTTATTTTTTGAATACTAGCCTTTCTCAGGAGTGTGAGGTCTTTATGTCATTGTGATTTTGAAAAACTTGTGCTTGTGAAAACTACTCACAATGTCCCATTTAAATGCTTTCAAGTGGACATCTCAATTGGATCAATTGCATTCATGATATTGTGCTCTCACTAATATCCAGTTTTGCAACTTGTTCTTCCCCTCACACAGAAACTCCTTACCCATTAAACAATAATTCCTTGTCTCTATCCATCCCTCTGACATCAGCAACTACACAAATTGGCAACATAGTAGCCTTTGGCCACTATGAAATTTCCTCCCTTTAGTTATTTTGTATAAACAAATTGATACAATATTTGTCATTTTGTTTTTGCTTATTTTATGAGAATGCTTTCTTCATGGTTCATGCATGTTATATATAGTATTATTGTAACTTCATTCACTATTACAGATGAATAATATTTCATTGTATGAATACCACTTTTTTTACTAATTATTACTGGACATTGGTTCTTTCCACATTTCATCTACTTTGAACAATGTGTTGTAAACAATGGCATACCATATTTATTAGTGTCCTTGCCTTCAGCTCTTCTGAGTGTATACCAAAAAGTGGGATTGGTAGGTTATATGAGAATTATATTTCATTGCTCTTTGGAACTGCTGAATTGGTTTCCACAGTGTCTGGACAATGCCACTAAGAAGAATATCAGGATTTCTATTTCTCTGTATTTTTATCAAAGCTTACTATTTTGACTTGGTTATTAATAGCCAAGTAGATGATGAAAATGGCATCTCATTTTGCTTTTGATTTGTATTTCTCTGATAGCCAATGATGAATATCTTTTCATGTGCTGTTTGTATTTTCTTTGGAGAAATTTAATTATATCACTAGTGAATCTATACTGCCCTAGATGTAGCTCTATTGGGATTTTTTTACCTGATGCAATACTTAATTGTTCTCAGTCTTTTGAGATAATATTTCTTATTGAGCCAGTTTAGTTATTTTATGTGTTTCTGGGAATTTATCCATATCTCCTGTTACCTAATTTGTTGCTTACAATCTTTGTAATATCCTCTTAAAATCCCTTTTATTTCTCTACAGCTAGAAGTAATGTTATCCTTTTCAGTTTAACTGATTTTTGTCATATGCATCCTCTTTTCCCTTTCTTTCTAATATTTCTCATAAGTCTGAGTATTTTTTATTTTTATTTTTATTCATCTTAAGAGATTTCCAAATTTCATGGTGATTTCTTCTCTGCCACAATGGTTTCTTTTGAATGCATTGTTTAACTTACACATATGTGCACATTTGCACACCCTCCTGTTATTGATAATAAATTTCATTTCATCTTGTTCAGATAGGGTTCCTTATATGATTTCAATCTTTTAAAATGTATTGAGACTTGTATTCCAATATGTTTGTGATAGAAAATACAGTCTATCCTGGATACTGATCCTATGCACTTGAGAAAAATGGTTTTTCTGTTGTTTTCAAACATATTTGTGTTACATGTTTCTCACACTCTCCATTTCTGTATAGATTATATAAAACCATATGTGTCTGCTACATCTACCTTGAACATAATATGATTCAACTCATCTATGTCTTTTGGCCTTCAGTGTAGATGTGCAAGCCATTATTTAAAGCAATATCATAATGTCTTCTACAATTAATATAGAATCACCTATTTTTCCCATCAATCTGTGAATCCCAACTCTGTTTTGGTTTCAATAGTCATGGACAATTATTCCATCCTTTCACTTTTAACTTATTTGTATCTTTGAATTTAAGATGTGTCACTGTCAAGAAGAATAGAGTTCTCCTTTCCATATCACACGGATTAGAGGAGTAAGTGATGCCCCCACAATATGGAAAATCAGCTTTAAATTGTTTGGCCCTACCCTCCTACCAAAGAAGTCTGAATTTTTTTTCTTTTCAGTTTACAATAACTTATTGGTGTTAAGATAACACATATTCATGTTATATAATACTACACATAAATTTTAGGCATTTCTGAGTTGCCAAACTTTTTTTGTTTTCTGGCAGCTTTCTTGTGTCACCTGAAGTTTCTGAAAACCTCAACAAAAATCCCATTTAATTTGTCATATTAACCTATGATCTGTTGACCATATGATGTAGAAATTCATGATGTGGAAGATATAACTATAATTTGGGCTTGAGAAATTTAAGACATTTACTTTAAACATAAAGTTGATAGTTCAGGAATTTTACCATTTTGGTATTTTGTTTTCTAAGTCATACATTTTTTGTACCTCAATTATTTAATTGCTTCCTCCATTTTAATTTAGTTGATCTTTTTAATGAATTACTCCAGGAACACTAGGAACACTTCTCATATCCTTTTTTTATGTTTTTCTGATATTTTTGTGGTTACAGTGGAATTTAAATTAACATCCTGAATATATTAATGCCTTTAGATTTGATATCACCTTTTACTTTAATATCAACGACAAACCTTGTTCCTGCTCTGCTCTAGTCTTCTTTCTTTATAAAGTTCTTGTCACAAGTTATGTATTTATTCCTTCTGAGTCTGAAACCATACATTTGTCATTACTTTAACACAGTTGCATGTTATATTCTACATGTGGTGTTACATATACAAATAAAATAAAATAGTACTGGAGTTTATAATTACCAACATAATTACCTTGTTGGAGATCTGTATAGTGCTGCTTTGAACAGCTGTCCTGTGCCCTTTTCTTTCAGTCTTAAGAACTCACTTTAATCTTGCTGGTAGGGCAGAGTAATTGATGATACATACTCAGCTTTTGTTTATCTGAGAATATCTTAATCCCTCCCTCAGTTTGAAGGAGACCTTCTCTGGATATAAAGAGGCTTGCTTAGTAATTATTTCTTCAGTACTTTATAGATATTTCTTCCCATTGCTTTACTGTATACAAGGTTTATTTCTTTTATTTTTAAAGCTGTTTTATTGAGTTATATTCACACATCATATTGATGTATAGTCATATACCACACAATTCATCCAAAGGACACAATCAATCAAGAATTGTGCCTTCATCATCACAATCAATTTTAGGACATTTTCATTTCTCCCCAAAGAAATTATCATATACCTTATAGCCCTGTATTAATGAAAATTAGCACTGGTGTTGTGCCTAATTTACAGTTGGTGAATATGATTAAATTACTGTTGTCAGTTGTGTTGCTTTAGATATAGTTTTTACCATCGTCCCATTATTAGCATCTTGCAATAATGACATACACTTGTCCTAATTCATGAAAGAACATTCTTATCTTTTCACTGCTAACCATTATCATTTGTTTTAACTAACTTCCCTTTTAATGATACATATGACCCAAAGTTCCACTTTTAACCACAATCATGTAATTCAGCAGTGTTAACCAGACTTAGATTAGTGTGGTTCCATCACCTTTTAATCATTTCAAGTATTATGAATCAATGAAATTAAAAGTTCTAAAAAAGTATATAAATCAGTTCCCCATTCTGTACCCTCCTATGTCCTGCTAAACAATATCCTAGATTATAACTTTGTGATTTGGGATACTATTAGTTCACATTAATGATATTGTAATATATTTGTCCTTTTGTATCTGGATTATTTCACCAACCATAATGTACTCAAGGCTTTTCTGCATTGTTGAGGCACCAGGAATTCATTCCTTCTTACAGCTGAATAAAATTCAATCCTGTTTATTGTTTATCATTCATCAGTTGATGGACATGAGGTATTTCTATCTTTTCATAATTGTGAAGAGTGCTGCTATCAGCACCAGTGTGCAAATGTCTGTTCATGCCCCTACTTTCAGTACTTCTGGCTATGTACTCAGTAATGGAATTTCTGTATCATATGGCAGTTTTCTGCTTAGCTTCCTGAGGAATGGTAAAACTGTCATCCACTGCAGCTGCACCATTTTATATTTCCACTAGCAGTAAATGTGTGTTCCTGTTTCTTCATATCCTTTCCAACACTTGTAGTTTTCTTGTTTTATATGAATACTGGTCATTCTTAAGGTGTGAAATGATATGTCATGATTTTGATTTACATTTCCCTAATAAGTAGTGTGCTTAGCATCCCTTTATGTGCATTTTATCCATTAATATATCATCTTCTGAAAAATGTCTGTTCAAGACTTTTGCTCATTTTTTATTAGGTTTGACATTCTATCATTGAGTTGTAAGATTTCTTTGTTGTAGTCTGGATATTGAACTTTTATTGGATTTCACTTTCAAATTAACAAAGTTTATAAAGGATCTGTATTCAGAATATTGCTAAAAGTAATTTTAAAATAAATAAATAAATTGAATAACATTCCATGTTCATGAAGTACAAATATTGTTACAAAGTCATTTCTACCAAAATTGATTTAGAAATTCAATGCAATCTCAATCAAAATACCAACAGCCAGTGTTTAAAAAGTAGAAAAGGAAATTATGAAAATCATTTAGAAGGTTAAGAAGCCAGAATAACAAAAACTCTTGAGAAAGAAAAGAAGTCAGAGGATTTACACTCATTTACTGCTGGTGGGAATATAAAATGGTGCAGTTGCAGTGGATGACAGTTTTGCCATTCCTCAGGAAACTAGTAGAGAACTGCCATATGATCCAGCAATCCCATTGCTGAGTACATACCCAGAAATACTGAAAGTAGGGGCATGAACAGACATTTGCACATTGGTGCTGATAGCACCCCTATTCACAATTATGAAAAGATGGAAATACCTCATGTCCATCAACTGATGAATGATAAGCAATAAACAGGATAGAATTTTATTCAGCTGTGAGAAGGAATTAATTCTTGGTACCTGCAACAATGCAGATAAACCTTGAATACGTTATGGTTAGTGAAATAATAGGAAAACATAGGAAATTTCTATGTACAGGATCATATTATATGCAAAGAGTAAATGTTTTAATTTTCCCTCTTCAATTTGGATGCATTTTCTTTTCTAATTTCTCTAGTACTTCAAATATGATGTTGAATAACAGTAGTGAATGTGGGCACCATTGCATTGCTTCAAATCTTAGAGGAAAAGTGTTCAGTTTTTCACCATTGTTTATGATGTTAATGTAGGTTTATCATATATGCCCTTATTATGTTGAGAAATTTTTATTACTATATTTGGAAGTGTTTTACTGAAGGATAATGGATTTTGTCAAATGCTTCTTTGAGTCCACTGGTATGATCAAGTGTATTTTTTATTTAAAGCTTTACATGTATTACATTAATTGTTTTTATTGTATTGAGCCAAAGCTTTCAAATCTCAGATAAAACCCATTTGGTTGTGATGTCTAATTATTTTAATATACTGTTGGGTTCAATTTGAAAGTATTTTGTTGAGCATATTTGCATCTATATTCATTAGAGAAATTGGTTTTTAATGCTCTTTTCTTGTAGCATCTTTATCTAGCCTTGGGTTTTTGGATGATGTTGGAATAATAGAATGGTTTATGTATGGTTCTTCAAATTTTGAAAGAGTTTGAGCTTAATATATTAATGCTTCTTGGAATGATTAATACTTCATCTGTGAAGCCATCTGTTTCTGGGCTTTTCTTTAGTGGGAGCATTTTGATTATAAATTCAATCTTTTTACTTCTATCTGGCCTGTTGAGGTCTTCTAGAGTCAGGATAGGATTCATGTAATTTTAGTAATTTGTCCTTTTTTTCTTAGGTGTCTAATTCTTTGGCATATAGTCAGTTGTGATAGTATCTTCCTATGCCCCTTTCTATTTCTGTCAGGCCATTAGTAATGTCATCCTTCTCATTTCTGACTTCGTTTCCATGCTCTATGATTTTTATTTCTCAGTTCAGTGAAGAGTTTGGTTAATTTTATTGATCCTCTGAAAGAACAAACTTTTGCTTTTTTGAGTCTCTGTTGCTTTTTGGTTCTCCATTTCATTTATTTCTGCACTGATCTTCATTATTCTTGTGCTTAGATTAATTTGCTATTCTTTCTCTAGTATCCTTAGGTGCTTGATTAGGTCTTTTATTTTAGTTCTTTCCTCTTTTTATTTTAAGTGTTTAGGGCCGCAATTTTACTCCTAGCAATGCCTTCACTGCATTCCATAACTTTTAATATGTTATGTTCTTATTTAAATTTGCCTTGAGATTTTTACTGATTCCTCTTGCACTTTATTCCTTGACACACTGTTTCTAAAAAAGAAGAAATTAATGTTATTACTAAAGAAAAAGTGAATATATGAAAACTAAGTGTATAATTTAGTTCAGTAAGAATTAAAGAAGAAATTTCATTATAGAGTTTTGGAATGCTCACCCTAACAGTGGATAAACAAATACAAGTATAATAAAATGACCAAATTTTCCTCACACTTTTGGTCATTATAATATAAATATTTAGGACAAAAAGGGAATAAGTCAATTAGGGGGAAAAGTTTCCCCAAGTTAGATACTGGAAAATGCCTACTAAGTTTTTGGGAATCCAATCATGACCCTTATTATATTAGAAACAAATACATTCTTTCAAAATACCACAGTAATAGATGGACTAAGAAAATTTTTGCATGTAGGAGCTACACACAGATAAATAAAAATAACTTACGTGGCCAAACATATACTGTGATATGGACATATATTAAGTTAAGGAAGTCAAAGCAAACACATTCCATCATGGACTGAATTGTGGAGTGAATAGAAACCATCAAAAAATGGAGATCAAATATTTAACAAGGAAGATATCTATCCTGTTCATCTTGAAAAGATATAACAATTTAATGCTGACAAATCATTCATGCATCTATTCATTTAAAAATGCTTTATACAAAATTTATTGTACAAATTCTCAACAGAGCAAATGTGGTGACTTTAGTCCTTATTGTCATTAGGAAGGGAGAATGTTCTGTTTAGGCTCTCCCTCTGAATCTTTTAAAGAGGCAACAGGAAGTAGGAGTTATTCAGCCTCAAAATCACTTTAATAAATAAAACCATTCATGGTCATGTAGAAGCTGGCTTGTCCTTTCCCAGCCCCACCTCATCTCTGTGGATAGATCTACTTTAGGGCTGTAGTTCAATTTTAGACATCTCTTTGTTTCCATAACAGAACATGTCACCCAATATCTTTGTTAGTAAGAAGAAATCCACTATCCTTTCACCTTTCATTTGTCTTCCTTTTTTTCAACAATGTATTGTTTTAAAGAGATGTTATTAAGTGGTTTCCGTAAAATCACAGTACCAGCAATGGGCTAGGTACTGGTCCAGGTATGATAAGCAAAAATGGATAATTTAACAAAAAACATTCTTTCCCCCTTTCCTTTTACATTACATCAAAGCAGGAATAGAAAAGCAAATATGAACCCTGTAGAAAACAAAATACCTTTAATATGAACAAAACATTAACTCAAATTATTAATCACTAATTCATCCTGTCATATTGGATCATATATCAAAACCCAACTCTTCTTGATGTTTAACATCTGATATATTCAAAAGTTCAGTAATGTTAAGGATAGAATGGATACCGCAATTATCCAATAAATTTATTTATGAAAGTAGTGAATCCTGAAAGAGGTGAAAAACAGTAAACTGATATTATGGAATATTTTCTGCTTCATCTTGTAGAAAACACCAATTGAACCAGAAGCAAACTTACCTTATAAAGGTAAAAGAAATGCAATGAAAAGAATGTATGAAAGAAGATATAGAGAGGAATTAATAGTGAGAAAAATAAAATAATTATGTATATACAGAAAAATAGATGAAATACTAAGATACAGACCAATTTACCAAAATAGTAATATCTTCAGTGAAGATAATATCCATCTCTTCATCCATCTCTGCAAAGTCCATTACAGAAGCCACTTCTCACTTGTAGCAAATCAGATCTTAAAATTTTCCTGGTGCCAGTGTGGAGCTGAAATTTTAGGTTTAGTTGATTTTATTAACACCAATGTAAATTTAACAGTGAATTGAAGCTAACATTTGCAATATTGCACAGTATAGATCTAGAATGTTGGAGGAGACTGTTACGACTAGTGCTTCTGAGGAGCTGAACTTTTAGTTTTATCTGATTTTATTACTGTCAGTGTATATTCAACAGCAATTTGAAGGTTACAGTATTGGACAGCATAGGCCTAGAATCTTGCAGGGGACAATTAAAATTACTGAGAGAGATTCAAAACACAAATGCTAAAAGGATGCAAAGAGTCAAAAATAGGAAATGTATATAGTGAGGTAAAAGTTATGATACAGCAAAGGTATGAATATAAACAGAGCTCATGAAAATGTAGGTAAATGATATCTGTGAATAGCTTACTGTTTAGAGATCTCAGAAGATCCCCACATTTTAAGACACAGGTTACCAATTTCTAAAATGAGTTCAGAGGAAAGCATTGTGCTCTTCTCTCAAGTTTTTGCACTTTCCAGCTTATTTTCATGGTCCAAAAAGCTCTATTTTGCATTATATTTGAAAACAGTGAATAAATCAAGGAAGGGCTATATTCCAGGTATCACACACTGATTACACATACAACAAGCCTTGTCAGAGCTTTATCCTGTGGACACACACTCTTAATCTTGATAGAATTTGCCTGAAAATTACAAAGTTAGGTCCCTATATGATATCAGAAAATAAATATCTAACATCATTTTGAAGGACAGAAAGGAGATTCATGCATTCCTTTATTCCTTCATGAATGTTTCTGACTCCATTACCATGCTAGGAGTGATTTTAGTCCTGGAGATAGAGAAAGGAAAGAAAGACACTGACTGAATATCCTATAAACAATGTGCTGGAATTGCTACAAATAAATTTGGAAATATCAATAATTGGAAGATTGTGTTAGTTTGCCAAATGCTGATACACAGAAGTGGGACAGATTTTCAAACGGGGAATTTAATAATTTACAAGTTTACAATTGTAAACCTATGATAATATCTAAATGAAGATGGCAACAAGAAGTTACCCCCACTCAAGAAAGGTGTTTGGAATACCTCTTTCAGCTGAGAAGGCGTGTTGCTGACATCTGCTGATCCCTTGCTCCTTGGATCTGTTGTTTTCAGGCTCTGTACATGTAGAGGCTCCTCATTTTGCTTCTCTGGTACTGACTTTTATCTCTTGGCTTCCTGTGGATCTCCCCAGGTTCTGGCTTGCTTAACATCTCATTGAAACATTGGCTGGGCTCCAACCATTTCCAAGCATCCATGCCTCTATTTTCTGAACCATATGTTCTCCAATCATCTACATCTGCTCTCTCTGTCAGCCCTGAGGCTTGGTTGCTTTTGTCTCTCTCCCTCAAATTTAGTAGGTCTTTTATAGAACTCAGAGAACTAATCAAGAGTCACCTGAATGGGCAGAGTTGCATCTCCCTCTCATAAAATGTTTAGACCCACAATTTGTCATGTCTCATCTCTGTGGAGATAATTTAATCAAAGTTTGTGTCCTACAATATTGAATTAGGCTTAAAAGAAATGGTTGCTTCCACAAGATTAGATAAGGATTAAATCATTGCTTTTCTGGGGTAAATAATACTTTCAAACTTACACAGAGATGAATGAATAAGAACACTTCAATTTGTGAAATCATGTGAACTATATAATATAGGTCCCTGGAATAAAGAAGGGAGGATGGGCTTAGTGGGTTAGAGGTCACATAGTACTCCATTTATTAAATTATGAATATTATTATCTGTACTAACAAAATGGGAATATAATTTTAGAATTGTATTTGATAAGGAGAAATGCAGTAAAAATTCTAGCACATAACACATTTGTTGGACATAATTTTATTACCATTTAACCCACAAGTGTAACTATTGAAAGGAATTGCAGAACATTTTATTAGTTTGCTATTTTTCATTTATTTTTCCTCTAAATATGGTGGAGCTTTTTGCATGAAAAGTGAATATGAAGAACAAAATTTCATCGAAATTTTAATCTATTAATGTTTGTGTTTACGTGGACACATTAAAGTGATGTTTTGTGTTCAAAAGTAAATTGGATTTCCTTGGCTTGTGGTTATTCCTTTTTTATTGAAATGAATCCACATAATACCAAATTAACCATTTTAAAGTATACAATCAGTGGTATTTGGTCTATTCACAGTGTTGTGTATCAGCTTTATCTAGTGCCCAAATTCTTTTGTCATCATTAAAGGAAACCCCATACCTACAACTATGAAACCCTGTCAACCAATAATCTTCCTTCTGTCTCTATGGATTTACCTTTACCTCATATTGCATAGAAATAGAATCATTAAAAAATGTGAATTTTTATGTCTGCCTTCACTGACTTAGCATGTTTTATATCTGTCCATTGCTGTAGAATGTAGTTACTGCATTTTTATTTCTGGTTGAATGGTATTCCATTGTTAGGATATAACATACTTTAGTTATCTTTTTTATTATTTTTATGGGAGAGCTTGACAAATATTGATGCCAGTTCTTTCATGCTTTATCAGTTTCAACAGTGAAGACATCCTGTCTTGACTTTTTTATTTTTGAGCAGGCTTTTGATTTCTGATTCAAATTCTTTGCTTATTGTGGTTCTGTTAAGATATTCTATTTCTCTACAAGTCAGTTTTATGATTTAGTATTTCTAGGATTTTTTCCCATTCATACCATTTAATTTGTTGAATTACAATTATTCTTAGGATCCTCATACAATTCCCCACTATAATTTCTCATTTTTAGTATTTGTATTTTATCAGTCTAGGTAAAGGTTTGGCAACTTTATTGATATTTTCAAAGAACCAAGTTGTGTTTTTGTTGATTTTATCTTTTATTTTGTCTTCTGCATTCCATTTGGCATTGTAATAATTAATATTCTTTCTTTCTCATAACTTTTTATTTATTTTGTTCTTCTTTTTATAGTTCCATAAGATGCATAAGATGTTAAGTTAGATTCTTTATTGGGAATTATTCTTCTTTATTAAAATACAAGTTTTAAAGTATAATTTGCTTCAGCATTGCTTTCTATTCATCACATAATGTTAGTATGTTGTATTATAATTTTCATTCATCACAATATAGTTTGTAATATCACTTGTAATTGATTTTTTATTTTTATTTGTTACTTTTTGGCATGTAATTGATTTTTCAACCACAGTTTGTTAAATGGGTGTTAATTTCCACACATTTGTGAATTTTCAAGTGTTTCTTATGTTAATGACTTTTGCTTCATTATGGTTTGGGAAGACACTTTTTGTATTTCAGTCTTTTAAAAATTTTCAACTTGTTTTGTGAATATATATATGATTGCAGAGATAGGCCCTTCCAGATATGTTTCTGGATTCCAAAAGGAAACTCTTTTACCTAGGTATATTATAATTATTCTCTTGGATATGAAGCTATGACACCAGGTTATCTGATGCATTTCTCAAAAATTTCAGGCAATCCCATTAGGTGTTTTAGGTCAATTCCATTTCCCACACTTATCAAATACTCTTTTACAACCTTACCATGACTTGTGAATCTCCACCTTTTAATTTTTTCACTGAAATTCTGCAGCTCATTTGAAATCTATGTGAGAAATGAAAAAAACTACTTTTGGAATTAGTTATTTTGGGCTATTTAATTTGAAATTATTCTTTTACTGACATATCTTCCATAGCAGCTATGGGAGATATGCCAGCTGTTTATTTTTGCCTCTAACTTTGTGTTAGATTCCAATCCCTTGTTACAGTATCATGAATTTTGTATCATTATTTATCAACCATATGTATTACCTTAGAATCTACTCCATCTATAGATGACCCTGGTTCTTTGAATTTAAACACATTCTAAACTCTTCAATTCTGAAACTTGAAAAAAATGATCAAACACTTTTGAGAGTTTGATTACTGTCTGCTGAATTTTCATGTCATTTTCTGTGCAAGTTAAGGGCAGAGTCCATTCATAAAATTCTACATCATGCCCCATTCTCACCCTCTCCAATCTGTCTTTATTCTTTTCATTGCATGGATATCGGTCTTGGTGACAGTAATAACTTCATCAATATAACAGTCTTATGAATTTTTTTCAGTTTTATCTTATTTCATCCTCAGTAGAATTTGAGTAACCTCTGCTTATGACATACTCTTTTTTTCCCCAGATGATTTTGAGTGTGCTCACAGGTTAAATTCATAGAACCTAATTTGTAGGATAATTATTTGAAATGTTCTTGGGATAAACATGGTTGAAAGGAAAGGAGACAAAAAAGTGCTAAGCAGAGGGAAAACTGAAGGGCAAAGCAGACTTATAACTGAACCAGAATGGCCAGAACTGGTTTTCTGCAGATGAGACAGTTCTCAAATGTCCAGACAAATAAAGGACACTATAAGAGCATTGATCAAATTCAGAATATGGGCTGGAAACTTTTCACATAAGGGGGACCTGGGTGGACAATTTCCATGTCCAAGTATTCCATCCATTATCTCACTTGGATCTGTCTTTATATTCAGATAGTCATTACCCCAGACCTCTCTTTCTGAAGGAATCTGCAAGAAGAAGAATAATTACACATAATGTTACCACCACTGCAGGTGTTTTGGGGGCTAATCATTCTCCTTCTACATTGTCCAAGCTCAATTTCCTTCACCCCCATGTGGTACCTCTTCCAGTCTCAGGTCTTACCAGGTGACAAGTCATCACTTCTGATGGGTCAGATCTCTTTGTCAGAATGCCTTTCTCCCAGAAGGTTTTCCATTTATTAGCAAAGTTGGACAGGAGAATATCAAGAGGTACCTATGTAAAGCATATAAATGCCAAACATATTCTTCTTCTCTTTGTAATAAAACAGGGCACTTTTTTCTCCCTGATCAAAGCAATCCCTCCTGACAGGACTGGGATATCACTTTCTTGCCTGGCAGGCTTGGTCATAAAGAGTAAGAAGTTCCCAGCTGAGACTAGAGCAAAGAGTTCAGTAGCAGCATTCTTGGCCTTATGTATTTCAAACAAATATTAGAATCAGTTTTCCAATGCTGTCAGTGTATTTCGTGTGAATTTTGGGCAGAATTTAATCATATTAATTTGATGTGTAATGCATTAATAAATTGAAGCATTTGCTTCATGCTTGTAGAACTATATAAATTTCTAATATCATTACTCCTTTTCTTAAATTGAAGAAAAACAATGAATGGCCTCTGCCAGTTTGAAACTGTTGTCCACCTTAGGGAAGAAAACTAACAGACATTACCATATGCTTTGCCAGCTAACAGAGAAAACCTGAACATCATCCACCATTTATTGAATCAAATATAGGCCTATATTTCTCAAGATGCCTCTCTTTGGACATTTTTATAATCTTAGAATAGTAATCTTGTAACTTAACAAATTATCTTTATAAGCACTATCCCATTTCTGGTATAGTGCATTTCCAGCAGAATTAGCAAACTAAGATAGATATTGATACCAGAGAAGTAAAGAGGAGTGATTTGCAAATGCTGAATATCTTGGGATGGCTTTTCAAATGAACAAGGGGAAGATTATGGGAAACTCGTGCAGAGATTAACAAAGAAAGCTTATGATATTTGAGGAGACTGATGGAAGAAATGTGTACTCTAAAGATACTTTTGATAAGGGCTTAGACAGAAATGGAGTATGTGTTATTCCAAACTGGAAGGATGGTGATCTTCATTTAAGGTGGCAAAGAATTTCAGCAAATTGAGTCTGGTTGTGAATGGAAAGCAGAATTTAAAAAGCACAAGCTAGGATATTTAGCTGATGAGTTTTCAAAGTGTGGAAAGTGTGGCCTTGTTTCTCTTTGTGGTTTATTATTATAACGTGACAGGAAATAGATAAGTCATGAACAGTTCTCTGTGTACAATGAAACCACAAATTTATTATCTGGAAAATTCTGAGCTTCCATAATGGGAGATTCCACATAAAACTGCTCCATATAATGGTTTACCTAAACCAGGATACTGTAAACCATTTCAGAAAATACAAGGATTGGAGATGGAGTTATCCAGGAAGGATGTGTAGAAAGTCCTATCATCTGATATGTATGATCCAAATATTCTACCAGGAAAATCAATGAGTGTTGTGCGAACTGTATAAACAGAACCACAACCAGTCTTGGCTAAAATCAGCAGATTGAATGGAAAATAACTTCAAAGATAGGATCATAGAAGCTAAGGTCTATAACCAAGAAAGCTCAGGCCAGGAAAGTAGGCCCATCCATCCATTTGGAGAGAGTGGTTTCCTCTGAAGACAGTGGGCAGACTTTCTGCCTCAAAGTTCAGGAAAAGTTTTGGTGATTCAGATTTCAGAGATGGTGGCGCACATTCCTCTGGATTTTGAGAGAGCCTTGGTGCTTCCCAATTTTTTTTAGTGAGTTCGAAGTGTGCCCCAGAGATGACAGAGAACCCACATACAGCCCTAGTGCTTGTTGAGGGTGGATCCAACAAAATAGTGGTCTCTCCAATGTCCCCCAAAGTTTCACTCTTCACCTCAGTATTTGAGGAGGGCAAGACTACTGCATAATCTTTATAAAGCATGGAACAACTGGTTTCTAAAGCCCTAAGCATAAATGACTCTCTGACTTTGAAATCTAGTGGGGTTTGCCCTGTAGGTTTTTGGAACTACTTGAGTCCAGTAAACCTTGGTTCATTCCAATTTCTTCCAGTAGAAATGATAACATTGATCCTATGACACTCCCCAGTTTGAGTGTTGGCAGCATATAGCTTGTTCTGAGATATTACAGGTCCAGAGGTAGGGCAGAATTTTGCTTTAGGACAGACTCTACTGTAACTGAACTTGGTGAGGTTCTGTACCAGTTCTGAATTTGTATTCTATTTCTATTGTTAATGAAATACTTTATGGCTTTGTGATATTGCAATGGAATTAATATATTTTGTGTACAGAAAGAACTTTTTTTTCTTGGGGTCCAGAAGTTGTGATTTTCTATTCTGACATTGATGTGCACACTCAGAAAGAACATGTTCTTTGATAGCGATTCCGAAATTTGGGTGGGATCTTTATATGCAATTTTATTGAGATATATTCACATAACATACAATCCATCCAAAGTAACCAGAGGCTTACAATATCATCAAGTAATTCATTATCACATTCAGTTTATTGTAATCATCACATAGTTTCATTCACTATGTTCAGTTTTTGAACAATTGCATTACACCAGAAAAGAAAAGAATAATGAGTAAAATCATAAATTCCATACTGCTACCTCCCCCACCTCATTGGTCACACTACTGCAGTCTACTCAAATGTTTTTGCCCCTCATCCCACCCATTATTTAATTATTTCTGTCCCTGGTTTTACTCATCTGTTGGGTGAGATCTTTTTTGATTAATGTGTATCCACGGATATGTAAGCCACCTGATTGTGGGTGGAAACTCTTGAATAGGTTGTTTCTATGTAGATATGCTCCATACATTCAAGGTGGGTCACTTACTGGAGTCCTTTAAGAGAAAACTAATTTTGAAAAAGTTTCAGAGACCACACAGGGAGAGACACTTGGTATGCAGAAAGAAATTACCCCTGGGGAAGGTCTCTGGATCCAGAAGCCATTTGAGATGAGACTCAAAGAGAAAAAGCCAGCAGACATAACATTGTGCCTTTCCAGCTAGAAGAGAAACCACAAATGTCATTGGCTCTTTCTTTAGTCATGGTATTTTTCTCTGCATGACCAATTTGGACCCATTTGTGTCCTTAGAACTGTAAACTTTTAACTTAATAAATTCCCTTTATAAAATCCAACCTAGTTCTGATACATTGTATGACTGGCAGCATTAGAAAATTAAACACCTCCTTACCCTATTCTGTGGGATGGAGAAAACCTGGAAAGTAAAGGACAAAATTAGAGGAAAATTAATCATTCTGGTTTTCATTACTACAGGATATATGGATGAAAAGATTTGGGTTTCAATTCAAAGCAACAGATGTAGAAGCAACATTTGGATACAGTAGGTTGTAAAATATGTTTGTCTATGTGTAACAAAGTCATTTATTTAATATAGTTTTAGGAACTTTATGTGATAAATTTTCAAAGAAAATTAAGTTAATAAAATAATGTGGGAAAGAAAATTATATAAAAAAGAAATCTGTGTTAATCTGTATTAGCCTAATGTTCTCTAGAGAAACAGAATCAGTAGGGGATATCTGAAAATTTAAAATTTGTAAAATTGTCTCTCATAACTGTAGAGATCTGAAGTCCAAGCTCCATAGGGTAGGCCACAAGCTGGCAGCTTCAGTGAAGTTCCTCAGTGAACTCTCAGGAGAGGCTGATTGGCTGAAGCAAAAAGAGTGATTATCTCTTCTGAATCCTCATTAAAAGACTTTCATTAATTACATTAAACATCACTCATTGTAGAAGGCATTCCTCTTAGTTGATTGCAAATGCAACCTGCTCTGGAATGCAGCCAAAGTGATCATGACTTAAGTCCATGATATATTCACATAGCACAGACAGGCCAGTGCTTGCCTGACCAGACAATTGGGCGCCACCACCTGGACAAATTGGCATATGAACTTGACCATGGCAGTCCACCCTTATCAATTTGGCAACTATATACGTTATCTTAAACCATACTTAATCTCTAAATAGAAAACAATGACATGTTTTATCTCACTGAATAATAGCTAACTGTCCAACATACAATCAAAAATACATTAAATCTCTCCAGAACAGGGTGCAAGTTTCTGGTTAATATTTACTCTTAAACTTGATATTGTACTAACATAAATTTTACAACATAAACAGTACAGCTTATGTCATATGATGAAGGGGATAAAATAAATTGTAAAATAAAGATATTTGATTTATATATGAATATATAGATGCTAACTACAAAGCAAGGAAGATATATTGACATCATCACAGTCCCTACTTCTGAAAATAATTGCACGGAAAATAATATTTCATACTTATCACTAATCTTCCACTACCTATTCTATGTTCTCTTTACCCTGAGCAAGCACTTAAGTTGGCTGTGGTTCTTTCCTTGGTGGAGTGATGCACACCTCCATTCCTGAAGTTTCAGAACCATTGGTAGTTCTGCCTTGATTTGGTTGTAACAGTTGTCCATTGACTTTAATCACATGACATGGTATTACTAAGAGATGCTGTAACGGACCTCCTATATTCCAGGAAAATATTTCTACCTTCATTTTGTAGTTGTAGTCTTAATTCCCTCTAATAGTCAGGGGGAAATCATTCCAGCCAGTACAGTAATCCCCTCCCTGGCTTGTTAATCCAGGGTCATGTGCAGCCCAAAGTGATCAGGTGGCAGTCTTTGATTTCATTTCAACAGGATACTTGCTATTTTCCCAGGTGGAACCACTATCTCTTCTGGAAATAAAACCTGTACACCTGAACAGTTCAAGGTCACAGGGGCAGGAAATAAACATTTTTCCTAGTTTGAACCACTAGAAGTAATTGGGGGTGGTGCTACTCCCATTTCCACTCCCTGGTTCCTGGCCACATAGATCGTGACTATAAGAGAAACAGCACCATACAGAGGACATTGATGCAGAGCATACAACCTCCTGGAGAACATCACTCCAGCTCTCACGGAACTGCCACCTAACTGGCATCATAATTCAGTTTTCAAAAGGCCTTTCTACCATTCTATCAATCCAGCGGCCTCTGGATGATTGGGACCATGGTAGGACCAAGAACTCTATGAGCATGTGCCCATCCCTACACTTCATTTGCTGTGAAGTGTGTTCTTTGATAAGAAGTAATACTGTGTGGAATACCATAATGATAGATAAGGCATTCTGTAAGTCCACAGATGGTAATTTTGGCAGAAACAATGCATGCAGGAACAGCAAGCACATTTTCTGAATATGTGTCTATTTCAGTTAGAACAAATCACTTCCCCTCCATGATGGAAGTGATCCAATGTAATCAACCTGTCATCTTATAGTCTGCTGTTCACCTCAGTGAATGGTGCCATATTGGGGGTCAAGTGTGGGTTTATGCTGCTGGCAGATTGGGTACTCAGCATTGACTATAGGTAGTTCAGCCTCAGTGAGTGGAAGTCCATATTGCTTAACCCATGCATAACCTCCATCCTTATGATCAAACTATTTTGCTCATGAGCCCATTGTTAATGAAAGGAATTGCTGGGGAAAGAGGCTGACTCATATCCACAGAATGGGCCATCTTATCTATTTGTTAAAACCTCCCTCAGCTGAATTCACCCTATGGTCTATATTCACATTGTACATAAAAATTGACAAGTTTTTGGCCCACTCAGAGAAGTCTATTGACATAACTATTCCCCATATCTCTTTGTCATGAATTTTCCAATCATGCTCTTTCCACATCCCTGACCATCCAACTAAACAATTAGCAATATCCTGTGAGTCGGTATACAAACATAGCTCTGGCCAGTTCTCCTTCCAAGCAAAATGAACAAACAGGTGTACTGATGGAAATTCTGCCCAACAGAGGAATTTTCATCATTACTGTCTTTCAGGCACATCCTGGAAAGGAGTTGCATTGCTACAACTCTCCACTTACAGGTGGTATCTGCATATCATGCAGAACCATCTGTAAACCAGATCTGGGTTTGCTTCTCCTCAGTCAATTCACTGTAGGTAACTCCCAAGAGGCCCATCTCTGGCCCGTGAAGGAAAAGGTTATGTGACAGGAGTGCAGACCATGGACATTTAGGCCACTTCCTCATGTAATTTACTTGTCCCTTCAGGAACTGCTCTGGCCCATCTTGCATATAGCATTTCCTGCTGAAGTGCTGCTACACATTCTCAACTTTATATTTTGGTGGGTCAGACAACACCCAGCTCATAATAGGCAACTAGTTTTCATGGTAACTTGGTTACCCATGGTAGTGTATTTGGTCTCTACTAAGGCCCAGTAGCAGCCTAAATGCTGTTCCTTAAAAGAAGAGTAGTTATCTGCAGCAGATGGTAAGTCCTTGTCTCAAAGTTCTAAGGGTCTGCATTGTTATTCTTCTATAGAGCCTGCTAAAGACTCCAGACAACATCTCTCTTTGCCAGTGACATTTCCAGCATGATTGGATCTTCTGGATCATATTGTTCAAGTAGTAGAGTGGGAAATATAGCAGCCTGGACCTGTCACAGTGCCACTTCTTGTTCAATTCCCATTCAAAATTAGCTGCCTTTCTGGTCATTTGATAAATGGGCTCTGTGACAGAGTTCATTACTTCAAATGAAGAATACGCTGTTGCCAAAATCCAGAGAGATCAACTAGGTATTGTGTCCTTTTTGGACATAGGAGAAGATGCTGTAACTTATGTTTCACCTTAGAAGGGATATCTTGACATAATGTATACCACTGAACACCTAGAAATTTCACTGATGTGGAATGTCCCTGTATTTTTGTTGAATTTAGCTCTCATCCTATGACATGCAAATGTTTTATCAAGAGGTCTAGAGTAGTTGCTGTTTCTTGCTCACTAGGTCCAATCAACATGATATCATCAATATAATGGGCCAGTTTGATGTCTTGTGAGAGTAAGAAATGATCAACATCATTGCAGATGAGATTATAACATAGCACTGAAAAGTTGATATATCCTAAGGTAGGGCATTGAGAGTCTATTTCTAACCTTGTCATCAAAAATCAAATTGTTTCTGTTGATCCTCACTAACATTTATTGAGGAAAATATTTTCCAGATCAATATCTGCATACCACATATCAGAGGACATGTTGATTTGCTCAAGTAATGATACCATATCTCAAACAGCAGCTGCAATTGGAGTCACTACCTGTTGGGTTCATAATAATTCACTGTCATCATCCAAGATCATCTTGGAGGGTTTTTGTTTGTGTTTCCTGCGCAGTCATATAAGAGAGTTGAATGGGGATATGGTGACAATCATCTTTTCTACATTCTTCAAGTCTTTAAGAGTGGTAGTAATCTCTGCAATCCCTCTAGGAATCCAGCATTGCCCTTAATTTACTATTTTGTTAGGTGAGAAAGCAGTTCTGGTGGCTTCCAATTAGCCTTTCCTACAATAATAGCCCTCACTCCATGAGTCCAGGAGCCAATGTGGGGATTCTGCCAGTTGCTTACTGTATTTATTCCAATCATACATTATGGAACTGGGGAAATAACTACAGAATAGCCTCTGGACGGTTATGAGACGGACTTGAGCTAAAATTGCATCAATCACCTGACCTCCATAAACTACCACTCTAACTGGTGGATCAGAGTGATGTTTTGGGTTCCCTAGAATTAATGCCACTCTGAAGCAGTGTCTAATATTCTCCCCAAATCTCATCACTTTCTTTTCCCAAGTGCACAGTTACCCTGGTAAAAGGCTATAGGTCTCCTTGGAGAAGGTGTGGATGAAGATAATTGGTATAAATTTGTGGCAGTGGAACAGGTCCTCGCTCAGAGGGAAATGGCCTTCCCCTCATTCAAGGGGCTCTGGGTCTGTGAACTGCCACAAATCTGGAAATTTATTAATGGGTTATGACTCATTGTTTTTGTAATTCTAGTCAAACTTCTGTTCACTTGACCTAGAACTTTTTTGTTTATATGGCTCAAATAAAAATTTAGCACCCCACCCATCTACTGTATTTCTAGATACCCCATGATCTACTAGTCAATGTGACAAGTCTCTGGAGTTATATCATTTTAAATCCTACTTTGAGTCTGTGGACCATTATGATAATCACATCCACCCTGTCTTTGGTGATTACGTGCTGCCACCTAACTTCTTCCAACTCATTATCTGAGCATTCCCATTATATTTCAGGATTCTAGCTCAGTAAGAGCAGTTTCCACTGCAATACGTGACCTGTAGAGAAGGGTATTTACAGTGCTCTTTAGTTATGATTGAACTAGGCTCATAAATTTATTTCTTGTAGTTCTTGTAAAAAGTGCATCCTCTGGAAATTGTTGAGGTGTATGAGCAGGTTTTCCATAATAAATCCACAGTAACCTTTCAATCTCTCTAAGCCATTGGGAACCCTAATCTACATTATACCATGACAGGTCCTGCATTTCAACCTCAGGTTATGTTGGCCACCTTTTGATGCGTGTTTTAGACAAACATACAAACAAACTGCCTATTTTTCTTACCCCTTAAGCTATAACTTTGAATGAAGAATCTCTGCTTATTTGGCCCACATCAGTAAATGCAGCCTGATCCAACTTTATAATCCTCCCATATTGTCCCACACCCTTAATATCCATTACCACATGGTTTCCATTGATTTTTGTCTATATAAATTGGAAAACTCATGCAGCTCTTGGAGTATAGCATTTCTCCTCATGGGTGAAACATTGTAGCTTGCCTTTTGGGGCCTACTGGGACTTCAGCTTAGTTATAGGTCTAGAAGGAAAGTGGGCTGGTGAGTGTGGGTCGTGAAAAGAATTAGAAGTATTTTAAAAACCAATTGCTTCAGTGCATTCATTTTCAGATTCATCTGATGAAACACTATTAAACAGTCCATGGTTAATTCCTTCAGGTGAAGATTGGGAGGCGAACTCCTCAGGACAGACTCAAGGTGGGGAGGCCATGTCTTCAGTACAGTCTATTACAGTGTTATCTAGAAAAGACTCAGCATGACCTAGTACTTAAACCTCTCCACAACCATCATTATAAATCCATATGTCACCAACCCATTTTTCAGGTTTGTACTCCTTTCTAATGATTTCTCACTTTAATGGCAGACACCATGCAAGAGATTTCAGTTTATGTGGTAAAGTTCCTACCCTAACAGTTAGACCTGAGTCTGATTTTCAGACATCTTAAGTCTGCAGTTATAGGAAATAATATTCTACTTCAGGAAACCCATAGAAAGTTTTATATCTATCATATGGTGCATAAGCTTCTTTGAGGACTTCAGCTTATCTCTTTCCCTCATCAATGTATGCAGCATATCTAACAACAACCAGACAATACCTTTATATTTACTAACTCCACAAAACCCCATAAAAATGTTAAAACCATTAACCCCCAGAACCTGGCTTTGTATAGGCAAAGCATTAGCTGAATCTAATGGTGATATTTTGACTATCTCTCTTGTCAGCTTATCCCATGGATTGGCACTGCCAATAGGAAACAGAGTCTTCAGCGCCTTTGGGTCTAGTCTTTGTAGAAAACCCATTTTAAGATTCTATTTCTTAATAACCACTTCCAGTACCAAGCTGTATTAGTTAGAGTTCTCTAAAGAAACAGAAAGAAACAGAATCAGCAGGAGATATTAATAAATATAAAATTTGTAAATGTGTCCCATTTGATGATGGAGTTGTAGAGTACAAGGTCCATAGGGCAGGCTGCAATCTGGCAGCTCCATCCAATGAAAGTCCTCAATGAACTCTCAGGAGAGGCTACCTAAACACCCATGGGGTGTAACAGTCCATGATCTGTGGGGCAGACCACAAGCTAAAAAATCCAGTGAAGGTCCTCAATAAACTCTCAGAAGAGGCAGGCTGGGCAGCTGTGGTGATGTAAGAGTCCAAGATCTGTAGTGAAGGCCACAAGCTGGCAGGCCAAACAAGTATCCAAAATAAATAATATTTTCATAAAAATGCAACAGCAAATTAAATTCACTAAAATTATGAGGTAATTATTTCAAAACTATTGGGAATGGCAAATGTGTGTGGGCTATAAGGAAATAAATCTATTGAATATTAATTGGGAAAGATAAAATTTTAGATGATGTATATGATATAAATTTTAGGGCATATACAGGATTTGTTAAAATAACTTGATACTGTTATGTCTGGGGAGAATGGCTGGAAATGTGGAGAAACAGCCCATATTCTTCATCATTCTAAGCTTGACTGTAGTATTCAGTATTTTCAATGAAAGAGTATTTTATTTTATGCCTGTTCCAAAAGTAGGGAAAGGTTTTAGGAAGCTGAATTCTTGGCTCCAAGATCAGGTTACCTGAATTACTACAATGTTAGCAATGAGATAAGCTCTCTTGATTATGTCCTATTTGTATATAACATGAATGAGGCAGTGGAAAAGTTTTAATTGTGTCACACAGTATTTAAATCTGGTGAAAGGGACATTGGAATAAATTCTGAACCAGTACTTCTTATTCTTGAATGTTCTTATGAATTCTCTGGGATCTCATTAAAATGCAGATCCTGTTTAGAAAGGCCTAGTTTTAGATATTTGATTATTCTTTTCTACCAGTTTTTCTTTTTTTTTTTTTTTTTTTTTTTTTTTAGAAGGAAGGAAGGATAGAAGGAAGGAAGAGAGGAAGAAAGGGAAACATCTTTTAAACATTTTCTTGTTTTTATTGTATTTTGTTTCTCTACCAGTTTTTCTTACATGTTCATTTCAGGTCCATTTACTATACACCATGAGTTCAGGGAATCTGAGTTTTCAGCACCTTACAGAAATGGTTTTGTGAAATATCATGATTTTTAATAAAAAGAAAATGAATTTCATATGCATTAGGCTAGACTTATATTTCTCAGGTATTCCTAGTGACATTTGCCACCATATTGATAAGAAACAAAATCCATTAATAATAGACAGTAAGGTGAGCTCTTGAATTCCAATGAAATATAAATTTCAGTTCTTACTGAGAAATTGCCTAATATTCTATCATTAATTCTGGTGTAGGTAATTAAAATTTAATTTTCCCTCTTTTTTTCTCAATGCACTCCAATATGTTTTAAGCTGTCTTTATGTACATCCATTGTCCTTGAGAATTTGATTATCTCCACCTCAGTGATTCAAATGAATACTGCTTCATCCTACAATGTTCCTCAACAAATTCCCTGGTTCCCTTTTCCTGGAATCTGCCTCTGTCCTTGTCTCCTAGATCAATATTCACCTGGATTTCTCTGGGTCCACATTCTATGGGTTTGTGAGCTCTTCCTGAAACCTTAATTATAGGAGCTGCAGGCCTCAGTATCAGCCTTCTTTTCCTTTCTTCTCTCTACTTAGGCAATATCTTACATTACTTTCACCTCATATATTATCTTTATGTTTATGAACTTACACTTTCCTATCTGACTCTACTATCTTATTCCCAGACATGAACATTTTTTATATTGTGGGATATTTTAGTTTCCTTTTCAGAATGTAGATGGACTGATTATATTTTGAGATTTTTCTCATCTTTGAAAGTTCAAACTTTAATAAAGGATTTTACCTATGGCTCATGGATGGAGTAAAAAACCTTGAGGGTATACTTTGAACAAAATATCTTTATTTCTGGGAGGATTTCCCATCTAATAAAACAGAAAATGACAAGTGCTCGAGAGGATCTGGGAAGAGAGGCACACTTATCCAGTATTGGTAAGAATGTCAAATGGGACAATCACTGTGGAAGGCATTTGGGAGTTTCCTTGGGAAGCTAAGTATAGAATTGCCATATGATCCAGCAATGCCATTGCTAGATATCTACTCAGAGGATATGAGGAGGAGGAAAAAATGGATATTTGCATACCAATGTTTATAGCAACAATATTTTCAGTTGCCAAGAGATAGAAACAACCAAAATGCCCATCAACAGATGAGTGGCTAAACAAGTTGTGGTATATACATATGATGGAATATTTGCATCTATTAGACAGAATAAAGTTATGAAGTATGTAACAACATTGATTGATCTTAAGGACATTATGCTGAGTGAGATTAGCCAGAAATAAAAGGACAAATATTGTATGGTCTCACTGATATGAACTGACATTAGTGAATGAAATTGAAAATTTTCATTTGGTGACAAAAACCATCAGGAGTTAGAAATAGGGTAGATATTGAGCAATTGGAGCTGAAGTGATGCAGACTGTTGAGTTTGCTTGGGACTGATTGTTGAGGTTCAAAAATGGATGGCACAATACTATCTAACTGTAGAACAATGATGTTGGAACTCTGAATGAAGCTGACTGTGGGAATGTTAGACAGAGGAGGCCTGGGGAGAAAAATGAAATTAGAAGAAAGATAGATGACAAAGACTGAGATAGAATAATCTTGGAATGTCTGCAGTGTATATTGATGGAGACTAAATGTACAAATTCAGAATTTTTTTTGCATAAGGAAGAACAAAGAAACATGAATACTGATGGGTGTTGAAAATAGATGGTAATTAATAATTTGAAACTTTAGCTTATGTGTGAGACTAGAGCAAAAAATGTTTGTGTGATACAAAATTTATATTTGGACTAGCACAGTTCCTAATATAACTTATGTGGACAACTTGACTGAATGCCATAGTACATTGAACCTTAAGTAGGGCATGATATTTTGTAGAATTGCCCAGAATGATGCCAGAATAAATCCCAGAGTGATTTCAGCAATGAATTAAAAAGCATTTTCAAAGTCACCTCTGGGGAATGGGGAGAAAGGGGGAAATTGAACTTCCCCAAGTGGAGAGTTCTTGATGTTCTCACAGGCAGTGGGGACATCCAAAGCAACCGACTGAGCCCCAAATCTTGGAGTTTGCTCATACGAAACTTAACTCCACAATAGTTAGGCTAGGCCTGCTTAGAATTAAGCCTAATTCTAAGCAGGCCTAGTCTAAAATGTAACCTCTTTTGTTTTTCAGATATTCCCTCTCTCTCAGCCCACATGATCAGTGGACTCACTGCCCTCCCCCTTTCTATGGGAGATATGACTCCCAAGTGTGTGGACCTTTCTGGCAATGTGGGACAGAAATCCTAGAATGAACTGGGAGTCAGCATTGAGGGATTGAGAGAACCTTCTTGACTAAAATGGGGAAGAATTAAATGAGACAAAGTAAATTGTCAGTGGTGGAGAGTTTTCAAACAGAGTTGAGAGGTTACCCTGGAGGTTATTCTTATGCATAGTATAATACCAACTTTTTAGTTAAGGTGTAATGGAGAAGCTGGAGGGAACTGCATAAAAATATACAGCTGTACCTATAGCCATGCTTCTTGAAGATGATTGTTTGATATAATTTGTGCAATGTGACTGTGTGTTGTGAAAACCTTGTGTCTGATTCTTCTTTTATCTACCTTATGAGTAAAACACATGGATTAAAAATAAATAAATGATAGGGGAAACAAATGTTAAAGTAAATTTAGTAGATTGAAATGCTATTGATCAATGAAAATGAGGGGTAAGGGGTATGGTATGGATTAAATTCTTTCTGTCTTCTTTTTATTTTTTATTTGAATTGATGCAAAATTCCAATGAAATGGTCATGATAATGAATATGCAACTATGTGATGATATTGTGAGTTATTGATTACATATCAAGAATGTAATGATCCTATGCTAAGAATATTTGTGTTTGCATGTTGGCATATTTGATAAATAAAATTTTTAAAATAAAGTAAAAAAATCAGATGCACTGGGGGCAGTGTGAGTGTGGCTCAGTGACAGAATACTTGACTGCCATCCTAGAGACACAGGTTTGATTCCCAGTGCCTGCCCATGCAAAAAATAAAATAAAATAAAATGCCTGGAGTTGTGTAATAGTGGCTCAGTGAAAGAATTCTCACCTACCATGCTGTAGACCTGGGTTCGTTTCCTGGAGCTTACACATGTCAAAAGACTCAAATACCCATACCTAAAATGACTAGCTTGGTTTTTGCTTCTGCATTAAAAAAAATATTTTAAGATACACCTGAAAGCTTTCATATATTTAATTTAAAGAAGAGAGTCAATGCAGACTACATAATTTTTGTTTATGGTCATTGTGAAGTTCTGGCAAGGGATGCTGATGAAGGCAGCACAAAATTTTGTGTGTGATTAATTCAATGACTTGTATGACAGGGAGTAGTGAGATTGGGAAGTTTATGTTGTATATATGATGTTTCCACAATAAAAAAAAAGAAACTAAAAATACAGTGCTTCACTTTGCTAGCTGACAGAATGCAATATAACAAAAATGGAATGGCTTTTAAAAGAGGGAATTTAGTAAGCTGCAACTTAACAATTTTTAGGCCATGAAAATGTCCCAATTATGGCAAATCTACAGAAATGTCCAATCTAAGGCATCCAGTGAAAGATACCTTGATTAAAGAATGAACCCATGATGTTCAGGGTTTCTCTCTGAGCTGGAAAGGCACATGGCAGGCATGGTGACATCTTCTAGTTTCCTCTCCAGGTCTCTTGCTTCATGAAGTTCCTCAGAGGTCTTCTACTACTTCATCTTCTAGTTCCCCTTGTTTGTTGATTCTATGGTTCTCTCATTATTATCATGACCCTGCTCTGTTGCTCTCCCTCATTCTCCTCATTTCCCAACATTATCTTCATTCTCTCATCATTCTGAAGCTTTCACCACAACGACTCCTCTTTGATAGAATTCTAGTAAACTAATCAAGTTTCTTGTAGAGTGGATATGGACACAGCTCCATCTAATTAAGTTTAATCTTCAATAATTGAGTCACATCTCCTTGAAGATAACCTAATCAAGTTTCCAGTGCATAGGTTTGAATAGGTATTAGAAGAAACCATTACTCCTACAACACTGATTAGGATTAAAGTGTGGGTTTTCTTGAGTACAAAAATCCTTTGAAACCAGCAGACAATAAATTTGAATTTAGTACAGATACCAGACTGAATCTAAGGGGAAAAACTTGTATAAATTCTATTCATAGTAAAAATAATTGATGAATCTAAGTTATTTATTCTGGGTATCTTAATATTATAAGGTTCATAGGACTTAAAGTTCTTAGAATATGAGCTAAATCTGAGATGATGAGATATGGTATGATTTTTTCCCCTGTGTATGGTAATATGTACACTTAAAAGCAAATGGATATATTTTCGTTTGAATATATTTTTTCAGCACAAAGTTATGCTTATATAGACTTCACTGATGCTAATGTCCTAAGAGAATGATGGTCAATTACAAGTCCTCTTGGAGATGAAGAGTACTATAGGCATTCTACCTATGGATTCTTTACCCAACATATTAAAATCCACAAAAGAGTAAGTGCTGTGGGAAAAAAATATGTAGGTTGCTTTTTAGATTTTGGGAGGAATTGTAGTATATTTGTATGATTTATGTATTTGGATGATAAAGATTGTGTGAAAGAAGGTATAAGTTGTTTATATGTATATTTAATTTCATTTAAATTAATGAAGGTATCTTTTAGATTATGGAACTGATGGCACTCTCTACGTATTAAAGTAGTTCTCCATGAAAATGGTTCTTTTTAGGGTGATAGAGGAATTTCTGAGCACTAGAATTTGGTATAATTTGGCTTCATCAGTAAGTCTTTATTTACTTGCATTTTTGGTCTGTTTGGGCTCTGCTTTATAAGGAAGATAATTTTAACCAAAATGACAGTCCCTATTTACTTTCTAATTATTGAAATTGATTGTAAGCATTTAGACCCAGACCATTTGATGTCAGGTTAGGTTATAGTGGACATACACTTCCTCTAGATTCATAATTAATTAGTGCTTTTCACAGGGATATTTGTATAAAATATATAAAATTACTTCTATAATAGTATACTGAAAGTCATCCGTTGATCCTGCAAAGATCATTGAATTGATCATGCCATAATAAAATGCATTGTTTCTTGATTAATACCTTAATCAATTAGGATGAGATTATAAATAAGCATTGAGAAAGTGATATTATTAGATATGTAATGAAGAAGAATCAGGCAGATTTCAGACAAGTATCCTTAGTACCTGTACTTCTGAGGCAAAGCAGGGCAGGAGTGAAGATCAAGAGTTCTGGAATGGCCAATTCAGCAGGAAGACATATTGATAGCTGAGAAAAATTATAATGAATTCTCTGGATGTAGAGACCAGATGTTTGGAATCAGAGAGGGAATGGAAACTCTCCAAAAACCATGGGCTAATGAATATATAAAACAATGATTTTCTTCTTATCTGTAAAAGAGGTTATTCTCTTGGATCATTTTTCATGCTCCTGTTTATTGGACTGGGTTTTATCTCCATGTGGAGGATTAGGAGTCATAAGAGTTGTGTCTGGAACTCAGAGACAACTCCAGATTGTACTATCTTATTTCTACATTCTCAAGTTTACTTACATAGTGCTTATCTTGTTGTGAGTGTAAACCCAGATGAAGACAGTTATCATCTGGGCTGTTATAAATGCAGTTACTGGTGAACAAGGAATTCTTTTTTTTTCCCCTGAAATAACACATGTGTTCTCAGTAGATGGGTATGTATATTCTAATCTCATTTAGAAGATATTCAAGGATCTAAAGTTATACTTATCCTGGCCTCTTGGAAGCGATCATTCATCAATAAGTAATTTTTACAGAACTCCATTAATATTGTATTCACTAGAACATTGAAGAAGGGTATTTCTCATTCAGCCCATGTCTGCCTTGGAGAACTAATGCATTCATTCATCCTGTTAGTGTCTGTAAATGGCTTAGGCATGTAGTGAGCTCACAGAGGTGAGTAACAGCATATGTTTACAGTCAGTAGGGAAGGTGGTGTTCAGCAAGAAAGTTATTTCAGTTCAGTGTTAGAGCTGCTATGGTTGAAAGTTTTGTATTGTTTACAGGAGTAATTTGTGGATCAGTTAATAGGAGGAAAATAGGAATAATATATTTTCCTCCACAACAAATTTCTTAAAGTATTGATACTGCATATTTTTACACTTTTTAAACTTTGAAAAAGTATTGATAAAATGTTCCCTTTCTTTTGTTCTCATTAGCCATTCCCCTCTTTTAAACAATCTTTATTCAAATTTTGTTAATGGAAATAATGAAAAGCAGTGTTGTTTCTAAAATTTTAGCATGCAGTATATCTCTGTGAAATTTTTTGAATGGCTTGAGAGCCTTCTTTTACTCTTGAACACAAAGAGGAAGTGAAGATAGAAGAGAGATGATGAACAAGGGTTTTGAAGGTTCCCAAGAAAATTTGAGTTTGGAAGGTCTCACACACCTGGAATTGCAGATAGGATCATCCTTCAGTATAGGAGTCTCAGTGCTCTGAGGAACATGCAACTAATCTATTTGTTCTTATATGTTATGATGAGTACCTGAAATTTAGAGTCTTGAATGAGGTAGCATATGCTATTCCTAGTTACCTACAGTAACTATTTAGTTCTGTAGAATGCCATACTTATTTGCAAAGTTTGCTTCCATCCTATTGAATAATGTAGTTGTGTATTATGTTTAGATACAAATTATTTTACACATAAATTGTTTGGATGTTTCAAAATTTCTAACTGGTTGTGAAATGCTTTCATAGGTGAGAGAAAACTGAAGTCAGCTGGGGCAATAATCTAATTATTATTATGAAAGTGGAAAAACATGGGTATTCATTATCCCATGATGAGTCTGTATATTTATTTGAAACAGGTGGAAAAGGTTTTTTTGCTGTTACAAAGGCTGAAGTGTGAATTATACATCACCATCAGAAGTCATGATGACCAGTTTATTAGGAAAAGTCCAGGTTATATTATACCATATGCCTTTGAGATTTGAGAAATAACTGCACAAATAATCAATGTGTTTGTGCATATATTTCCATGCATGTGAAAGATTGATGACTGTTCAGCATTGAGAATCATGACTTGAAACTCAAATGCAATTTGAGCTTTCTGTCAACAGCACAAATTCCTCAGTGCTATGTACTCAACCATTCAATAATAGATATTGGCAGATGGCCTTACCTGAAATCTTATACCTCCAATGCTTTTAGGAGTTAGTGAACTTGAAAGATGTAGTTATATAATTAACTCAGGGAGAGGGGGCCATGCTGGATATATCCCAGAGAAAACTATTCAGAGATGTGGTGGTGGGCAATATCAGTCACCTGCTCTCAGTGGATGAGTCTCAAACTTACCTCTCAAGAAGTGCATAGAACAGATTGTTTATATTGTCTGGAATTTTTTTTTACTTTATATACATACTCTATGCATTATTGTTTGCTAGATGCTGGAATACAACATACCAGAAATGGAATGACTTTTAAAAAGGGGAATTTAATAAGTTTCCAGTTGACAGTTCTAAGGATGAGAAGTTGTCCCAATTAAAGCAAGTCTATAGAAATGCCCCATCAAAGGCATCAAGGGAAAGTTACCTTGGTTCAAGAAGGCCAATGAAGTTCAAGGTTTCTTTCCCAGGTGATAAGACACATGGTGAACACAGTCAGGATTTCTCTATCCACTGGAAGGACACACAACAAGCTTGCCATCTTCTGCTAGGTCTCTCTTCTGGCTTCCTATTTCATGACGCTCCCCAGGAGCTTCATTTCTAAAGGTCACTGGCTAGTGGACTCTCTCCCTCATGGTGTTGTTGCATTTTCTTCTCTCTCTGAATCTGTTCCTTCTATGTTTCCTCTTTTATAGGACTCCAGTAAACAATCAAGACCCATTCAAATGGGTGGAGACACGTCTCCATCTAATCTAGTTTAACAACCACTCTTAATTGAGTCGCATTTCCAGGGAGATGATATAATTAAAGATTCAGACATATAGTAGTGAATATCAATGAGAAAAAATAGCTGTCTTTGCAAAATGAGATTATGATTAAAACATGACTTTTCTAGGGTACATATATCCTTTCAAATGGCACACACTTATTTTATAATATGAAAAATTATCTAAATTTTGTCTCTACTTATTACTTATATCTATTTTTTCACTAACTAAAATGTAATTTTTGTGAACTCAAATTTCAGTTTTTCATTCGGGCCACAGTGACCCAGCAGGCCGAGTTCTAGCCTGCCATGCTGGAGACCCAGGTTAGATTACTGGTGCCTGCTGATGCAAAAGAAAACTCAGTTTTTCTTTTACTCAATACAAAACACGAGGCACAATGATGAAAATACAATGTGTATTTTCTATAAGGATAAATAAGGGGATTAAATATGTCCTAAACACATATTGCACACTAGGGATTTGATGTAGATTCAGATGATAGTAATAAAACAACAAGCACATCATTTTACACATTAATTTAGACTTTTCAAAGGGAACTTATTATGTAAATCAGGGTTCTCCAGAGAAACAGTATCAAGAGGATATATCTAAGAGGGGGCCAAGATGGTGGCTTAGTAAGGTACGCGCATCTTAGTTACTCCTCCAGAGCAACTACTAGATGACCAGAAACAGTGCAGAACAGCTCCTGGGGCCACAGTAGGGAATGGACACACAGCATACCCCAGTCCGGACTGGCTAGACCATCTGTGAGACTCCGCTGCGGTGAGCTCCCCGAGTGGCATGCACTTCCCCGGGCCGTGGTGGCTGGCAGGTGGTGCCCCTCCCTCCCTCCTTCCTGGACCAGCTGAGAGTCTCAGAGAGGCAAGTTACCCAAGCCATGGAGGCCGGAGTGGCTCTTTTGCAAGTGGCTTCCCAGACTGGCAACGAGTCTTGGATCAGTGAGCTCCCCAAGCTGCGGTGGCCAGTGACTGGAGTCCCTCCCCCATGGGTGGATTCCGGTCTGGTGGTGAGTCTCCTGGGCCACAGTGGCTGGTGGCCAGGGACCCTCCCTCACAGGGAGAGAAGAGAGTTTCTGAGAGTGGCAGGGACTGTGTCCAACCAAACACAATGGTGGCATTAATAAAGGAGCCTCAACATCTTTTGGTGGTGGGACCAGCAGACAGACAAGCACCACATACTGGGCAAGATAAAAAAAACAAAGTCCAGAGACTTCACAGGAAAATCTTTCAACCTGCTGGGTCTCAAACTCAGGGAAATCTGATTAAAGGCCCAGATGCCAGGAAAAAATAACGAATCACACCATAAAAATTGAAGATATGGCCCAGTCAAAGGAAAAAGCCAATAGTTCAAATGAGATACAGGAGCTGAGACAACTAATTCTGAATATACGAACAGAAATGGAAAACCTCTTCAAAAACCAAATCAATAAATTGTGGGAGGACATGAAGAAGACATGGGCTGAACAAAAAGAAGAAATAGAAAGTCTGAAAAAGCAAATCACAGAACTTATGGGATGGAAGGACAAAGTAGAAAAGATGGAAAAAAACAATGGATACCTACAATGATAGATTTAAAGAGACAGAAGATAGAATTAGTGAACTGGAGGATGCAACATCTGAATTCCAAAAAGAAACAGAAACTATAGGGAAAAGAATGGAAAAAATTGAGTAGGGGATCAGGGAACTAAATGATAATATGAAGCACATAAATATACATGTTGTGGGTGTCCCAGAAGGAGAAGAGAAGGGAAAAGGAGGAGAAAAACTAATGGAAGAAATTATCACGGAAAATTTCCCAACTGTTATGAAATACCTAAAATTACAGACCCAAGAGTTCACAGCACCCCAAAGAGAATGGACCCAAATAGTTGTTTTCCAAGACACTTCCTAGTTAGAACGTCAGAGGTCAAAGAGAAAGAGAGGATCTTGAAAGCAGCAAGAGAAAAACAATCCATCACATACAAGGGAAATCCAATAAGACCATGTGTAGATTTCTCAGCAGAAACCGTGGAGGCAAGAAGACAGTGGAATGATATATTTAAATTACTAAAAGAGAAAAACTGCCAACCAACAGTTCTATATCCAGCAAAATTGTCCTTCAACAATGAAGGAGAAATTAGAACATGCTAAGACAAAAATTCACTGAGAGAATTTATGACCAAGAGACCAGCTCTGCAAGAAATACTAAAGGGAGCACTAGAGTCAGATATGAAAAGACAGAAGAGAGATGTATGGAGAAGAGTGCAGAATGAAGGAAAATTATATATGATATATATAATACAAAAGGCAAAATGGTAGAGGAAATTATTACCCAAACGGAAATAACACTAAATGTTAATGGACTGAATTTCCCAATCAAAAGACATAGACTAGCAGAATGGATTAAAAAACAGGATCCTTCTATATGTTGTCTACAGGAAACATATCTAAGACACAAAGATAAACATAGGTTGAAAGTGAAAGGATGGGAAAAGATATTTCATGCAAATAACAACCAGAAAAGAGCAGGAGTAGCTATACTAATATCCAACAACTTAGACTTCAAAGGTAAAACAGTTAAAAGAGACAAAGAGGATACTATCTACTAATAAAAGGAGCAATTAAACAAGAGGACAGAACAATCATAAATATTTACACACCGAATCATAATGCCCCAAAATGCGTGAGGAATACACTGCAAATACTGAAACGGGAAATAGATGTATCTACCATAATAGTTGGAGACTTCAATTCAACACTCTCATCAATGGAGAGAACATCTACACAGAGGATCAATAAATAAACAAAGAATATGAATATTACAATAAATGAGCTAGACTTAACAGACATATGTAGGATATTACACCTCACAACTGCAGGATACACTTTTTTCTCAAGTGCTCATGGATCATTCTCAAAGATAGACCATATGCTGGATCACAAAGCAAGTCTGAACAAATTTAAAAAGATTGAAATCATACATAACGCTTTCTCGGATCATAAAGGAATGAAGTTGGAAATCAACAATAGGCAGAGTGCCAGAAAATTCGCAAATAGGTGGAGGCGCAACAACACACTCTTAAACAACCAGTGGGTCAAGGAAAAAATTACAAGAGAAATTAGTAAATACCTCGAGGCAAATGAAAATGAAAACACAACATACCAAAACCTATGGGACACAGCAAAGGCAGTGCTAAGAGGGAAATTGATTGCCCTATGCCTATATCAAAAAAGCTGAAGGGCAAAAATTCGGGAATTAACTGTCCACTTGGAAGAATGGGAGAAAGAACAACAAACTAAACCCAAAGTAAGCAAAAGGAAAGAAAAAACAAAGATTAGAGCAGAAATAAATGAAATTGAGAACATGAAAACAATAGAGAAAATCAATAAGACCAGAAGTTGGTTCTATGAAAAAATCAACAAGATTGATGGGCTCTTAGCAAGATTGACAAAAAGAAGAGAGAGGACACAAATACATAACATCAGAAATGGAAGAGGAGACATAACCACTGACCTCACAGAAATAAAGGAGGTAATAACAGGATACTATGAACAACTCTATGCTAATAAATACAACAATGTAGATGAAATGGACAAGTTCCTAGAAAGGCATGAAGAACCAACTTTGACTCAAGGAGAAATAGATGACTTCAACAAACCAGTCACAAGTACAGAAATCAAATCAGTCATTCAAAAACTTCCCAAAAAGAAAAGTCCAGGACCAGACGGCTTCACATGTGAATTCTACCAAACATTCCAGAAAGAATTAGTACCAACCCTGCTCAAACTCTTCAAAAAAATCAAAGTGGAGGGAAATCTACCTAATTCATTCTATCAAGCCAACATCACCCTCATACCAAAACCAGGCAAAGATATGACAAAAAAGAAAACTGCATACCAATCTCTCTAATGAATATAGATGCAAAAATCCTCAACAAAATTCTAGCAAATCGAATCCAGCAACACATTAAAATAATTATGAATCATGACCAAGTAGGATTCATCTCAGGGATGCAAGGATGGTTCAACATAAGAAAATCAATTAATGTAATACAGCATATCAACAAATCAAAGCAGAAAATTCACATGATCATCTCAGTTGATGCAGAGAAGGCATTTAACAAGATTCAACATTCTTTCCCGTTGAAAACACTTCAAAGGGTAGGAATACAAGGGAACTTACTTAAAATGATAGAAGGAATGCATGAAAAACCTACAGCTAATATCATCCTCAATGGGGAAAAATTTAAAAATTTCCCCCTAAGATCAGGAACAAGACAAGGATGTCCATTATCACCACAGTTATTCAGCATCATGTTGGAAGTTCTAGCCTGAGCAATTAGACAAGAAAAAGAAGTAAAAGGCATCAAAATTGGAAAGGAAGAAGTAAAACTATCACTGTTTGCAGACGATATGATACTATATGTCAAAACCCCTGAAAAATCCACAGGAAAATACTAGAGCTAATAAATGAGTACAGCAGAGTAGCAGGTTACGAGATCAACATTCAAAAATCTGCAGTGTTTCTATTCACTAGCAATGAACAAGCTGAGGGTGAAATCATGAAACGAATTCCAGTTACAATTGTAACTAAAAGAATAAAATACTTAGGAATAAATTTAACTAAAGAGACAAAAAACCTATACAAAAAGAACTACAAAAAACTGTTAAAAGAAATCACAGAAGACCTAAATAAATGGAAGGACATACCGTGTTCATTGATTGGAAGACAAAATATAGTTAAGATGTCAATTCTACCTAAATTGATTTGCAGATTCAACACAATACCAATCAAAATCCCAACAACTTATTTTTCAGAAATAGAAAAACCAATAAGCAAATTTATCTGGAAGGGTAGGGTGCGCCGAATTGTTAAAAGTGTCTTGAAGAAAAAAATAAGCTGGAGGTCTCAAGCTGCCGAACTTTAAGGCATATTATGAAGCCACAGTGGTCAAAGCAGCATGGTACTGGCATAACGATAGATATATAGACCAACGGAATCGAATAGAGTGCTCAGATATAGACCCTCTCATCTATGGACATTTGATCTTTGATAAGGCAGTCGAGCCAACTCACCTGGGACAGAACAGTCTCTTCAATAATTGGTGCCTAAAGAACTGGATATTCCTATGCAAAAGAATGAAAGAGGACCCATATCTCACACCCTACACAAAAGTTAACTCAAAACGAATCAAAGATCTAAACATTAAGTCTAAGGCCATAAAATAGTTAGAGGAAAATGTAGGGAGATATCTTATGAATATTACAATTGGAGATGGTTTTATGGACCTTAAATCTAAAGCAAGTACACTGAAGAAATAAATAAATAAATGGGAGCTCCTCAAAATTAAACACTTTTGTGCATCAAAGAACTTCATCAAGAAAGTAGAAAGACAGCCTACCCAATGGGAGAGAATATTTGGAAATGACATATCAGATAAAGGTCTAGTATCCAGAATTTATAAAGACAGTCTTCAACTCAACAAGAAAAACACAGCAAACCCAATTACAAAATGGGAAAAAGATTTGAACAGACACTTCTCAGAAGAGGAAATACAAATGGCCAAAAAGCACATGAAGAGATGCTCAATGTCCCTGGCCATTAGAGAAATGCAAATCAAAACCACAATGAAATATCATCTCACACCCACCAGAATGGCCATTATCAACAAAACAAGAAATGACAAGTGCTGGAGAGCATGCGGAGAAAGAGGCACACTTTTCCACAGTTGGTGGGAATGTTAAATGGTGCAACCACTGTTGAAGGCAGTGTGGCAGTTCCTCAAAAACTGAATATAGAATTTCCATACTACCCAACAATACCACTGCTAGTTGTCTACTCAGAGGACTTAAGGACAAAGACACAAATGGACATTTGCACACCAAAGTTTATAGCAGCATTATTTACAATTGCAAAGAGATGGAAACAGCCCAAATGTCCATCAACAGACGAGCGGCTAAACAAACTGTGGTATATACATATGATTGAATATTATGCAGTTTTAAGACAGAATAAACTTATGAAGCGTGGAATAACATGGATGGACCTAGAGAACCTTATACTAAGTGAGACTAGTCAAAAACTTAAGTACAAATACTGTATGGTCCCAGTGATGTGAACCAACATTAGAGAATAACCTTGGAATATGTCATTGGTAATGGAGACCATCAGGAGATATAAATAGGGTAAGATAATGGGTAATTGGAGCTGAAGAGATGCAGACTGTGCGACAAGACTGGATACAAAAACTCAAAAATGGACAGCACAATCCTACCTAATTTTAATGTAATTATGTTAAAACACTGAATGAAGCTGCATCTGAGGTATAGTTTTTCTTCTCTTTTTTCTTTTTCTTTTGTATTTTTTCTCTCTATTATCATTTTATTTCTTTTTCTGTTGTCTTTCTATATCTTTTTCTAAATCGATGCAAATGTACTTAGAAAGGATGAGTATGCATCTGTATGATGATATTAAGAATTACTGATTTTATATGTAGAATGGAATGATTTCTAAATGTTGTGTTAGTTAATTTTTTAATTAATAAAAAAGAGGATATATCTATAAACACATGATTTTATAAAAATATCTCCCACAACTAGGTGGGTGCATGAGTCAAATTTCCACTAGGCAGGCACTAGTTGGAATCTCCAATGAAGTTCATCAGTGAATTCTACATGGGGAGCTGGCTGGATGAAGAAGACATGAACACTCTCTATTCTCCCTTAAAAGTCTTCAACTAATTGAATTATACCCAACGGACAGGATTATCCCTTTGTGGAAAAAAATCCACTATTTGACCTTAGATATAGTTAGCCACAGATACAATAAGCTTAGTGATGATTTAATAAACCAGCATCCTGATTTATTAACCTATCATAAAATTTCTTTGGAGTAATGGTTATGCCAGTGACAACTTGGCCAGAATACAGGGAACTCTCAACTGACCAATTTGACACATGAAACTATCTCTTACACTTATTTGTGAATTCTTTTCAAAATAATAATAAACCATTTGTTGATACCTAAAATTTCTTCTTGTCTGAAAATACAGTGTTCTGCCGTCTACCCATAAACTTGCACATCAGCAACCAGAAATTCTCACTGTACTTGGGCACAAGATCAAGACTTAATCCTTTCAGGGTGAAAAATTATCACTATTACATGGTTTAGGTAATTTGCCTGACCTTCAATGCATATGGTTTTAGTCACTATAATGATATCAAGCTGTATATACTACAGAAAAAACATATCCTTAAATCTAATCCATTTCTTCACATGTGAACCATTGTTTGCATTAACTTGCTATTATTAAATTTTTGCATGGGAAGGCACCAGAAGTCAAACCCAGGTTTTGGACATGACAGATGATAATTTTACCTGCTGAGCCACCATGGCCCACCCTGTATTAACTTTTGATGATGTGACTCCAGTTAAGGTGTGTCCTACCTCAAGCAGGATGGGACCTCCTCTATAAGTGGAGTCTTTTATGAGATGATAAAATTCACACACATAGAGAGAAAATCAAAGGTATTAAGATGCTGAAGTCAATGAAATTTTAAAGAAAATAATGAAATCAGGAGGCAACCATGTGGCTGCCATGTGACAAGCTAGGGAACAATGGTTGCCAGCTATGAGTTCCAGAAAGCCACAGACTTGGGGAAAAAGTGCTGCCTTGAAGATGTCCAAATCTGGGCATTTCCTAAGCCTCAATACCATTACCTAATAAATGTCCATTGTTTAAACCAATCCATTTTATATTATTTACTTAAGTAGCTTAGGAAACTAAAATCAAAGTTTGGCACCAGGCTCTGGGGTTCTTTTGTCACATACCAAAAATGTGAATACAGCTTTATTATGGGATAATTGTTTGAGGCTATTAATAGAAAATAGCCTAGAGCTCTTTGAAGAGACAATCCATGGAATTATGGATATGAAGGATATTTCATGTAGTGCATTAGAAGGAGATGGTGATGTGTTATGGAGATATGAGGACAGATGATTCTTAATATTGACTTCTGTTTGTGTGTGGAAGACAAATCTTCATTCATGAAATAGGATATTTAATTGAGTCATTTTCCAAGATAAGCCTAGAAATGTCAGACTAGTTCCTAATTGCAACTTAAAGCAAACTGTGAGGGACATCAGATAAACTAAGAACCAAAATCATGGTCTTCAAAAAACAAGAAATGGATAATTTGGATCTTCTGGAAGTTCCCAGAGAACAACACTACATGTAAGGGTTTAATTAAACATGAGACTAGTCAGCAATTTCTGTTCAAGTCCAGATTGGAGGTGCAGCTATCCAGGAAGGATTTGTAGAACATTCTTTTGTCTGAAGTGTACAACGTTCACAAACGAAAAGTTTTTGTAAGATCAGCATGAACAACCACTGGCAGCCTCCATGTAAAGAATATATTGTAGAATAAATCCCTTCGGGGTAAAAACATGGAGGCTGAGCTCTGGATCAAAGACATAATCTCAGCCATGAAGGTGGGCCCATAAATGTACATTTAAAGTGTGTGACTGTTTCATGGTTTGGAGTGTATTGGTCTCCCACCCCATGTTGAGTGCCATCTCACGGTTTCATAGGGTGAAATCATAAACATGGGTTTACAGAATCTCTCACTGCCACTTAGTATTCTGAGAGGGTTGTACCTATTTCCCATAGATTTCAGAATCATATCAACACCCTAAAGTTCTGAGGGGCTGGAGGCTTCACTCCCGTGTTTCCAGAGAGCATGACTGGTGCACAAGCCATTGGAAGAGCTGCAGTTGCTACTTCTTTAGTCTTGGAGGACAAAATTTCATTCTATATATGACTCTCAGACATTGAAATGTAATGGAGCGTGCCTCATAGGGTTTGAATGATGATCTGCATTTTCCTTTCAGTTTCTATCTATGAAAAAGGAAATGTTTACTTTATCCTTGTCCCTGCATCGTACATTCTGCTCTAGATTTCACAGGTGCACAGGGAGAGGGGATTTGTACTCTAGGAAAGACCACAATAATAGGTAATTTTAATTAAACTGTGTAATAAGCATCACTTCTGAAATCACTTAAGATTTGGGGGGAATATTTTAATGGAATTAACATTTTGCCTGTAGCAATAACAGGTCTTTCTGGGGGCCAGAGGGTAGAGTGTGGTAGTTTGAAGATGTATGTATGCAGAAAACATTTTGTTCATGAAAGTCGATGCCTCTGCTTGTATACCAATTGTAAGTACTACCTTTCAGTGAGATTCCTTTGGTTAAAGAGGATTTATTTTCTCCTATTACTGATATTCTTTATAAGAGAATAAAATTCAACTACAGAGAGAGAAAGCCATCTGGAACAATCTGAGATCGATGAAACACAGAATAAAATGAAGAGACCAGGTGATGCTTCCTCATGTCTTGACATATGACAGGCTAAGGAACAAGAGTCAGGAGATGTCATTGTCAGAATGCCACAGTCCTAGAGAAAAAGCATTGTATCAATTCTACTTTGGTTTGGGCATTTTCTTGGTTTCAAAACCAGGAGCAACTAAATTTCCATTTTTTAAGCAAACCACTTTCATGATGTTTGCTAAAACAGCAAAAAAACTAGAACATCACTGTGCCCATTTTGAAATATGATGTGCCACAGAAGAACCATGTTTTAATAATTATACAATCTTGTGGAAGCAGCTGTTTCTTTTAACCCTTATTCAATAGCATAGCTTGGAAACTCTTGATTAGATCATCTCCATGGAGACATGGCATACCCAATGTTGGGTGTGACTTTTGATTAAATGGGGATGTGACTTAATCCATTACAGGTGGGAGTTGATTAGTATACTGAAATGCTTTAGAAGAGGAAATGTTTTGGAGGGTTGGAAGTGACACATATACAGACATGTAGAGAGCAGAAACACAGATATTATAGATGTTTGGAGTTCATCAGATATTGTCATTAGATATTAAGCAAGCATAATTTGGAGAGAGCCAAAGGAAGCCAAGAGATGAAAACCAGCCATGGAGAAGAAAAATGAGGAACACTCACAGGGACAGAGGATGAAAGCAATGGAGATTAGATCAAGAAACTAGCAGATACCCTCCATCTGATTACCCAGCTGACAGACATGTTCCAGACACATCATTTCTTCCTGGAGTGAAGAGAACTTCTTGCTGATGTTTTAATTCATGTCCTTAGAACTGTAAACTTGTAACCTATAAAATTCTCCTTTATAAAAGCCATTCCAGCAGCTTGGAGAGTAACACAATCACCTTTAGTGGACTTTATGCTAAGACACCAAAAGTACAGAGCACAAAATTTACCTTACATTTTTTCCACAAACAGAATATCAGGTCTGTATATCAGATATAGCTTCAAAGTTGGTTCAACAATAGAAACAGTGGGAAAAATAATTGGACTATTCCAAAGCCAGAATTCAGGTGAGCTCTTAGAAGATGTGTTTCAGGAAAAAGAAGAACCTTGTCAATGAGTGAGTCAGTACTTATAATATCACCTGCAGATTTCTGCAAGTTATATTTTCTGAAATGCAGGTTTACATATTGGGGAAATTTCCTCAGGTGTTGCCATAGTATCATTTATTTATCAAGCTGTATTCAAATATCTGTCTGTTTGGCAAAAGAGATATTTATGAGCAATTGGAGTTAAACTTTCCTTTATGGCCCTTTTCATGGTCCTGGTGTTCAATAGTATCCCTATACAACCCCAACATATTTTTCTAAGTTTTTTAATTTCATGAAGCAAAGAAATAAAAAATCAATACTTTTCAAAGCATTCTTCAACAAGAGGATACAGGACATTTCCCAGAGTTTGTCATGCACTACCATATGATCATTTCATAATTTTCCTTCTCACTTCTCCAGATCATAGGACACTAGAGGGCTTAAATACATTTTTATCATCACAATTGACTTTTTCCTTCTTTTTTGTGAACAAAAGAATATACAAGGAAGCTATAAATTTCAAAGCACAGCACCACGATTAGTTGTAGAACGTGTTTCAGACTTTGACAGAATTTAATGTTTCCCAACTTTAGGTTTTTACTTCTAGCCACTCTAAAATACTGGAGACTGAAAAGAATATCAACTTAATGATCCAGCATTCATATTCATTTGTTAAGACCTATCTTCTAAGTATGATTCCACCATCACCTTTGATCTTTCCATACCTCACTTTATGATTGTTTGGGTTATGACAATTCTAAAATTTTCACATTGGAAGGGTCTAGCATGGATGTGGGGCAGGGAGATGGACCAATCTAATATTCTGGAGAGGCTAGGCTAGGTTTCAGGACTTATCTGGACCATGAAACCTACCATCTGGAGGTGGTAGATTTCAGACAAGTTACTGTAGTGCCTGGAATACTTGTGGAATCTTATGTATTGCCCTAGATGTTCCTTAGGATTGGTTGGAATGGTCTGGGTTGGGAGTTGGCAAGTTATGACAGGTAGCAAATTCACACTAAATTCTGTGTAAGAGCAATCTCCATAGTAGCTTCTCGATTGTATTTCAATTCTCTCTATCACAGACAATTTATTAATTAGACTTCCTTTCCCCTTTCTGACCATAATGTGTTTCTATTCATAATGTGCCATGACTGGATTAATCCCTGGAAATACTCTCCTATGTGGCCAGGGAGACTTTCATCTCTGGATATCATGTACCATATGGGGGGAGGGCATTGATTTCACTTGTAGAGTTGAGCTTAGAGAGATGGAGACCACATCTGAGCAATAACAGAGGTCCTCCAGATGTAATTCTTAGGCATGCTTATAGATAGTCAAAGGTAAGCCTTGTGATTGAGAATCTGCCTAATTAATTACAGTATCCTTAAAGTTGGACAAAGTGTCAGGGGATTCTCTGATGGTAAGGTTTAATCATTCCACAATCTTTCTCCCCTCCCTCAGGGAACTTTGCCAATACTTTTTGATTATCTGCTTAATATACTGTAAGATGTTTCCAGGCATTACAGCAGCCTATGCAGGATTAAAGGACCTCTTTCTTATTCTATGCTTCCTATGTTTCTCTTATTCAAATGAGCTATACAAATAGGCCGAATTAGATTATGCACTATAGAAAATATTAGTTCCAGATCAAATAAACCTTTCTTCTAATGATCTCAAAGAATATGTGTAGTTATAAAATACAGACACTGTCTCCCTTTTCCTTATATTCTGGAATACTTTAACCCCAACCTGTTCAGATTTGTTCTTATCTCTAAATGTCAGGCTATATATATAACAACCTCTCAAAGTACAGAATAATAATCAGCACTCTGGAATTAATGTTTCTGCTCTTAAAACTTACAACCTTGGCCCCTGTTTTCCTATAAAAATTTTCTAAAAGTGATTATAGCTTTGTTGTTTTTTTGTTCCTGGCTTATTTTGTCTCACCAAATGTCCCATATGTTCATTCACATCATTGCATGTCTTACGATGTTGGTCTTTTTTTAACACACAACTTCCATTCAAAAGTATATATCATCGTTTTCCAATCTATTTCTCAATGTGCATCCTTTAGCAACCTGCATTCATCAGGCATCACGTTGAGGGTCCAAAGTCCACAGTCCATCAACATTTTCCATTTTAGATAATTTCATTTTTCCCAAGAGACAAAAAACTAATAAACACACCCTCACCAAACAGGAAATCTAAACCTCCTCTTAACTTTTATCCTTCACCCCATTACCTCTGCTGTTTCTGTGGTAGTGCTGATGGCTTCCTTTTGAACATAACTGATAGCATGAAATAGTAGCTTTCCCTTGTACCCTGGACTTAAGCACTCCTTGTTCAAAAGTCATATATTTGAAGTAACTCTAGGGAGAACTAATTCATATTTCTAATATGAGTCAGTGAGACATGTAGGTCTGTACAATTCCTTTAGATCTTGTTCATCTCCAATTGGTAATATTACTTCTACAGCCACTAAGGAATCGCCATCACTCCTAAATATCCCCCTACATTGACTTTCAACCTCATTAACTAACAATACTCTCATCTCTAGCTGCTATGTATCTCTAAATCTCCTACATTCTGTATTATGATTCCATGATTATGCCTTTATCCTGGTCATGAAAGTGGAATCATATGGTATCTGTCCTTTTCTATCTGGCTCATTTTGTTCAGCATTATGTCCTCAAGTTTCATCCATCTTGTCATGTGCTCCAGGATGTCATTTTTCCTTATTGCTGCATAATATTCCATCATATTCATATACCACATTTTGTTGATCCACTCATCTGTTGATGGATATTTGGTTTGTTTCTATTGTTTGGTGATTATGAATAATGCTGCTATGAACATCAGTATGCAGATGTCTCTTTGTGTCACTACTTTCATGCCTTCTGTGAATATACCAAGTAGTGCTACTGCTGGGTCATAGGGCACCTCTATATTTAATTTTCTAAGGAATGGCCAAACAGTCTTCCATTATGGCTGCACCATTATGCATTCCTACCATCACTGAATAAGCATTCATTTCTCCACATCCTCTCCAGCATTTACAGCTTCCTGATTGCTTAGCAGCAGCTGTTCTTATAAATGTGAAGTGATATCTTAAACAGTGAAAATATTGCACGTCTTCATGTGCTTCTGAGTCATCTGTATTTGATCTACAGAAAAATATCTATTCATATCTTTAGTCTATTTTATGATTGCATTGTTTGTTCTGTTGTTGACTTGTATGATTTCTTTGTATATTCTTGATATTGAAGCTTTGAAGATATGTGATTTCCAAATATTTTCTCCCATTGACTTGGCTGCCTCTTCATATTTGGCAAAGATTTTTGAGATGCAGAAGTACTTGAATTTGAAGACCCCATTTATTTATTTTTTATTTTCATGCTTCTGCTTGGGGTGCAAAGCTTAGGAAGCTACTTCCTATTATTGGGTCTTGAAGAAATTTTCCTATATTTCCTTCTAGAAGCTTTATGGTGCTAGTTCTTATGTTTAGGTGTTTGAACCCCTTTCAGTTAATTTTCTCATAAGGTGTAAGACATGGGTCCTCTTTCATTTTCTTGGCTAATGATATCCAATTCTTCCATGTCAAATTATTGAAAAGACTATTTTTTCACAGTTCAGAAGATTTGGAAGCCTTGTCAATATTCAGTTTACAATAGATTTGATGGTCTATTTCTTAACTCTTAATTGGATTCCATTGGTCAATACTTCTGTCTTTGTACCAGTATCCATGCTGTTTTTTAAAATATATTTAAAAAAATTAACTAACAAAACATTTAGAAATCATTCCATTCTCATATGCAATCAGTAATTTGTAATATCATCACATTAAGATGTATGATCATCATTTCTTCGTACATTTGCATCGATTTAGAAAAAGAAATAGCAAGGCAATAGAAAAGAAATAAAATGATAATATAGAGAAAAAATAAAAATACAAAATGCAAAAAAATACATAAAAAACATGCAAACAACAAAACCATACCTCAGATGCAGCTTCATTCAGTGTTTTAACATAATTACATTACAATTAGGTAGTACTGTGCCATCCATTTTTGAGTTTTTGTATCTAATACTGTTGCACAGTCTGTATCCCTTCATCTCCGGTTACCCATTATCTTATCCTGTTTCTAACTCCTGATGGTCTGTGTTACCAATGACCTACTCCAAGTTTATTCTCTAATGTCAGTTCACATCAGTGGGACCATACAGTATTTGTCCTTTAGTTTTTGGCTAGTCTCACTCAGCATAATATTCTCTAGGTCCATCCATGTTATTACATGCTTCATAAGTTTATTCTGTTTTAAAGTTGCATAATATTCCATCGTATGTATATACCACAGTTTCTTTAGTCACTCTTCTGTTGATGGACATTTTGGCTGTTTCCATCTCTTTGCAATTGTACTTAATGCTGCTATAAACATTGGTCTACAAATGTCCGTTTGTGTCTTTGCCCTTAACTCCTCTGAGTAGATACCTAGCAATGGTATTTCTGGGTCGTATGGCAATTCTATATTCAGTTTTTTGAGGAACCGCCAAACTACCTTCCACAGTGGTTGCACCATTTGACATTCCCACCAACTGTGGATAAGTGCACCTCTTTCTCCGCATCCTCTCCAGCACTTGTCATTTCTTGTTTTGTTGATAATGGCCATTCTGGTGGGTGTGAGATGATATCTCATTGTGGTTTTGATTTACATTTCTCTAATGGCCAGGGATATTGGGCATCTCTTCATTTGCCTTTTGGCCATTTGTATTTCTTCTTCTGAGAGGTGTCTGTTCAAGTCTTTTTCCCATTTTGTAATTGGGTTGGCTGTCTTTTTGTTGTTGAGTTGAACAATCTATTTATAAATTCTGGATACTAGGCCTTTATCTGATATGTTTTTGAAATATTGTCTTCCATTGTGTAGGCTGTCTTTCTACTTTCTTGATGAAGATCTTTGATGCACAAAAGTGTTTAATTTTGAGGAGCTCCCATTTATTTATTTATTTCTTCAATGCTCTTGCTTTAGGTTTAAGGTCCATAAAACCACCTCCAATTGTAGGTTTCATAAGATATTCCTTATAATTTCCTCTAACTGTTTTATGGTCTTAGACCTAATGTTTAGATCTTTGATTCGTTTTGAGTTAACTTTTGTATAGGCTTTGAGATACAGGTCCTCTTTCATTCTTTTGCATTTGGATATCCAGTTCTCTAGGCTCCATTTATTGAAGAGACTGTTCTGTCCCAGGTTAATTGGCTTGACTGCTTTATCAAAGATCAAATGTCCATAGATGAGAGGATGTATATCTGAGCACTCTATTCGATTCCATTGTTTTATATATCTATCTTTATGCCAATGCCATGCTGTTTTGATCATTGTGGCTTCATAATGTGCCTTAAAGTCCGGCAGCTTGAGACCTCCAGCTTCGTCTTTTTCCTCTAGATACTTTTAGCAATTTGGGGCACCCTACCATTCCAGATAAATTTGCTTATTGGTTTTTCTTTCTGAAAAATAATTTGTTGGGATTTTGATTGGTATTGCATTGGTATTGCATTGAATCAATTTAGGTAGGATTGACATCTTAACTATATTTAGTCTTCCAATCCATGAACACGGTGTGCCCTTCCATCTATTTAGGCCTTCTGTGATTCCTTTTAACAGTTTTTTGTACTTTTCCTTGCATAGGTCTTTTGTCTCTTTAGTTAAATTTATTCCTAATTATTGTATTCTTTTAGTTGCAATTGTAAATGGAATTCATTTCTTGATTTCCCCTTCAGCTTGTTCACTGCTAGTGTATAGAAACGCTACGAATTTCTGAATGTTGATCTTGTAACCTGCTACTTTCCTGCACACATTTATTAGCTCTAGTAGTTTTGTTGTGGATTTTCTGTGTTTTCAACGTATAGTATCATATCGTCTGCAAACAGTGATAGTTTTACTTCTTCCTTTCCAATTTTGATGTGTTGTATTTCTTTTTCTGGTCTAATTGCTGTGGCTAGAACTTCCAACACAATGTTGAATAACAGTGGTGATAATGAACATCCTTGTCTTGTTCCTGATCTTAGGAGTAATGTTTTCAATTTTTCCCCATTGAGGATGATATTAACTGTGGGCTTTTCATATATTCCCTCTATCATTTTAAGGAAGTTCCCTTGTATTCCTATCCTTTGAAGTGTTTTCAATGGGAAAAGGATGTTGAATCTTGTCAAATATCTTCTCTGCATTAACTGAGATGATCATGTGAATTTTCTGCTTTGATTTGTTGATATGGTGTATTACATTAATTGATTTTCTTATGTTGAACCATCCTTGCATCCCTGAGATGAATCCTACTTGGTCATGATGCATAAATCTTTTAATGTGTTGCTGGATTCGATTTGCTAGAATTTTGTTGAAGATTTTTGAATCTATATTCATTAGAAAGATTGGTCTGTAGTTTTCTTTTTTTTTGTCATATCTTTGCCTGGTTTTGGTATGAGGGTGAAGTTGGCTTCATAGAATGAATTAGGTAGCTTTCCCTCCACTTCGATTTTTTTGACGAGTTTGAGGAGAATTGGTCCAAACTCTTTCTGGAATGTGTAGTGGAATTCACATGTGAAGCCGTCTGATCATGGGCTTTTCTTTTTGGGAAGTTTTTGGATGACTGATTTGATTTCTTTACTTGTGATTGGTTTGTTGAGGTCTTCTATTTCTCCTTGAGTCAAAGTTGGTTCTTCATGCCTTTCTAGGAACTTGTCCATTTTATCTACAGTGCTGTATTTATTAGCATAAAGTTGTTCATAATATCCTGTAATTACCTCCTTTATTTCTGTGAGGTCAGTGGTTATTTCTCCTCTTCCATTTCTGATGTTATGTATTTGCATCCTCTCTCTTCTTCTTTTTGTCAAAATTACTAAGGGCCCATCAATCTTCTTGATTTTCTCATAGAAGCAACTTCTCATCTTATTGATTCCTCTATTGCTTTCATGTTTTCAATTTCATTTACTTCTGCCCTAATCTTTGTTATTTCTTTCCTTTTGCTTTCTTTGGGGTTAGTTTGCTGTTCTTTCTCCAATTCTTCCAAGTGGACAGTTAATTCCTGAATTTTTGCCCTTTCAGATTTTTTGATATAGCCTTTTAGGGCAATCAATTTTCCTCTTAGCACTGCCTTTGCTGCATCCCATAGGTTTTGATATGTTGTGTTTTCATTTTCATTTGACTCAAGGTATTTACTAATTTCTCTTGTAATTTCTTCCTTATCCACTCGTTGTTTAAGAGTGTGTTGTTGAGTCTCCACGTATTTGTGAATTTTCTGGCACTCTGCCTATTATTGATTTCCAGCTTCATTCCTTTATGATCCCAGAAAGTGCTGTGTATAATTTCAATCTTTTTAAATTTGTTGAGACTTGCTTTGTGATCCAGCATATGGTCTATCTTTGAGAATAATCCCTGAGCACTTGATAAAAAGGTGTATACTGCTGTTGTGGGGTGTAATGTCCTATAAATGTCTGTTAAGTCTAGCTCATTTATTGGAATATTCAAATTCTCTGTTTCTTTATTGATCCTCTGTCCAGATGTTTTGTCCCTTGATGAGAGTGGCGAATTGAAGTCTCCAGCTATTATGGTAGATGTGTCTATTTCCCTTTTCAGTGATTGCAGTGTATTCCTTATGTATTTTGGGGCATTCTGATTCAGCACGTACATATTTATGATTGTTATGTCTTCTTGTTTAATTGTTCCTTTTATTAGTAGATAGTATCCTTCTTTGTTTCTTTTAATTGTTTTACATTTGAAATTTAATTCATTGGATATTAGTATAGCTACTCCTGCTCTTTTCTGGTTGTTATTTGCATGAAATATCTTTTCCCAACCTTTCACTTTCAACCTACGTTTATCTTTGGGTCTAATATGTGTTTTCTGTAGGCAGCATATAGAAGGATCTTGTTTTTTAATCCATTCTACCAGTCTATGTCTTTTGATTGGGGATTTCAGTGCATTAACATTTAGTGTTATTACTGTTTGGGTAATACTTTCCTCTACCATTTTGCGTTTTGTATTATATATAGCATATCTAATTTGCTATACACTCTTCTCCATACCTCTCTCTTCTGTCTTTTCATATCTGACTCTAGTGCTCCCTTTAGTATTTCTTGCAGAGCTGTTCTCTTTTTCACAAATTCTCTCAGTGACTTTTTGTCTGAAAATGTTTTAATTTCTCACTCATTTTTGAAGGACAATTTTGCTGGATATAGAAGTCTTTGTTGGCAGCTTTTCTCTTTTAGTAATTTAAATTACCATCCCACTGTCTTCTAGCTTCCATGGTTTCTGCTGAGAAATCTACACATGGTCTTATTGTGTTTCCCTTGTATGTGATGTATTGTTTTTCTCTTGTTTTTTTCAAGATCCTCTCTTTCTGTTTGACCTCTGACATTCTAACTAGGAAATGTTTTGGAGAACGCCTATTTGGGTCTATTCTCTTTGGGGTGCACTGCATTTCTTGGATCTGTAATTTTAGGTCTTTCATAAGAGTTGGGAAATTTTCCGTGATAATTTCTTCCATTAGTTTTTCTCCTCTTTTTCCCTTTCTTCTCTTTCTGGGACTCTCACAACACGTATATTTGTGGACTTCATATTATCATTCAATTCCCTGAGCCCCTGCTCAAATTTTTCCGTTCTTTTCCCTATAGTTTCTGTTTCTTTTTGGATTTCAGATGTTCCATCCTCCGGTTCACTAATTGTATCCTCTGTCTTTTTAAATCTACATGGTACGTTTCCATTGTCTTTTCCATCTCTTCTACTGTGTCTTTCAATCCCATAAGTCCTGTGATTTGTTTTTTCAGACTTTCCATTTCTTCTTTTTGTTGATCCCATACCTTCTTAATGTCCTCCCTCAATTTATTGATTTGGTTTTTGAAGAGGTTTTCCATTTCTGTTCATATATTCAGATTTAGTTGTCTCAGCTCCTGTATTTCATTTGATGTATTGGTTTGTTCCTTTGTCTGGGCCATATCTTCAATTTTCCTGGTGTGATTTGCTATTTTTTGCTGGAATCTTAGTATTTAATCAGATTTCCCTGAGTGTGGGACCCAGCAGTTTTAAAGACTTTCCTGTGAAGTGTCTGAGCTCTATTTTTCTTATCCTGCCCAGTATGTGGTGCTTGTCTGCTTGTGGGTCCCACTAGCAAAAGATATTGTGGCTCCTTTATCTTTTGAAGGCTCTCAGTTCTGGGTGTGTGGAGAAGACAGAGGAAAGGTTGTAGGTTGGTTTTAATGCCCTCAAATTGTGAAGTCCTGGGATCTTAGTTTCTTGAGAGAGGGATTCCACCTGAGTTGTGTTTCACCCCTCCCGTGGGGAAGATTCAGGTGGTAGAGAGTCCTGAAATCAGCATGTTTCTGCATTCACGGCTGTTGTAACCTATGTAATCACAGCACTGAGTCCAGAGGCAATGAAGCCTCCATATAAACAGGCGCAGAAGGCTCTGTTTCACCCCCTTTCCTCTTTTTCAATTAGCCTAATTGGCGATTTCCACCTTGATCAATTTCACCTGAGCTGAGGGCCTGTTTTTAGTAGTCAGATATTGTTCATTAATGCCACAATTGGTGTTAGGTTGGGCTCAATCTCTACTACTGTTGGAGACTCTTTCCTTTCCATCTGTGAAGTCACCTGTTGGGGAGGGGCACCAGCCACTGCGACTTGGGGAACCGCTGTTTGGATGCTCCCAGCCGGCCCAGGAAGCCGCGTATGTGGAAGTGGCTGCAGTTGCCAACCACCGCAGCTTGGGGGACTGCTTTTCCGAGGTTCCCAGCTGGCCTGGGAAGTTGCATGTGGGGGAGGGGCTCAAGCTGCTGTGGCTTGGGGAACCGCCGATCCAAATCTCCCAGCCTGCCCTGGAAGCTGCGTGTGTGGAAGGGGCTCCAGTTGCCAGTCACTGCTGGTTGGGGGACCGCCACTCTGAGGCTCCAAGCTGGCCTGGGAAGCCACACTAGGGAAGGGACACTGGCCACTGTGGCTTGTGGAACCCGACCCAAAGCTCCCAGCCGGCCTGGAAAGGAGGGAGAAAACTCCAGCCACCAGCCACCATGGCCCATGAAGTGCGCGCCTCTCAGGGACCTCACCCCAGTGGAGAATCTTAGCCAGTCCAGCCTGCCCAGAATGGGGTATGCTGTGTGTCTGGTCTCTGTCATGGCTCTGGGAGCTGTTCTGTACTGTTTCTAGTTCTTTAGTAGTTGTTCTGGAGGAGGAACTAAGACCCGCGCACCTTACTAAGCCACCATCTTCTCTGGAACCATCCATGCTGTTTTGAATACTGTGGCTTTATAATAGGTTTCATAGGAGTCTTAAGCCTCCCATTTTGTTCTTTCTTTTTAGGATTCTTTTTGCTATTCACGGTCTCTTTCTCTTCCAGATGAATTTTATGGTTAGCTTTTCCAAATCTTCAAAATACATTGTTGGAGTTTTGATTGATACTGAGTTGAATCTGAAGATCAATTTAGGAAGAATTGACATCCTAACTATGTTTAATCTTCCTATCTATGAGCAGGAATGTCTTTCCACCTAATTAAGTCTTCTTTGATTTCTTTTAGCAAGGTATGTAAATTTTCTCTGTACGTGTATTTCATGTCCCTAGTTAAGTTCATTCCCATTTATTGATTCTTTTGTGACTATTGTGAATGGAACTTTTTCTTCAATTGACTTCTTAGGTAGGTCATTGCTTGTAAATAGAAAAGTTACTGAATTTTGCACATTAATTTTACACCCCACCACCTTGCTGAAGTTCTTTATTAGCTCAAGTAACTGTTCTGTAGATTTCTCAGGATCTTACAAGTATAGTATTGTATCATCTGAAAATCATGAGAGTTTTATCCTTCCTTTCCAAGTTGGATGCCTTGTATTTCTTTGTCCTGCCTGATTGACCTATCCAGAAATTCTAGCACAATGTTGGGTAGTAGTGGTGACAGCAGGCATCTTTGCCTTTTTCCTGAGCTTAGGGATAAGGTGTTCAGTCTCTCCACTGAGTATGATGCTGGCTTCCAGTTTCTATTCCCTTTCTCATATTGAAGTAGTCCTCTTTTATTCCTATGTTTTGAAGTGTTTTCATCAGTAAAAGATGCTGAATTTTGTTGAATGCTTTTTCAGCATCGATCAAGATGATTATGTGATTTTTTCCTTTTGATTTGTCAACATGTTGTATAACATTTATTGATTTTCTTGTTGAACCATCCTTGCATTCCTTGTATAAACCCCAATTTATCATGGTGTATAATTTTTATAGTGTGCTTTTGGATTCGATTTGCTAATATTTTACTGAGAATTTTTGCATCTATGCCCTGTAGCAATATTGCCTTGCAGTTTTTCTTTCTCACTGCATTTTTATCTGGTTTTAGTATTAAAATGATATTAGCTTCACAAAATGAGTTAGGTAGAGTTCTCTTTTCTGCAATTTTTTGGAAAGCTTTGAGTAGGATTGGTGTTAGTTCTTTCTGGGATGTTTGGTAAAATTCCCCTGTGAAGCCATCTGACCCTGAGGTTTTCTTTATAGGAAGATTTTTGATGACTTATGAATCTCTATTCTTGTGATTTGTTAAGATCTTCTATTTCTTCCTGATTCATTGTAGCTTGTTTGTTTGTCTCTAGGAATTTGTCCATTTCATCAAAGTTTTCTAGTTAGTTGGCATATAATCGTTCATAGTATCCTCTTCTGATTTCTTTTATTTCTTCACTCTCTGTGGTAATGCACCCTTTCTCATTTCTGATTTTGTTGATTTGCATCCTCTCTTTTTCTTTGTCAGCCTTGCAAGTGTTCCATCAATTTAATTAGTTTTCTCAAAGAACCAATTTTGTTTTAGTGATTCTTTCTATTATGCTCTTTTTCTCCCATCCATATCCTGGCTTTAATCTCTGTTATTTCTCTTTTCCTATTGTCTTTGAGATTAGATTGCTGTTCTTTTTCAAGTCCCTCCAGGCTTGCTGTTAGTTCTCGATTATTGTTCTTGATTTTTAATATAGGCATTTAAGGTGATAACTTTCCCTCTCACCACAGCCTTTTCAAGATCCCATAAGTTCTGATAAGTTGTGTAATTTGTCCACTAACATTCAAAGTTATTACATAAAAGGCATTTCTTGATTACACTGTTATCTTTTTACTTTTATTTGTTAGATTTACATATTATTTTACCTCTTTCTCTTTGTATTATTCAAATTAAACTTAGTAATGCTGTTCAATTCTGTGCCCTCCTACAGACCTTCTTCTGTCTTTTTTGTTCAGCCAGCAGAAATCCTTTTAGTATTTCTTGTAATGTTGGTCTCTAGTTGACAAATTCATTCAGGACTTCTTTGTCTGTGAAAATTTTAATCTCTCCCTCAATTTTTAAGAATAATTTGGCTGGGTATAGAACCCTTGGCTGGAAGTCTTTCTCTTTCAGTGTCTTGAATATATTATACCACTACCTTCTTGCCTCTAAGGTACTCCCTGAGCAGCCTTAAGTCAGTCTTATTTGCTTTTTCTTGTGTGTAGTACATTGATTTTCTCTTACCACTTTAAGGATTTTCTGCTTCTCTTCAAAATTTGACAGAATAATTAGTATGCACATTGGGGAAAGCCTATTTTTACTTAGTCTGTCTGCAATTCTTTGGGCTTCTTTGGCTTGTATATTTACGTCCTTTATGAAGATTGGAAAATTTCCCCCATTATATCCTCAACTGCTCTTCAAAGCCCTTTACTCCACTCTTCTCCTTCTGGCACACTAATATTTTCTTGTATTTACATGCTTTGTTTTGTCTATCATTTTCCTGAGTATCCATTCAACTTTTTCTATCTTTTTTGATATTTGTTGTTTTGAGTCTTCAAAGTAATTATTCCTGTCCTCTATATCACTCATTCTTTCTTCTGTCTCTTCAAATCTGGTGTTGTGTGCCTCTGTCATGCTTTTTTTAGTCAACAGAGTTTTTAATCTCAGTGATTTCTGCTATTTTGTTATTTATTATTTAAAATTCCTCTTTATGCTCTTCCACTGTCTTCTTGATCTCCTTTATGCCATTTTATCCCACTTATTTTATTAAGTAGAATTGTTTGAACATTTTTGCTTAGTTGTTCTGTCTCCTCTGGTATTTTAATTTGGTCATTAGGCAGGTCTTTATCAGTCTGCATTATGATATACTTACTGCTCTTCTGTTGCCTTCCTTGCATGTAATATCTTGATTGATTTACTTTGGGAGTCAATTTCTTTCAGTAGTCTAAAGCCTTGTGTTATTGGGATGGTTGCTCAGTAAGAAGAAGTGTTGGGGCCTTCAGTATGGTGATTTTCTTCAGCACAAGTATGGGTACAGTTTGGGGATGCTTGGCTGATGTTTGTGGACATGGGCACCCAGTGGCCAAGGAAGATGTAATTTAGCAGATGCCATGGTCTGGGGTGTGTAACTGTGCTGTGTGTTACTCTAAGGTACGTGGCCATTTGTGCACAGATGTAGAGCTGTGGCAGCAGGTCAGCATTACACATTCATGGATTGGGGGCAGATGCAATCTGGCTGCTCAGAGTGGCACTTGTTTAGAGCTAGGAAGTGAAGCTGAGGACTGTGTGCATGTGCAGCTACAAGATTGCTGTAAAGTGCAGTTCCCAGAGATCTATGATGTGGTTGGGGGGCCATGAACATACATTGACCTGCGAGTGCCATAAATGTACGTGCTGAGCTCAGAGACAGTAGGGTGAGGCTGTGTGCACTTTTGGCAGAGGTTGGGGTATCATAGGTATGGAGGTTAGTGCTTGCAAATTTTATGCACTACCAACAGTCTGCAGGGAACAAGGAATGAGAGATAGTCCTTGGGAGAGGTACAGGGGAAATGCATTGGGCTGTACTTGAGGTGTAGGTGTGCAACAGGCATGTGCACTGGGGGCTGGTGGGGTGGGGGTGGCTGGAGCATGAGGAATGGGACCTGGTGAGGTTCAGGCATGTTGGGTATGGGTTGAGTCACCGGTCATGGGGATGTGTTGTGAGGATACCATGCCAAGGAATGTGTCCTGGTTTACTTCCTAGTCTTATGTGCCCATCCATGTCCTGCTGCAGGCTCCATGGCTCTGCACCTATGCTGTAGGCTCCAGCTTTCTTCCTTTTAGTTCCTCAGTCTCTGCAAACAAGATTGCTATATCTGGTGCAGAAGACTCTCCTAGGACAGCTGCACTCCTGAATTGTCACCTCAGTTGCACTCCTGCCCCTTCTCTAACTTTTCCATGGAGCAGGGGTAATTTCAAGCTACTGTGGCTGGCCATCTTCCCAGAAGTCAACCCTAAAATATTTTTGAAATAATTTTTCATATAATTCAATCTTGAAAATATTTTCTAATTACTAATGTCATATAAAGGTTTCTACTTCCTGAAATAATCCTTAATTTGATATTATTTCTCAGATAACTGTCATATTTGAAACCATTATATGACTTTGTTGCTTCAACATTTTCATTTATCTAATCCTGTTGTAACAATTAATTTTGTTTTCAATTCCTTCAGGCGGGGAAATTTGCCTTAGATAACTATATTATCTGTATATCATGTGCAGGAAATATATATATGCCATCATGTCATTGGCAGGCACAATGGCTGTTACCCTGGTCTTTCAAATAGATACATGGGAGTGAAATAAACTAAGAATTCGAGAAAATAATTAAACTATAAGTTGGTTTAAGTGTTAATCCAGGAAAAGCATGTCATAATCTGAGTTTAGAGAACAATTACTTTCAATAAAATAGCATAACTCTTGTTATTTATAATAAGATAGTACTATAATTATGGCTTATATTTTCAATATTTGAAGCATTATAAAGGCTTCAAAACTGATTAGATAGTTCTGCATTTGAGATGCTGCAAAAGTTAGATAGTTCTGCATTTGAGATGCTGCAAAAGAGTTAGATCTCTAAACATATAGGAGTTTAACCTGACTCATAAATACATAGGAAATATTTTAAATATTGGAGATTATTACTGATTGATTCCTTTAGAATTTATATGTGTGTGAATTAATATTTGTGGGCACATCTCTTACAGTCTGTCCTCTACTTCTTAGAAACAGAGTTCTTATACTCAGAAGATAGGGATTGTATGTAGTGAATTGCCAGAATATTGTACTCATATTTTCAGATGATTCAACATGTATTAACTTACAAAGGAAGAAAACCCTAATTCAGCAATCTATTTGGAAAACCCCCCAATGTCCAGTCATCTTTTAATCAACAGAAGCATTTTTACACTAGAAGTAAGCCATATGAATGTCATAGAATTGAGAAATCCTTTGTTCTATACTCTGTTCATACACATTACAAGAGAACTCACGTTGGAAAGAAACCCTGTGAATACCACCTATGTGGAAAAGCCTTTAGTAAATATTCTGAACTGAAACAATATGAGAAAACTCACATTGAAAAGAAAACATGAATGTTATTTATGTGGGAAAGCCATCACTCATTATTCTAGCATTAGACAACATATGAGCATTCACATTGAAGAGAAACCCTATGAGTGTCATCTATGTGGAAAAGCCTTCACTCACTAATCTAGCCTTAGACACCATGAAGGAAGTCACATTGAAGAGAAACCACATGAATGTCATCTATGTGAGAAAGCTGTCACATTTTATTCTTATCTAAGAGTGCATGAAATAAGTCACACCAGAGAGAAACCTTATGAATATCATCCATTTGTTAAAGTCTTCACCTATTTTTCTAACTTCAGAGGACACGAGAACACTCACCCTGGAGAAACACCCTATGAATGTATTCTATGTGATAAGACCTTCAGTTAATTACTTATCTGAGAAATCATGAAATAACTCACAGGAGATAAATTGTATTAATGCCATCTATGAAGGAAAGCCTTTACTCAAAGTTCTAACATGAGAAAACATGAGAGAACTCACACTGTAGAGAAACTTTATGAATGTCATTTCTATCAGAAAATCCTCACCCATTATTCTAACTCTAGGAAACATAAAAAAAACTTGCTGTGTAGTGAAACCTTAGGAAGGACATCTATAAGGGAAAGCTAGGGAGGTCATTTATATGGGAAAACTTTACTCATTGTTTAACCAAGGACAACAAGTAAGCACCTTTCTCCCTCATATACAACCTTGACTGAAGGATGGTCAGTCTTCAGAGTTCTAAGATGAAGAGGTTCATGTGCAAAAATTGAATCCAATCATAGCGATGTTTCCACAGCATCACAGCATCATTCATAATATTGAATACAAAGTGGCCACTTATATAATATTCACTCACTAACTCCTTAACTAAATTCAGACTGAGTGTCACAATTTTGACATGTATTTATGTAGAGCTTGATCTCTATAAGGAGATTTAATCCTGTTCTCCCTAATGACATGGCATTGACATGGCGATTTAAAATAGTTATAAAGTTAAATTCAGCAAAAACACCTAGAAGAGAGTAAGAAACAATCCAATGCAAGATGTTCTTGAAAGGACAAAAAGGAGAAAGACCCAGAAATACAAGACATCAGTGGAGTATTATGCTAGATAAAGAGACAGAGAAACTGCAATAGAGAAACTTCAGTAAGCAACTCATGTGGCTGTACAGAGGTGCACCTATCCTCAAGCCTTGAATCTAATAATTTCTGGTCAGCCAAGTTACTGTATGCAAGAATGCTGTGGACTGATATTTATGAAGGCCAATATCCCCTTGGAAACAGTGAACATGGCACAGTTCTAATCCATTTATTTCCCAGCAAATTGGACATCTTGGACCTACATCTTTGCCTCATTCCAAACAGGCATCATGGTACCTGAAATATCATTGTTTATTCAGATGGAGAAACTGCAGTCAGAGTGCCCATCCCCAATCTTCATGGTCAATGCATTCTGATTGGCTGCTTCCTTCCTCTTGGGCTGCTGCAGATGGAAGATTTGAGGAAGTTCTATCTTGCCAGGAACACAGGTGAATGCAACAGAGCTGAGTCCAGCAGTTGGCCTGCAAAGTTGCATTTCTGGGTCTCTCTCCTTTTTGTCCTTTCAAGACAATCTGAAATGCCATTGTTTCATACTGCCTTAAAATTAGAGCAGACTGAGTGCTAAAATAACTTGACATTTTAGGACCCATGAGAAATATGTTGCCAAATATTGCCATCTATGGGGTAGGCTTGGAATGTGCCATCTTGTAAAGTTGCTTTCTAGACCCCTCTCCAGTCCCTTTGGAACATTTTTGCACCCCATGAATGTGAACATGGCCTGATTTTGGCTGAGAAACACACACAAACCCAGTGCCAAAAAAGTTTTGAAATATTTTTATTGTATAATGTAGCACATGTACAAAAAAAAGAGCAATAGCTTGCAAAGCACTTTTCAACAAGTAGTTACAGGACAGATCCCAGATTTGTCATGGGATACCATATAATCCTTTCTGATTTCAAATAAGAGCTTTAGGAACTCTATTAACAACAGAATATTAGACAAGAGAGGTAAACCAGTCTTCAGTATCTCACCAGCAGAATTAAAGGCCCAATTAACAAGCAAAAGAGTATAAGCCATACTAATAAACAAGATATGGCCAGGTAAAGAGCAAATTAAATAGAGAGATATGGAAGTTTAAATTACCACTCACAGATATTCAAACAAACCTCCCAAACCAATTCAAAGAGATTAAGAAAAATATGTATTAAAGGATAGTAAGAAGACACTGAATGAACATAAAGAAGAATTTGAAATTCTGCAACAAAACTACCAGAAAGGCACAATAAATGAGGTTAAAACATGTTAGAGGCCAAAAACAACTTTTTACAGGTGGAAGAAATAATTAGTAATCTATAAGCCAGGACATCTGAAATAAAAATATATAAAGAACGCATATAGATAAGAATGGAAAAATTTGAATAGAGTCCTGGGAATTGAATGATTGCATGGTGCTCATACCATACATGACAGGGTGCCCAAGAAGGAAAACAGGCAGAAGTGTATTCAAGGAAATAATGACAAAAATGACCAAGTCTTATGAAAGACAAAGATACTAGTCCAATAAGTAGAATGTGATCAAATAGAATAAATCTAACTAAACCCACTCTGAGACACATACTAATCAGAATGTCGATTTCCAAAGAAAAAAGAGAGGGTTATGAAAGCATCAAGAGAAAAACAATTCATCACATACAACAGAAATGGAGTAAGATTAAAAACCACCAACCCTGTCAATATATTCAACCCTTCCCCATCCATGAGACATGGCATTTTATGGTATGTCTCTGTGGTACTGGGATATGAAACCCAGTAATGAGCTTTTCTGTGGCATCATGGGATTAATAATGACCAAAATAGTGAAAAGATATGGAATAGAATAAAATTTCAGTGGTTAAAAAATTTTAATTGGGTTAAGAGATCAATCTGGGGTTTAGTCTTATGTAAGACGTTGTCAGATATTTCAAACAACCACAGTACATCATCAACAAAAACAACAGCATTACTGCAAACTTGAGGGAGTGCCCTACACTCTATCAAAGTTTACATAAAGTTTTTCTTAGTAAGCTTGTTTTCTAAGAAAATTAAATCCTCCAGATTGATCATAGGTAAGATGAGTCCTGAAATTCAGTCTCTCCAACAAAACAATCAGATTAATACCTATATACTAGAAGTCCAATACACCTTTCCAGCATGAAGAAATTAAAATGACCCTCACACAGATAGCCCCAAAGGATGAAACTTAAATGAGAGGAAAGATGTGAAATTGAGAAAGTAGAACTCTACAAATGACTGTGACTAGTGATGCATTATATAGACACTTCTTTATAGAGTCTAGTGTTTCAGAATAGCCAGAAGCAAATATTGATGATATGGAAGTGTAATCCAGTAACTCCAGTATTAGATATTTATTGACAAGTATATTGCAAAGAAATATGTCTGTTTGTATGAATCTACTTTGGGGTGTTTTCTTTTGTTCTACCTATTCTCTCTCTCATATAATAATAATAATAATAAATAATAACAATAAGTATATATATGTATATATATATATATGTATATATATGTATATATACATGTATATGTATATGTATATATAATCTGTCAATACTACACTGTCTTGGTTAATGTACCAAAATTTTAAGTCTTTAAATAGAATAGATCACAAAACTAGTGGTCAGTAAGAGGGAGAGATAAAAGGTAAAAAAATATTTTGGGTTTTCTTTCTCCCTTAATTCCATTTTCATTTTCTGGAGTAATCCAGATGGTTTAAATAAGATGCTGGTGATAAATACACATCATCATGGTGTGATGATATTGTGGACAATTTATTTTATACCTTTGATGGACTTTATGGTGTTTTGAGATATCGCAGTAAAAATATAAGAAAAATGATTAAATGCCAATTACTTTTCAGAAACCATGGACATGAGATGGCATTGGTATGATATATTTAAGCTAATGAAAGAGTAAGTAGGTCACCAAGTATTCCTCATCTGGCAAAACTCTTTAAAAATGAGGGAGTATTTAAAATAGTCACTAACACACAGCAGCATAGAGAGTACATTAGCAAGTCTTCTGACATAAAATAAATATTAAAGCCCATTATTACTGCTAAATAGAAAGGAGAGTGGAGAGAGACATTGAGGGGCGTGTAAAAATGAAGATTATCAATAAGAGTTCCTTAAAAGACAAAAAAAAGAGACAATGGAATATATTAAAGTCAAAGGAAAAGATGGTTTAAATAAGTACTGTCTTAAAGATAAGAACATTGAATGTTAATATAATAAATGCCCCATCAAAAGGCATAGATTGACAAAAGGGATAAAAGAATGATTTATTTATATATCTGTCATAGGTTCACCATAGACCCAAGGGGACAAACAGATGAAAGGCTAAGAATGATGTTTCATACAGGCAGTGTCAAAAAACTAGTATATTAGAGTTCTCTAGAGAACAGAATCAACAGGGAACAGTTGCAAATATAAAATTTATATGAGTGTCTCATGTGATCACAGGAACACATAGTCCAAAATGTTCAGGGCAAGCTGTGAAGGTGACGATTCCAATGGAGGGTCTGGATGAACTCCACAGGAGAGGCTCACCAACCAAAACAGAAAGAGCCTTTCTTTGCTGAATCCTCCTTAAAAGGATTCTAATGATAAGATTAAGCATCTCTCATTGAAGAAGACACCACCCTTTGGCTGATTACAAATGGAATCAGCTCTGGATGCAGCTGCCATTATTGTGATTTAATTCTATGAAGTGTCCTCATTGCAACAGACTGGCCAGCACTTGCCCAACAGACAAACAGGTACTGCCACTTGGCCAAGTTGACCCATGAACCTGCCCATAATAGTTAAACCCTTGACAACTTGGCAACCACACATACCACCTTAAACCATGCTTAATTTCTAAATAAGAAAAAAACACATTTTTTTTCAGCTAACAATACTCGACTGTCCTGCATATAACTGGAAATACATTAAATCTCTCCAGAACAGGGTACAAATCCCTGGGTAATATTCATTCTAAAATTTGATATCTTACAACTTAAATAGCATAATGTATTAGTTAGGGTTCTCTAGGAAAACAGAATCAACAGGGAACACTTGCAAATATAAAATTTATGAAAGTGTCTCATGTGACCGTAAGAATGCAGAGTCCAAAATCCACAGGGCAGGCTGTGAAGCTGATGACTCCGATGGATGGCCTAGATGAACTACACAGGAGAGGCTCACCAGCCAAAACAGGAATGGAAACTGTCTCCTCTGAGTCCTCCTTAAAAGGCTTTCCATGGTTACATTTAGCATCACTGATTGCAGAAGACACTCCCTTTTGGCTGATTATGAATGGAATCAGCTGTGGATGTAGCTAACATGATAATGACCTAATCCTATGATATGTCCTCATTGCAAAAGAGAGGCCAGAGCTTGCCCAATCAGATAAACAGGTACCATAACTTGTGCAAGTTGACACCTGTCCCTAACCATGACACATAATATGAAGAAAACAACATTACAGTCCTCATCTCTGTAACTGATCACGTGGTTGAAATTCATATAGATCACTACCTTTTTCCACGTTCCCTTTACCCTCAGAAAGCAATTCAGCTGGCTGTGGTTCTTTACCTGGTGGAGTGACCCAAACCTTCATTCCTGAAGTTTTAGAGCCTTTGGTAGTCCTGCCTGGATTGGGATTTTGAAATTTTCCATTGATTTTAATCACACAGCATTGTAGTAATAAAAGACATCCTAGGGGTTCTCCTATATTCTGAGAAAACGTTTCTTTACCTCCATTATGTAATTGCAGTTATACTTCCCCCTGATAGGGTCAACCACCCCAGACCATAATGTCATCAACTTTTTGGCTTGTTGATCCAGGGACATAAGTAGCCTAAAGTGACAACTTAACTTCCCATTCAGTGGAATCATTGTTCGTCCTGGAGGAAGTATAGCCCTTTTGGAACTAAAACTTGCAATCTAGCAGAGCTCAGAGTCACAGGGACAGTAAGCAAAAATTTTCCTAGTCGATCACTAGGGGTAATAGTGAGTGATATCATTCCCTTTTCCATCCCTTGGTTCCTGGACCCATGGATCTTGGCAATGGGAGAAAGATCAACATACAGCACGTACTAGTTCAGAGCATAAACAGCTTCCTGGAGAACATTACCCCAGCATTTCAAGGTATTGCCAACTAGTTAGCACCATAATTGAGTTTTCAAAAGGCCATTCCACTGTTCTATCAATCCAGCTGCTTCTTGATGATGGAGAATATGGTAAGAACAGAAAATTCCATGAGCATGTACTCATTCCCACACATTATTTGCTCTGAAATGTATTCCTTGATCAGAAGCAATTCTATATGGAATATCATGACAATGGATAAGGCATTTTGTAAGCCCATCGATGGCAGTTTGGGGAGAAGTACTGTGTGCCAGGAAAGCAAACCCATATCCAGAGTATGCATCTATTTCAGTTAGAACAAATTGCTGCCCCTTCCATGAAGGTAGTGGTCCAATGTAATCAACCTGCCACCATGTGGCTGACTTGTCACCTCAGGGAATGGTGCCATAGTGGGGGCTGAGTGTGGGTCTCTGCTGTTTGTAATTTGGGCACTAGGCAGTGGTTGTAGCCAAGACAGCCTTGATGAGTGGAAGGCCATGTGGCTGAGCCCATGCATAACCCCCATCTCTACCACCATGATAACTTTGTTCATGATCCCATTGGGCAAAGACAGGAGTTGCTGGGGAAAGAGGCTGACTGGTATTCACAGAACAGGTCATCTTATCCACTTGATTATTCAAAGCTTCCTATGCTGATGTCACCCTCTTGTGTGCATTTATATGGGCACAAATATGCTCATGCTTTTATCCCACTCAGAGAGGTCTATCCACATACCTCTTCTCAAGACCTCTTTGTCACCAATTTTCCAATCATGGTCTTTTCAAGTCCTGACCATCCAGCCAAACCATTAGCAACAGCCCATGAGTCAATATACAAACACACCTCTGGCCAGTTTTCCTTCCAGACAAAAGGAACGACCAAGTGCACTGTTATAAGTTCTGCCCACTGGAAGGATTTGCCCTCACCACTGTTCTTCAAGCACAGACCAGAAAGGAGTCATAATGCTACACCTGACCACTTTCAGATGGTACCTACAGACCATGATGAATCATATGAAAATCAGGCCCAAGTTTTCTCTTCCTCCATCAATTCACTGCAAGGAACTCCCTAAGAGGCCATAGTTCTGATGTGGTAAAGAGAAGGAAATGTGGCAGGAGTGGAGACCATGGGCATTTGGGCACTTCTTCATGTAACTTAGTTGTGCCTTCAGGACCTGCTCTGGCTCTATCTCATATGTATCTTTTCCATTTTACAATAAGGTGCTGTTGTTTATGTCCAAATTTATGGCTTGGTCATTCAGAAAACACCAAGCTCATGATAGGCAGCTCAGGTCTCATAGTAATTGGTGCCAGTGGTTAGGCATTCAGTTTCTACTAAGACCCAGTAGCAGACCAAAAGCTGTTTCTCAAAAGGAGAGTAGTTATCTGCAGCAGATAGTAAGGTTTTACTCTAAAATCCTAAGGGTCTATGTTGTGATCTTCCTAAAGGGGACTGCCAAAAGCTCCAGACAGCATTTCCATTTGCCACTGACACATCCAGCACCAGTGGATGTGCTGGATCATGCACTCCAAGTAGAAGAGCAGCTTGTATAGCAACCTGTACCTGCTGCAAAACCTCCTCTTATTCAGGTCCCCACTCAAAATGAGCAGCTTTTCTAGTCACTTGACTAATGCATCAGAGTAGCACACCCAAATGAGGAATATATTGTCACCAAAATCCAAAAAGACAAACTGTGCTATGCATTGTGCCTCTTTTTTTTGGCTGTAGGAAGGGCAAGATACAGCAACTACTCCTTCACCTTAGAAGGGATATCTCAACATGCCCCATACCACTGGACACCTAGAAATTTCACTGAGGTCGAAGGCCCCTGTATTTTTATTGCATTTATCTCCCATCATCTGACATGCAAATTTATTACCAGTAACTTTGGAGTAGTTGTAACGTCTTGCTCACTAGATCCAGTCAATGTGATATCATCAATATCATCGACCAGTGTGAAGTATTGTGGGAAGAAATATGATGAAGGTCCTTGTGGACAAGATTATGACATAGGACTGGAAAGTTGATATACCCCTGAGGTAGGACACTAAAAGTATATTGCTGACCTTGCTAGCTGAAAGCAAACTGTTTCTTGTGGTCTTTACTAATAGCTTTTGAGAAAAAAGCATTTGCCAGATCAATAGCTACATACCAGTTACCACTAGGATGTATTTATTTGCTCAAAAACTGATACCACTTCTGAAATAGCAGCTGAAATTGGAGTTAACCAGTGGTTTAGATTATGATAATCCACTGTCATCCTCCAAGACCCATTTGTCTTCTGCACAGACCAAATGGGAGAGTTGAATGGGGATGTGGTGGGAATCACCACCCCTGCATCCTTCAAGTCTTTAAGATTTGCACTAATCTCTGCAATCCCTTCAGGAATCTGGTATTGCTTCTGATTTGCTATTTTGCTCAGTAAGGGCAGTTGTTGTGGCTTCTACTTGTCTTTCCCACCATAATAGCCCTCACTACGTGAGTTAGAGAGCCAATGTGGGGATTCTGCCAGTTTCTCAGTATGTCTATACCAATTATATGTTTTGGAACTGGGAAATAACTACAAAATGGGCCTGAGAGCCCAGTGGACCCACTGTGAGATGGACTTGAGCTAAAACTCCATTCACCACCTGGGCTCCATAAGCCCCTATTCTGATTGGTAGATAAGAATGATGTTTTGGGTCTCCTGGAATTAATGTCACTTCTGAACCAGTGTCTCATAATCCCCCAAATATCTGATCATTTCCTAATGCACAGTTATCCTGGTAAAAGGCCATCAGTCTCTTTGTGGAAGGCAGGGAGTAAGAGTAACAGTATAAATTTGTGGCAGTGTAACAGGGTACTCCCCCAAAGGGACCTGGTCTCCCCTTCATTCAAGGGGCTCTGGGTCTGTAAACTCTTTCATGTCTGGAAATTGATTAAAGGGCTGAGCCTCTATGTTTTTTTTTTTTTTTTTTTTAGAGAGAGGGAGGAAGGGAAGGAAAGACAGAGAGAAGGAAGGAAGGATGGAAGGAAGGAAGGGAGGAAGAAAGGGAAACATCTTTAAACATTTTCTTGTTTTATTGTATTTTGTTTGTTTGTTTGTTTTTTACATGGGCTGGGGCCGGGAATCGAACCGAGGTCCTCCGGCATGGCAGGCAAGCACTTTGCCCGCTAAGCCACCGCGGCCCGCCCCTCTATGTTTTTTAAATTCAGGTTAGACTTCTGTTCACTTGACCTAGAACTCTTTTGTTTACACAGCTGAAACAAGAATTTAGTAGACTGCCTTTCTATTGTATTTCTAAGTACCTCATGATTTACTAACCAATGCCAAAAATTTCTGCAAGTCATATAATTTTGACACCTGCTTTGAGTTTGCTGTCTATAACACCCATGCATACCCTGTCTTTGATGATTGAATGCTGCCACCTGGCTTCTACCAACTGGGGATGCTTGTCATTCCCAATGTGTTTAAGGATTCCAGCTCAGTGACAGCAGTTCCTACAGTAAAATCTGAACTTCAGAGAAGTGCAACTGCAGAGGTCTTCAGAGATGATAGTGCTAGTCTCACAAATTTATTTTTCACTGTTCTGGTAAAAGTTGAAATCTCCAGATATACCTAGCGTGTTAGAGCAGGCTTTGCATGAGATATCCACTCTAACATTCCTATCTCTCTAAGCCTCTGGATCCCCTAATGTACATAGAACCAGGGCAGTTATGGCACTTCAACCTCAGATAATGTCAGCCACCTTTTGATCTATGTTTCAACCAACCATCCAACCAAACTGTTAATACATCTTCTAACCCCTTGAGCTATAACATTGAATGCAGAATCTCTACTTAGTGGGTCCATATCAATAAATTCAGACTGATCCAGCCTTATATTCCTCCCATTATCCCACACCATTAAAAACCATTGCTGCACATATTCCCCTAATTTCTGTCTATATAAATTGGAAAACCCACACGGTTATTTTGGAATATAATGTAGCTCCTCATGTGTAATACTTTGTATCTCACCTTTAGGGACTTGTTGGGATTTTAGTTTAGTTATACATCTAGAAGAAATGAGGGATGATGGAAATGGGTCGGGAAAAGAATTAGAAATATCTTCCAAGCCATTCTCTTCAGGGCCTTCATTTGCAGTTTTGTCTGGTGAAATGGATTAATTACTCCAGGGCTAATTCCTTCAGGATTTGGGTGGCCAACTACTTAAGTCAGGTTGGAAGTGGGGCGGTTATGTCCTCAGGGAAAACTATTGCAGAGTTACCTAAGAAGACTCAGCATGACCTGGGGTTTTAACCTCAACCCCAACATCATTATCAATCCATATGTCATCATCCCATTTTTCAGGGTCCCACTCATTTCCAATAAATGCCCTCACTTTAAGGGCAGACATCATGCAACATTGAGATTTCAGTTTATTTTGTAAAGTTGCTACTCTAACAATAAGTTTATGAGTCTGAATTTCAGAGATCTCAACTCTACAGCTGCAGAAAATAAGATTTTCCTTCAGGATACTCATAAAAACATCTACATCTGTCAGATGGCACTTAAGTTTCTTGTTTGAAGGCTTAAGCCCATTCTTTTCACTCTTTAATGTAGCCAATGTATCTAACAACAACCAGCAAGCATCTCTACACCTCTTATTTCCAAAAAAAACTCTGTAAAATGTAAAAAACATTATACCCTAGAACCTAACTTTGTACAAGTGAAGCATTAGGAGAATGAAATGGTGATATTTTGACTATCTCTTTTGCCAACTCACTCCATGGATTGGGAGTGTCATTCTGATTATGGAAATCAGAGTTCTTAGTGCCTTTGAGTCCAGTCAGAGTAGAAAAGCATTTTTAAAAACCCATTTTTAAGATTCTGTTTCTTAAGAACCACTCCTGGCAACAAGATGTTAGGGTTCTTAGAGAAACAAAATCAACAGGGGGCACTCACAAATGTAAAATCTATAAAAGTGTCTCACATGACCACAGGAACCAAAATCTGCAGGGCAGGCTGGGATGATGACAATTCCGATGGAGGGTGTGGATGAACCCCACAGGAGAGGCTCACCAGCAAAAACAGGGAGAGCCTGTCTCTTGTGAGTCCTCTTCAGAAGACTTCCAGTGATCAGATTAGGCATTGCTCATTGCAGAAGACACTCCCGTTTGAATGATTACAAGTGGAATCAGCTGAGGATGTAGCTGATGTAGAATTAATAATGATCATGATTTAATTCTATGAAATCCTCATCATAACAGAAAAGCCAGCACTTGCCCAACCAAACAGGTACCACCACTTGACCAAGTTGACACACGAACCTGAACATGAGAGGTGACTATGTAATATTGGACAAAGCAGACTTACATACAACAATTTTATGAGACAAGGGAGAACAATGTATCAATAAAAGGATGATCCACCAAAATAAATAATCATAAATATTTAATCACATAAATATTGAGGCCTGAAATACAAGAGGTAAACACTGGCAAAACTGAAGGGAGAAATAAATGTCTCTATGTTAAAATATTTGAAGACTTCTATGCATCACTGTCATCTATAGAATATCTTAAGTGAGAGGATCATGAGTAAATGGAGAACATGAATAACATGATAAATGATCTAGATATAAGAGGCTTGGAGAAGGTTACCCCCTAAATAGGACATAGAGTTTCTTTAAGTGCCCACAGATCATTCTCCAAGATAGATCATGTGTTGGCCCAGGAAACAAATCTCAATAAATTTAAAAATATTGAATTCATTCAAAGTACTTTCTATTGTCACAACGGAATGAAGCTAAGAATTAATAACAGGTGGCAATCAGTAATATTCATGAATATGTAAAGATTAAACAACACACCTTTTAGAAATGGTCAAAAAGGAAACTGCAGCATAAATTAGCAAGTATTTTGGGATGCAAAAAGTCAAAAAGCAATACATGAAAATGTATGGGATGCAGTGAAGAAGGAGCTGAGATGGAAATTTGTATTCCTAAACTTTTAAATTAAAAAGGAAGAAATCACTAAAATCACAGAACTAATTGCATACCTGGAGGAACAAGAAAAAGTGAAGCAAACTAATCCCAAAACAAATAGAGAGAAATGAATAATAAAGAAGTAAATGAAATTGAGAACAAAAAGCATGTAGAGAATGTTTCCCTGTTTTTATTTGAGTGAAAAACAGCATTTGGTGAAATACCCATTTAGTCATATTTGAAACAAGCTGCAAAATCCGTTTTGAAACAAAGATGACAAAAAGCCACATTAGTTTCCCAGCTCTCATTTGAATGGAAAAAACCATCTTGGTAAAACACTCAATTAGTGCTCTTTGAATCTAGAACAAATACAGTTATATAAGTTAAGTGAAAAAGAACCACCATACACTTCCCTGCACTTATCTCGATAAAATTAATATTTGATAAAATATTCAGTGCCATTTGAAACAATCCAGAAAATCAGTCTCGAAAACTAAGTAAAATAGAGCCACCATTAGGTTCCTTGCACTTATTTGAGTGAAAAGCAGCATCTTGGTAAAACAATTATAAGCCTTTAAAATTCCACATTAATTTGAACTAGAAAACTAAGTATAGTACAGCCACAATTTGCTGCCTGGATTTATTTGTAGAAAACAGCATTTTGATAGTACAATCTCTTAGTGGTATTTGAAATAAGCCAGAAAATCAGTTTTGAAAATTAGGTGATATAAAACCAACTTTAGCACTGCTGCTCTCATTGGAGTGGAAAAGAGCTTCTTGGTGAAGGACTCATTTAGTCCTATTTGAAATAAGCTTGGAAATCTATTCTGAAAACTAAGTAAAATAGAGCAACCATTAGCTTTCCTGCTCTTATTGAAGTGAAAGTAGCCTGAAAGTGAATTTTGAAAACTCTGTGAAAAAGAGCAACATCAGCTGACCTGCTTTTTTTTGAGTGAAAAATGGCATCTTCGTGAAACACTCATTTAGCGCTACTTGAAACAAGCCAGAAAATCAGTTTTGCAAACTAAGTAAAATGAAGCTAGCATTAGCTTTCTTGCTCTTATTTGTGTGAAAAACAGCATCTTCCTAAAACACACACTTAACGCTATTTTAAACTAGCCAAAAAAAAAAGATTTTGAAAATGAAGTGAAAAACAGCCACCATTAGTTTCTTTGCTTTTATTTGAATGAAAGACATCTTGCTGAAACACTCACTAACTGCTATTTGAATCTACCTGGAAAATCAGTTTTGAACACAAAGTGAAGTAAATCCTGTACTTACCTGCATGAAAAACATCATGTTAAATACGCAGTTACTGATATTTGGAACAAGTAGGAAAATGGTTTTGAAACCATAGAATAGAGCCAACCTTAGCCACCATGCTCTTATTTGTGTGAAAAACATCACTTTGCAAACATTCAATCATAAACACTTCAATCTCCCTAGTCAATCAGTATTTATAAATAAGTGAAATAGAGCTACAATTTACTGCCATGCTTTCAATTGAGTAGAAAGCAGTATCTTGGTCATACACTCACTTAGTGCTATTTGAAACTAGTGAGAAAATCTCTTTTTAAAAAAGGTGAAATAGAGCCAACGTTAGCTTACCTGATCTTATTTGAGTGAAAAACAGCATCTTTGTAAAACATACACATTACTATTTGAAATTAGCTATAAAATTGGTATTGACAACAAAATGAATTAGGGTCACCAACAGCTGCCCTGCTCTTATGTGAGAGAGAAACAGCATTTGGTGAAACACCCTCTTAGTGCTATTTGGACATTGCCAGGTATGTGGTTTTGAATGCTCAGTAAAATAGAGCCACCATAACTTACCTGCTATTTGAATGAAAAACAGCATCTTGGTTAAACATTCATGAAGTACTATTTGAATTAGCCCAAAAATAGGTTTAAGAAAAAGAGTGAAGTAGAACCATCATTGTATTCCCTGCTTTGATTTGAGTGAAAAATAGTATCTTCAGAAAACTTGCACTTAGTGAGCCAGTAAATTGGTTTTGAATACAAACTTGGAAAGAACCACTGTATTAGTTAGGGTTCTCTAGAGAACCAGAATCAACAGGGAACACTTGCAAATATAAAATTTATGAAAGTGTCTCACGTGAACGTAGGAATGCAGAGTCCAAAATCTACAGGGTGGCTGCGAAGCCGATGACTCCGATGGATGGCCTGGATGAACTCTACAGGGGAGGCTCACCAGCCAAAGCAGGAATGGAAACTGTCTTCTCTGAGTCCTCCTTAAAAAGCTTCCCATGATTGCATTTAGCATCACTAATTGCTGAAGACACTCCCCTTTGGCTGATTACAAATGGAATCAGCTGTGGATGTAGCTGATGTGATCATGACCTAATCCTATGAAATGTCCTCATTGCAACAGACAGGCCAGCGTTTACCCAATCAGATGAACAGGTACCACAACTATTGACACCTGTCCAAGTTGACACCTGTCCCTAACCATGACAGTCCACCCTTTGTCAACTTGGCATATATATAAATTATGTATGGTGTAAGATTATATATATATATCATCTTAGACCATACGTAATTTCCAAATGAAAACAAATAAGCATACATTTTTTCTTTAACCTGACAATACTTAACTGTCCTGCATATAACTGGAAACACATTTAATCTCTCCAGCATAGGGTGCAAATGCTTGTGCAACATTCATTCTTAAACTTGATATCTTACAACTTAAATAGTATAACAAAAACAAAACAGCATTACAGTCCTCGTTTCTGTAACTAATCACAGGGTCGAAGTTCATATTTATCACTACCTTCTTCCACTACCCATTCCATCTTCCCTTTCCCCTCAACAAGCACTTCAGCTGGCCGTGGTTCTTTGCCTGGTGGGGTGACCCAAACCTTCATTCCTGAAGTCACAGAGCCATTAGTGGCCTTGCCTGGATTTGTGTTGTTGCAGTTTTCCATTGATTTTAATCACAGGGCATGGTAGTACTAAAAGATGCCCCAGGGGATCTCCTATATTCCAAGAAAACTCTTCTTTACCTCCATTATGTAGTTGCAGTCCCACTTCCTTCTGATAGTCAGGATCAATTACCCCAGACAATAATGTAATCCCCTTCTTGGTGTGTTGATCCAGAGGCATTAGTAGCCCAAAGTGACCAGGTGGCAATCTTAAATTCCAGTTCAGTGGTATTACTGTTGTTTCTCCTGGAGGAAGCACACCCCATTTAGGAACTAAAACCTGTACACCAGCAGAACTCAGGGTAGCAGGGACAGGAAGCAAAAATTTTCCTAGTGGATCACTAGGAGTAATAGTGAGTGGCAACACACCCATTTCCAGTCCTTGGTTCCTGGACCCATGGATCCTGGCTATGGGAGAGACAGCACCATACAGCGGATGCTGATTCAGAGCATACACAGCTTCCTGGAGAACTTTACCCCAGCCTTTCAAGTTTTTGCCACCTAGTTGGCACCATAATTGAGTTTTCAAAAGGCCATTCCACCATTCTATCAATCCAGCTGCTTCTGGATGATGGGGAACATAGTAAGACCAGAGAATTCCATGAGCATGTGCCCATTTCCACACTTCATTTGCTGTTAAGTGTGTTCCTTGATCTGAAGCAATGCTATGTGGAATACCATGATGATGGATAAGGCATTCTTTAAGCCCACGGATAGCAGTTTTGGCAAAAGCATTGTGTGCAGGGAAAGCAAATCCATATCCAGAGTATGCGTCTATTCCAGTTAGAACAAATCGCTGCCCCTTCCATGAAGGGAGTGGTTCAATGTAATCAACCTGCCACCATGTAGCTGGCTGGTCACCTCGGGGAATGGTGTCATATCGGGGGTTGAGTGTGGGTCTCTGGTTCTGGCAGATTGGGCACTCAGCAGTGGCTGTAGCCAGGTCATCCTTGGTGAGTGGAAGTCCATGTTGCTGAGCCCAAGCATAACCTCCATCCTTACCACCATGAGCCCATTTGGCAATGACAGGGGTTGCTGGGGAAAGAGGCTGACTGGTATCCATAGAACAGGTCATCTTATCCACTTGATTATTAAAATCTTCCTCTGCTGAAGTCACCCTCTGGTGTGCATTCACATGGGACACAAATATCTTCATGTTTTTAGCCCACTCAGAAAGGTCTATCCACATACTTCTTCCCCAGACTTCTTTGTCACCAATTTTCCAAATATGGTCTTTCTAAGTTCCTAACCATCCATCCAAACCATTAGAAACAGCCCATGAGTCAGTATACAAACGCACCTCTGGTCAGTTTTCCTTCCAAGCAAAATGAAGAACCAGGTGCACTGCTCGAAGTTCTGCCCACTGGGAGGATTTCCCCTCACCACTGTCCTTCAAGGACACCCCAGAAAGGGGTTGTAATGCTGTAGCTGTCCACTTTCAGGTGGTTGGCCTATCATGCTGAACTATCTGTAAACCAGTCCCGAGTTTTCTCTTCCTCAGTCAATTCACTGTAAGGAACTCCTCAAGAGGCCATAGCTCTGGTCTGGGAAAGAGAAGGTAATGTGGCAGCAGGAGTGGAAACCATAGGCATTTGTGCCACTTCTTCATGTAACTTACTTGTGCCTTCAGGACCTGCTCTGGCTCTATCTCGTATATACCATTTCCACTTTACAATCGAGTGCTGCTGTGCACGGTCAACTTTATGGCTTGGTGGGTCAGACAACACCCAACTCATGATAGGCAACTCAGGTCTCATGGTAAATTGGTGGCCCATGGTTAAGCGTTCAGTCTCTACTAAGGCCCAGTAGCAGGCCAAAAGCTGTTTCTCAAAAGGAGAGTAGTTATCTGCAGCAGATGGTAGGGATTTGCTCCAAAATCTTAAGGGTCTGCGTTGTGATTCTCCTACAGGGGCCTGCCAAAGGCTCCAGATAGCATCTCTATTTGCCCTTGACACTTCCAGCATCATTGGATCTGCTGGATCATATGGCCCAACTGGCAGAGTAGCTTGCACAGCAGCCTGGACCTGTCACAGAGCCTCCTCTTGTTCAGGTCCCCACTCAAAATTAGCGGCTTTTCTGGTCACTCGATAAATGGGCTGGAGTAGCACACCCAAATGAGGAATATGTTTTCGCCAAAATCCAAAAAGACCAACTAGGTGTTGTGCCTCTTTTTTGGTTGTGGGAGGGGCCAGATGCAGCAATTTATCCTTCACCTTAGAAGGGATATCTTGACATGCCCCATACCACTGGACACCGAGAAATTTTACTGAGGTGGAAGGCCCCTGTATTTTTGTTGGATTTATCTCCCATTCTCTGACACGCAAATGCCTTACCAGTAAATCTAGAGTAGTTGCTACTTCTTGCTCACTAGGTCCAATAAACATGATATCATCAATATAATGAACCAGTGTGATGTCTTGTGGAAGGGAGAAACGATCAAGTTCTCTGCAAACAAGATTATGACAAAGGGCTGGAGAGTTGATATACCCCTGGGGTAGGACAGTGAAAGTATATTGCTGACCTTGCCAGCTGAAAGCAAACTGTTTTGGTGGTCCTTGCTAATAGCTATTGAGGTAAAAGCATTTGCCGGATCAATAGCTGCATACCAGGTACCAGTGGATGTATTGATTTGCTCTAGCAATGATATTACATCTGGAACAGCAGCTGCAATTGGAGTTACCACCTGGTTGAGTTTACGATAATCCACTGTCATTCTCCAAGACCCATCTGTTTTCTGCACAGGCCAAATAGGAGAGTTGAATGGGGATGTGGTGGGAATCACAACCCCTGCATTTTTCAAGTCCTTAAGAGTGGCAGTAATCTCTGAAATCCCTCCAGGAATATGGTATTGCTTTTGATTTATTATTTTGCTTGGTAGGAGCAGTTCTAGTGGCTTAAACTTGGCCTTTAGCACCATAATAGCCCTTACTGCACGATTTAGAGAACCAACATGGGGATTATGCCAGTTGCTCAGTGTGTCTATGCCAATTATACATTCCAGAACTGGGGAAATAACTACAGAATGGGTCCGGGGGCCCACTGGACCCACTCTGAGACGGACCTGAGCTAAAACGCCATTGATCACCTGGCCTCCATAAGCCCCTACTCTGACTGGTGGTCCAGAGTGATGTGTTGGGTCCCCTGGAATTAATGTCACTTCTGAATCAGTGTCTAAAATCCCCGAAATATCTGATCATTTCCTTTTCCCCAATGCACAGTTACCCTGGTAAAAGGCCTTAGGTCTCCTTGGGGAAGACTTAGAGGAAGGTTAACAGTATAAATTTGTGGCAGTGTAACAGGTTTCTCCCCCATAGGGACCTGGCCTCCCCTTCATTCAAGGGGCTCAGGGTCTGTAAACTGTTTCAAGTCTGGAAATTGAATAAGGGGCCGTGACTCTGTGTTTTTGTAATTCAGATTAGACTTCTGTCCCTTGAGCAAGAACTCTTTTGTTTATACAACTCCAACAAGAATTTAGTAGACTGCCCTTCTATTGTATTTCTAGGCACGCCATGATTTATTAGCCAATGCCACAAATCTCTGCGTGTCATATAATTTTGATGCCTACTTTGAGTTTGTTGTCTATTATAATAGCCACGACTACTCTGTCTTTGGTGATTAAGTACTGCCACCTGGCTTCTGCCAATTCAGGATCCTGTCATCCCCATTGTGTTTAAGGACTCCAGCTCAGTGACAGCAGTTCCTACAATAATATCTGACCTACAGAGAAGTGCAACCACAGAGCTCTTGAGTGATGATGGTGCTAGTCTCACAAACTTATTTCTCACTGTTCTGGTAAAAGGTGCATCCTCTGGAAATTCCTGGGATGTAAGAGCAGGCTTTGAATGATAAATCCACTCTAACATCCCAATCTCTTTAAGCCTCTGGATCCCCTCATCTACATTATACTAGGGCAGTTCTGGCATTTCAACCTCAGGTAATGTTGGCCACCTTTTGATCCATGTTTCAACCAACCACCCAAACAAGCTGTTAACACCTTTTCTAACTGCTTGAGCTATAACATTGAATGCAGAATCTCTGCTTAGTGGGTCCATATCAATAAATTCAGCCTGATCCAGCCTTATATTCTTCCCACCATTATCCTACACTCTTAAAATTCATTGCCACACATATTCCCCTGATTTCTGTCTATATAAATTGGAAAACTCACACAGTTCTTTTGGAGTATAACATACCTCCTCCTGTGTGATACTTTGTACCTCACCTTTAGGGGCCTGTTGGGACTTTAGTCTAGTTACAGGTCTAGAAGATATGAGGGGTGGTGGGGGTGGGTCATGAAAAGAGTTAGAAATATCTTCCAAGCCATTTGCTTCAGGGCTTTCATTTGCAGTTTCATCTGGTGAAACAGGATTAATAACTCTAGGGCTAGTCCCTTCAGGAGGAGGTTGGGTGGCCAATTCCTCAAGGCAGGCTGGAGGTGGGGCGGCTGTGTCCTAAGGGCAGACTATTACAGGGTTATCTAAAGAAGGCCCAGCATGGTCTAGGGTTTCAACCTCACCTCCAACATCATTATCAATCCATATGTCACCGTCCTATTTTTCAGGGTCCCACTCCTTTCCAATCTATGCCCTCACTTTAATGGCAGACACCATGCAAGACTGAAATTTCAGTTTATGTTGTAAAGTTGCTACTCTAACAATAAGATTCTGAGTCTGATTTTCAGAGATCTCAAGTCTATGGCTACAGGAAATAAGATTTTCCTTCAGGATACTCATAGAAACCTCTACATCTTTCAGATGGTGCTTAAGCTTCTCTTTTGAAGCCTTAAGCCCATCCCTTTCACCATTTAATGTAGATGCTGTATCTAACAACAACCAACCAACATCTCTATAACTCTTATTTCTACAAATCTCTGTAAAGGTGTCAAAAACGTTATCCCCCAGAGTCTGGCTTCATACAAGTGAAGAATTAGGAGAATTGAATGATGATATTTTGACTATCTCCTTTGCCAACTCAGTCCATGGATTGGGAGTGTCATTCTGATTAAGGGAATCAGAGTCCTTAGTGTTGCTGAGGTCAGTCAGAATAGAAAGCCATTCATAAAAACCCATTTTTAAGATTCTGTTCCTTAAGAACCACTCCTGGTACCAAGATGTATTAGTTAGGGTTCTCTAGAGAAACAGAATCAACAGGGAACACTTGCAAATATAAAATTTATGAAAGTGTCTCACGTGACCATAGGAACACAGAATTCAAAATCCACAGGGCATGCTGTGAAGCTGATGACTCCAATGGATAGCCTAGATGAACTCCACAGGAGAGGTTCACCATCCAAAGCAGGAATGGAAACTGTCTCCTGTGAGTCCTCCTTAAAAGGCTTCCCATGATTGCATTTAGCATCACTAATTGCAGAAGACACTCCCCTTTGGCTGACTACAAATGGAATCAGCTGTGGATGTAGCTGACGTGATCATGACCTAATCCTACGAAATGTCCTCATTGCAACAGACAGGCCAGTGCTTGCCCAATCAGATGAACAGGTACCACAACTTGGCCAAGTTGACACCTGTTCCTAACCATGACAATCACCATTAGCTTCCTTGATCTTATTTGACATAAATGCAGCATCTTGGTAAAATACTCAGAACAATTCAAAACCAGACAGAAAATCGGTTTTGAAAACTAAATAAAATAAAGCTACCATTTGCTTTCCAGCTCATATATGAGTGAAAAAGAGCATCATCCTAAAACACTGTGTTATTAGAATCTGGTCAGATTAATGGTTCTGAAACAAAGTGACAAATACCTATAATTAATTTCCTTACTCTTATTGTAATGAAAAGCAACATCTTGGTAAAACATCCACTTACTGTTATTTGTACATAGCCCAGAAATCAGTTTTGAAAACTAAGTGAAATTGAAGCATTATAAACATCCCTGCACTCATTTGCATGAAAACTACACATTGTAAAATACTCATTTAGTGCCTTTTGAAACAAGACAGAAAGTCGGTTTTGAAAACTAGCTAAAATAGAACTACTATGAACTTCCCTGCTCTTTTGTGAGTGAAAAGCTACGTGTTCATAAAGAAAACAGTAATATTTGAAATTAATGGTAAATTTGATTGTAAAATCTGAGTACAGATAGCCACCATTATCTTTCCCACTCTTAATTGAGTGAAATATTGCATCTTGGTAAACAACCACTTAGTGCTATTTGAAATTAGCATAAATGCGGTTTTGTAATCTAAGTGAAATACAACCCTTAACTACCCAATTTTTATTTGTGTGGAAACAGCATCTTTGGAAGCCTTGCACTTAGTGTTCCCTAAAACAAGCCAGAAAATTGCTTTTGGAAACAAAGTTGAAAAGTTCCACCATTAGGTTCACTGCTCTTGACAGAAATGCAGCATCTTGTTATAAAACGTTCACTTAGTGCAATTTGAAATAACCAGAAAATTGGTTTTGAGAATGAACTGAAGAAGAGCCACCTTTAGCTGTCTTGCTTTTCAGAGTGAGAAACAGCAACTTCATGAAACACTCATTCAGTGCTATTTGAAACAAGCTAAAAAACTGTTTCAAAAATTATGCAAAATAGAGCCACCATTAGCTTTCCTGCTCTTATTATAGTGAAAAACAGCACCATCCTAAAGCCCTCGGTCTTATTTGTATCTAGTCATATAACAGATTTTCAAAATAAAGGGAAAAATAGTCACCATTAATTTCCCTATTCTTATTTGAGTAAAAATAAACACATCTTTATAAACTGCTATTTGCTTTATAAACACATCTTTATTTACTGCTATTTGAACCCAGTCCAGAAAATGGTTTCAAACTAAGTGAAATAGAGCCGCCATAAATTTGCTGCACTTATGTGTGCTACATATTGGTAAAATAATTATTTAATGCCATTAGAAACAAGCCAAAATATCAGTTATGAAAACTAAGTGAAATAGAGGAATGATGAGTTTCCCTGCTCTTTTTTGAGTGAAAAGCAGCACCATAATAAACAAGAACCTAGAGATATAAGAAAGTATTGAGAAAGTTGGTTTTCAAATATTAGTACAAATAGCACCCTTAATCTTCACTGCTGTTAATTGAGTGAATACTGCATCATGATAAACAGCCACTTAGAGCTATTTGAAACTACTACAAAATCAGTTTTGTAATCTCAGCAAAATACAACCACCATTAGATTCCCTGCTTTTATTTGAGCGAAAAACAGCATCTTTGGAAATCTCACACTTAGTACTCTTCAGAACTAGCCAGAAAAACAGTTTCAAAAATTGGGTAAAATAGAGCCACTGTTAGTTTCACTGCTCTTATTTGACATAAATTCAGCATCTTGGTAAAACACTCATTTAACGCTATTTTAGATAAGCTAGAAAATTGATATTGAAAACTGAGTAAAATTGAGCCACCATTAACTTTCCTGTTTCTTATTGGAGTGAAAACCAACATCTTCATGGAGCACTCACTTAGTGTTGTTTGAAACTAGCCAGAAAATTGATTTTTAGGAATAAGTGATAAATAGCCAACATTAGTTTGCCTGCCATATTCCCATGAAAAATTGCATCTTGGTAATACACTGAATTATAAACATTTGAATCTCCCAGTAATTTGACTTTGAAAACTAAGTGAAATAGAGTCAGAATTCACTGGAACCAAATTTATTTGAGTAGAAAACATCATCTTGGTAATACACTCACTTAGAGCTATTTGAAACTAGCCAGAAAATCACAAGAACAAAGTGAAAAAACAGCCAGCTTTTGCTGCCCTACTCTTATTTGGAGTAAAATAGCATCTTACTGAAGTACTCATTTATTGCTAATTGAACCATGGCTTAAGCTGCCCTGAGTGAAAAGCAGCATCATGGTGTGTGGCAGTTAGATTCAGTTGTCAAAGTGGCCAGGTGAAGGCACCTAGTTCTGTTGCTCTGGACATAAGTCAATGTACATGAACCTCATCTGTAACTGATTTACATCTGCAGTTGACTAGGAAGCATGCCTGCTGCAATGTATGACATTTGATTTAATTGGCTGGTGCTTAAATGAGACAGCACAACATACCACAGCCTCAGCAGCTCAGCATGCCTCACCTCAGCACTCACAGCTCAGCCCAGGCCTTTGGAGAAGCAGAAAGATTCACCCCAGGGAAAGTTATTGGAACCCAGGGGCCTGGACAGAGGGCCAGCAGAGACCATTTTTACCTTTCCATGTAAGAAAGAATCTCAGCGGAAATTTAGCTGCCTTTCCTCTGAAGAACCAAAAAAATAAATCCCCTTTTATTAAAAGCCAATCCATCTCTGGTGTGTTGTAGAACATGGTGAAATATCCTTTAGTCTTATTTGAAACAAGCTAGAAAATCTGTTTTGAAATCTAAGTACTATAGAGCCAACATTAACTTTCCTGCTTTTATTAAAGTAAAAATGAACATCTTTCTAAACCACTCACTTAGTGCTGTTTGAACACAGACAGAAATTCGGTTTTGAAAACTAAGTATAAAAAGAGCCACCATGAGCTTCCCTGCTCTTTTTTTGAGTGAAACACAGCACCTTCATTATAAAATAATTTAATGATATTTTAAATTACTGAGTAAATGGGTTTTGAAATCTTAATACAGATAGCCACCATTAGTTTCCTACACTTAATTGAAGAGAATACTGCATCAAGGTAAAACATCCACTTAGTGCTATTGAAATGAGCACAAAATCAGCTTTGTAAGATAGGAGAAACACAATGCACATTGGATTCACTATTTTTATTTAGTGAAAAACAGCATCTTCTTCAAATACTCAGTGTTATTTGAGTCTGGTCAGATAATCAGTTTTGAAAACATAAGGACATATAGCCACCATTACTTCCTGTACTCTAATTTGTGTGAAAAACAGCAATTTGGTAAAGCACTAACTTTGTACTATTTGAAACTAGCTCAGAAATTGATTTAGAAAACTAGGTGAAGTGCAGCCACCATAAATTTCACTGCAGTTATTCGTGTGAAAACAACATATTTACAAAACACAAATGGAAAGTTATTTGAAACAATCCAGAAAAAATGGTCTTGAAAAATAAGTAAGCTAGAACCACAATAAGGTACTCTGTGATTTTTTAGTGAAAATCAGCATCTTTATAAACAAGAACTTAGTGATAGTTGAAAATACCAAAAAATTGGTATTCAAATCTTATTACAGATACCCACCATAAGCTTCCCACTTTTAATTGAGTGAAATCCTGCATATTGGTAAAACATCTACTTAGTGCTATTTGAAACTAGCACAAAATTGGTTTTGTAATCTAAGCAAAATACACTGAATATTACTTCTCTGAATTTATTATACAACATCTTTGGAAATCTCGTCCTCGGGACTCTTTGAAAGTAGCTAGAAAGTTTTGAAAATAAATTTGCAAAGATCCACCATTAGCTTCCTTGTTCTTATTTGACAGAAATACTAGCCAGAAAATCATTTTGTAAGCTTAGTGAAAAAGTCATCTTCGCTACCTTGCTCTTATTTGAGTGAAAACCAGCATCTTGGTGAAACAGTCATCTTGGTGAAACAGTCATTTAGTTACATTTGAAGGAAGCTAGCCAATTGTTTATAGTGACTCAGTTAGCTTTCCTGCTCTTATTGGTGTGAAAACCAGCATCTTTGTGAAATATTCATTTAGCACTGTTTGAAACTAGCCAGAAAATCTGTTTTGAAACTAAGTGATAAATAGTCACCATTGATGGGTCTGCTGTTATTGGAGTGAAAGAAACTGCATCTTGCTAGAAAGAAGAATGTTTAGTCAATTATAAACATTCAAAAACTCCCTGTAAAATAAATTTTGGAAAATAAACAAAACTGAGTCAGAGTTCACTGTACTGCTTTTATTGGGGTAGGATACACCATCTTTCTAGTACACTCAATTAGACAAATTTCAAACCAGCCAAAAAAAATCAATTTTGAAACCAGTGAAAAACAGCCAACTTTACTGTCTTCCTCTTATTTGAGTGAAAGCCAGCGTCTTGGTGAAACACTTTAGTCATATTTGAAACAAGCTAGACAATTGGTTTTAAAAGTTGAGTAAAATAGACCTGCTGTTAGCTTTCCTGCTCTTATTGGAATGAAAACCAGCATCTTCATGAAACATTCACTTAATGTTGTATGAAACTAGCCAGAAAATCGATTTTGAAAACTAAATGATAAATAACCACCTTTAGTGATAAGTAGCCACCCTTAACTTTTACTGGAGTGAAAAGCTGCATCTTGGTAAAACACTCAATTATGAACGTTTGAAACTCCCAGTGAATTAATTTTGAAAATGAAGTGAAAATGAGTCATAATTCATTGCTCTGCTTTCTCTGAGTAGAAACAAAATCATCTTGGTAATGTACTCTGTTAGAATTATTTAAAATTAGTCAGAAATTCGGTTTTAAAAATCATTTTGAAAATGAAATGCAAAATTGCCAATTTTAGGTGCTCTGCTCTTATTTGAGAGGAAAACAGCATCTTGGTGAAACTCTCCTTTGGTGTTATTTGAAATGTGCTCAATAATCTGTTTTGAAAACTGCATAAAGTAGAGCTTGATTAGCTTTCCTATTCATATTTTATTTAAAAATGGTATCTTTCCAAAATAGTGAATGCTCTTTAATAAAGCCACACAAATGGTTTTGAAAACAGTGACAATTAGCCACCATTAATTTTCACTACACTTATTTGAGTGAAAAATAACATCATGATAAAACAATCAGTGCTATCTGAATCTAGCCAGAAAACCCGTTTTAAAAACTAAGTGAAACAGAGCCACCATAAACTTCACTGCACTTTTTGTGTGAAAACCACATTTGGCAAAATATCCAGGTAATGCCATTTGAAAAAAAAATCTAGAATATCAGTTAGGAAAACTAGGCAAAGTAGTAAAGTAGAGCCCCCAGAGATTCTCTGCTCTTTTCTGAGTGAAAAAGAGTGTCTTCAAAAACTAGAACTTGGGCCACAGTGGCTCAGTGGCAAGAATGCTTGTCTACCATGCCAGAGGACCCGAGATCAATTCCTGGTGCCTTCCCATGTAAAAAACTAAAAGAAAAAAAAAGAAATTAAAAACTAGAACTAAGTGATGTTTGAAAGCATAGAGAAATCAGTTGTGAAATCTTAATACAGATAGCCACCATAAGCCTCCACGCTCTTAAGTGAGTGAAATACCGCTTCTTTGTTAATCATCCACTTATTGCTATTTGAACTAGCATAAAACCTGTTTGGTAAAGTAAGCAATATAAAACCACCATGGTTACCCTGTTCTTATTTGAGAGAAAAGCAACAATTTTGCAAACAATCACTTCATGATATTTGAAACTAATCAGAAAATCTGTCCTGCAAACTAATTGAAAATGAACCACCACAAGCTTCCCCACTCTTAATTGTATGAAATACTGCATTTTGGTGAAATATCCACTTACAGCTATTTGAAACTAGCATAAAATTGTTTTGTAAAGTAAGCAAAATAAAGCATCTATCAGTTTCCCTACTTTTATTTGAGTGAAAATCAGCAACAATGTAAAACAGCCAGTACAATTTGAAACTAGCCAGAAAATCCACATGGAGAATAAAGAAAAATAGAAACACCAACAGCTTTCCTGCTCTCATTTGAGAGAAAAGCAACAATTTTGTAAACCATCACTTGTTGGTTATTGAAATTAGCCAGAAAATCCATTTTGTGAACTAAGTGAAAAAGAGCCACCATTAGCTTCCTTGCAAATATTTATGTGAAAAACTACATTTTGAAATACACTCAATGATAAGCACTTGAAACTCCCCAGTAAATTGATATTTAAAAATCAATGAAATAGAGCCACAATTCACTGCCCTCCTTGTATTTGTTTAGAAAATAGGATTTTGGTCATACACTCAAGTGTGATTTCAAACTATTCAGAAAGCTGCTAATGAAAATGAAGTGACAGAATACTGACTATTAGCTTCACTGTTCTTAATTGAGTTACAAACAGCATCTTGGTACGACACCCTCTTAGTGATATTAGAAATTATCTCAACAATTGCTCTTGGCAACAAAGAGAAAAGGAACCACCATTAGCTGCCCAGCTTATATTTGTGTAAAAAACAGCATCTTCAGAAAATGCACATTTAGTGACACTTAAACTAGGCAGATAATCTATCTTGGAAACATAGTTGCAATGATCCTCTATTACCTTCCATTTACTGAAATACAGATCTTGGTCAAACACTCTGGGCAATTTGAAACTAGTCAGAAAATCGGTTTTGTACACAAAGTGGAAAACAGCCACATTTAGGTGCCCTGCTCTTTGTGTGAAAAACAGTATCTTGGTGAAACACTCATTTAGTGCTCTTTGAAACCAGCTAGAAAATTGGTTTGGCACACTAAATAAAACAGCACCACCATTAGTTTTCCTGATCTTATTGGAGTGAAAAGCAGCATCTTCAGAAAACGCTAAATTAATGCTCTTTGAAAGGACCCAGAATATCAGTTTTGAAAATGAAGTGACAAGTAACAACCATAGTTTGCCTGCTCTTATTTTGAGTGAAAAACAGCCTCTTGTAAAACACACAGTGCTATCTGAATCAAGACTGAACATTGGCTTTGAAAATGAAGTGAAATAGAGTCACCAATAAATTCTCTACATTTATCTACATGAAAAGCACTCACTTCATAAACAATCCTTTAGAGATAGTTGAAAGGAGCCAGAAATGAGTTTAAAAACGAAATAAAGTAGCACCCTGCTTTTATTTGAGTAAGAAACAGGATCTTGGACAGACACACAGTGCTTGTTGAAACTAGCCAGAAAATCAATTAAGAAAGCTGTCAGTTCTTGTTTGCTAGCTGCTAGGATGAACATACCAGAAACAGAGTGACTTTTTAAAAGGGGGAATTTAATAAGTTGCTAGTTTACAGTTTAAAGGCTGACAAAAATGTCCCAGTTAAAGCAAGCCTATATAAATGTCCAGTTTAAGGCATCTGGGAAAAAAACGCCTTGATTCAAGAAAGCCAATGATATTCAATGTTTCTCTCATCTGGAAGGGCATGTGGTGAACATGGTGGTGGCTGCTGACTTTCATATGGCTCTATCAAATGGCACTCTCTCCAAAACGTTTCCTCTTTTAAAGGATTCCAGTTAGAAATTACACCCTCAGTGGGTGGAGACAGACCTCCATGGAAATAATCTAATCAAAAGTTACCACTCTCAGTTGGGTGGGTCACATCTTCATGGAAACAATCAAAATGCCCCCACCTAGCAATATTTAATGAGGATTAATGGGCATGGCTTTTCTGAGGTCCACCACAGATTCAGACCAACACACTGACAGATAGTTGCCATTAGCTTTCCTGCTGTTAATCGAGTTAAAAACAGCATCTGGGTACAAATCCACTTAGTGCTATTACAAACTTGCCCAAAAGTTGAATTTAACAATAAAGCTAAATTGAATCACTATTATATTCCCAGCCATTTTTGAGTATAAACAGCATCTTTGGAAAACTCTCAGTTAGTACTTCTTGAAACTAACCAGAAAATCTGTTTTGTAAACAAACTTTTAAAAGCCACCATTAGCTTTCTTTTTCATACATGTGTGAAAAGCAGCATTCTCCTTAAATGCTTAGTGTAATTTGAATCTATCCAGATAATCAGTTTTGAAGATAATGTGACAAATATTTGAGTGTAAAACAACATCTTGTTTTTGTCGTTGAGTAAAACAACATCTGGGTTAGATTCAAATAGCCCAGAAATCAATTTAGAAGACTAAGTGAAATAGCGTAACCATAAACTTCACTGCACTTGTTTCTGTGAAATTTACATAGTGTTAAACTACTCATTTGATGTCCTTTGAGATGTCAGAAAATAGATTTTGAAACTAAGACAGAGCCACAATGAGGTATTCTGCTGTACTTTGAGTGAAAAACAACCGCTTCATAAAAAAATACTTAGGGATATTTGAAAGTATTGAGAAATTTGGTTTTCAAATCAATACAGATAGCTTCCTGCTCTTCATCAAGTGAAATCCTACATCTTGGTAAAACATCCACTTAGTGCTATTTGAAACTAGCACAAAATAGGTTTTACAATCTAAGTGAAATACAACCACTATTACCTTCCCCACCTTTATTTGAGTGAAAAACAGCATCCCTGGAAATCCTGCCCTCAGTACTCCTTGAAAGTAGCAAGAAAGTCAGTTTTGAAAATAAAATTGCAAAGATCCACCATTAGCTTCCTTACTCTTATTTGACATAAATACAGTATCTTGTTAAAACACTCACTTAGTGAAATGTGAAAGAACCCAGAAAATTGGTTTTGGAGATTAAATGAAAAACCTTTAGCTTTCCTGCTCTTATTTGACTGAAAACCAGCATCTTCATGAAAAATTCACTTAGTGCTGTTTGAAACTAGCCAGAAAATCAATTTTGAAAACTAAGTGATAAATAGCCATTCTTAGTGGGTCTACTATTATCAGAGTGAGAAACAGTATTTTGGTAAAAACACTAAATTGCATGTGTTTGAAATTCCCAGTAAATTGATTTTGAAAACCAAACATAATATAGTCAGAATTCACCTCACTGCTCTTATTGAAGTAGAAAACAACATCTTTGTAATACACTCACTTAGAACAATTTGAAGCCAGCCAGTAAATCAATTTCAAAAACAGTGGAAAGCAGCCAACTTTAGCTGCCCTGCTTGTACTTGGTGAAAAACAGTATCTTGTTGAATCACTCATTTCTGTTATTTGAAACAAGCTGGAGAGTTGGGTTCAAAAACTGAGCAAAACAGAGTCACGTTTAGCTTTCCTGTTCTTATATGACTGAAAAACAGCATCTTCCTAAAACTCTGTGTTATTTGAATCAAGCAAGAAACTCTGTTTTGAAAACAGAGATATAGAACTGCTATTAATTTCCCTATTCTTGTTGGAGATTAAAACAATATCTTGATAAAGTGCTCACTTACAGTGACTTGAACCTATCCCAGAAATCCATTTTGATAACTAAGAGTAATTAAGCCACCAAAAACTTCACTGATTTTTTACTGTGAAAACAGCATATTCGTGAAATACTCATTCGGTGCCATTTGAAAAAAGCCAAATACTTTGTATTGTAAACTAAGTTAAATACAGCCACCATGAGGTTCCCTGTTCTTTTTGCATGAAAAGCAGCATCTTCTTGAACAAGAACTTAGGGATATTTCAAAGTAATCAGAACATCAATTTTGAAATCTCAGTACACAAAATGGATTTTGTAATCTCAGTAAAATGTAACAAACTGCCTTTATTTGAGTGAAAAAAAGCATCTTAGGAAATCTCACATGTAGTGCTTTGTGAAATGAGCCAGAAAACCAATTTTGAAAACTAAGTGATGAATAGCCACCATTAGTTTGCCTGCTCTCTCTGGAATGAAAAATAGGATCTTGGTAAACAAAGAATTCTAAACATTTGAAACTACCACTGAAACAGTTTTGAATTCTAAGTGAAAAAGTCAGAATTCAATGCCCTGCTTTTCTTTGAGTGGAAAACATCATCTTGGTAATACACTCACTTAGAGTTATTTGAAATTAGCCATAAAATCAATTTTGAAAATGAAGTGCAAAACTGCCAATTTAGTTGCCCTGCTCTAATTTGAGAGAAAAACAGACTCTGGGTGAAGCACACATTTAGTGTTATATGAATCGGATTTGAACTTAAGCACCACACAGACCTTAATAGCTTCCCTGCTGCTATTTGAGTGAAGAACTTCATCACTCTAAAGCACTCACCTAACGCACTTTCATACTAAGCCAGAAAATTGGTTTTGCCAACTATGTCTGTCCCAGTGCCCCATTGCCCCATGGCTCTTAATTGAGTGAAAAAGAGCACACAGACACTGGTAGCTTCCCTGCTTTTATTTGATTGAAAAACAGCATCTTGGAAAAACACTCACCAAGTCTTTTAGAAACTAGTCAGAAAATCAGTGTTGGAAATGAAGTTGCACACAGCACCCATTAGCTTCACATCTTTGGTGAAATGCACACCAAAGGCCTTGGAAACATACAAGAAAATCATTTTTCAAAACTAAATCTCACCTAGTCCCCAAAATATTTACCGTTCTTCTTTGAGTGAAAAAGAATATCTTTGTAAAAAACACTCACTTAAGACACTTGGAAACTAGGCATTAAATCAATTTTGAAAACTGTCTCCCTCACAGCACCCTATAGCTTTACTGCTTTACTTTGAATGAAGACAGCATCTTAGTTACACACTGTATTAGTGTTCTCTAGAGAAACAGAACCAACAGGGAACACTCAAAAATATAAAATTTATAGAATTGTCTCACGTGGCTACATAATGCAGGGTCCAAAATCCACAGAGCAGGCTGTGAAGCTGATAATTCTGATAGAGGGTCTGGATGAACTCCACAGGAGAGCTCACCAGTTGAAGCAGAAGAGTCTGTCTCTTCTAAATCCTTCTTAAAAGGCTTACAATGATCAGATTAAGCATTACTCATTGCAGAAGACAACCCCTTTTGGATGATTTCAAATGAAGTCAGTTGTGAATGCAGCTGACATGGTCGTGATTCAATTCTATGAAATGTCCTCATCACAACAAACAAGCCAGCACTGGCCCAACCGAACAGGTACCACCACTTGGCCCAGTTGACACACGAACCTGACCATGACACACACTCAGGGCACTTAGGAACAAGCTAGATAATCAGATTTGAACTTAAGCACCAAAGAAGCATCAATAGTTTCCTTGCTGTCATTTGTGTGAAGAAATGCATCACCCTCAAACACTCACCTAAGGTACTTTCTTCTTAGTTAGAAATTCATCTGACCCAGCACCCTATAGCTTCATGGCTTTTAATTGAGTAAAATGCTGAATGCTGCTATTTGAAACTAGCTTGAATATCGGTTTAGAAAGCTGATAGAATTAGAGACTCCAGTAGATTCACTGCAATTTTTTGAGTGAAAAACAAGTTTTCTGTAATTTCTCAGTGCTACTATTTCTCAGCTGCTTCAACTAGAAATTGGCTTTGATCACTAAGAATTAGAATGCCACCACGATCTTCCCTTCTTTTATTTGAGTGAAAAAGTGTAAGTTGGTAAAACACTTATTTCATGCAATTTGAAACTAGCTGGAAAATCGGTTTGGAATACTAAGTACAAATAGCCACCATTAGCATTGCAGCTCTTATTTGAGAGAAAAACATCATCATGGTAAAACACCCACTTCTTAGTGATTTTGAAAACTGCCAGCCACTCGTTTTTTTGAAAATTAAGTAAAATAGAGCCAACATTCACTTCCCTAATCTTTTTTGAGTAAAAAGCAGCATTGTGGTACAACATTCACTTAGTGCTATTTAAAACTATCCAGAAAAAAAGGGTTTTGAACACTGTGTGACAAGTAGCCAACAACAACTTCACTGCTCCTATTGGAGTGAACACTGAATGTTGGTAAATGTCCATTTAGCACTGTTTTAAAAGAACCAGGCAGCCGATTTTGAAAATTAAGTGACAAATAACCCCCATTCGGTTTTCTGCTATTGAATGAATGAAAAGCGGCATTCTGTTCAAACCCTCATTTACCACTTTTTCAAAATGGTCATGTAATTCCTTTTGAAACCTAAATGATACTTAGAAAGCATTGGATTCCTTGCTAAATTCAACTGAAAAATTTCATCATTGTAAAACTTCCATGTAGTGCTCTTTGAAACTAGTCAGAAAATCAGTTTTGAAAACTTAGTGAAATAAAGAGGCTATGAGGTTCAAAGATCTTATTAGAATGAAAAACAGCATGTTGATAAAACATTCACTTTTTGATTTTAGAAACTAGCCATAAATTGCAATTAAGGAACTAACTGAACTAGTACTGCCATCAATTAACCTGCTCTTGTTTGAAGGAAAAATTGCATCTTGGTAAAAAACTTTCTTAGAGATACTTGAAACTAGCTTTAAAACCATTTTAAAATCTATGTGAAGTAGGGTCCCTTGTAGACTCCCTGCTCTCATTTGTATGAAAATTAACTTTCTGGTAAACCCTTAAGACAATTGAAATATATTCAAATATCAGTTTTGGAAACTAAGTGGGAAAGCACATTTGGTAGACCCCTATAGGAGAATCACAATGCAGACCTTTAGGATTTTGGAGCACTCTTACCATCAGCTGCAGATACTACTCTCCTTTTGAGAAACAGCTTTTGGTCTGCTACTGGGTCTTAGTAGAGACTGAACACTTGACCATGGACCGTCAAATTACAATGAAACCTGAGTTGCCTATCATGAGTTGGGTGTTGCCTGACTCACCAAGCCATGAATATGGTTGTGTGCAGCATCACTCTACTGTAAAATGGAAATAGTATATATGAGACTTCCACTTACCTAGGCTGAACTGACTACAGCCACTGCTGAGTGCCCAAAATTGGTGACAAAGAGTTCTGGGGGAGAAGTATGTGGATAGTCCTTTCTGGGTGGTCTAAAAACATGAAGATATTTGTTTTCCATGTGAATGCACGCTAGAGGGTGATTTTACCAGAGGAAGATTTTAATAATCAAGTGGATAAGATGATGTGTTTTGTGGATACCAGTCAGCCTCTTTCCCCAGCAACCTCTGTCATTGCCAAATGGGCTCATGGTGGTAAGGATGGAGGTTATGCTTGGGCTCAGCAACATGGACTTCCACTCACCAAGGCTGACCTGACTACAGCCACTGCTCAGTGCCCAATCTGCCAACAACAAAGACCCACACTCAGCCCCCAATATGGCACCATTCCCCAAGGTGACCAACCAGCTACATGGTGACAGGTTGATTACCTTGGGCCACTCTCTTCCTGGAAAGGGCAGCAATTTGTTCTAACTGGAATAGACACATATTCTGGATATGGGTTTGCTTTCCCTGTATGCAATGCTTCTGCCAAAACTACCATCCATAAGCTTACAGAATGCCTTATCCATCATCATGGTATTCCTCAAAACATTGCTTCTGATCAAGGAACACACCTCACAGCAAATGAAGTGCGGAAATGGGCACATGCTCATGTAATTCTCTTGTCTTACCATGTTCCTCATTATCCAGAAGCAGCTGGATTGATAGAATGGTGGAATGGCCTTCTGAAAACTCAGTTAAGGTGCCAAATAGGTGGTAATACCTTGAAGTGCTGTGGTAATGTATTCCAGGAAGCTGTATATGCTCTGAATCAGTATCTGCTGTATGGTGCTGTTTCTCTTATGGCCAGGATCCTAGAGTCCAGGAACCAAGGGGTGGAAATGGGAGTAATACCACTTACTATTACCCCAGTGATCCACTAGGGTAATTTTTGCTTCCTGTCCCTGTGACCCTGAGCACTGTTGGTCTATAGGTTTTAGTTCCAAAATGGGGTGTGCTTCCTCCAGGAGAAACAACAATGATTCCACTGAACTGGATGCCAAGAGTGCCACCTGGTCACTCTGGGGTACTTATGCCACTGGATTAACAAGACCATAAGGTGATGACATTATTGTCTGGGGTGGTTGACCCTGACTATCAGGAAGAAATAGGAATGCAACTACATGAGGGAGGTAAAGAAGAGTTTTCTTGGATAAAGATCTCTTAGGGCGTCTTTTAGTACTATCATGCAATGTGATTAAACCCAGTGGAAAACTGCAACAAACCAATCCTTGCAGGACTACCAGTTGCTCTGAATCGTCAGGAATGAAGGTTTGGGTCACCACACCAGGTAAAGAACCATGGCCAACTGAAGTGCTTGCTGAGTGTAAAGGGAACATAAAATGGGTAGTGGAAGAAGGTAGAGATAAATATGAACTTCAAACATGTGATCAATTACAGAAATGAGGCCTGTAATGCTGTTTTGTTCCTGTTGTACTATTTAAATAGTGAGATATCAAGTTTAAGAATGAATGTTTCCCAAGGATTTGTGCCCTGTTTTGGAGAGATTTAATGTATTTCCAGTTATTTCCAGGACAGTTGAGTATTGTTAAGTAGAAGAAAAACGTGTGTGTTTTATTGTTTTTTTTATTAATTAAAGAAAAAAAGAAATTAACACAACATTTAGAAATCATTCCATTCTACATATGCAATCATGTTTTATTGTTTTTATTTGGAAATTGGGTATGGTTTAAGGTGATATATATAGTTGCCAAGTTGACATGGGGTGACTTGACATGGTCAGTTTCGTGTGTATTTGGCCAATTTGTGGTATCTGTTTTTCTGGTTGGGTAAGTGCTGGCATGTCTGTTGCAATGAGGACATTTCATAGAATTCAATCATGATCACTTCAGCTACATCCACAGCTGATTCAATTTATAATCAGCCAAAAGAAAGTGTCTTCTGCAATGAGTCATGGTTAATCTAATCACAGGAAGCCTTTTAAGGTTGATACAAAAGAGACATACAGGGGGAGAGGGCCAAGATGGTGGCTTGGTAAGGTGCATGCATTTTAGTTCGACCTCCAGAACAACTACCAAGTGACCAGAAACAGTACAGAACAGCTCCTGGAGCCACGGCAGAGACCAGACACACAGTGTACCCCAGTCTGGACCAGCTGGACTGGCTGAGAGTCTCCACAGCAGTGAATTTCCCAAGAAACATGTGCTTTCTCAAGTCACCATGGCTGGCAGCCAGCATCCCTCCCTCACAGATGGCTTCCTGGACCTGGCTATGATCCTCAGAAAAGTGAGTTCCCCAAGCTGCGGTGGCCAGCAACTGGTGCCCTTCCCCCACAAGTGGCTTCTTGGAGGGAAAGAGTCTCCAAGAGTAGCAGGGACCGAGTCCAACCAAACACCGGTAGTGGTGTTGATGGATAAATTCTGACTAATAGGGGTGGGCCCCCAGCTCAGACGAAACTGATCAGGGTGGAGGTCGCCTGTTGGGCTCACTGAATGAGAGGAAATAGGATGAAACAGAGCCTTCTGCAGCTGTTTCTGCAGAGGCTTGGCTGCCTCAGGATACAGGGCCAGGATTGCACAGCTGTAACTGCTCCAAACGTAGAAGCAGGCTGCTTTCAGGGCTGTCAGCCACTGGGGTCTTCCCCACGGGAGGGGTGAGGCACAACTCAGGTGGACTCCCTCTGTCAAGGAATTCAGATCCCAGGAATTCACAATTTGAAACCATTAAAACCAGCCTACAACCTTTCTTCTGTCTCCACCATGCTTCCAGCAGGGAGAGCCTTCCAAAGTTAAAGGAGCCACAACAAATTTTGCTGGTGGGACCTGCAGACAGACAAGTTCCACATACTGGGCAGGATAAGAAAAACAGAGCCCAGAGAATTCACAGGAAAGTCTTTTAACCTGCTGCATCTCACACTCAGGGAAAACTGAGGCAGATTATTCCTTCCTCCTGAAAGGAGGCCCGCTTAGTCCGGGAAAACACAGCTGGAGTCTGTAATACCTATGTAGATCCTCCTAAGGGTAGGAAGGGAAAAGGCTCCTTACAAGCAAGACAAGAAACAAGAAAATAAGAACTGAAAATTTACCCTCTGTTAAACAAAACTTAAGCCAGAGGCCCAGAAAAAGCTGAACTGAAGGTCAATGAACAGATAGACAACAAACTCATCTAACAAGAAAACTCTAGGTAAGATAGGTGAAGGCAATCTCCAGAATAAACTAATTAAGGTAATTAAATGTCCAGACACCAGCAAAAAAATAACAAATCACACCAGGAAAATTGAAGATATGGCCCAGTCAAAGGAATAAAACAATAGTTCAAATGAGATACAGGAGCTGAGACAACTAATACTGAATATATGAACAGAAATGGAAAACCTTCAAAAACCAAATCAATAAATTGAGCAAGGACATGAAGAAGGCAAGGAATGAACAAAAAGAAGACATGGCAAGTCTGAAAAAACAAATCACAGAACTTATGGGAATGAAAGATACAGTAGAAGAGAAGAAAAAAATGGAAACCTACAATGGTAGATTTCAAGAGACAGAGGTTAGAATTAGTGACCTGGAGGATGGAACATCTGAAATCCAAAAAGAAATAGAAACTACAGGGAAAAGAATGGAAAATTTGAACAGGGGCTCAGGGAATTGAATGATAATATGAAGCACACAAATATATGTGTTGTTGGTGTCCCAGAAGAAGAAGAGAAGGGAAAAGGAGGGAAAACTAATGGAAGAAATTATCACAGAAAATTTCCCAACTCTTATGAAAGACCTAAAATTACAGATCCAAGAAGTGCAGTGCACCACAAAGAGAATAGATCCAAATAGTCGTTCTCCAAGACACTTACTAGTTATAATGTCAGAGGTCAAACAGAAAGAGAGACTCTTGAAAGCAGCAAGAGAAAAACAATCCATCACATATAAGGGAAGTCCAATAATATCATGTGTAGATTTCTCAGCAGAAACCATGGAAGCTAGAAGACAGTGGGATGATATATTTAAATTACTAAAAGAGAAAAACTGCCAACCACGACTTCTATATCCATCAAAATTGCCCTTCAAAAATGAGGGAGAAATTAAAACATATTCATTCAAAAAGTCACTGAGAGAATTTGTGACCAAGAGACCAGCTCTACAAGAAATTCTAAAGAGAGCACTAGAGACAGATATGAAAAGACAGAAGAGAGAGGTGTGGAGAAGAAAGTAGAAAAAAGGAAAATTAGATATGATATATATAATACAAAAGGCAAAATGGTAGAGGAAAGTATTACCCAAACAGTAATAACACTAAATGTTAATGGACCGAATTCCCCAATCAAAAGACATAGACTGGCAGAATGGATTAAAAAACAGGGTTCTTCTATATGCTGTCTACAGGAAACACATCTTAGACCCAAAGATAAACATAGGTTGAAAGTGAAATGTTGGAAAAATATATTTCATGCAAATAACAACCAGAAAAGAACAGGAGTATCTATACTAATATCCAACAAATTAGACTTCAAATGTAAAACAGTTAAAAGAGACAAAGAAGAATGCTATCTACTAATAAAAGGAACAAATCAACAAGAAGACATAACAATCATAAATATTTATGCACCAAACCAGAATGTCCCAAAATAAGTGAGGCAAACACTGAAAAGGAAAATAGACATATCTACCATAATAGTTGGAGACTTCAATTCGCCACTTTCATCAATGGACAGAACATCTAGACAGAGAATCAATAAAGAAACAGAGAATTTTAATATTACAATAAATGAGCTAGACTTAACAGACATATATAGGACATTATACCCCACAGCAGCAGGATACACCTTTTTCTCAAGTGCTCATGGATCATTCTCAAAGATAGACCATATACTGGGTCACAAAGCAAGTATCAGCACATTTGAAAAGATTGAAATCATACACAACACTTTCTGAGATCCTAAAGGAACAAAGTTGGAAATCAATAATAGGCAGAGTGCCATAAAATTGACAAATACGTGGAGGCTCAACAACACACTCTTAGACAACCAGTGGGTCAAGGAAGAAATTGCAAGAGAAATTAGTAAATATTTCGAGATGAATGAAAATGAAAACACAACATATCAAAACCTATGGGATGCAACAAAGCAGTGCTAAGAGTGAAATTTATTTCTGTAAATGCCTATATCAAAAAAGAAGAAAGGGAAATAATTTAGGAGTTATAATGTTCTGCACCAGTTCAGTGGATGTGGGGGCCTTCTCAAAAATCAACTGACCATAGATCTGAAAGAAACTTTTTGAACTCTCAATTTGATTCCGTTGGTCAATATGGTCTTTGTGTCAAAAACATGCTGTTTTGATTACTGTAAAAGAAGCTTTAAAATCAGAAAGCATAAATCCTTACTTATTCATTTTTCTCTTTTGAGGATTTTTGAGAAATTGAAACCTCTTTCACTTTCAACTAAATTGACAGCCCTTTCCAAGTCTGTAAAGTTGGTTGTTGGAACTTTGTTATTGCATAGAATCTGTAGGTCAATTTGGATAGAATTGACCTCTTTATGAATTTAGCCTTCCTTACCAAAACCATAGAGTATCCTTCCACCCATTTAGGTCTTCTTTGAATACTTTTTGCAAGTTTCGTAATTTTCTATGTAGAGGTCTTTTTTTTGCCTTTCATTAAGTTTATTCCTAGATGCTTGATTATTTCAGCTACTAATGTAAATGGAACTAATGGATAATTGCCTCATCAGGACATTATTTAAAGAAACAACTATTGACCTTAACACATTAGTCTTATATCCCATCACTTTGATGATGTATGTATTAGCTAAAATAACTCTGTCATGGATTTCTCAGGGTTTTCAAAATAAAATATCATGTGATCTGCAAATACTGAACATTTTACTAATAACTTCATTTCTGGTTATATTGCCATTATTTCTTTCTCTTGCATAATTCCTCCAGTTAGGACTTATTGAACAGCATAGAATAATAATGATGACAGTAGGCATAATTGTTTCATGCCTTAGGGGTAAGGCATCTTCCATCTCCTACTATCGAGTATGAATCTGACTGAGATTTTCATATGCTCCCTTTATCATATTGAGGAGGTTTCCTTGGACTCATATCTTTTGAAGCATTTTTAACTGTAAATGTGCTTAATTTTGTAATGCTTTTTTAGTGTCAATTGAAATGACCATGTGATTTTTCTCTTTAGATTTGTAAAAGCACTGTATTACATTGATTCATTTTTCTTATGATGAGCCACATTTGCATGCATGCAATAAATCCCAATTGCTGGTGGTATATAATTCTTTTTATGTGCCTATGAATTTTATTTGCAAGTAGCCTTTTTGAGAAGTTTTTTCATTTATACTCACTAGGATGTTGGCTAACAGTTTTTATTTCTTGCACTATCTTACCTGCTTGTGGTAGTAGAGTTTTTCCCTCCATAAAATGAGGTAGTGTTGCTTTTCCTTCAATTTTGGAAGAGTTTGAGCAAGAATGGTGTTAGTTTTTTCATGAATATTTGGGAAAATTACCCCATAAATGGACATTTTTCTCTGTAGGCAGGATTTGGATGACTGAATTTCTTTTGTGATTGGTTAATTGAGGTCTTCTATTTCCTCTTGAATCAGTGAGGGATATTCGTGTGTTTCTAGAAAGGTGGCCATTTTTCCTAAGTTGTCTAATTTTTTGACATACAGAGGATTATAATATACTCTCAGATTTTTTATTTCTTCAGTATGCTTTATACAGCTCTCATTTCTGATTTCTTTTTACTACTACTCTTTCTTCACTTTGTCAGTGTAAGTAAGGGTTTTTCAAACTTTTGACCCTCTTAAAGAACAAATTTTTGGTTTTATTTATTCTCTTTATTATTTTTTATCTCTAGTTCATTTATTTCTATTTTTAACATTCTCAGTTCTTTACTTCTATTTACTTCTAGGCTTTAAGTATCATACAGTATTAAACATATTTTACAAAGAATTCATTCACTATATGCAATCACATTGACTTAGAAATAAAAGTAAAATGGAAAATATCCCTAGTGTATCATGCATAACTTTGAAAGCAGAGTTCTATATAGGGTCAATTGACTTCCAAGCAATTATCCTGAACAAGTAATGTTGTAAAATCTAACAGACATGTAAGAGCCTGCAAACCTGGTATGTCACAGAGTTTTGAAACCGCACTTACACAGGTTTGTTCAATTCTATTCAGTGCTTTAACTTGACCTAGTAATATAATTAGAATAAAACATAGGCATGTAAGAATCTAAAAATAGTATATTGCAGTTTAAAAGCTACCATTTTCCATAACCATTGCACTTTTAATTTTAATTTATCCAGACTGCACATAATCAGAAATGAATCTGATAATAAAAAACACATCAGCTAGCACTTAAACAGCCCAATTTAATTTAATTTAATACCAATTTATTTTTAGGAGCCTACTCAACAGACAAATTTAGATCAGGGCCTCAAACCCCATACAGAACACAGTAAAAATTAAACAGGCATTTAACACTGAGGACACCAATTCACAATTAAATATCTAGGTAATACACCAGGTAACAGTTAAGCAGGCCTATTTAATTTCATTAAACATCAGTTAATTGTTCAATTGGGTCATGGCTTCAAATCCTGTATAGCATGGTATACAAAAAGAGAGGTATAAAGATTAGAGCAAAAAGGTTCATTCAGGAAGCATGAATAAGGCCTAGGTCAAGATAACTTATTCCCTGATCCAGTTTGACCCTGATGTCCTATCCACCTAGTCAAATGTCTGGACATCGAACTGGAAGTGCTTTCCCTGTGAAGTTTTTAAGATACTAAAGGTCTCAAGTGCTGGCAGAACAGAGAAACCTAGTTATTGAACCGGCCTAGTTTTGAAAACTGACTGTCACACATGACAGAGTACATCTATCTCTCAACTTATAATACAGTTGCAGCAGAAAAATCTAAATGCCTGCCAACTTGTTCTATAACAGATTCACACCAGGTTTGCTCACTTTGTATACATTATTCATATATTTAAAAAAATTTTGCACAGTATTGAGCACAATAATGTGTTTGATAAAAGTTTAGCCACTTTTCTTACAGTTGTTTATATATGTGGTCATAGCCAGCCAAGAAGAGGAATTATTAGCCTTCCAGTCCCAAGAGGTATATCTGTTTATACAGAAGACAATTACGAATGGAAGAAGTCATTTTGTACTTTTGTTGTCACGTTGCTAAAATTATAAAAATGTTTACCCACTTCAACATGATCTAATGATTTAGATATATATAGAAAACTCTTCAACTCAGCCTTTGCTAGATTTATTATGAACACTATGAAATACTCTATGTTGCATTATGATACTGCCCCAGCTCTTCAGGGCTCTACAGACTATTATCAAGGTTACAAAAAATACAAAGATAACTATAATGCAAGAGATGGGTAAAAACTGTCATAAGGTTCAGAAAAGGACATAGCTTGAAAAATGAGGAAAGTTTCAGGAGGTACAAACAAAATACAGAAAATTGATTACAGGGTGCTATGGATAAGTATAAGGATGGGAAATTAGGAGTTATGCTTAAGAGATACAGAGCTTCTGTTCAGAAAAGTTGGGGTAATGACTTACGGTAGTGGCAGCAGAATATTGTTAATCTATATCCACAATAAAATTCTTGCAAAAGAAGAAGGCTTCTGAAGAACTTCCAGAGATGCAAAGTGACATAAATTATTGGATGGTGTTGACAATGAGATGACAGGAAAGTAAAAGTAGGTAATTTTGGAGGAAAGTTGTTTAATTCAGTTTTGACAAGAGATAGAAGTCATTTATATATGACATTATCCTTATAAAAAGTCTAAGTTGGGTAAATATATGCTAACAATTTCAATATGCTTGTATTTTTTCACCCTATTTTCCCTGCGCTTCCCTCACCAAATAAGGGACTAAAGGATTTAGTGGTATATATAGATTTTTAATTTGGAATTTTTCATCTCTATTCATTAATCTTGACAAAAACAATTGAAACAATATTCACGAGATATGTGAAACTAGAATCATGTTGGTTTGAATACTGTTTTAAGATGTTGCATTCAGTTCCATGCATTTAAGTTGATGAAGTGATACCACATAAACACAATAACTCACATGGATGCAAAACTGGTATATTGTTTAGTTTTCACAGCTATACATAATGAAGGAATACTTAATCTTTATGTATCTATCTCAAACAAGTAATCCAGTTACAACACAATGCTCACCCAATAACCCGCAAATAAGATATCTTGTATTACATTGAATAGTTGGTCTACAGACAGCATGGTTCACTTTTCAATAATTGCTTACAGCATGATTCATTCACTTCTATTCTTTTGTCTTGATCTGGTAAAAAGATGAAACATGACTGATTCCAGATAAGATGGTGGCTTAGTAAGATGCACGGATCTTAGTTCCTACTCCAGAACAGCTACTAGGGGAGTATAAATGATACAGAACAGCTCCTGGAGCCATGGAAGAGATAAAAAAAGCCAGCGTACCCCATCCTGGAATGGCTGACTGGCTGAGAGAACCCGCTCTGGTGAGATCGCCAAGGGGCGCGGATTTCCCTGGGCCAGGTAGGCAAGCGGCTGATGTCCCTCCCTTCCTCCTTCCTGGGCCAGCTGGGAGAAGTGGACAGGTGGCCCCCTCAAGCTGCAGTAGCTGGCACCATCCCGCATGTTACCCTCCAGACCAACTGGGAGAATTGGATCGGAGATCCCCAGGCCACAGAGAATGGTGACTGGGGTCCCTTCCAAGCATGTGATTAACTGGTCCAGATGGGAACGGTGCACTTTCCCGGACTGTGATGGCTGGCACCCTCCTGCCACGCTTGGTACCCCAGGCTGACTAGGAGATTCAGACAGGTGCTCTCCTTGGCTGCGGCATCAGGTGACCCTCCCCACGTTTGGATCCCCTGGCCAGCCGGCACTCTTCCAAGCCACTTTGGCTGCCGAACCTCCCTCACGGCGAGAGTTTTCCAAAGTTAAAGGAACCACAGCACCTTTTACTGGTGGGAACCGCAGACAAACATGTGCCACGAGCGCCACCTACTGGGAAGGATTAGAAAAACAGAACCTAGAGATTTCACAGAAAAATCTTTCAACCTGTTGGGACCAACACACAGGGAAATCAGACTAAATACCTAGACATCAGCAGAAGATAAAAGATCATGCTCAAAAAATTGAAAATATAGCCCAGTCAAAAGAATAAACCAATAGTTCAAATGAGATACAGGAGCTGAGAAAACTAATGTTGAATATACAAACAGAAATGGAAAACTCCTTCAAAAACCAAATCGAAAAATTGAGGGAGGAAATGAAGAAGACATGGGCTGAACAAAAAGAAGAAATAGAAAAACTGAGAAAACAAATCACAGAACTTATGGAAGTGAAGGATAAAGTAGAAAAGATGGAAAAAACAATGGAAACCTACAATGATAGATTTAAAGAGACAGAAGATAGAATTAGTGATTTGGACGATGGAACATCTGAATTCCAAAAAGAAACAGAAACTACAGGGAAAAGAATGGAAAAATTTGAACAGGGTATCAGGGAACTCAAGGACAACATGAATCACACAAATATACGTGTTGTGGGTGTCCCAGAAGGAGAAGAGAAGGGAAAAGGAGGAGAAAAACTAATGGAAGAAATTATCACTGGAAATTTCCCAACTCTTATGAAAGACCTAAAATTACAGATCCAAGAAATGTAGTGCACCCCAAAGAGAATAGACCCAAACAGGCATTCTTCAAGACACTTACTAGTTAAAATGTCAGAGGTCAAAGAGAAAGAGGGGATCTTGAAAGCAGCAAGAGAAAAACAATTCATCACATACAAGGGAAACCCAATAAGACTATGTGTAGATTTCTCAGCAGAAACCATGGATGATAAAGATGATGGGATGATATATTTAAATTATTAAAAGAGAAAAACTGCCAACCAAGACTTCTATATTCTGCAAAATTGTCCTTCAAAAATGAGGGAGAAATTAAAACATTCTCAGACAAAAAGACACTGAGAGAATTTGTGACCAAAGACCACCTCTGCAAGAAATATTAAAGGGAGTACTAGTGTCAGATACGAAAAGACAGAAGAGAGAGGTATGGAGAAGAGTGTAGAAAGAAGTAAAGTCAGACATGATATATATAATACAAAAGGCAATATGGTAGAGGAAAATATTATCCAAACAGTAGTAACACTAAATGTTAATGGACTGAATTCCCCAATCAAAAGACATAGACTGGCAGAATGGATTAAAAACAGGATCCTTCTATATGCTGTCTACAGGAAACACATATCAGACTCAAACATAAACATAGGTTGAAAGTGAAGGGTTGGGAAAAGATATTTCATACAAATAACATCCAGAAAAGAGCAGGAGTGGATATACTAATATCCAAGAAATTAGAGCTCAAATGTAAAAGAGTTAAAAGAGACAAAGAAGGGCACTATCTATTAATGATAGGAACAATTAAACAAGAAAACATAACAATCATAAATATTTATGCACCGAACCAGAATGCCCAAAAATACATGAGGATACACTGCAAACATTGAAAAGAGAAATAAACACATATACTATCATAGTTGGAGACTTCAATTCACCACTCTTATCAATGCACAGAACATCTAGACAGAGGATCAATAAAGAAATAGAGAATCTGAATATTACTATAAATGAGCTAGACTTAACAGCCATTTATAGGACATTACATCCCACAACAGCAGGATACACCTTTTTCTCAAGTGCTCATGGATCACTCTCAAAGATAGACCATATGCTAGATTACAAAGGAAGACTCAACAAATTTAAAAAGATTGAAATCATACAAAACACTTTCTCAGATCATAAAGGAATGAAGTTGGAAATCAATAACAGGCAGAGTGCCAAAAAATTAAAAAATACGTGGAGGCTCAACAACACACTCTTACACAACGAGTGGGTCAAAGAAGAAATTGCAAGAGAAATTAGTAAATAACTCTAGGTGAATGAAAATGAAAACACAACATATCAAAACTTATGGAACGTTGGCGGGCCGCGGTGGCTCAGCGGGCAAAGTGCTTGCCTGCTATGCCGGAGGACCTCGGTTCGATTCCCGGCCCCAGCCCATGTAACAAAAACGGAGAAACAGAATACAATAAAACAAGAAAATGTTTTAAAATGTTTCCCTTTCTTCCTTCCTTCCTTCCTTCTATCCTTCCTTCCTTCTCTCTGTCTTTCCTTTAAAAAAAAAAAAAAAAAAAAAAAACTTATGGAACGCAGCAAAGGCAGTACTAAGAGGGAAATTTATTGCCCTAAATGCCTATATCAGAAAAGAAGAAAAGGCAAAAATTCGCGAATTAACTGTGCACTTGGAAGAACTGGAGAAAGAACAGCAAACTAACACCAAAGTAAGCAAAACAAAAGAACTAACAAAGATTAGAGCAGAAATAAATGAAATTGAAAACATGAAAACAATAGAGAAAATTAGTAAGACCGGAAGTTGCTTCTATGAGAAAATCAATAAGATTGATGAGCCCTTAGCAAGATTTACAAAAAGAAGAAGAGAGAGGATGCAAATAAATAAAATCAAAAATGGAAAAGGAGACATAACTACTGACCTCACAGAAATAAAGGCGGTAATAACAGGATACTATGAACAAATTTATGCTAATAAATACAATTTAGATTAAATGGACGGGTTCCTGGAAAGACATGGACAACCAACTTTGACTCAAGAAGAAATAAATGACCTCAACAAACAAATCACAAGTAAAGAAATTGAATTAGTCCTTCAAAAGCTTCCTAAAAAGAAAAGTCCAGGATCAGACGTCTTCACCTGTGAATTCTACCAAACATTCCAGAAAGAATTAGTACCAAATCTCCTCAACCTCTTCAAAAAAATCGAAGTGGAGGGAAAACTACCTAATTCATTCTATGAAGCCAACATCAACCTCATACCAAAACCAGGCAAAGATATTACAAAAAAAATAAAATTATGGATCAATCTCTCTAATGAATATACATGCAAAAATCCTCAACAAAATTCTAGCAAATCGAATCCAACAACACATTAAAAGATTTATACATCATGACCAAGTAGGATTCATCCCAGGTATGCAAGGATGGTTCAACATAAGAAAATCAATTGTGTAATACTCCATATCAACAAATCAAAGCAGAAAAATCACATGATCATCTCAATTGATGCAGAGAAATCATTTGACAAGATTCAACATCCTTTCCTATTGAAAACACTTCAAAAGATAGGAATACAAGGGAACTTCCTTAAAATGATAGAGGGAATATATGAAAAACCCACAACTAATATCATTCTCAATGGGGAAAAATTGAAAATTTTCCCCCTAAGCTCAGGAGCAAGACAAGGATGTCCACTATCACCACTATTATTCAACATTGTGTTGGAGGTTCTAGCCAGAGCAATTAGACAAGAAAAAGAAATACAAGGCATCAAAATTGGAAAGGAAGAAGTAAAACTATCACTGTTTGCAGATGATATGATATTATATGTTGACAACCCAGAAAAATCCACAACAAAACTACTAGAGCTAATAAATGAGTACAGCAATGTAGCAGGTTACAAGATCAACATTCAAAAATCTATATCATTTCTATACACTAGTAATGAACAAGCTGAGGGGGAAATCAAGATACGAATCCCATTTACAATTGCAACTAAAAGAATAAAATACCTAGGAATAAATTTAACCAAATAGACAAAAAAAACCTATATAAATAAAACTACAAAAAAGTGCTAAAAGAAATTACAGAAGACCTAAGTAGACGGAAGGGCATACCGTGTTCATGGATTGGAAGACTAAATATAGTTAAGATGTCAATCCTACCTAAATTGATTTACAGATTCAATGCAATACCAATCAAAATCCCAACAGCTTATTTTTCAGAAATAGAAAAACCAATAAGCAAATTTATCTGGAAGGGCAGGGTGCCTCGAATTGTGAATAACATCTTGAGGAAAAAAAACAAAGTTGGAGGTCTCGTGATGCCTGACTTTAAGGCATATTATGAAGCCACAGTGGTCAAAACAGTGTGGTATTGGCATAAAGATAGATATATTGACCAATGGAATCGAATAGGGTGCTCAGATATAGAACCCCTCATCTATGGACTTTTGATCTTTGATAAGGCAGTCAAGCCAACTCACCTGGGACAGAACAGTCTCTTCAATAAATGGTGCCTAGAGAACTGGATATCCATATGCAAAAGAATGAAAGAAGACCCATATCTCACACCCTGTACAAAAGTTTACTCAAAATGGATCAAAGATCTAAACATTAGTTCTAAGACCATAAAACAGCTAGAGGAAAATGTAGGAATATATCTTATGAAACTTACAATTCGAGGCAGTTTTATGGACTTTAAACCTAAAGCAAGATCACTGAAGAAGGAAATAAATAAGTGGGAGCTCCTCAAAATTAAACATTTTTGTGCATCAAAGAACTTCATCAAGAAAGTAGAAAAACAGCCTACACAATGGGAGACAATATTTGGAAATGACATATCAGATAAAGGTCTAGTATCCAGAATTTATAATGAGATTGTCCAACTCAACAATAAAAAGTCAGCCAACCCAATTACAAAATGGGAAAAAGACTTGAACAGACACCTCTCAGAAGAGGAAATACAAAAGGCCAAAAGGCAAATGAAGAGATGCTCAATGTCCCTGGCCATTAGAGAAATGCAAATCAAAACCACAATGAGATATCATCTCACATCCACCAGAATGGCCATTATCAACAAAACAGAAAATGACAAGTGCTGGAGAGGATGCAGAGAAAGAGGCACACTTATCCACTGTTGGTGGGAATGTCAAATGGGGCAACCACTGTGGAAGGCAGTTTGGCAGTTCCTCAAAAAGCTGAATATAGAATTGCCATATGACCCAGCAATACCATTGCTGGGTATCTACTCTAAGGAGTTAAGGTCAAAGACACAAACGGATATTTGCACACCAATGTTTATAGCAGCGTTATTTACAATTGCAAAGAGATGGAAACAGCCAAAATGTCCATCAACAGAAGAGTGGCTAAACAAACTCTGGTATATACATATGATGGAATATTATGCAGCTTTAAGACAGGATAAACTTATGAAGCTTGTAATAACATGGATGGCCCTCGAGAACATTATGCTGAGTGAGTATAACCAAAAACTAAAGGACAAATACTGTATGGTCCCACTGATGTGAACCAACATTAGAGAATAAACTTGGAACATGTCATTCGTAACAGAGTCCAGCAGGAGTAAGAAACAGGGTAAGATAATGGGTAATCGGAGCTGAAGGAATACAGACTGTGCAACAGGACTTGATACAAAAGCTCAAAAATGGACAGCTCAATAATACCTAATTGTAAAGTAATCATGTTAAAACACTAAATGAAGCTGCATCTGAGGCATAGGGTTTTTTTGTCTGTCTGTTTGTTTGTTTGTCTTTTTTTTGTACTATTATTATTATTTTTATTTTTTCTCTATATTAACATTCTATATTTTTTCTGTTGTTTTGCTAGTTCTTCTTCTAAATCGATGCAAATGTACTAAGAAATGATGATCATACAGCTATGTGATGATATTAAAAATTACTGACTGCATATGTAGAATGGAATGATTTCTAAAAAAAATGTATACTGAAATTTATTACTTTTTTGTATATATTTCACAATAAAAAAGTTTAAAAAAGATACTTACATTATAAAAAAAGATGAAACATGCCTTGGACTTATAGGCTTATGAAATTAATACATTGCATAATTTTGAAAACTGAGCTTTACTCATGTTTTGTCCACTTCTATGCCCTTATGTTGACCTAGTAATACAGTTAAAACAGCACATTCACCTAGCAACATGCATTTTAGAAACTGTTTAAATAATAGTCTATGAAGTTATCGTTTTTTCACATGGGCAGGCACAGGAATCGAACACAAATCCTCTGGTGTGGCAGGCAGGCATTCTTGCCTGCTGAGCCACCGTGGCCCCCTGTGCAGTTATCTTACCCCTTAATACATTTATGATAAATGATCACTCAAGAGTTCAGCAAAAACTTGTATTGTGCATAGTTTTGCAAACTGACAAACAGGATTCTTTCACTTTTATGCACTTTACACTGCAATAGCGTTACAAATTAATATTCATTACAAGGCTGAATAATAATATAGAACATAGCTTTGAAAACAGTTTTACATTGCATTTATCACCTAAATTCATTTATATTGACTCCATCATATAAGTAAAACAAAATATTATTACCGAAGCATATGAACTAATATACTGCATCATTCTGAAAACTGAATTTTGCAAAGTTTTATTCCATATTGTGCATTAATCTTGATCTAAAAACACAATTACAACAGTTTATTCAAGTACAAGGCTTTTGATTTTAATATGTGATTCTTTGACATCTTTATATTTAATTTCCCAAGTAACATTTTTTGGCTGGTATATGGTCCAGGAATTTGACCTGGGTCTCCTACATGGAAGGCAAGTGTTCTCCCACTGAACTATCCATGCATTCTCCCATGACATTTTAAACATAAATTTCACTCAAGCGTCAGTGAAACTAACATCATGCACAGATTTCAAGATAAATTTCATGAACAATTTATCCACATCTATGCACTTATCTTGACCCATTAACAGGAATGCAACCCCAAATTCAGCTAGAAAACTTGTGCTTGTATCATATTGAAAATATAGTCCCCTGCATGATTCTTTCACTTCCATTCTCTTATCTTGAGTTTAAACTGAACATTTGCCTACAGTGCTGCAACACATTCATCCTGCATTTTTGGAAACCTTGATTTTACACATGATTCATGGAGTTCTCTATTCTTATGCTAACCCTGATATAAAATTACAATGAACAGTCAACTAAAGTTCTGTAAAATTAGAATCTACTTACTTATGAAAACTGATTCTCCACAGAACTCACTGACATAATGCGCTTCTTTGACACAGTAATTCTGTTCCAAAAGTAAATAAATACTGAAGCCCATGAGACTGGCATATTGCATAGTTTTGGAAACTGAATTTTATGCATGGTTCATTCATTTTCCTAAATTTATCTTGACCCAGTAATAGAGTTAGAACTATACATTCACGTAGTATAGTAATGTATAGTGAATGTATAGCAAAACCAGTATATCGCATTGTTTTGAAAATGGGTTTTACAGGGCATTCATTAGCATCTATATGTTTACTTAAACCTATAATAATAATAAAGTATCAACAGAACATATATCTAGAAACATCCAAAACTTGTTTTCAAATAATTACTTAATAAGAATTTTATACTAGACTCATTCATTTCTTGACCCAATGATACAGTTACAGCAAAATAATCACCTGGACACTTGCAAAACTGATTTATTACCTCCAATTACAAATTCTACCTACCACATGATTCATTCACTTCTCTGTTCTTCAACCTGTAATGCAGCTTAAGCAGAACAGTAATGTAGAATGCTTTACATATTCTTCACTCACTTGCACTTATCTTGTCCCAGTAATAGACTTACAAAATAAACCTCACCTGCAAGGATGCAAAGCTGATATATCACATAGTTTTAAAATTGTTTTTAATGTAAGTCAATTACAATTACATGCATACATGTTGATTCTGTAAAAAGTTCTGCAAAAATAGCATCCTCTATACACTTGATAATCTATTTACATAATATTTGATCACTTCAATAAAGTAATCATGACCCAGTAATAATGCAGCTTTAGTAGAACATTTATCTCAAGGTCAGCAAAATCAGTATCTTATGTTATTGAGAACTGATTTTATATGTTAGTTCACTTATATGCTCTTATACTTATCACAATATAGGACATTTCCCTAGGGACATAGTAGCTGTAAAATTCTGAAAACTGAGTTTACAAATATTAGTTCAATTCTATGCTCTTCGTGTGTCCCAGTAATACATGTAACAACAGAACATTTTCATCTGCAAAACTTGTAGTGTGTGTAGTTTGACAACTGATCTTTACTTAGGATTTTCCACTTCTATGCTCTTATTTTGATAAATTAATACACTTATCACATTGTGTTCACTTACAAAGCTGAAAAATTAGTATATCACATAATTTTGAAAGCAGACTTCTACAGCACTTTTTATGAGTCAAGCTCAATTTCTTAATTTATCTTACAGTGAAAATGTATTATGGAGATTATTTTTTTGTGGGCATGTACCAGGAATTGAATCCTGGTCTCAGACATGACTGGCTGCTATGGAGAATTTGAAGGAAGAGGAATTATTGTTGAAATTATCTTCATGTAGTGTTTTAATAGTAATGTTTATGTTTAGATATATTTGAAATATTTTTTGCAATGTTGTAGCAGCACGAATTTTAATTTACACTGGAAACTTTAAGATTTATCAGTAAAAAGGCTAATAGATGCTCAAACATAGTTAATATATGTTTTAATGGAAAAGTGATACAAAGGCAACAAAATAATAGAAATGAAAAATCTGAAATAATTTTAAAGACTATTTTTCAGTCATATTCTTGTCAAACTAATCTTTGTCAATCCTTCTTGTTCTTGTTTTATTAATACTTATTTTTGCAAAATATTTCTTATTTGTATCCTATTGTCTTCATGTCATGATAAAATTGCTGTTTATTTAGTAAAACATTGATTTGGTAGTTCAGAAAAGTCTCAAATTCTTTAAATTTGAATACACACTAACATCTTTATAATTATAAATCTTTTTTATCTCTATTTCACTAATATTCCTCCCCTTCTTGCCTGCTTAACCTAAAATTTTTAAATTTTTTTTAACATTTTCTGGATTTACTTTTAACATTAACGTTTATCACCAAAGATGTTTACTTTTTATCTTGTTTATTTTTTATCTGCCCCCACCATGATGAACACTCCATGAGAGCACAAACTTTTGTTCATCTGTACTCTGCCACCAACAACTCTGGCAAAATACAGATATTTGGTGAATGAGTGAATATACTTATTTCCTCAAAATTTTTCATTTTTTTGGTTATATTGCTAAAAGTCCTTCTATGTAAGTGTTTTCATAGGCTTCTTATCAATTTGGTGTATTGAAGTATTGTCACTAGGTCATCGATTAATATTATTATCCCATACCCACCAATTTTTTCCTCCCTGGAAATATGTTGATATTTTTTAATTGATTCATCAATTTGCTTCATTTTAGGCTCAAAATAAGTGATATGAATAACTGTCTTTTATCTGCAGATTGAGGTAAGTTTTTTTTCTAATAATTTAGGCTCTGTTAAAATACAAAGCTTTTCTTTATAAATAATTTCAAGTGTTTAGTTCTGATTTAGATTATCTTTGTAAATATAGTATAGACAAAACAATGATCACGTTTATCCAACTTTTTTAGATATTATTTCTTTTTAAATATGTATAATATAAGCCTTCATAGAAGAGGAACTAGTGGTTAGAAATAAGTTAGATATTTATCTTTTAAATCTTTTAGTTGTTACTTATTTGGTTATATCACATTCTATTCTGAGGAAATTCACTTTTAATGGATTAATTTTGTTAAATATCAAACTTAATTTTTATCCCTGGGATAAATGTTTTTAACAGTTTTTATCACTTACTCTTAATGTTCTTGCTTATTTACCTAATATAAAACACATGTTGAGTGTATACTTCTCTTTTAATGTATAGATATTTCCAGTGATTTTTTATAAAGAGCTTAAAATTTTTCACAACTTTGAAATGCTTTATCATAAATAATAATAATAAATTATTAATTAGCATTTAGTGGTCTATTCAAGTCTCCTACTATTATTATTGAAATGTCTATTGATCCCTTTAGTTTTGTCAATATTTGGCTCATGTAATTTGAAACTCCTTGAGTTGGAGAATACACATTTATGATTGTTGTTTCTAACTGGTAAATTGTCTCTTTAATTAATATAGCATGTCCTACTTTGTCTCTTATGAGGTCTTTACATTTTGAAGTCTACCTTTTCTGATATTAGTATGCATCTGATATTACAGCTGTCATGAGATACATTTTCCATCCTTTCACTTTCAGTCTATTTTTATCCTTGTATCTAAGATGAGTCTCTTGGAAGCAGTATATAGCTGGATCTAAATTCTTATTCCATTCAGCCAATTTGTATCTTTTAATTGCTACATTTAGTCAGTAACATTCAAATTTATTACTGTAGAGGAATTTTTTCTATCCACCATCTTATCTTTCGGATTTTGTCATATCCATATAAACTTTTTCCTCTTTCTCTTTTTATCCTTTTAGTTACTCTTTATGGAACTCTTTAATTATCTGTCCTTCTCCAGACATACCTTGACTATCTTTTTTTTCAGCCGCCAGAACTCCCTTTAGTTTTCACTGCCATATTCTTTTAGCATTTGTTTGTCTGTGAGACTTTTAATCTCCTGCAGTTTTGAAGGAAAATTTGTTTGGATATTGAATTCTTGGCAGGAAGTATTTACCTTTCAGGATCTTAAATATGTCATACCACAACCCCTTGGCTAAATGGTGTTAGTTGAGTAGGCTGCACTCAGTCTTACATGGTTTCCCTTATATGTAATAGATTATTTTTCCATTACCACTTTCAGGATTTTCTACTTTTCTTCAAAATTTGACAAACTTACTTCTACATATGTTGGAAAAGCTTATTTAGATTAATTCTATTTGGAATTTGTTGGTATTCTTTGAATTTCATATTTATATCCTTTATAAGGGCTGAGAAGTTTTCCCTGATTATATCTTCAACAAATTTTCCTAGCCCTTGTTCTCCTCTTCTACTTCTGGGATGCCAATGATTCTTTTATCTACGCATTTTGTTTTGTCCATTAATTCACTGACATCCAATTCAAATTTTTACATCTTCTTTGCAATTTTCTCTTTTGAATGTTTGAAATCAGTTTCCCTAGTCTACTTATTCCTTTTTTGTCTCTTCATATCTGCTGTTGTTTGCCTCTGGTATATTTTTAATTCTAATTTCACATCTTTCATCTCTGTGATATTCATTATTTATCCATTAATTCTTTCAAACTTCTCTTTATACTCCTTCGGTGTCTTCTGTATCTACATTGTGCAATATCCATACTACTGATTTTATTCAGTAGAGTGATAAGAGTAATTTTGATTAGTTGTTCCAAAGTCTGTATCTCCTTGGTGTTTATCTTAGTCATTAGATTGGACTATAACTGTCTGCATTGTGATATAATTAGTGGTCTTCTGTTGCATGTAAATATCTTTTTTTTTATTAATTAAAAAAAGAATTAACAAAACAATTAGAAATCATTCCAATCTACATGTACAATCAGTAATTCTTAATAACATCACATAGTTGCATATTCATCATTTCTTAGTACATTTGCATCGATTTAGAAAAAGTAATAAAAAGACAACAGAATAAGAATTAAAACAATAATAGAAAGAAAAAAAACAAAAAAAACAAAAACAAAAACCTATACCTCACATGCAGCTTCATTCAGTGTTTTAACATAATTGCATTACAATTGGGTAGTATTGTGCTGTCCATTTCTGAGTTTTTATATCCAGTCCCATTGTACAGTCTGTATCCCTTCATCTCCAAATATCCCTTCTCTTTTTTTCTTTTTTTTTAATTAACGGAAAAAAAAGAAATTAACCCAACATTTAGAGATCATACCATTCTACACATGCAATCATTAATTCTTAACATCATCACATAGATGCATGATCATTTCTTAGTACATTTGCATTGGTTTAGAAGAACTAGCAACATAACCGAAAAAGATATAGAATGTTAATATAGAGAAAAAAATAAAAGTAATAATAGTAAAATCAAAACAAAACAACACAAAACAAAACAAAAACCTATAGCTCAGATGCAGCTTCATTCAGTGTTTTAACATGATTACTTTACAATTAGGTATTATTGTGCTGTCCATTTTTGAGTTTTTGTATCTAGTCCTGTTGCACAGTCTGTATCCCTTCAGCTTCAATTACCCATTGTCTTACCCTGTTTCTAACTCCTGCTGAACTCTGTTACCAATGACATATTTCAAGTTTATTCTCGAATGTCCATTCACATCAGTGGGACCATACAGTATTTGTCCTTTAGTTTTTGGCTGGATTCACTCAGCATAATATTCTCTAGGTCCATCCATGTTATTACATGGTTCATAAGTTTATCTTGTCTTAAAGCTGCATAATATTCCATCGTATGTATATACCACAGTTTGTTTAGCCACTCTTCTGTTGATGGAGATTTTGGCTGTTTCCATCTCTTTGCAATTGTAAATAATGCTGCTATAAACATTGGTGTGCAAATGTCCGTTTGTGTCTTTGCCCTTAAGTCCTTTGAGTAGATACCTAGCAATGGTATTCCTGGGTCGTATGGCAATTCTATATTCAGCTTTTTGAGGAACCGCCAAACTGCCTTCCACAGTGGTTGCACCCTTTGACATTCCCACCAACAGTGGATAAGTGTGCCTCTTTCTCCGCATCCTCTCCAGCACTTGTCATTTTCTGTTTTGTTGATAATGGCCATTCTGGTGGGTGTGAGATGATATCTCATTGTGGTTTTGATTTGCATTTCTCTAATGGCCAGGGACATTGAGCATCTCTTCATGTGCCTCTTGGCCATCCGTATTTCCTCTTCTGAGAGGTGTCTGTTCAAGTCTTTTTCCCATTTTGTAATTGGGTTGGCTGTCTTTTTGTTGTTGAGATGAACAATCTCTTTATAAATTCTGGATACTAGACCTTTATCTGATATATCGTTTCCAAATATTGTCTCCCATTGTGATGGCTGTCTTTCTACTTTCTTGATGAAGTTCTTTGATGCACAAAAGTGTTTAATTTTGAGGAGTTCCCATTTATTTATTTCCTTCTTCAGTGCTCTTGCTTTAGGTTTAAGGTCCATAAAACCGCCTCCAGTTGTAAGATCCATAAGATATCTCCCAACATTTTCCTCTAACTGTTTTATGGTCTTAGACCTAATGTTTAGATCTTTGATCCATTTTGAGTTAACTTTTGTATAGGTTGTGAGAGATGGGTCTTCTTTCATTCTTTTGCATATGGATATCCAGTTCTCTAGGCACCATTTATTGAAGAGACTGCTCTGTCCCAGGTGAGTTGGCTTGACTGCCTTATCAAAGATCCAATGTCCATAGATGAGAGGGTCTATATCTGAGCACTCTATTCTATTCCATTGGTCGATATATCTATCTTTATGCCAATACCACACTGTTTTGACCACTGTGGCTTCATAATATGCCTTAAAGTCAGGCAGCGCGAGACCTCCAGCTTCGTTTTTTTTCCTCAAGTTGTTTTTAGCAATTCGGGGCACCCTGCCCTTCCAGATAAATTTGCTTATTGGTTTTTCTATTTGGGAAAAATAAGTTGTTGGGATTTTGATTGGTATTGCATTGGATCTGTAAATCAATTTAGGTAGGATTGACATCTTAACTATATTTAGTCTTCCAATCCATGAACACGATATGCCCTTCCATCTGTTTAGGTCTTCTGTGATTTCTTTTAGCAGTTTTTTGTAGTTTTCTTTATATAGGTTTTTTGTCTCTTTAGTTAAATTTATTCCTAGGTATTTTATTCTTTTAGTTGCAATTGTAAATGGGATTCGTTTCTTGATTTCCCCCTCAGCTTGTTCATTACTAGTGTATAGAAATGCTACAGATTTTTGAATGTTGATCTTGTAACCTGCTACTTTGCTGTACTCATTTATTAGCTCTAGTAGTTTTGTTGTGGATTTTTCCGGGTTTTCGACGTATAGTATCATATCATCTGCAAACAGTGATAGTTTTACTTCTTCCTTTCCAATTTTGATGCCTTGTATTTCTTTTACTTGTCTAATTGCTCTGGCTAGAACCTCCAACACAATGTTGAATAATAGTGGTGATAGTGGACATCCTTGTCTTGTTCCTGATCTTAGGGGGAAAGTTTTCAATTTTTCCCCATTGAGGATGATATTAGCTGTGGGTTTTTCATATATTCCCTCTATCATTTTAAGGAAGTTCCCTTGTATTCCTATATTTTGAAGTGTTTTCAACAGGAAAGGATGTTGAATCTTGTCGAATGCCTTCTCTGCATCAATTGAGATGATCATGTGATTTTTCTGCTTTGATTTGTTGATATGGTGTATTACATTAATTGATTTTCTTATGTTGAACCATCCTTGCATACCTGGGATGAATCCTACTTGGTCATGATGTATAATTCTTTTAATGTGTTTTGGATACGATTTGCTAGAATTTTATTGAGGATTTTTGCATCTGTATTCATTAGAGAGATTGGTCTGTAGTTTTCTTTTTTTGTAATATCTTTGCCTGGTTTTGGTATGAGGGTGATGTTGGCTTCATAGAATTAATTAGGTAGTTTTCCCTCCACTTCGATTTTTTTGAAGAGTTTGAAGAGAATTGGTACTAATTCTTTCTGGAACGTTTGGTAGAATTCACATGTGAAGCCATCTGGTCCTGGACTTTTCTTTTTAGGAAGCTTTTGAATGACTAATTCAATTTCTTTACTTGTGATTGGTTTGTTGAGGTCATCTATGTCTTCTTGAGTCAAAGTTGGTTGTTCATGTCTTTGCAGGAACCCGTCCATTTCCTCTAAATTGTTGTGTTTATTAGCGTAAAGTTGTTCATAGTATCCTGTTATTACCTCCTTTATTTCTGTGAGGTCAGTAGTTATGTCTCCTCTTCCATTTCTGATCTTATTTATTTGCATCCTCTCTCTTCTTCTTTTTGTCAATCTTGCTAAGGGCCCATCAATCTTATTGATTTTCTCATAGAACCAACTTCTGGCCTTATTGATTTTCTCTATTGTTTTCATGTTTTCAATTTCATTTATTTGAGCTCTAATCTTTGTTATTTCTTTCCTTTTGCTTGCTTTGGGGTTAGCTTGCTGTTCTTTCTCCAGTTCTTCCAAATGGATAGTTAATTCCTGAATTTTTGCCTTTTCTTCTTTTCTGATATAGGCATTTAGAGCAATAAATTTCCCTCTTAGCACTGCCTTTGCTGCGTCCCATAAGTTTTGATATGTTGTGTTTTCATTTTCATTCGCCTCGAGTTATTTGCTAATTTCTCTTGCAATTTCTTCTTTGACCCAGTCGTTGTTTAGGAGTGTGTTGTTGAGCCTCCACGTATTTGTGAATTTTCTGGCACTCTGCCTATTATTGATTTCCAACATCATTCCTTTATGGTCCGAGAAAGTGTTGTGTAAGATTTCAAACTTTTTAAATTTGTTAAGACTTCCTTTGTGGCCCAGCATATGGTCTATCTTTGAGAATGATCCATGAGCACTTGAGAAAAAGGTGTATCCTGCTGTTGTGGGATGTAATGTCCTATAAATGTCTATTAAGTCTAGTTCATTTATAGTAATATTCAGATTCTCTATTTCTTTGTTGATCCTCTGTCTAGATGTTCTGTCCCTTGATGAGAGTGGTGAGTTGAAGTCTCCAATTATTATGGTATATGAGTCTATTTCCCTTTTCAATGTTTGCAGTATATTCCTCACGTATTTTGGGGCATTCTGATTCGGTGCGTAAATATTTATGATTGTTATGTCTTCTTGTTTAATTGTTCCTTTTATTAGTATATAGTGTCCTTCTTTGTCTCTTTTAACTGTTTTACATTTGAAGTCTAATTTGTTGGATATTAGTATAGCCACTCCTGCTCTTTTCTGGTTATTATTTGCATGAAATATCTTTTCCCAACCTTTCACTTTCAACCTATGTTTATCTTTGGGTCTAAGATGTGTTTCCTGTAGACAGCATATAGAAGGATCCTGTTTTTTAATCCATTCTGCCAATCTATGTCTTTTGATTGGGGAATTCAGTCCATTGACATTTAGTGTTATTACTGTTTGGATAATATTTTCCTCTAACATTTTGCCTTTTGTATTATATATATCATATCTGATTTTCCTTCTTTCTACACTCTTTTCCATATCTCTCTCTTCTGTCTTTTTGTATCTGACTCTAGTGCTCCCTTTAGTATTTCTTGCAGAGCTGGTCTCTTGGTCACAAATTCTTTCAGTGACTTTTTGTCTGAGAATGTTTTAATTTCTCCCTCATTTTTGAAGGATAATTTTGCTGGATATAGGAGTCTTGGTTGGCAGTTTTTCTCTTTTAGTATTTTAAATATATCATCCCACTGTCTTCTAGCTTCCATGGTTTCTGCTGAGAAATCTACACAAAGTCTTATTGGGTTTCCCTTGTATGTAATGGATTGTTTTTCTCTTGCTGCTTTCAAGATCTTCTCTTTCTCTTTGATCTCTGAAATTCTAACTAGTAAGTGTCTTGGAGAACGCCTATTTGGGTCTTATCTCTTTGGGGTGTGCTGCACTTCTTGGATCTGTAATTTTAGGTCTTTCATAAGAGTTGGGAAATTTTCAGTGATAATTTCTTCCATTAGTTTTTCTCCTCCTTTTCCCTTCTCTTCTCCTTCTGGGACACCCACAACACGTATATTTGTGCGGTTCATATTGTCCTTGAGTTCCCTGATACCCTGTTCAAATTTTTCCATTCTTTTCCCTATAGTTTCTGTTTCTTTTTGGAATTCAGATGTTCCATCCTCCAAATCACTAATTCTATCTTCTGTCTCTTTAAATCTATCATTGTAGCTATCCATTATTTTTTCTATGTTTGCTACTTTATCCTTCACTTCCATAAGTTCTGCGATTTGTTTTTTCAGTTTTTCTATTTCTTCTTTATGTTCAGCCCATGTCCTCTTCATGTCCTCCCTCAATTTATCGATTTCATTTTTGAAGAGGTTTTCCATTTCTGTTCATATATTCAGCATTAGTTGTCTCAGCTCTTGTGTCTCATTTGAGCTATTGGTTTGTTCCTTTGACTGAGCCATATTCTCAATCTTTTGAGCATGGACAGTTATCTTCTGCTGCTGGCGTCTGGGCATTTATTCAGATTTCTCTTGGTGTTGGACCCAGCAAGGTTGTAATATTTTTCTGTGAAATCTCTGGGTTCTGTTTTTCTTATCCTGCCCAGTAGGTGGCGCTCGTGGCACACGTTTGTCTGCGGGTCCCACCAGTAAAAGGTGCTGTGGGACCTTAAACTTTGGAAAACTCTCGCCGTCCTGGGGGTTCGCTAGCCGAAACGGCTTGAGCCGGCCCGGGGTCCAAACGCAGGGAGGGTTGCTGGTCACCGCAGCCAGGGAAAGAGCCCGTCCGAATTTCCTAGTCGGCCCTGGGCAACAAGCGTGGCGGGAGGGCGCCAGCGGCAGCGGCCCACCCGAGAGAGTGCACGTTCCCCGGAAGTCACGGGTTTGGAAGGGGCCTCCCCCACCCGTCACCGTTCTCCGCGGCCTGGGGGTTTCCGATCCAATTCTCTCAGTTGGTCCGGGGGCTGCGCGTGGTGTGGGTGCCAGCCGTCTTTGTTTCACGGGACTGCCTCTCCAATTCTCCCAGCTGGCCCGGGAAGGGGGAAGGGAGTAACTCCGGCCGCTTGCCACCCCGCCCGGTAAGGCCCGCGCGCCTCGGCGATCTCACCCGAGCTGCTTCTCTCAGCCAGCCAGCCATTCCAGGATGGGGTACGCTGTCTTTTTTATCTCTGTTTTGGCTTTGGGCGCTTTCTGTATCGTTTCTACTCCCCTAGTAGGTGTCCTGGAGAAGAAACTAAGATCCGCACGTCTTACTAAGCCGCCATCTTCCAGGAAGTCCTCCTGTTGCATGTAAATATCTTGATATGGTTAATTTGGAAGTTGATTTCCTTCAGTAAATGGAAGCCTTGCATTTGTTGAATGGACATGGAGCAGGATGTGGGTTGTGAAGTGAGACACAACAGAGCAATGGTGGTTTGAATAGTAGGTTCAGGCATAGGCAGGGACACTATGCTGGTTCATAGGAGCATGGGATGCAGGGTTCTGAGTTGTGAAGATGTTATGTGGGGTCTGTGAATGCTGAGTATAGATCTGACATGCCTTGGAGCACAAGAACAGAGTACAATGTGCGGGACACAGAGAGTGCAGCAGAAGGTGAATGAGAGTGCTGAGCAGATACATGGGGAATAGAGTGCAGGAGAGATGTGGGTGGAACAGGAAGTATGGTGGTTGTTGGAATCATGGTGTGGGGTACAGGGCTCACAATTCAGGGCACAGTGAGAGAACTACATGGGTATGTCCTTGCATTGAGGGAAGGTTCCAGGGAGCCTGAGATGCAGATCTGTGAGTGTGTAAGGGTGGGACACAGGTAGTAGCGTTGTGGCCCATGGGTCAGGGGAGGTGATGTCCGGTTGGCAGGACCTTGACACAGATGCACAGGTTTGGGGGTAGAATCAGGGGTGCATAATGTGCAGTGGGGTCTATCTAGCACAGATGCACATGTGACCACTTGCCAGGTAAGGGATCAGGGCACTTGTGCCAGGTGTTGGGACAAGTTTTTGCACAAATATGTGTTGAGGGTTGGGTTGCAGGGATTAAGATGTCATTACATTGGTATGTGAATGCCTGGCAGGGAGGGAGTGGCTGTGCACATGCTCAGGTCTGTTGGGTGGTGCTCTGGTGTGCATGTGTGCAGAGCTCAGGGACATCAGGCTAGGGTAACACTTGTGTGGGCTGGGGGCCTGTGCCTCCTGAATATGCAGGTCAGTGCTTTCCCAGAGTTCAAGAGTGTGGCAGGGTTGTATGCATGTACATGCATTCATCTGGGAAGGCATTACACTGATGTATGTGGGCTCAGACCTCAGGGCATGTGGGGCAATACTGTATGACTGTATAATCTATGGGCAGTGTGGCCCAGGTATACAGACTGTAGGACAAGTGGCCGTGTGCAAGGGCAGGAATGAGGAGTGGACTCAAGAGGCTGGATACCTGTGTCCAGGATTCAGGAGGGGTAGGTCAAGGTTGTCTACTTTTGTGGGAGATGTGAGTCTGGCTAGTGCAGGCTTGTGCATATTCATGGTGCACATGAGGCAGGGACATGTGAAAGGGGGTCAGGGACACCTGGAGCCTGGGGCAGGGAGGTGACAGGGTTTAGGTGTGTTGGGTGTGGAGAGTCACAGACCATGGGGTAGAAATAGTGTGCTTGAGGATAATATGTCAAGGAATCCAGGTTGGCTTACCTACTAGTCCTTTTCTCCCCAACAATCCATTCTCTAGGGCTTTGGTCTTCCATTTTAAAGCGAGGGTGTTCTAGTTTGCTAGGTGCCAGAATGCAACACACCAGAGATGATTGGCTTTTAATAAGAGGGAATTTTATTTTTGTTTTTCAGATGAAAGGCAGCTAACTTTCAACTGAGGTTCTTTCTTACATGGGAAGCTCACATCAAGTGCTGTGATGAGGTGAGCTGAGCTGCTTGGGCTGTGCTACATTGAGCTCTCTCATTTAAGCACTAGCCAATTAAGCCAAACATCATTCATTAGAGCAGGCACGCCTCCTAGCCAACTGCAGATATAATTATCAAGAGATGATGCTCATGTACCATTGGCTCATGCCCACAGCAACAGAAATAGGTGTCTTCACCTGGCCAAGTTGACATCTGAATCTAACTACCAAAGAGAGCATTAGGCTATTTGCACTAGTTGGATTACCTCCAGGTCTATCTCAGTTCTTCATCTTTTGCAACCAAGTCTTCCCTATGTGATGTAGAAGTCCCTCTATAGTCTCTTACGTCCTGGAATCACCATCTCAGTCCCCTTCCCATCCCTTTTCTAGATGATTCTTAGAGTAGGGGTGAACTTGACCTATCCTATTTTGCTTTCTGGGAATCCATTGCATAGTTTTGAAATGTAAGATTAAACATGATTGATTCACTTTTGTGTACTCCGATTGGTCTAATAAAAGAGGTGGAAGTTATCATTATGCTGAAAACCTGAGAAACATGTATCTTGCAGCATTTTGAAAACTTTCACATGATTTTGCACTTCTAGGTACTTATTTTACTGCATTAATATATTTATAACAGATCATTTGCCTTGATGTTTTTGAATTTACTATGTTGCATAGTTTTGAACACTGAGTATATGTGACATTCACTATTCACTTCTATTCTTTATATTGAACAATTTCTTCAGTTTCAATAGTCTTTTCCTAGAAACTTACAAAACTGGCATCTTGCATACTTTTGATATCTGACTTTACACAATATTTTTTTCTCTTCTTGGCAGTTACCTGAACTCAGAAACACAGTTTCAGAAGTACATTCCCCAAAACCTGTAAAACTGATATCATGCATAGCTTTGAATGACGTGTTTCCAATTTTCATACATTTACATGCATTTTATTTTAACCCAGTAATAAAGTTACAATAGAAGATTCAAATAGAAGCAATTGAAACTAATATGTTTTTTGTGAAAACTGAACTGTACACATGATTCCTTTATTATTATGCACTGATAATGATACAATAAATAGTTACATCCAATAATTCACCTAGAAACCTGGAAATTTGAATTTGCATAGTTTGAAATTTGAGATTTACATATAGATCCTACAGTATTTTGTTCTTCGCCTCACCTAGTAATACAATAGAACCTTTGACTACAAGTCAGGAGACTGGTATCACATATGGTTTTGAAAACTGAGTTTATACTTGATTAACTTCTGTGCATTTATAGACCAAGTAACACAATGATAACACAATGACTAAAGAACCTTCACTTAAAATCAATTGGAACTGGTTTCATCCCTATTATTGATGAATTTCTATGTACTTATTTTGACTAATGAAATTAGAAAATAACATTCTTCTCAATGCCTGCAAAATTATATTGCATGACATGGAAATCTGATTTTCACAAATGTTTCATTCACTTCAATGCACTTAGTTGACACAGATGAGTGTTACAAAGAGCATTCACCTAAACTCATGTCTAACTGGTTTCAAACATACTTCTTAAAACTGAGTCACACGCATGATTCACATCTATGTATATATCTTGTTTCTATTATACATTTACAATAGAATTATACCTAGTAGCCTCCAGAACTGGCACCTTGTTAGTTTAGAAAAGTACATTTTACATACAATTCCTATCCTTCTATGAACATTCATTGCCCAACAATACAGACACAGAAGAAAATTCACCTAGAAACCTATGAATTTGGTAGCCTGCATAGCTTTAAAAATTGAGATTTACCATTGAGTTATTCACTTTCATTCACTTATTTTAAAACAACACATTTAAATTAAACATTTATAGAGAGGGCTGTATAAGAGATGTTCTGCATCATTTTGAAAAGTGTTTCACTTTTACTCTTTCACTATTTAATTATCTTCAACCAGAAAAAACAAGAGAACTTTCACCTAAAATCCTGAGAAACTGATATCTGACATAACTTGGAAAAGAACAATTTCACATTATCAATTCACTTTTCTCACCTTATCTGGACCTGTTGAGATAGTTACAAAAGAATATTCACATAGGAGCAAATAAAATCAATACTTCGCAATGTTTTGAAGTGAGCTTTACTCTTAATTCATGCATTTCTATGCACTTATTTTGAAGTAATATTACAGCTCCAATTGAGAATTCATGTAGAAGAATACAGACTCGCTGTATTACATAGTTTTGTTAATTACATTTCCACATATTTCAGTAACTTTTATTTACTTATTATAGCACACAATACAGTTAAAACCATTCACTTGAAACACTGCTAAGCAGGTCTTGGATAAGTTTTAAAATTGCTTTTACCCATGAAGCATTCATATCTATGCAATTATTATGATGCAGTAATTTATTTCCCACAAGATTCCAACCAGAAACCAAACTGAAATCTTTCCTACTTTTGGAAACTGAGTCTTACACATGCATTATTCACTTCAACAAACTTATAAGAGAAAATTAGCCTAGATTGCTCCCATTTCTTGCATAGTTTTGAAAACCATATTTCCCTCACCATTAATTTCATATATATGAATTTACTTTGAGCAAGGAATAAATTTGAAACATAACTTTTATATACAAACCTTCCTAGTTTTGATCATTCAGTCTTTCAAAAAAGCTGAGTTTTGCATATTGCTCACAAGTATTTTCTTGTTTGGACACAAAATATTTGCAATGGTTCTTTGACTTAGAAGACTGCAGAATTGGTATCTTGCCTTTTTCTGAACATTGAGTGTCATACATAATTCATTCAATTCTACCTACTTTTCTTGGACAGGTAATACACTTAGAACATTAGCATAGATGCCTTGAAACTTTATAATGTATAGTTTTCAAAAATGAGGTTTACATAAAGTTTGTTCCTGTCTGTGTGATTTTATTGCCTTATTTCAGCTACAACAGAACATTCACCTAGATGACTGCTAAACAAACATTGGTATATAAATACTTTTTAAATGTAATTTTACTTGTTATGTTCACACACTACAATCCACCCAGAATATGCAGCGATTCACAACATTGTCACATAGTTGTGCATTAATCACCATGATCATCCTTAGAACATTTTCATTTTCTAGAAAAAAATATAAAAGAGAAAAAGAAAACCTCGAACATTCCATGTACCTTATTTCATCCAGTTATTGGCAACTATTTTGGGTGCTACAAGATTTTAAGATTTGCAATAGGGTCATGTTAGCTAAGAAATGTGTAGCATTGTATATATATATTGAATGAAAAAACAACCCAGTAGCAGATCCACAAATATATGCAACTGACTTTTTCTGCAATATAGTTATACAACCATTAATGAAGATGAAGGATACTGGCTATTCTAAAACACTAGACACTAAAAGGGAAGATGTATATAATGAATAAATATGCACAGTTGTTAAATCCTTATTTCTCAATTACACATATTCCCTCTCATTTTACCTTTTTCTCAATATTAAGGGACATTTGCATAATGAACACTATAAATTCATGCCAGAAATGTGAGTTGACTTTATGGGATTTAGGAATGAGATAAATTTATATTCTTGGAGAAACAAGTACCTCTATGTTTCAGGGCTTAAATCACGTGGAATCAATCTGTAGGACATAGGATTATGAAGGAATAAATTTATTAAGAAAAAGTTTTATAGAAAATTAGAGTGAGGCAACGCCCTAAAAATTTCAGGAATACTGGGCTGTGCACTTTGTAGTATTGGATTTCTGTCTAAAGTCTACATAACAATAATCTCAGTAGACTTCTCATCTCTATTTGAAATATCCTAGCCACTGAAATTTAACATGTTGCATTTCTTTTTCCTCTTGAAGAAAACATTCTCAATCCCATGAAGCCATAACCAGTCTCTATTCTGGTGATTCATGTTACATATTACCAGAAATATATATGTCCCAAGAAGTCAAGTTTAGTAGAATAGTTAAGGTGAATTCATTTGTAGATTTAGCTTAAAGAAATATGTCATAGCTGAACAACAAACAGGCTCTCTGTGGTTATTTTTAGGCATGATTCCATGCAGGCCAAGGATTGCCATTGCATAAATAAGTTTCCTAAGTTTCATAAGGGCAAGATGTAAGACTGAGGGCCTGATTTGTTAAATTGGAATTACCTAATGCTTGATAGAATATCAGGAATTATGTAGATGGGGAAGTTTAATAGCCCAACATTTTCACAATCCCACAAGGGGACTGTGGAAGCAATTACTTTAATTTTCTGCCTACAACATTCTGGAGTACACCTGGGTATTAAATTACCCCAATACAGAATAAGATGTCACTCCCTATTCTTTGGTCTATGTAATTAGGTTTAAATAAACCTACCAGACACGTTAAATTATACAATGTGTCACAGAAAAGTTAAATTTTGGACCAAGTAATCATATCTTACTTTGGCCTCACATAGAAGTTGAGATATTAGCAACTACCCTGTATTCTATTTTACTTTTGACCTAAAAAAAGGTCCATTTCAGTCAAATCTCTAACTACAGTCTGAAGTCTTTTCAATTTCTTTAAAAGTTGGTTTGAATAATACTGATTTGCAGATCTGTATGACTCTAACCCTTAGAACCTCAGGTGTCACACAGAAACCCAAATTCTAGATAACTATCAGATTATATATGGAGAGTAGTGTATCTCAAAGTTTGGGAATAATAACTGAAACTCAGGAACAGACACAACTGCTGTAAGAGTTTACAATTTAGGGAAATTTATGTGAACCTCATTTGAATTGATTGCACTCTTTAATTACCAATTTCTCAATTCCTGCCCACTTACTTTCAGCTTATAACATATGCACTCAAATTCAATTCTCAGACTTTCTTCTTCTTAGTTAATATTAGTGAGACCACACATTATATACCCTTTTGTTTTAGGCTCATTTAATTCAACTAGGAAAATGACTTCAAGGTTCATTAACCTAGTTGCATCCCACATGATTTTATTCCTTTCTGCAACAACTCAATATTCTTTCAAATATATACACCATAGTTTGCTTTCAGTTCACCTGTTGATATAACCTTAAACCACCTCCATTCATTGCAAGTTATGAAATAAGCAGACATATACACTAATGTGCTAGTTCCTATTCATGTCTATACTTTATGTTTTTCCAAGATTTTCTTATAAATACAGGGTTGCTTGATAATATGGTAACCTTATATTTAGTCTCCTGTGGAAACACCCTCCTGACCACTAGATAGGTTATGACACGTTTTACCTTTCTACCTAGTGTAAATAGGATTATCTTTCTCTTCACATCTTTTTCATAACTAATATTCTTTTGTTTATTTTTTATATAACTTTATTCACATACCATACAATCCATCTCAAATATGCAGTCAATGTTCACCTATAGTGAACATTGTTATGTTATCACTGCCAACATTCATGTAAGAACATATCTGTTTCTTCTAGACAGAAAAAAAGGGAGCAAGAGAAGAAGAGAGAGGATTTTGAAATATCTACCTTATACCCCCCTTGTTAACATTTAGTTTTGTTATATAGGCTTTGTTACACTTAATGAAGGAACTCTGAATGCTATTTTTAACCATTGACTATAGTTTGCATTAATTGTATTTTTCCATCTAATACCATTTTAACAACTTACAGTTGTGACAGTCTATTGTTAAATTGTTCTCCTACAACTAAAAATTGTCTTGAATTTGTACATTTAATCACCATCATTGTCCATGTAGTATAATTTTCTATATTATACTGTCCCAGTTTTTAACTCCTATTTTTCCTTCTGGTGTCAAACATGCCAGTCACTATCATCTTTCAATCATACTTATATTCATTTGTTTTCATTATATTTATAATACTATAAACATATCACATTTTACTGTGCTATCTGCTGCTGGATCCTTATAATCAATGCTTGTGAAAATTCTGTACTCCTTCAGCATTGCTAAAACCATTGCATCTATCTTATGATAATGTGTTCTCAATTGCAATGCATGGAGTTTGTTATGTTTGGACAATAGTCAAACCATACAATATTTACTCTCAAGTTTCTCATTAATTTTTTTCAACATAAGGATAAAGTTTCATTCACTTTTTTGCATGCCTATTTTCTTTCATCTGTCTTATAGTGGTGTAAAAGTACATCATAGGTGTATACCATAGTTTTTATCGACTCTTCCACTGATGAACATTTGGGCTGTTTCTATAACTTGGTAATCATGAATGAGGCCACTATAAACATCAGTGTGCAAATGTCTGTTTGTATCCCTGCATTCATTTCCTCTGAGTATTTACTTACCAATGAGATTTCTTGATCATATGATAATTCTGTACTTACCTTCCAGAGAAACTGTCAAACTGCTTGCATTTCCACCAACAGTGAATGAGTGGAACTCTCTCCACATGCTTTCCTGTACATCTGTGTTTTTTTAAATAAGAGCCATTCTAGTCAGTGTGGAATTATATCTCAGAATGTTTTTTAAATTTCCCTAATAACTAGTGAAGTTGAGCATCTTCTCATTTATTTTGAGACAACTGTATTTTCTCCTTAAAAAAGTGTCTTCCATTTGTCCATTTTTTAAAAATGGGTTGTTTGCATTTTCTTGTTGTTGAGTTGTAGCTTTTCTTTATAAATTGTGGATGCTAAACACTTATCTGACACAGAGTTTCCAATTATTGTCACACATTGAGTAGTGTGCCTTTTTAAATTTCCTGATAAAATCTTCTGATATGCAAAACCATTCAATTTTGAGGCAATCCCATTTATCTATTTCTTCTTCCATTGTTTGTGCTTTAGGTGTAAGGTCTGGAAAGCCATCTTCTACCTCAAAATGTTTAAGAAACCCCAAAATTTTCCTCTAAAAATTTAAGATCTTAATTCTAACGCTTTGTTCATTAATCCATTTTTATTTAATTTATGTATTATGTGTTAGATAGGAGCCTTATCTCATCCTTTTGGATATGTGTGTATAGTTCTCAAGGTACCATTGATTGAGAAGGCTACTTGGTCCCAGATGAATCTACTTGTCCACCTTATCAAATATAAATTGGCTGTAGATATGAGGCTCCAGTTGTCTGAACACTCAATTCATCTATTTAATGATACTACCAAGATATTTAGGCTACTATAACATTATAATACATTTTCATGTCAGTGGTGTGCAATGACACAGTTAATTTTTCTCCTTCTAGATAATAGTAAATATTCATGGCATTGTGACCTTCCATATAAATTTGATTATGGGTCTTTCTATTGGAAATTAAGTTATTTCAACATATCATGATATTAAGTTGAATTTCTAAGTCAATTTGGGTAGAATTTACATGTAACCATAGTTAGTCTTCCAAGTCATGAATGTGATATGTTCTCCCATTTATTTAGGTCTTCCTGGTTTCTTTTATCCTATTCTTTTATTTCTATTTGTAGTTTTCTGTTTATAGCTCTTTATATCTTTGATTAAATTTGTTCCAATATATTTTATTCTTTTAACAGCTATTGTAAATAATTTTTTTTTCTTGAGTTCCTCCTCAAATTCTCTTGGCTGTTGACTAGAAATAAAACTTATTTTTGCGTATTGTTCTTGAATCCTGCTTTCTTGTTGTACTCATTTATTTACTCTAGTAGCTTTTCAGTGGATATTTCATGATATCCTACAAATCAAATCATGTCAAATGCTTTCGTGAATCAATTGAGATAATCGTGATGAATGTTTTATTTTCATTACTGATGTATTGTTTACATTATTTGATTTTATTGTGTTGAAACATGTTTTCATATCTGAAATAAATTCCATTTGTTCATGTTGTACAATTCTTTTAATCTACTGTTGGATTTTATTTATTAATATTTTGTTGAATATTTCTGATGTATATTCATTCAAAAGATTGGCCTGTACTTTTCCTTTTTTGTACATCTCACTTGGTTTTGTGATTAGGGTGATTTTGGCTTCATAGAATGAGTAAGAAAGTTTTCCATTCACTTCATTTTTTTAGAGTTTGAGTAGTATTGATGCCAATTATGTCTTGAATGCTTGGTAAAATTCGCATGTGAGGCCAATTGCTCCTCATTTTGAGGGGTTGGAGTTTTAGATGACAATCCCAATCAATCTCTATTCAAGTATCTTTTGTTTAGGATATATATAATTTTGTAGTCATTGTTGGTTGTTTATATGTTGGAGCCCACTTCAGGTTTTTCATGAAGCAGGCCTCTGACTGCTAGCAAATTCGCATTAAAATAACTCTGCAGGCATATTCCCTTGTTCTCCCCTGAAATGAGGTCTGGTCTGGGCTGCAACTTATTTAATCCAGGCTTACAGTGGGAAAGTCCTGTCTCTACAGTTTCAACCAGGCTAATTAATGTTCACTTTGTTCTCAAAAATTTCCGTATCCTTGTCCATTACATCAAGCATATTCTCATGTACTGCACTGTCTTATCTGGAATTCTATTGTTAAGCAATATAAAGTAAACATGTGCTGGCTTCTCAGGGTCATTTCCTTCAGTCAGACAATGAACAATGTAGCCCCTACTTTCTCTTAAACTCTGTGTTGTGTTTTTCCTTATCTCCCACTGCCCCTTCTAACCCTGTTTGGACAGTTGCTTGAGCTGGACTTGACAGCTGGTGCCCAAACAAGAACCTGATGGGGAAGTCTAAAAGCATAAAGTGAGGAGACCCTCCAGGTTGATCCACTACAAATACCACAAAGTGCTAGAAAAATGTAAGGAGCAAATTGGAGATAATTTTTTAAGCTAGGTGTAAAACATGGGGAATATAATTTCATCAGAAAGGAAACTTTATGCTCAAATGTTGAAATCTATGCTGTCCACAAGAGGCACTAATTACTCCCAGTCTCAGAAGCTTTTCTCAGTCATGTGCAGGACTGCTGCCCGTGGTTTGCAGAGGAAAGTACACCTAACCCTTGAACTTGGGTAAATGTAGGAGAGAAATTAAAAAGCAGATATGAGACTCTTGGTCTTAAATATACTCAATATGTACTTTTACTTTGTGGATGTTAATTCATGATCTGCTTTCTCCAGATCATGAACAAATGTGTCAAAATGGTCCAGTCAGTACAAGAATCTTCATCCTCTGTTGCCATTATTGACCATCCTAATTCTACAAGTGATAAAAAGGGGAAGGATAAAATGCCAGGAATATATTATTCCCTTCTCCTGGCATCTCTTTTCTCTTCCTTTAAAGGTGTCTCCTGGTCCACCTTTAATGACTTATCCTGCTATGACCACACTTTCTATAAAGGAGACAGTACCTAATTTATGTAATGATACCGCTCCCCTAAACGTGAGCCTACCATGTATGCAGCCACGGTAACCTAGAGAAAAAGATATTACTGAAATTGTAAAAAGAAACTGGATTGTTCAATTATTAATTTTATCATATTATCAGTGGGACATTCAGGAAAGAAAAGAATAAGAAAACTTAGGGATATTAAAAAAAAGAAGTATATTGGCAAGAGTTATTCCCAAAGGAAATACCTGAATACATTATACAGGTTAAAGGTAAATCTTTTAAAAGACTTGAAATACAGAAGCAAATATTCCTACCATTGTTTTAAAATACTGGCAATTAAACTGGCCTCTGCAAACATTGAGCCAGCCTTTACATGGAATTGGCATGATTAACGCTCTTCAAAAAAAATTAATATCCTATACTGTAAAGGGCCAGATGGTCAAATAGGTATCATTCAGTCTTATCTTCTGGACATAGCAATAATTCTCTGGAGTAAAGACTTATTAGAACAATGGGGAGCATATGTTAACATTCTCCATTCTTGGCTCCTACAATAAAGGACATGATAAAAAATAAAGGTTATAATTCACTTTAGAGCCCTTCACAAAATTTTAATATTCAAGGGAAAAGTTTTCACAAAGGCCTTGGCTATTCAAATTTATAGTTGAGGCTGTTGCTATTACACCGAAACCGTACCTTTAACTTAGAACACAAATAAGCCTATGTGTGCTGAGCAGTGGTCATTATCTGAAGAAAAATTAGAGGCTCTAACTCAGTTAAAGAGCAGTTTAAAGCAGAACTTTTGGGGGAATCTCATAATCCTTGAAATTCTCCAGTATTTGTTATAAAAAAGACATTAGAAATTGGAGAATGTTAACTGATTTAAGCGAAGTAAATGCCATAATTTAACCTATGGAATCATTACAACCTGGCTTGCCCATACCACATATGATTCCAAAAAATTAGTTATTATTGTGACAAATTTAAAATATTGCTTCTTTACCATACTTTTAGCAGAGCAAGATAAAAACAATTCTCAGCCTGTTTCTAATGAGCTGCCCTCATTTAAAAAATCCATATACACCTGAATCAGAAAATATTCAATGGGAACAATGCCTTGGCAAACAAAAATCAGTACTCATTAATGGTTACTATGGAACTATAACAGATTAGGCCCCTAAAGAGTATGCAATTCAAAATTGTAATTGTGAATCTAAGTGTTTGGTTAAATTATATTGATTTACTCTAAATAGTTATTCTACTGAAATTTATACCAATGCTACAAATAAAATCTTGTGGTAAGGGATGGGAATGGTAGATCCACCTCCTTTTGTTAACTCAAATCCTCAACAAACTGGCCAGGAGTTAAGCTCCTACTCATATTTGAAATATACATATTTTTAACAAACTTCAAAAAAATGGAAATTCTTTTCAAAAATTGCATACTGATATTTCAAATACACATTGATTAAAGTATTGTAAATATTTAACATTATTATATCAAATTTAACTTTAATAGTAATTGCATGAAGTGCAATGTTTGCTTAAAATGATAACTTAAGCATGAAAGATTTTTATTAATAGGAAAAAATAGTTTTTTTCTAAAATAAAATGAATAGCTATACAGAATGAGGAAAATATTGGATAAAGCCTGAACTGATGAAATAAGTCTCAGAAGGTTTATGGAAATGGAAATTGTGGTCAAAATTAAAAAAATTTAATGTCTACCTATAAAATTAAAATAATCTGTTTTAATATTGAATAATAAAATGTTACTCAAATAATATAATGATACAAGACAAAAATTTAGTTTTCTCTGTGTTAAAATAATAAAGTTTCTTAGACTTAGCCTATTCTAATGAAAAGTTATAACAGTCTTTTCTAAATGATTGACATAAAAAGCAGTCTCTGTTTTATCAAAATAACTTACGTTAACTTTTATGATGTCCTTGACTGTGTAAACAAAAATAAATCATCATGCTGTTTAAAAAAGATTTATTGATACATAAATGGCAGTTAATGGATTAAACTATTTGAATGCTTATAGGGAAATAAAAGAATTAAGAAATACATGGTAGGAAGTTATGAAATATTATGGAAAAAGAAATATGGGAAATTGTTCAGTGTGTTAATATATCTGTTTTTCATATAGATGCCTACTTGATCCTAAACGCACCTGAACATAAGTATAATGCTACTGCAAGTGCATTGACAAAGATTGCTGAGAATACTGTTAGTATAAAAGTCTTTTCTCTTGCACAATGGGTGTATCAACAGTCTATACATTTAGGTACATGCACTATGTACAAATGGGCACAAGCCAAAGGGATAAATTTATCTTTTCCTATTTTAATTCAGATTGAAAATCAGTGTAAAATTTGTAAAAAAAGTTTTACAAATAAAACTGAAAATAATAATGGGAATTAGCAAAAAAAGATTCCCCGCTCTAATAGGGCAAATTAATTATGACTACCCTGAAGTGCTTGTTGCCTTCATATACTTATTTGTCATCCAAAAAAATACTTATAAGTCCTTAAATATTATTACAAATCTTCTTTACATATTCAAAGTAACAATGGTTCCCATTTTAAGAGAAATTAATGATTATTCCTTATAAAAAGGAAACCAAGAAAAGCTAAACCATGCTCCTAATGCAACAATCCGTGCAGGAAGATTTGGCTCCATTAATATCAAAGTTAACTGTAAAGTCTGTACTAAAAAAAAGTATTCTGTTAACTTGGAGTTGCCATTGCAAGCAACTGATGTTGCTATCATATGACCTTGGTAAGAAACACTTAAAAATTGCACTCTAGCTAGGATGACTGGCTATCCTCCCAGGAGAAGGTGTAATTTAATAAAAATCTAGGTCCCAGTAAGCTCCTCTCAGACCCTAGCCAGTTCCCAGAAGACCACACTGGGCCCAGTCATAAAAACCAATTGGAATTTGGCCACTGTTATGTGATGATATCATAAAAATTGCATGCTCTCTTAAACTTAAAATTAATCAAACTGGTTATATTCAAGCTTCTGTGGTTAATTTATATATTATTCTAGCAGGAACAGTTGTTTTTAATTCATTCTCATTAGATATACAATGTTCTAATTGTCAATTATTTATCTCTTTTAATTCTATTTCTAAAAATCAGAATCTTCTTCTTTTAAGAAGATGCCTTGGAGTATGACTTCCTGTAAATCAAACTTGACCATGGGATTCTTCATCTGATATATGAGTTTTATTTGAAATTTTACAATAAATTTATTGGTACTTTAATTATTATAATATTGGGAATCATAACCCTCACTATTACAGCTGCAGTAGCTGGAGTGCCTTTAACACAGGAAATTCAAACTGCACATTATGTGCAAAAATGGCATGAAAATGCAAATAAAATATGAACACAAGTTAAGATAAATAAAAAACTAATCTGCCTATAATGACTTAAAGCAAACTTGAATTATGTTAGGAAATAAAATTCAGTTGCTTAAAATGCAACAGCACTTGTGCAATTAAAATATTGCATCTTTCTGAATATCTCCATACCTGTGTAATAAAAGTGAACATTAAAGGGAAAAAATTAAAAGATTTATTTCACATCAAGATAATTTAATTCTAAACATTAACAAACTTCAAGCAAAAAATAAAAGTGCAAAAAATTTCCAAAATTATGAAAAGGCACTGGTGTTATGAATGGAATTGCTCAATGGCTGCAATCTCTAAATCCACTGATGTGGCTGTAAACATCAGAAAGATGAGCTATTAGCTTAATAGTAATATTAATTCTTCTCTTTTGTCTTTTATGTATAATCCAGAAATGTTTCCAAAGAAAACAACATAAATCCAAATAAAAAACTACTGCCTTGATCTTTGTCATGGTAATCCTATAAAAATTTTTAAAAAGGGAAGAATACTTTGCATCCCTTCAATGCTGATTAGCCTTAACCCTTTATACTTAAACTTTTATAAATATTAAAAACTCCCTCACATCAGCTAAAACTTATTTCCAGAACACTCCCACATCCCACAGCTTAAGTATGGTGGAAACATTTACAGACAGGTTGATGGAAGGGACCTGATCTTGCTTTAATTTGAGGAATAGGTTATGTTTGTGTTTTCCCAGAAGGTGCACAGTACTTTAGTTTCTGTAATGCTGAGTGAAACATGAATCCAGAGCAGCAGACCAAGCCATTGATAACATGGATGATGGAGTTGATGCTGATCACCCAGAACTAGTGAAAACATTGTTGCCAGCTGATGACTAATACCTGTTCTGGACCTGTTATGTTATGGGGTCAAAAACTTATCTGAGATGTTTTTAAGTGGTGCCTGGTACCACTACAAGTAGGGAACTATATTCTGAACTTTTCAAAAAAGAGTGGCAGGGTTAATTATAAATGGTATATTTTCTTAAATAGTTTTGATAACCACTGCTACTGTATCTGCCCTTGCCTTAAGTCAACATATTCAAAAGGCTAATATTATTGATGGTTTCACCCACAATACTTCTATAGCCTTTCAAACTCAGCTGAATATAGACACTAAATTTGATGCTAAACTAAGCCAGTGGAATCTGCAGTGGTTCAACTTGGAGGCCAGGGGGATATAGGTTGTCAAGAAGTCAGATTGGACCCTCTTGTTGGGGGGCATTACTCCCTCCATCACTTGTACACCTTATATTACCCTACTTGGCCTCAGAAAATGGTTAGTTAGCCAGAGGCAGGCAAGATTTCTCAGTGGAGAAACAACCTAAGACTGGCATTGTCACAAAGTGGCCATCATCAATAAATTTGGGAAGTCACAGAAGATGGCTGGTTAGCCAAAGACGGTTGAGATACATCAAGAGAGGAACAACCTAAGACAGGCACAATTGAAAAGGGGCCATCAGGAAAAAAACTTATATCTATTCTTTAAGAATTAAAAAGGTGGAGATATTGGGGACCAGATCAGGTTTTTCATAAAGCAGGCCTCTGATTCCTGGCAAAGCCACATCAGTGCCACCTTGGAGGTAATGGCCCCTTGGTATTCTGTGGAATGAGGTCCAACCTGGGCTGTGCCTTATCTAATCTGGTTTTACTGTAGGAAAGTTCTGCCTCTACAGTTTTGAGCAGGCTAATTAATGCTCACTCTGTTCTCAAGAAAGTTCTGTATCCCTATTCATTGCATCAAGCATACTCTCATGTACTGCACTGCCTAATCTGAAATTCTGTTGTTAAGCAATATAAAATAAACTTGGGCTGGCCTCTCAGGGCCATGGCTTTCAGTTAGACAATGAACCACCTAGCCCCCAGTTTCTTTTAATCCTTTGTTGTGATTTTCTTAATTTCCTACCACCCCTGTTAGACAGTTGCTTGAGCTGTACTTGGTATTTATCCTTTTCTAGGTAATTGTCTATGTTGACCGATTTATTAGCATTTAGTTCCTCCTAGTACCTTGTCATTATGTCCTTTACTTCTGTGGGGTCAGTATTTATCACCTGCCATTTCAGATTTTATTTATTTGCATCTCTCTTTTTTTTGGTGAGTCTTTATTAGAGTTCACCATTTTTCTTTTACTTTCTCAAGGAACAAAGTTCTTGTTTCAATTCTATTATTTTCATTTATTTCTGCCTTAATATTCATTATTTCCTTCCTTCTCATATCTTGGAGTTTTCTGCTCTTTTTGTGGGTTCTCAGTGTGAATAGTTAATTCCTCAATTTTTGTTTTCTTTTTTAAATATAGGCATTTATTAATAGTCATATTTCCTCCTCAGAACCACTTTTGTTTCTTTCTATAAGATTTGATATATAAGATTTAATATATATATATAAGATTTGATATATAAGTATTATATATCATGATGAAGTGGTATTTATATTAAGAATTCCAGGGAAGTACAACATAAGGAAATCAATCAACATAATATAGCACATTAAAATTTAGAAGGAAAAATCATAGAACCATATTTATTGAGGCTAAAAAAAGATTAGACAAAATCAAGCATTCTTTCTGGATAAAGTCTGAAATTGAAGGAAACATCCACAATATTACAAATGATACATATGGAAAAACCATAGCCAGCATCATACTTAATGATGAGAAACTGAACACATTACCCCTAAGATCAGGAATGTGGCATGGTTGACCACTGTCAAGACTATTATTCAACATTGTATTAGAAGACCTAGTTGGAGTGATTAGCCAGAAGAAATATTTAAAAGACATTGAAATAGGAAAACTAGAAGTGAAAATTTCATTATCTGCAATTGATGTGATGTTATACTTAGAAAAACCTGAGAAATCTATAGCAAATCTACTTGAGCTAATAAACAAATTCAGCAAAGTGTCAGTATACAACATTAATGTACATAAGTCAGTTATCTTTCTATATACAAGAACAACCTAATGTGACAATTAAGGGACAAATTCCATTAAAAATAGTGACAAGAATAATCAAGTATCTAGGAATAAACCTAACTAGTGATACCAAGGACTTATACACTTAAAATTGTAAATAATTTAATGTGATATTAAAATGAACTAAATAGATGTAAAGATATGTCACACTAATATATAAGAAGGGTGGATGCTATCAAGACATCATTTCTTCCCAAAATGACTTACAGAATCAAAGTAATACTAATAAAATACCAGCTGCCTATTTTGTAGACATGGAAGTGGTGACACTCAAAATTATAGGGTAGGGAAAGAGACCTGGAGTAACTAAAGATATCCTTAAAAAAAGAGCAAAGTGGGAAAGCTATCACTTCTTAACTTTGAAGCTAACTATAAAACCACAGTATTTAAACAGCATGATACTGGCACAAAAATAAGAGCATCAACAAATGGAATAGAATTGGGAGTGCAGAAATAGGCCATCAAATTTAGGGTCATTGGCTTTTATTAAAGCCCACAAATCCATGAACTTGGACAGAATCATCTTTTAAATAAATTGGCTTGGGAGAATTGGATAACAGTAGCCAAGAGAATTAATAGAGCACACCTAACTTGTGTTGTCCTAAAAAATTCATGCAAATTTGATTAAATTTCTAAACGTAAGAGCAAGTATTATGAAACTTCTAGAAGAAAATGCAGGGAAACATCTGTTGTATTTTACAATTCTTCTTAAACTTTACATCTAAAGCACAAGAAGTTAAAGAAAAAATTAGACAAATGGGAATTCCTTAAGACCAAGAGCTTCTGTGCTTCAAAGGATTTTATTGAAAAAATGAAGAGGCAGACAGCTGAATGGGAGAAAGTGCTTGGAAATCATTATTCTCTTGCTCAGGACATCAAGGGAAAGACACCTGGAATAGCTAAAGATATCCTAAAAATGAAGAGCAAAGTGAGACTACTATCACTTTATAATTTTAAAGTTTACAATTAAATACAGTGTTTTATAGTATGTAAATAAATTTTACAATTCAACAATAAAGAACAAACAGCCCAGTCATAAAATGGGCAAGGGATATGAATATACACATTTCTGAAGAATGTCACAGTGATGCACATTTTCATTAGCTATAAAAGAAATGCAAATTAAGATGAAATTAAGATGTGATCTCAAACGTATAAGAATGACTGCTGTTAAATAATCTGACAGTTACATTTTTTGGAAATCATGTGGAGAAATAGGAACATTTATTAGCTCTTAGTGCACTCGGTGTGATATATAGTTTGATAATTCCTCAGAAAACAAATTTATAGTTGCTCTATGACCCAGCAATACCTATAGTCAATAAATACACAGAGAAGCTGAGGGTAGAGGCTTGAACACACATTTGCACACCATTGTTTAAAGATGGGCCACTCACAATTGGCAAGAGGTTGAAACAAATGAAGTGCCTATTAGCATATGCAAGGATAAATGAAATGTGGTATATACATATGATAGGATATTAATCAGCAGTAAGATGAAATGATGTCCCAGAGCATATGACAACATGGACGAACATTGAGGACATATTGCTGGGTGAAATAGGTTAGCCATAAAAGGACAGATATTGTATAATTCCATTATTCTGACTCTTGTAAAGGGATATGCAGAGATTACATCATGGAATGTAGCAGACTTAGAGGCACACAAAATTTAGAGTTTAAGAAAGGCTACACAAAGGGTTTCAATCTAAATGCAAAGAAACAAATGGAATAAATAATGTAAATAAATAATGTTGCCATATTGAAGGTAAATATGTTTGAAAGGGGATTTATAGTAAAATTATTCCAATGATTAAATTTATAATGGCAATCAGTGTTAAATTCTAATGAAGGAACTTGGTACATCTACAGTTAAGGGGCACATAATGAACTAAATAAATGTTGGAGACAATGGGCTGCGAAGAATGGACCAGATAAAAAAAAAACAAACATGATAATGTGTCTCACAAAAATATTTATTTAAAAATGAAGGTCCCAAATACCAAAAATAAAGAAAAAAAATAAAGAAAAAAGAAAAAAAAGAAAGTCTGGATTTCAGGTCATAAGAGTAGCTGTATTGGGCCTGAAGTACAGACATATTTCTGTATTATGAAATACTGAACTATATGTGTATCAGCTGGCATTTTTCTGGAACTTTGAGTAGCTCTGTGATACCTGGGTTCCAGAAATGGAGTGCTCCAGAATGTTAGCATAGTTATATGTAAAATAACAGCTGAGATAACTGAGAAAGAGATCAGACCTCAATTTGCCTTTAAAACAAAGTCTATCTGACTGGGTCAAAGGTAAGTTAGAATGAAGGGTAAAATATTATAGTGCATTTACCCTGCACTTTCGGCTGCTCTAAAAGATCAAAGATGGAGATGTCTATTATGTATAAAAGCTACATTTTTAGTAACTCATAGTCTGATTTAGCCTTTTGGGATAGCTCAGACAGCCCGGAGTCCAGGAGTCCAGAGCATGAATGAAACCTTTTAATTCTGTATGACTTGGTACAATTCCAATATATTGTATATACAAGTATATCCAAAATAAGCTTCAGACAATGGTGGGCTGATAATTAAAAAATTATTGCAGAAGATGGTGGCTTAGTAAGACATGTGAGTCTTAGTTCCTCCTCCAGAACAGCTACTAGGGGAGTAGAAACGATACAGAACAGCTCCTGGAAGCATGACAGAAATCAATAAGACAGTGTGCCCCATTCTGGAATGGCTGACTGGTTGAGAGAACCACTCCGGTGAGATCGCTGAGGGGCGCGGGATTCCCCAGGCTGGGGTGGCAAGTGGCTGGAGTCCCTCCATTCCTCTTTCTGAGATAGCTGGAGAATTGGACAAGTAGTCCCCTCAAGCTGTGACAGCTGGCAGCAACCCACGCGTGGCCCCCCAGACCAACTGGGAGAATTGGATCAGAGATCCCCTGGCCATTGAGAATGGTGACCAGTGTCCCTTCCAAACACGTGGATCCTGGTTCAGCTGGGAATGGTACACTCTCCCAGACTGCGCAGCTGGCATCCTCCCACCAAGCTTGGTACCCGGGGTCAGCTAAGAGATTAGGATGGGCGCTCTCCCAGGCTGTGGCAGCTGGCGACCCACCCCATGTTCAGATCCCCAGGCCAGCTGGCACCCTTCCAAGTGACTTCGGCTGGTGAACCTCCCCCACAGCGAGAGTTTTCCAAAGGTAAAGGTCCCACAGCACCTTTTATTGGTGGGACCCACAGACAAACGAGTGCCACGAGCCCCACCTACTGGGCAGGATAAGAAAAACAGAACCCAGAGATTTCACAGAAAAATCTTTCAGCCTATTGGGTCCAACACCCAGGGAAATCTGACTAAATGCCCAGACACCAGCAGAAGATAACAGATCACACTCAGAAAATTGAAAATATGGCCCAGTAAAGGAACAAACCAATAGTTCAAATGAGATACAGGAGCTGAGACAACTAATGCTGAATACATGAACAGAAATGCAAAACCTCTTCAGAAACGAAATTGATAAATTGAGGGAGGACATGAAGAAGACATGGGCTGAAAAAAAAGAAGAAATAGAAAAACTGAAAAAAACAAATCACAGAACTTATGGAAGTGAAGAACAAAGTAGAAAAGGTGGAAAAAACAAAGGATAACTACAATGGTAGATTTAAAGAGACAGAAGATAGAATTAGTGATTTGGAGGATGGAACATCTGAATTCCAAAAAGAAACAGAAACTACAGGGAAAAGAATGGAAAATTTTGAACAGGAGATCACGGGACTGAAGGACAATATGAAGTGCACAATTATACGTGTTGTGGGTGTCCCAGAAGGAGAAAAGAAGGGAAAAGGAGGAGAAAAACTAATGAAAGAAATTATCACTGAAAATTTCCCAACTCTTATGAAAGACCTAAAATTACAGATCCAAGAAGTGCAGCATACACCAAAAAGAATAGACTCAAATAAGCATTCTCTAAGACACTTACTAGTTAGAATGTCAGAGGTCAAAGAGAAAGAGAGGATCTTGAAAGCAGCAAGAGAAAAACAATCCATCACATACAAGGGAAACCCAATACGACTATGTGTAGATTTCTCAGTAGAAACCATGGAAGCTAGAAGAGAGTGGGATAATATATTTAAATTACTAAAAGAGAAAAACTTCCAAACAAGACTCCTATATCCAGCAAAATTGTCCTTCAAAAATGAGGGAGAAATTAAAACATTCTCAGACAAAAAGTCACTGAGAGAATTTGTGACCAAGAGACCAGCTCTGTAAGAAATATTAAAGGGAGCAGTAGAGTCAGATATGAAAAGACAGAAGAGAGAGGTATGGAGAAAAGTGTAGAAAGAAGGAAAATCAGATATGATGTACATAATACAAAAGCCAAAATCGTAGAGGAAAATATTATCCAAACAGTAATAACACTAAATGTTAATGGATTGAATTGCCCAATCAAAGACATAGACTAGCAGAATGGATTAAAAAACAGGATCCTTCTATATGCTGTCTACAGTAAGCACATCTTAGACCCAAAGATAAACATAGGTTGAAAGTGAAAGGTTGGGAAAATACATTTCATGCAAATAACAACCAGAAAAGAGCAGGAGTGGCTATACTAATATCCAACAAATTAGACTTCAAATGTAAAACAGTTAAAAGAGACAAAGAAGGAAACTATCTACTAATAAAAGGAACAATTAAACAACAAGACATAACAATCATAAATATTTATGCACCCAACCAGAATGCCACAAAATATGTGAGGAATACATGGCAAACAGTGAAAAGGGAAATAAGCACATCTACCTTAATAGTTCAAGAATTCAATTCACCATTCTCGTGAATGAACAGAACATCTAGACAGAGGATCAATAAAGAAACAGAGAATCTGAATATTACTATAAATGAGCTAGACTTAACAGGCATTTATAGGATATTACATCCCACAACAGCAGGACACACCTTTTTCTCAAGTGCTCATGGGTCATTCTCAAAGATAGACCATATGCTGGGTCACAAAGCAAGTCTTAACAAATATAAAAAGATTGAAATCATACACAACACATTCTCAGATCATAAATGAAGTTGGAAATCAATAATATGCAGAGTGCCAGAAAATTCACAAATATATGGAGGCTCAACAACACACTCTTAAACAAAGAATGGTTCAAAGAAGAAATTGCAAGAGAAATTATTAAATACCTCGAGGTGAATGAAAATGAAAACACAACATATCAAAACTAATGGGATACAGCAAAGGCAGTGCTAAGATGGAAATTTATTGCCCTAAATGCCTATATCAGAAAAGAAGAAAAGGCAAAAATTCGGGAATTAACTGTCCACTTGGAACAACTGGAGAAAGAACAGCAAACTAATCCCAAAGCAAGCAAAAGGAAAGAAATAACAAAGATTAAAGCAGAAATAAATGAAATTGAAAACATGAAAAAAATAGAGAAAATCAATAAGATCAGAAGTTGGTTCTATGAGAAAATCAATAAGATTGATGGGCCCATAGAAAGACTGACAAAAAGAAGAAGAGAGAGGATGCAAATCAACAATATCAGAAATGGCAGAGGAGACATAACTACTGACCTCACAGAAATAAAGTAGATAATAACAGGATACTATGAAAAACTTTACGCTAATGAATACAATTTAGATGAAATGGATGAGTTCCTGGAAAGACATGAACAACCAACTTTGACTCAAGAAGAAATAGATGACCTCAACAAACAAACCACAAGTAAAAAATTGAATTAGTCCTTCAAAAACTTCCTAAAGAGAAAAGTCCAGGACCAGACGGCTTCACATGTGAATTCTATCAAACATTCCAGAACGAAGTAGTACCAACTCTTCTCAAACTCTTCAAAAAAATCAAAGTGGAGGGAAAGCTAACTAATTCATTCTATGAAGCCAACATCACCCTCATACCAAAACCAGGTAAAGATATGACAAAAAAAGAAAACTGCAGACCAATCTCTGTAATGAATATAGATGCAAAAATCCTCAATAAAATTAGCAAATCGTATCCAACAACACATGAAAAGAATTATACATCACGACCAAGTAGGATTCATCCCAGGTATGCAAGGATGGTTCAGCATAAGAAAGTCAATTAATGTAATACACCATATCAAGAAATCAAAGCAGAAAAAAACACATGATCATCTCAATTGATGCAGAGAAGGCATTCGACAAGATTCAAAATCCTTTCCTGTTGAAAACACTTCAAAAGATAGGAATACAAGGGAACTTCCTTAAAATGATAGAGGGAATATATGAAAAATCCACAGCTAATATCATCCTCAATGGAGAAAAATTGAAAACTTTCCCCCTAAGATCAGGAACAAGACAAGGATGTCCATTATCACCACTATTATTCACCATCGTGTTGGAAGTTCTAGCCAGAGCAATTAGACAAGAAAAAGAAGTATAAGGCATCAAAATTGGAAAGGAAGAAGTAAAACTATCACTGTTTGCAGACGATATGGTACTATACATCGAAAACCTGGAGAAATCCATAACAAAACTACTAGAGCTAATAAATGTGTACAGCAAAGTAGCAGGTTACAAGATCAACATTCAAAAATCTGTATCATATCTATACACTAGTAATGAACAAGCTGAGGGGGAAATCAAGAAACGAACCCCATTTATAATTGCAAGTAAAAGAATAAAATACCTAGGAATAAATTTAACTATAGAGACAAAAACCTATATAAAGAAAACTACAAAAAACTGTTAAAAGAAATCACAGAACATTTAAATAGATGGAAGGCCATACTGTATTCATGGGTTGGAAGAATAAATATAGTTAAGATGTTAATCCTACCTAAATTGATTTACAGATTCAATGCAATACCAATCAAAATCCCAACAACTTATTTTTCAGAAATATTAAAACCAATAAGCAAATTTATCTGGAAGGGCAGGGTGCCCCGAATTGCTAAAAACATCTTAAGGCAAAAAAACGAAGCTGGAAGTCTTGCACTGCCTGACTTTAGGGCATATTATGAAGCCACAGTGGTCAAAACAGTGTGGTATTGGCATAAAGATAGATATATCGACCAATGGAATCGAATAGGGTGCTCAGATATAGACCCTCTCATCTATGGACTTTTGATCTTTGATAAGGCAGTCAAGCCAACTGACCTGGGGCAGAACAGTCTCTTCAATAAATTGTGCCTAGAGAACTGGATATCCATATGTAAAAGAATGAAAGAAGACCCGTATCTCACACTCTATACAAAAGTTAACTCAAAATGGATCAAAGATCTATACATTATGTCTAAGACCATAAACCAGAGGAAAATGTAGGGAGATATCTTATGAAATTTGTAATTGGAGGTGGTTTTATGGACCTTAAACCTAAAGCAAGAGCACTGAAGAAGGAAATAAATAAATGGGGGTTCCTCAAAATTAAACACTTTTGTGCATCAAAGAACTTCATCAAGAAAGTACAAAGACAGCCTACACAATGGGAGGCAATATTTGGAAATGACATATCAGATAAATGTCTAGTATCCAGAATTTATAAAGAGATTGTCCAACTCAACAATAAAAAGACAGCCAACCCAATTACAAAATGGGAAAAAGACTTGAACAGACACCTCTCAGAAGAGGAAACACAAATGACCAAAAGGCACATGAAGAGATACTCAATTTCCCTGGCCACTAGAGAAATGCAAATCAAAACCACAATGAGATATCATCTCACATCCACCAGAATGGCCATTATCAACAAAACAGAAAATGACAAGTGCTGGAGAGCATGCAGAGAAAGAGGCACACTTATCCACTGTTGGTGGGAATGTCAAATGGGGCAACCACTGTGGAAGGCAGTTTGGCAGTTCCTCAAAAAGCTGAATATAGAATTGCCATATGACCCAGCAATACCATTGTTAGGTATCTACTCAAAAGACTTAAAGGCAAAGACACAAATGGACATTTGCTCATCAATGTTTATAGCAGCATTATTTACAATTGCAAAGAGATGGAAACAGCCAAAATGTCCATCAACAGACGAGTGGTTAAACAAAGTGTGGTATATACATACGATGGAATATTATGCAGCTTTAAGACAGAATAAACTTATGAGGTATGTAATAACATGAATGGACCTAGAGAACATTATGCTGAGTGAGTCTAGCCAAAAAGTAAAGGACAAATACTGTATGGTCCCACTGATGTGAACCGACATTCGAGAATAAACTTGGAATATGTCATTGGTTACAGAGTTCAGCAGGAGTTAGAAACAGGTTAAGATAATGGGTGATTGGAGCTGAAGGGATACAGACTCTGCAACAGGACTAGATACAAAAACTCAAAAATGGACAGCACAATAATACCTAACTGTAAAGTAGTCATGTTAAAACACTGAATGAAGCTGCATCTGAGCTATAGGTTTGTTTTTTTTTGTCTGTGTGTTTGTTTGTTTGTCTTTTTTTCTTTTTCCTTTTCTTTTTTTTACTATTATTATTTTTTATTTTTTCTCTATATTAACATTCTATATCTTTTGCTGTTGTTTTGCTAGTTCTTTTCCTAAATCAATGCAAATGTACTAAGAAATGATGATCATACATCTATGTGATGATGTTAAGAATTACTGATTGCATATGTAGAATGTGATGATTTCTAAATGTTGGGTTAATTTCTTTTTTTCTTTAATCAATAAAAAATGTATTGCAATAGTCACTTGAGGATCTGAAGGAGAATATACACTATATATAGACACATATATAGCCACAGATACCCGTCTAAACATTGGGAACTCCAAAGAAAATATACCAAGCTCTGATATTTGAGGCTTTCTCTTATATAACTTACTTCTGTAGGGGAGAAACTATGACTATCTATTGGAAGGCTTCTATGCACTTTAGTATGGGCATATCACACAAATGTTAGATTTACAGTTGCTACCAGAAAGCCTATTTTTTGCTCCAATGTGGCCTTTCAGTCAAATTCCTCAAAGAAAATTGTTGTCCTCCACCTTTCTTGGTCAAAGTCATTCATGTGTGAAAACCTTTGACAAGGTGGGTCATGATTCCTAGGGATATGTCTGGCTCTGTCATTTTGGGATTGACATCATCTTCCTTATGAAAAGGAGGGAAAGAAGTGCCAGGAAATAAAGCATGAGTGGCCAAGAGAGATCAAATTGAGTGAGAAGATATTCTGGAGATTGCTCTTATGCAAGGTTCAGCTAGGTATTACTAATTTCCATGGTCTCCTAAACCTCCAATAAACATCACTCCTGTTGACTCTTAAGAACACTTAGGGCTTAAACTGAGACTACAAATGTTTCAATGCACTAGGTTTGCCTTCCTGGAATATATAATTCTCAGTGGCTTCCTTCATCAGATAAATCCTGAAACCTAGAGGGAACAGCCTCTCCAAGGTAAATAATTTATTACATACCTATATCATTCAGTTCCCAGTAGTCAAGATGAAAAAGACAGGACTGGTATTTCCCAAAGGTCTCTATAGATTGCAGAAAGAATTAAAGGAGATAGAAGAGGTATAACAGAGAAAATGGGGTAATCACTATATCAATATTCTTTCTAGTTTCCAGTGTGTTGGAGTAGCTAGAAGGTAAAAGCAGAGTTGATGATATGATGAACTATGACAAACACTAGTCATTTGTTATGTAATTACTTGATGAGGTGTGCTTTGAAAATTATTACTTCATCTTTCTTTGCTTTGTGGCACCTTTTTTTCTGGCTGGGCAAGCTGATCTGTCTGTTACAATGAGGACATTTCCTAGAATTAAATCATGATCATGTCAGCTGCATCCACAGCTGATTCCACTTGTAATCAGACAAGGGGCGTGTCTTCTGCAATGAGTGATGCTTAATCTAATCATTGGAAATCTTTTAAGTAGGAATAAGAAGAAATAGGCTCTCTTTTCCTACTTCAGCTAGTGATCCTTTTCTATGGAGTTCTTCCAGATCACCCAACAGAATCAGTGGCTTCATAGCCTGCCTCGCAGATTTTGGACTCTGCATTCTCAATGTTACGTGTGACTCTTTTATAAATTTTATATTTGTAAGTGTTTCCTGTTGATTCTGTTTCTCTAGTGAACCCAAGTAATACAACTTATAATACAGAATGAAAGTAATCCACAGATGCATGTCAACTAGAGGCAAGTGAAATGTCATCTAATGAGATGGAAATTAAATGAAAAGCAATCAACAGAATTGAAAGCAGCTCATGAATGGGTCTAAAATTAATATTACTATATTGAAGATGAATATAATTGGAAACATTTTATTTGTATGCCACTAATTAACATTGCAAATATAAATAAGTTTTTGAATGATCAGTTTCACAGGTATGAATCTTGTACAAAAAGTAAATAATATTGGAGAACGTGGGGAAATCAACTATTGTGCACTATAGACTATGTTTAACAGGCAGAAAGGAAAACCAGGGATAATAATTGGGAGAAAGAGTTAAGGAGAATTTTGCAACTTCTTTCTGTACATACCATTATAAGGGTATTTCTGATACAAATAAGTGCATAGAATTTACAGAGCCATGTATATCCAACATATTTCAGAACTAAAGAACACAACATTTTCAAATACTGTTAGGGAAATGATAGGTGAATTATTTCTGAATCTACATAAGTTCATAAGAAGCCATGAAATTTGAATTTCACTGTCTTTAAAATTAAGTGACATATCAATTTAGATGATTTCTAGACTTATGCAGAGAAAAATTTATTTTTAACTCAAAAAGCGTAGAGAACTTACAGAAGTATGAATTGTTACCTGGTTTGAAACAAGTTGTTTTCAAACTTTTTGTGAATGATCTGTGATATGTGCATTTCTCGATGTATACAAGTCTGCTGTTTTGAAAGGATATATGTCCTCTAGAAAAGGCATGTTTTAGTGTAAATCCCATTTCATAAAGGCAGAATGATCCCTATTTAATACTTATGTTTGAAACTGTAATCAGATCATCTCCATAGAGATGAAATTTAATCATCAGTGGTCACTAAACTGGATTAGCTGGAGGTGTGTCTCCACCCATTTGGGTGGGACTCAATTAGTTTTTGAAGTCCTATAAAAGAGGAAACATTTTGGAGAATGAGAGATTCAGAGAGAGCAGAACAGAATGACATAGCCACTAGGAGCAGAGTCCACCAGTCAGTGACATTTGGAGATGAAGAAGGAAAATATCTCCCAGGGAGCTTCATGAAACAGAAAGCCAGAAGAAGAACCTAGTAGATGACACCTTGTTTGCCATGTGCCCTTCCAGATGAGATAGAAACTGTGACTGTGTTCATCATGTGCCTTCTCACTTGAGAGAAAAACCCTTAACTTTATCAGCCTTCTTGAATCAAGGTATCTTTCCCTGGATACATTTGCTTGGAAATTTCTATAGATCTGTTTTAATTGGACTTTTCTCAGCCTTAGAACTGTGAAATAGCAACTTATTAAATTCCCCTTTATAAAAGCCATTCTGTTTCTGGTATATAGCATTCCAGCAGCTAACAAATTAGAACAACAAGTGAATAGAAAATAACATAAAAGAATCATACAGAAATTAGAAAAAAGCAACATCATGTTTTCTGTGTTGTCAAGGAAAGGTTGCTTTAAATGTGATATATGGTTTGAATACAAGGGCAACTAATTAAATGAAGCATGTGTACAGTCAGTTTTCAAAAGTAAGGAACATAGCTGATATGCAGTTTTCAAGGTGAATATTTGTGAATAGTGTTTTATATTAAATTGAATGAAAAAATATCATTTAATGAAACACAAATTTCACTCACCTCTAAAATGTAACAGGTTAATACTCTTGTTGATTTCTGTATAAAAATCTAATAAATTGTGTTTTTTGCCCAAAAGAAGTGCACAGAAATTTAACAAATTTTGAATTTAATTGCATTTAAAAACACAGTAATATAGTATTTTCAAAAAATTCCATGTGAATGATTTATGAAAATAGGTGTTTCTGAATATCGAGAAATATATTTGAGCCAAAAAATATGAATATAATTCTGCTCTCAAAATTAAAGAACATAGGAGTTTCAGAGTTTTCATATTTTATGTACTGTGAAAATATATTTTTCACTCAAAGCATTGTTAGGTTTTGGTTAAACATGTACTTCCAAATGTTTGCAAAAGAAATCCATAAGAGCTTTGCAACTTTCTAGGTTACTGTTTACTAAGAAATGTGTTTTTGGATCAAACTAAGGGCATAGACATTTATAGATATAGATAAATAGAGATATAGATATAGATATACATGTTTATACATACATTCATATGCACATATATACATATGTGTGTATATATATATATATTAAACTCACAAATTTGAAAAGAAATTACAGCAGTTATTTCATCCTCTTCTAGGAGAATGTTGTGTGAAATTATTTTTCATGCTTACATGAGGAAAATAAATTCAATGATGTATGTATTTTCCTCAATATTCAAAATAAGACAATATAGGATAGTCAAAAACCTCTAGGCAAAGGTACTCTGAAAATTGCTTCTGGAATCAGGAATGTGCATTGAAGATAATTACACATAAGTTATATTCAGTTTCCAAATGTAAGCAATAATGTAGTTTCTGCCAGATACATATTCTCTGAAATATGTGATTCTTGTCCAAGAAAAAATACAATGATTCAATGAATTATGAATATTACTCATTTCTCCAAACAATGTAACATACCCTTTTACATCTTCTCTCTGAATGTAATATTAAAAATGTATCTCAGGCTCAAAGAAGTGTATAGAAGTTAAGTAACACAGTACCTCACTTACAGTTCAGAGCCAAGTTACAAAACATTTCAAAAGATTGATTCAAATGATCAGTGAAATGTGTGTTTCTGAATCTAGACATGTTCACAGAGATCAATGAAACTTGAATTTTACTCCATTTCAATATAGCAAGCAATTTCCAGGAGCAAGCAGGTCCCACCCCCCATAATCACTCATCTGCTCCTGCAAACTCAGCTTTTTCAACTCTTCCTGGTTATAGCCACCAGTGAGCAGCCAATTACCTCCCTTGAATGTAGCCACTTACCATATTATGAAAACACAACCAGCAGTCAATCACCTCCCCCAAATGTAACCAGTAAGCATATAGGGAACATGCTACCAGCCATTCTGTATGTAAACACCTGTATCAGCCCTTGGTCAGGGCTCAGACTTTCAGAGCCTACTTGGCTGAGCCCTATGGCCATAGACAAATAAAAACTACTTCCTGAAACTTCAGAGCCTCAATCCAGCTTGTTCTAATTCTGTATAATATTCCTGCAGGCTTTCAGCCTCATTCCTGGTTGTGTGCTCAGTCTTGTTTCCCATAACTATCCTGTAGGCTCTTACAGAGCCTCATTCCTGTTTTCATGCTACATTTGGGGGGGCTTCTCCAGGATCAAGAGGATGGTGATATTCTCACTTTCCTTGCCCATGGCAGCATCACCCAGACCAGAGACCAGAAGTAATTCAACACCAGAAATTGGGCTTTTCCCTGTCTTTTGAATTCTTGACCTCCTTGGCCAGGGCTCCTATCACTGTCAGAGTGGTGATGGATTTGGGACAGTTTCTTGAACCAGGTACCAGAGAGAACTGTCCATCATACTGGTAAGTGCCCAGGTACGTTTGGTATCAGCCCACTCATACAAACTCAGGGGAGTCTGGTGGAAGGATACTGTGATCACTTCCCAAAACTTTTCCAGTATGAGTCTCCTCTGGATGACCAAGGGAAATGGAAATCTTCAGGTCTAGTTCTGGGAAGATTGGGTTGCATTGGATGTGTGTGACTTTGTGAGGGAAAAGAACTCCTAGGCTTAGGAGCCATGGTCCAGGTCACAATTGAGTTCAGATCCTATAATTTCTGCATCCCCATTGGGGATGGCCAGACTGAACCAGGTGACTGTTGTCTGAAGTCCTTCATTGTATGATTATTAACTCACTCCCTATCTGTTGTTTCCAGTGATATGGAAGGGGAGGTCAGCAAGACACCATTATACTTTTACTGATGACTGGGGAATCAAGCTGATCCCTGGCAGACTTAGGAACTTGTGTGAATCAGAATGGACCATATTTGTGATGGATTGGTCATCCAGGGGAATTTTTGAGTTAGAAAATTGTGAAGGCAATTTATAGAGTAGTGTCAGGGGTGCCTGGACACCCAGATCAGTTTTCCTACATTGCCATCTGGCTGGAAGTCACAAATAAGAAGACAAGGTGGTAAAATACTTGCTCAGGTGGACAGTATGAGGTGTTTCTCACTCAAGCGGTGAACATGTCCTGCAAGAAACTGAAAGGCAAGCCTAAAGTCCTGGTTCTATCCAGTACACTAGAAAAGGAAGAAACCCCTTGCCTTATTTCATGAAACCAACACCAGCACAGTGATCCCAGACTCCCCCAGTAGTCCAGAAACATTGCCCAAATACCCCACTGTGAACATCCACTCCTGAACCCCTCAAGCAATGGCAACTGGGGTCATACTGGCTGTGTCTACACCCACGATGCCCCTGTGGAAACCAGAGGGTCACCCTAGGTTGATTCCCCAGTGGACCTCCAGGAAGGAAGAAGAACCTTCATGCATGCCCCATTTACTTCCACCAACCTGCTGAATTGGAAGAATAGCATGCCATCCTACACCAAAAGCCTCCAGGCAATGATCAACATCTTCCAGTCCATTATCCAGACTCAGCCATCTGGCTTGACTGTAATCAGGTGTTCACGACCCTCCTCCTTATCAAAGAGTGTCAGTATGTGGTGGTAGTGACATGAAGACACCTGAAAGAGAGCACTCCTCATGACATCTTGATCCAATTGACTACAGCATCTGCAGCTTCCCATGAAATGATCCACAACTGATATTAGGTTGAAGTCCCTCCAGTGGTTTTGAGAAGTGCTATTCCAAACACTGGTCAGAAAAAGACTAGTGAAGCCAAGAACCCCTGGGATGGGGCATTAGAAGAGGTGCCCCAACAAATCTGCCTCTTCAGCAAATAGGAGAAGGCAAAATGCCAGCTCAAAGCCTCACCCTGATCTCACCACCACTGCACTGCCAGTGATTAGCTTTTTGCACTAGGACAGACCAGGCTTCCATTTTTCTAGCCCCAAGGAACCCATGGTTGAGGTAAATTGGGGGAACCAAGAACTGGACTTTACAGTGGATACTGGTGCTGAACACTCAGTAGTAACTCAGCCCATAGGGATCTCAGCCATTTTTAGGCTGAACAGTAGACATAATGCTGCCAGTGTGGTGTGAAAAAACTATTCCTGAAGACCAGAGAATGCAGTATTAGTTAAGTGTTGCACCAGATCCTGTATGTGCAGGAATTCCTTGTGTTACTACTAGGGAGAAACCTCCTCAGGAAGCTGCATGCCCAGATTACTTTTAGGCCCTACTTTTAATCCATTAGGGATTGATGGCCCCAGAAGATCTTACTTCTGACTACTCCAATAGGTGAAGAATGGTGACAGCAGGAGGAGCCCAAGGCAAGAGGGGAGGTTGACCCTAGGCTGCCATTTCCAGACATTCCAAGCATCTTTTTGAACACAATTGTCCATGCCAAGCCAAACACTGGCCCTGGTGGTGATTTCCCTGAAATTGATGACAATGGCAGCAATGAAGCAGTATATGATTCTCCAGAGGGCTCTTGAGGGAATCCCAGGCCACCTATCACAGCTAGGATGTCACTAGATGATCCAACTCTGCAACTCCCTGTGGAACACCTCACTGCTTCCTGTGAATAAAGCCCAAACAGGAGAGTTCTGCTCAGCATAGGACTTGCTAACAGTCAATGTAGCCACAGAAACCATTCACCTGATGATTCCTAAACCCATACAGCTACCTCAGTCTGGTCCTGGGGAAGGCCAAGTGGTTCACCTGCCTGAACTTGAAGGATGCCTTATTTTGCTTTGGTCAAACAAGAAACATTCGCATTGGATGGGAAGGGCCCTCCATGGAAACCAAAAGACAGTATACACAGACTCAATTACCCCAAGGATAAAAAAAAAACCCACTATTTTTTGTGCAAGCTTTATGGAGGGACTTGAAATTATTCCTTGCTAAAGATTATAACTGCACTAGATGACTTGCTGTTTGCTGCCAATTCCTTCAGTGATTGTGTACAGGAGATAGAGCACCTTCTCTGTCATCTGGATCAGGAAGGGTATCATGTGTCCTGGAAAACGGCCCAAATCTGCAAGCAACAAGTCAAGTACCCAGGTTTTTACCTACAAGGGACCCAGAGCCTGGGACTGGGAAATAAATGGGTAGTTTGTGCGATCTCCACACCAACTTCCAGAAAGTAAGTCAAGGAGATTTTAGGGACAACTGGGTTATACAAAGTCTGGATCCTGAACTATGTAATGTTAGCAAGACTCCTCTATGAAGTCACAAAGGGGGACAACAGAGACCTGTTCCAGTGGGGAACTGAGAAAGAGCATGCATTCCAGCATCCAAAGATGGCACTCACACATACCATGACATGGCACTCACTCAACCCTATAGGGCTCCAAGACTTAGAAAAACATTTCAACCTGTCTGTCCACAACTCATTGGGGTCCTAACCCAAACTCTTGGATCAGATTATGGAGCAGGCCTGTACATAACTCTCCACACAACTGAACAATGTAGCTCTAGGATGGTCTTCCTGTCTGAGGGCTGTTGTTGCCATCACCCTTTTAGCTCATGAGGCCGGGTAGCTTACATTCAGGCAGAAGTTAACTGTATTGGTCTCTGACTCAGTCTCTAGTCTTATGGAAAAGAAGGAACACCTCTGGCTGTCAAATGCAAGCCTCTCCAAATACTAGGCCACCTTATGTGGAACTTCACCTTTGGGGAAAGTTGCCAGTCACTGCCAGTTTGGATACCCACTTTAAAAACCCAAGCTCATCTCCTGGGTAAAGCCAGCATGTAAAAGATGTGTTAAACAATGCCAAACAATCTAGCACCAGAATGGGAGGACAGAACAACCAATTAGCCTGTTTAAGCCCATTTGAACACATACAGGTTGACTTCACCAAACTGCCATGGTCACAGGATATTGCTATGTCCTTGTATTTATCTGCAGTTTCTCAGGATGGGTGGAGGTGTACCCCATACACTTGGAAACTACTCAGGAGGTGTTGTGGCCTCTCTTAAAGGACATCCTTCCTTGGTATGGAATGTACTCATCACCAACTCAGACAATGGCCCCACTTTTATAGCCAAGGGCCTCCAAAAACTGTCAAAGTCCTTACAGATAACTTGAAAGCTCCACATTGCTTATTAGCCACAAAGAAGTGTAAAGGTAGAATGAATGAAACAGACCCTGAAGGGACAGTTGAAAAACACCTGCAAGGAAAAAAACTGATGTGGGTTTAGGCACTCCCTATAGCTCTGCTTAGAATTAGATCTGCCCCTGCAAAGAAAATAAGCTTCTTCCACTTTAAACTAGTATATGGGAGGACACCACCCATTACCAGAATCTTGCAGGGAAATCATAGGGAAATTGAAAACTTAAAACTAACCCAGCATTTGGTTCAGCTAGGAAAAGCTTTAGGTGACCTAAAAGGAAAAGCATCAAGAAGCAGTTCCCAAGCCTATTAGCATCTACCCCACCCCCTCATACATGAATTTGAACCAGGAAATATGGTATAGGCACAAGCTATCAAAATCACAAAGATCATCCCATAGATTCTCCATTTCAGGTCAAACAAGCCACTGCAAATGACCTCTGGAAGTTCACCCTGATCCTAAACACCTGATGTGCATCATTTTCTGGAAACCACTGCACCCTTCCCCATAACAGCCAAATTCAACTGGTCAGCCCACAGCTGAAGCCTGAGTGAGCATCATTGCCCTTCTATAGCTCACTGGAAGCAGCTAGTCAAAGTACAGTGGATTCCTGAGGAGAACTTCGAGTCCTGCTTCAGTCACTTTGGAAACTGACTGATCTAAACGTGGCCAAAGGTTCAGGAGCTACAAACCACCCTACATGTCCCTTTCCCTATAAGTGCTCCCTCTAGTCTTCTGCTCTTGCTAATTGTTCTTGCTAATTCTGATCCTCCTGGTTTTCCTAGCTACCACCCAGAATATGTGTCTCTATTCCTTCTCTGAGGCTAACTGTATGTTCATGTAGTGGTACTCTCCATAGCTAGCACCATGTACCTCACTCCTCTGTTCCTGTTTGGCATGGTCATAAACCCTCCCTTATTCTGTATGCACCTTAAAGAAAGGTCTCAAAGTATGCCATAATCCCACTTCATTGGACAAACTAATGATATACTCATTGGTCTACCAAGAAAAAACTGTCCCTATTGTCCCCAAAGGAAGCCCCACAGTCTGTCTAACCTTCAACACATGTATGATGCTGGGTTTTCACACACCTGATTGTAAGCTTGCAGGACACTGGCAAAGAGCTTGGCAGTCAGCTCCAACCACCAGCACAGGTTTCAGGGATATTCAGAATACTTCCCCCTCGCACTCCTGTTCAGTACAGTTTTAACCCCACCAGCTTGGAGAGCTCATCACCCTCAGTCCTCCTGGTTGACAGCTTTACACAGTCCCAGGGATTCCTTAAATGGGAGTTGGGGCCGATGTGACAATGAATGGCACAGGGTCACATCTTGCTATACCAGAAAACATGGGCCCTGCCAACTGATTCTAAACAGGGCCTGTTACTCCACTTACCTCAGTCAAGACTCAGGCTTGTCCAGATCCACCCAGACTCTCTTTGTACAGCTGGCTGAGCAGATAGCTTCCTCACTCAAAATCACCACACACTATTTCTGTGGAAAGACAGGAATAAGAGATAAGTGGTCATGGGAAGTCCAGGAATGGAAAGTGCCAGCAAATCTAAGCATCCCACTCCCTGAATTTCCTGAGCCTCAGGGCAGCCACTGGAGTTGAGCCACTGCTGTGTTGGAAAAACATTGCATGGGGTTATGGGGCTCATCATTCACCATACCAGTTGGTAAGCTCCCATGTCTAGGACATCCAGCATACAAAACAAGCACCAGGGAAACTAGCTGGAAATGGGGGAAACGTGACAGCCTATCATCCTGTTTCCCTATGCTAAATCCAACAAGATATTGGGAGGATAAGAGCACCCTGGTCCCAGACTACCCCTTCAGGGTTCTACTGGATATATAGACAGACAGCCTATAGACAGCTACCCGGTAGGTGGACTGGTTCATAAGCAACAGGAACCACCAGATCAGCCTTTTCCCTAGCCCCTCTGGCATGGGGAGGACAGGTAGGATACCCTATATGAGTGAGCCCCAGACAGAAGAGAAATACAAGTGCAGGAATTACCACTGGGGATTGGAAGGATAATGAATGGCCCCCAGAACAAATAATCCAGTACCATGGACTGCAACCTGGGCCAAAGATGGTTCCTGGGGCTATAGAACTCCCTTTTACATACTCAACTGCATTATTCACCTTCAAATCATGTTGACATTAATAACCAACAGGATCACAAAGGCCCTAAACTCCCTGGCTGATAATCAGGGCAAAATTTGAGCCACAACCCTATCAGAATAGTCTGGCTTTAGACTATCTCTTAGCAGATGAGGGAGAGATTTATGGAAAATTTAATTGGACTGACTGTTGTCTACAAATAGATGAACAAGAAAAAGTCAGCAGGGAACTAACCAATCAGATGAGGGAAACAGCTCATGTGCCTGTACAGACATGGAAAGGTTGGAGCCCAGGTGACCTATTCAGAGGGTGATTTTTCTGCCTTTGGGAGACTCAAAATACTGATCATCAGTGTCCTAGGCCTGCTAGCCATATGACTTCTTGTGCCATTTCTCTTACCACTCTTGATAGGCCATCTGTGGTCCTTCATAGAGACTCTGGTAGAAAAGAAAACAATGGCCCAGGTCCTGGTGATGCAGAAATACCAATACCTATCACAACAGGAAGATGAGATACAAGTGGTACAAGTGCCCAGTAGTGTGAGCAAGCATCAAAGAAAGTAATGTAGCAAGCCAGCTGTTGATGGTAGGCAGGCCTCTTCCCCTGGAAACATTCACATCTCAAAACTCAGCTTTTGCCACCCTCTCTGGTTCTGGCCACCATCAAGCAGCCAACTACTTCCCTGGAGTGTAGCCAATTAGCATATTAGGAAAACACTACCTGCAGCCAGTTGCCATATTGAGGGTAACTGTTACTATATGTGCAAAATGCTATCAGCAGCCAGTTGCTTCCCTTTAGTGCAGCCAGTTACCATATTAGGAAAACACTATGAGCAGCCAATCACCTTCCTGTAGTGTAGCAGTTACCAAATTAAGAAAAGTGCTATTGTAGCAAATTGCCTCCCTCAAGATTAACCAGTTACCATATTAGAAAGATACTACCAGCCATTCTGTATATAAATACCTTGTAACAGTCCCTGGTCAGGGCTCAGACGTTCAGAGGCTACTTGCCTGAGCCCTATGGCCATAGATTAATAAAACCTACTCCCCCTCTTGTTTTATTAAAAGGAGAGGAATGGAGAGGGGATGAAGCATGCTTGTTAGGCCACAAGTGGTTGGTAGGCTCCCTGGAGGCCTGCGAGGACAGTGCTCGCCTCATTCACAGGCCACGCACCCCAGAGGATATATTAATCCTCTGAGTGGGCAACACTTGCCAACCATACTTGAGCCTGCTGGTGATTGCTTGCATCCGAAAAGGGGCTCTGAAGCTCGAGGGCTGCTAACACAAGTAATTTTGTTTGTTTTTTATGATTTGAGATTTGTTTACGGAGGCAATGGAAGAGTAGGATGGCAATAATAATAGTGATTATAAGAAGGCCGTAGAAAATGAGATTAGAAGGCTGAAGGAAGGAAGTGATTTTGCGAAGGAGGTCGGAAAAAAAAGAAGCTGAGATTTTGGGGACTACCGTGTTTTCAATAGCAAGTATTTGCATTTGAAGGTGATGAGTATAGTTCCAGAAGGACTCATTATAGGAGGTAAAGATCCAGTCATGCAAAGTAAGGCAGGGATGGGAAGTGTTAACGAGAACAGGGGTAACACAGAGGCGGGTAAAAGGGTAACGTCCATTGCACATGGAGGAAGCGAGTTCATAGAGAGCTGAGACATCGAGGGCTAAGAGGTCAATTTGTTGTTGCAAATTGAAGATGGCATGGTGCATGAGAAGATTTAGATTGTTTTGGTTGCCCAGTGCACTGGCGGAAGTTTGAGTGAGGTTGTTGATGACGTCTGTGGTCGTAGATGTTTGGGGGAGCATGATGGCTGCCGTGGTAGCAGCGGCTACAGACACAACGATTGCGGCAGCATCACGGCAGTTATACCAGTCTGATCTGCGGCGGGAGATCGAGGGTAGGTCTTTGGTTCCAATCATATATGGAAACTGTGGGGCTACCCAGGAGGACACGTTTAGAGGGATCCACATTAATCGGGGCTGTAAAACAATAAAGGCATATGAATAAGAGTTGTTCCAAAAATTCGCGAGGACACAGTCTTCGAAAGTATCTGTACTGTTGCAGAGAAATAAGAAGAATGGCAGGTTAACGAAGACGGCGGTGTGAATGGTGAAATTATTGACCCAAGAAAAATCACTAAGATCGAGTAATGGGGGCTTGTATGGTAGGGGGCCAGAGATGGCATCGTGGATGACTGTTGCCACCTCGACCGGCATGACGCCTATGAGTGGTCCCAGATCAAGATAGGAGTATTCACCACATAAGTAGTGAGCAGCAACTTGATTGTATATACCAGTGGTGTTGATATTATCGCCAGCGGTATACAGGGTAAAGGAAGTAGTTGGATAAGGAGCGATTGGGTGATGGCAGTTTTTCCAGGAAAATTGGCTGAGGAGCAGTGGGGAGTAGATAGGACGAGTCCAGTTATGCATTTTGCATAGGGGGGTGGGCGGACGGGCATGATGATGGGGGTTGATATCAGCATGGCTGCTCGTGGCTTTTCCAGGGAACCACCAAATAGAATGAAGGAGATATCCAACAATTTTGTAATAGCCGTGTTGATTAAAGGCACTGTGAATGTGGATCGCGCCGGCGTAGTCAACTATGGCACTATTTATGAGGAAAAGACAGTTGGTGAAAGAGTTAGGACACGGCATTTTCGCTGGATTATTATTAAAGTTCTGGAATGTGGTTAGCTTAAACACGAGCGCATCTTTTGGCGGGCGGCAATCTGAGATGTTCATAGGGGCCTGGGAAGGCAGAAGAAAAGGGTCACAGGGAAGCTGGAGTGAGCAATTGTTGAGCTGAAAGGAAGGAAAGAAGGGGCTATTAGGGGTGATGAAGAGAACTCTGGGGCGATGTTGGATGGTGGCCCAGAGTTCTGTGGCAGAGCCTGTGGAAGCAAGTGTTAGCATGATTACAAGGAGTTGGGCTAAGGTAGGGTGTGGATCATTGCACTTAGCCCATGCTGCGTGGTATAGAAGAAGGAGTCGTCTTTTTTGGCTTGCTGTATCTTCCTGTGGGGAGTCTTCTTCAAGGACCAGTTGAGTCATTTGATAGACCATCATCCTCATTCTGCGTTGCTCACGTCTGCTTGGTCTCCATGGCTGGTCTGATGTTTCTTGCTGGGATCCAGATTGGTTGTGACTCATTTTCTGGAAAGACACAAGCAAAACCACGCCCCTGGGCAAGGAGAGGGGCTGTCCCTTGCCATGTATTGGTGGCTGGGTCATGCCAGTGAACTGAAGGGACCAGGGAAGGCCTGTATGAAGGTCCCCAATGTTTATGCAGGGGAGATAGTCCTTTTATATCAAATGTGAGTAAGTTGAGGTGTATGAGGGCAGCTGTGACAAGGTCGCCTGGTAAGGCCTGAGGGAGATTACTTTTTTTTTTCTATTTGGATTTTTAGCCTGCGATTTAAAGATTCCACCATGGCCTGTCCTTGTGTGTTATAAGGGATTCCAAAGTGGTGGGTGATATTATAGAGGTGCAGGAAGGCTGCAAAGGAGGAGCTGTGGTAGGCAGGGCCATTGTCTGTTTTAAGGTCCCAGGGAACTCCCATAAAGAGGATTCCCTGATGAAGTGCTTTAATGCAGTGTTTGGCAGCTTCCCCTGGTAGGGGAACAGCATAACACATGCTTGAGTAAGTGTTTATAATTACATGCAGATATTTCAGACGCCCAAACGAGGAGATGTGGGTGACATCCATTTGCCATCTGGCATTGGGCTTGAGGACACGGGGATTTAGCCCTTGCAGCTGCAGGGGCCCAAGTGGGGTGAAAGGTACACACATTGCACAGCTGCGGACTATGTGTTTACAGGTTTCTTTGGGCAGGCCACAAAGATGGTGTAAGGAGTTGGCTGAAAAGTGAAATCTGGAGTGGAGTTGTTTGGCTGTATTAATGGAGTCACCGAGTGTGTTGACAGCTGAGACAGAGACTGCTTTATCGGCTGCTTCATTGCCAGCTGCAAGTGGCCTGGGGAGACCAGAGTGGCTGCGAATGTGTGCAATGAACCAAGGTGCCTGCCAACGCTCTAGGAGGAGTTTTAGATCAGTTAGAGCATCATCGATGGGTGTAAAGTCAGGGAAGAAGGTCGCGAGAGCGAGTACGTGACAAACTTGGAAAGTTTATAAGCTGTCAGTGAAGATGTTTAATGGCTGGTGTTGGTATAATTTGAGTGCTCTTGTTACAGCAAGGATTTCACCAACTTGGATTGAATGCTGGTTGATATGAGTGAAATGTTTAGGTTTGTTTTGATTGGGATGAAAGGCCACAAGAGCGAATTTGGTTTTTGATGCATCGGTGAATACCATAGTCGAGTTTGGAAAGGGAGCTGAAGAGGGGAATGGATGAAAAGGATTTTGGAAAGGCAGGCGTGATATGCCTTGTAAAAGGTGGTGGCTTGGGTAATGGTTGTCGAAGTCGCCTGAAAATATTTCTAGGAGTATTTGCATGTCGGTGTTGTTTTGGATTAAGAGGTCAGTTTGTTTGGCATTTAGGGGCCAAATGATGGTGTTGGGTTGGACCCCAAAAGTGTGAAGGGCTAGTGTAATTAAGTCTGTAGCCAGGTTGATCCACATTTGGATTGCCGGGCAAATTTTTCTGAGCTTGCTTTTAGCTGGATGAGCCCACAGCAGGGGCCCTCTTGCCAAAGCACTCCTGTAGGAGTGAGATAGGTGTTTAAGATTAAGGCCTCTAGGGGGCGGTCAGGATTAAATCTGTTGAGGCAACAAGTATTGAGCGACTCATTAACAGTTTGAATAGCCATTTTAGCTCTGGTTGTGAGCTTGATGGATCATCCTACCGCTGACGGGGGGGGGCTTGCGGACTTGCAGAAATTTGAAAAGGGGCTGAAGATCAGCTGTAGTGATTGGTAAGGCTGATCGGAGCCAATTAATTTGCCCGCAGAGTTGCTGGAGCTCTGTAAGAGAGGCTCGTTCCGGAATGGCCAATTTTGGCGCTGCAGGAGTCACATGCTGGTTAGTTGTAAACCCCATAAAGGAGAATGGGGGTTTGAGTTGGATTTTGTTTGGCTGTATTTTTAGGCCTATTGCTGTAAGGTTGGACTTTAATAAATTCAGCACTTTGTTGAGCTGCGCAGTTTGTTCTGTGGTTATGAGGATATCGTCCATGTAATGGATAAAATAGGCCATGTCCCGTAAGGGGGCTATGGCAGTGTTGACATGGGCTTGGCAAATTGCAGGGCTATTGTGCATACCTTGAGGAAGAACTTTCCACTGGTATTGTTCAGCAGCACCAGCATGGTTAGTGACAGGGACCGTGAATGCAAATTGGGGCCTATCTCGCTCATGCAGCTGAATTGAGAAGAAACAGCCTTTAATGTCTATAGTGGCTATGTGCAGGTGAGAAGGTATGGCCACTGGGTGTGGTAGTCCAGGCTGCAGGGAGCCCATAGGCAGAATGTGTTTGTTAGTTTCCTGCAGGTCATGGAGAAGTCTGAATTTGCTGGAGGCTTTTTTGCAAATTACAAATACTGGTGAGTTGTATGGGCTAGTGGATGGTTCAATATGACCAGCTTCCACTTGCTCCGCTACAAGGGTTTTAAGGACAGTAAGTTTATGGGGAGGTAAGGGCCACTGCTCCACCCATATAGGCTCCTCTGTGTCCCACTGCAGAGGAATGGGTGCAGGAGGTGTTATGCGAGCAGTGGCATAAATCATTGGGGGGGCTGCGTGGTATTGCTGGACCCCGCGGCTGTGGGAATGGCTCGTCCCCAGAGGGCTTGGCCGATTGTGGTTAGGAAGCATTCTTGAGGGGGCTGCATGGTAATATATGCCCCTGAGGCTGCTAGGATATCTCACCCCCATAAAATTTGGTCAATGGTGTTTAGGAAGAGAGGTCTGAAGGTACCAGAGTGGCCTTCCGCATCCTCCCATTTAATGGGAGTGGCAGAACGCAGGGAGGGAGCAGAGCCCATGGCTCCGATGATGGAGGGTCCCTCCTCTGTTTTCCATTGGGTCATAAAGTGCGCAGGTAGATATGAAATTTCTGCCCCAGAGTCAACAGTGCCTGTATACCAGCGATTGTTTATTTTAATTTCGCGGATAGGCTTGTTGGGTGTTATAGGGATTGTCCACATTATGGCTTGGAGCTGGTTGTGATCTGGTTTTGTGTCTCTTGGGAGTGGAGCTGAGACATGCCCCCTTTCAAGTTAAAAGGCTGTGCTTTGCTAGAAAAGCGGCAATCCCGAGCCCAGTGATAACCCTTGTTACATCGAGGGCAGGGTGTAGGAGGCCTGCGTTGGGGCCTGTTTGGCGGTGGGCTAGGTGTTGTGCAGTTTTTAGCAAAATGTCCTGTTTTGCCACACCTGAAACAGCCCAATGTTAGGGTCATGGCCGTGGTGATGGCCTGGGCCAGTGAAGCTGCACTAAAGTCTATATTGCTACATGCAAGGACCCAATCATGTATGGCTTTCTCCTTAATGGGCAGTATCGCCTGCTTACAGGTGAGACTAGCACCGTCGAATATAAGCTCCTTTGCAAGGGCGGTTTGTGCTTGTTCCCCCAGCACTTTTCATTCGCAAGTTTCTGTAACTTGCGAAACAAACGAGGCAAAGTCCTCGTCCTTCCCTTGAGTGAGTCTAGTAAATTTTTCAGGCTTAGCTGCTGAGCAGGAATGGAAGGTGTGTAAAGTGACCTCTCTTAATTGGAGCCAAAACCCTGGAGGAGCTTGTGCATATTGCGCTGGGAGGGAGTATAAACCCGCTCAAGTATACGCTTCTGCTGGGATATTAAGTCCAAGTGCCTGACCGGTAACAGCCTGTTTTTCTGCCTCTGAATTAAAATGTGCTCTCCAATCAACATATTGACTGAGAGTGAGAATGGCTCAGGCTAGCGAGGTCCAATCATGGGGAGTGCACAGCTGTTGTGATATTTCCTCTAAGAGGTGGGTAGCATAAGGACTAGCAAAACCATCCTCTTTTACCACTTTGTGGAGGCGCTTGACTTCGTCAGGTTTGAGAGGGTACCACACAAGAGGGTGCTGGGGATTAACCTTCGTATTCATAGGAAAACAGGCAACAGATGGCAGAACCGGTTGTGGGATGGAGGGGTCTTTAGTTGCACAGGCATTGAGCGGCCAGGTTGATGCAGCTGATTGGAGGATGGAGGCACAAGATGGCGTGCCCAGGGTGTTGGCTGTTATATAAGATGGCGGCCAAGATGGCACGGCCGGCGGGAAGGCAGGAGCACAAGTTGGCGGGCAGGGTGGGGCCGAAGTATAAGATGTTGGACAAGTCTCCTCCCTCTGTGGAGGGGGGGCGGATGGGAGGCACTTCCCTTTTTTGTTCGAGGGAGAAGGAGGGAGTGGCTTGCAAGATGGCGAGGAACTGCCCTCCTTAGGAAGGGCGAGGTAAAGACACTTCCTGTTTTCTTTGTCTCTGTTTGAACAAGAAGGAGGAAGTTCACCATCTTACTCCGTTATTAGATTGTTAAGTTTAGGAGGACTGAGCTCGAGCTCATTATTTAGCTGCTCAAACAAGGATTTGGAGTCGGAATTAGAGTTATTATGTGATTCCTCTGAACTAGGTGAGTTTGCTGCCGATAAGGCTTCTTGGGGGGCACCACCGGACGGTGGCCGTGAGCCGTGAAGGCAGGAGCGGATAGTAATGAGCGTAAGTAAGAGTCTGGGGGGAAAACACTTGTTTTCGTGCTCCATTTTTTGGGTGACCCGATCGATGAATTGGTCATAGGTAGCAGGGTCCCACAAGTGGCAGGTGATAAGCCATGGGTTGAACGGGAGCAGGAGGTCCCAATAAGCTTGGAGCTGGTGAACCAAAACTTTGCATTTATGAGTGTCTAGCAGGGCTGCCAGTGCACGAACCTGTGGCACTTGGTGCACCAAAATGTGCAGTAAGGAAAGAAAAGTAAGACTACTGTTTTAATTTATGGCAAAAATACAAGAATGTTAATGCAAGCTATTATGAGTAGAAATGTTATGGCGAGCAAGATTCTTTGGAAAGTATCCCAGTCATTCGGGGCAATTTCTGCCAAAATTTTAGCAAAGATTACAGCAAGAGAGCAAATTAAGAAAAGCCAATAAGGCGAGTATTTCATGGAGAAGGGCTTAGAAGGACTTGCTCGGAGTCCTTAGTATTAAAGGATGAGCACGGGGTCCCTCACCATTAGGGATGGGGGTGCTTACCAGTCGAGCACAGCAATCGGGGCTGATGAGAAGACGGAGAGCTGCGGCAGCCAGTCTGGTCTGGTGATGCCGCTTGGAGTCTGTCTGTCAGCAAATGGGGCTGGCGCGAAGACGGAGAGGATGGTCCCTGTTTGGGCACCAGTTGCGGGGTCGGCAGCCGAGGTTCCTCACACTCTGCCCACCTGGGGAGACTGGGGTTTGCTAAGTCCCGGTCTCGAGGGGTCTCCGCACCAGCGGACGGGGGATGGCAGTGATCAGTCACCTCCGGTGGGCTCGAACTGGTTTCAGAGCACGCGCAGTCGATGAGAGAAATGACGACCACGGGACCAGGAGGAGATAGCAAGTCTGCGCACCAGGACAATTATTTGTGGAAGTACAAGGGTTTATATAGTGGTAAGGAGAGGGTGGAAATAACTGGGAGAAGGGATTGTGTTTAATAGTGATTGGTAGGGGAGGATATGTGTTTTCTTTCTGATTGGGGTGCAGGGTTTATACGTATGGTTATATTAGCATGATAATGAGTTAAGCAAGTATGTTAATGAGTTATGCCATATTATAATGTGTGGTTAGCTTTTGTATTATCAGGTATGAGAAGCAGGATGGTATGCTATGAGGTGATATATACGGTTACTATGCTATCCTATGAAGAGGTAGTTAGCGTGTGGGGTGATATACTTGACATAGGTTGCTGGGCAGATAGCTGAAAGCTGGGGCCGTTTCTAAAGAGGAAGTAAACTGACGCCTAGTTTGGTCAAGAAGAATCTGAAGCCTAAGGTCTAGGAGTATAAGTATGGCTATGTATACAACAGTCTAGTCCATAAAGACATGATTTTAGTCCTATTATCCTTGGACTTTATAGTACTTGGCAACTGACCAATCTCTACTGTTGAAAAGTTTCCTCTGCTGATTTAGTTTTCACTGTTTTTCCCTATTTCTGACTGTTCTATTTAACTTGTTCAATGACAGCATTTACCTGTTTTTACCTCATAATAAGTAATAACTAAAAATGATTTTTGCCATCTTATCATGTATTGCAACTTAACTCTTGTAACATCAGTTATCACCAGTGCTAATTTTTTGCCTGAGTTTTATATCCAATATTCCATAATATGATGGACAAATCTATTGAAATACATTTCATGTCTCTGCCTTTATCTCCAATTATACTTTTTCCTGGGTTCCCATTTCCTGTTATTTTTAGCACAAACAGCTAACAAGTTTAAAGGACATAATTTCAGCGAAGTAAAAAATTTGATTCCATATAACACCTCGCTTCTTTGCAATTTTAGATTTTAACATAGCTTTTTCACTTGTGATAAGGCAGAGATAAAAAAGATGGCATCTTCAAAACCAAGGGTACTAAAGCTGGACTATTTGTTTTATAATTGCACCCACATACATAACTTCTGAAGAAAATACAGATTAATAGTAGTGGTAGCTAACACTCATGTAACATCTTGTACCACACACTTTTTAAAAGCATCTTAAATAAATTTACTTATTTAGTCTTCATAATACTATATGATAATTCAGGTATGTCAAATTCTATTTGCATGATCCATTCTGGGTAATGTAACACTGTGGTGCCGAGTTACACAGCTAATGTTATCCCCATTTCAGAGAACAGTGCTGAGGCACCAACATGTTAAGCCTGGCTTCAGAATCCACACCAATAACTACTACATTATAATACCCCTCAAAAATTAGTTTTTAAAATAATTTTAAAACTATGGTCCAAGGAAGTTACTAATGCTTGAGAGATAGAAATCCCAAATCCATATCTCTTGATTCCTATTCCATTATTTCTTCAATTAAATTAAACCACCTAATTTAGTAATTTCAGCTAAAAAGTCTTCCTGAAAATATTTTTACCTAATAACTGTGACTTCTAAAATGTTTAGAATATGAAAAATTCCAATTCTTACATAGATTTATGTCAAACTCTTTAATAAAACACTACCTACATTTAAAGTAAAAGATTTCAAAAGAAAGAAAACATATTTTACAGTTTTGCTACTTTGGCTGCCTGGTAGAGGCTGGTCAATGTTACATTGTTCTTCAGATAAATCCAGATCAATGCTACATTGTCCTGGCAAGGGTTGGTCAACTTGTTTTTCAGAGGAAGTTTGGTCAACTTTTTAAAGTTGATTTCTAAGTCTTTCCTCTTCAGCCAAATAGAGATGGTTCAGATGATCAGGATATCAATCTGTGTACTGGAATTCTTGTGAAGTTTGAGCCTTTTTTCTCTTCCAAGTAACTTCTTGCAATTTTGCTGAATCTTCAGTTTTCTTCAAAAAGCAAACCCTTGCCCTATATTCAAGAATGTCAGCCATAAATTACTTTCACAGAAAACAAGTTGCATAAAATGTAGCCAATAATTTAAAAACTGAAAAAAAACTTTTTACATAATCACATTCAGATGGTAGAGTTACTTTGTTTTGCTTTAAAAACTACCACATGAAACAAATCTAAGGTCATTAAATTTAAGGATTAAACAGCATATTGGTCTTTTGCAAAAAGACCAGGTTAACTTTAGTCAGTGCAGACACCCAACTAAGAAGAATCTCAAAGAAGGAAAACTTACCAACCTGGGCTGCTGTACAACTTCAGTATCATATTCACAAATCAAAACAAACTCTCAACTCATTTAAAATACTTAATCTGGGTTTTAACAAATACTTAAAAATAGAAGAAAATTTCAAATTTATCATTTTACTTCAGAGAAAGTTAGTTATATACTATTTTTGAAAATACTTCAACACAAAAGAAAAAAGGTGGTATGCAACTTCCTGAACAATTATCAGAAAACCGAATTTATTTAATATTCCAAACATTTCAAATGGGACCTGAAGGAACTTACAGACAGCAGGGCAAAAGGACAAACAGGAACAAAAGGAAAGGAACAGTAGGGAGAGTGGAATGCTGCCAGAGTATTTGTACATCAAGTGTTTTGGGTCACTGTGTTTCTGGCTATCTTTTCATTCATCATAATACATGCACAAATGCCTATACATAATACATACCCATGTAGACCTGCGGATGTGCTCTGCTTATGGTTTCATGGGGGGAAACTTAGAGGGAAAGACTTTGACCCAAAAGTGGTCAAGTCTGGGAAAGATGTTTAGACATTTAATTTTAACAACATTGTTTGATCTTCCCAAATAGGGATAGGTCTGGTTCCTAAATCCTTCTGTGCTTTACTCTTTGTAAATCTGAGGCCTTTAAAGAGGCTGCCTTCTTATATACACTCACAGACACTCCCAGCATGGACCTTCAGATGGTTAGGATGCCTCTTCTTCTGTTTCACGTTCTTATTCCTGAACCCAACCAGAGAAACTTCTTCATAACGTGACCCCAAAATTCCCAGCTTCCCACCTTGCTGCCGGCCTCACCGGTGCCATTACAGACCATTCACTTTCCCAGAAACCACAACCGTCTCTGTCTAAATGTGTCATCATGCTGAAGTAATCAGTTTTTGAAGCAATTGAAGCACTGGGTTCAGCTACAGTCTGACTTGGAACTCGACTTCTCCAGCCTGGACCATGACAAGCACTTGCCTCACAGCCACGTGTGTGCCACCTACAGCCTGGGAGGGTGAGCGTCATGGTGACTTTTTGCTCTCTCCTGGAGACCCCGGACTTGCCTACACTGTGTGCCAAGCTTCAGGGCCTCCTACAGTTTCTGAGTGATGCCCTGCAAATTTCCAATGCACATACGGTGGACTTCTATATGGAGTCCTTGTGGGACCAGTTACCTACAAGCCAAATTATAATTGGAAGTATAAAGCTTGTATTAGTCAAGAAGTCCAGTTTAAATTGTTTGGATTATATATGTGGGAAAAGATCCAAAACTACAACTAACCCATATAAAAAATGGCAAAAGTGACAAGTGATAAAAAATTGATACATCAGAATTAACATAATTCTTAGTAGTGAGGGAACTCATGTATGAATATATTACATTTTTTGTACCAAATACATCAACAAACATATAGATAAAAATATCTGTATTGACACAATTGGGTAGAAGACAGCTGTGATAATTACAGTGGGTTTGCTATCCCAATGACAAATACACAGTATTCTAGCATGAACATTTCTTTAAAAATATGAAGTTACCTTACAGAATTCAGTTTAATTCTGAATACAAGATGCATAATACCAGAATCATATAGTAGGTAGATAAACAGTGGGATACTGTGTAAAAAATAGTTTGAAATCATGAGAATCAATGCTGGTTAGAAACCCAATTCCAAATAATGACTTACAAGGATCCATCTTCCTATTTTACTTGCAATATAAACCAGCACTTACAAGGCACTCTGAAGTCAAGAAACAGCAAACATGAAAATTAATACATAAAATAGATAAGAAATTTCTGGAATGAATGGTAACCATAACATATAGCAAATACATTGATTTCACAAAAAACATATATTAAGAATTTTCAGAGAAACCACATTTACTGTTTAATTGACATTCATCCACACACCAAGTTTGTTTCATCCAAATTCAAACCTCTCCTAGGAAAAGCACCTAAACCTCTGATCTCTCATTTTATATGTGATGCCCACACTGGGGCGTGTTAAGCAGATGATCTTTGTAAATATGTGCTATCACTGAGGTGTCACTGTCAGAGCATTTCTATTACATTTGACAACCATCTGTTTGCTGGTTTCAGTAATGAAACACTATCTAGAACACAGCTGAAGAGACCACTGAAACTTGTGCTTCTTGGGATGCCTTGGCCTCTAGCATATGAAAAAATACAACACCATGAAAGTGGAGATGCAGAAACAAGAATCATTCTGAAAGCTAAGGAAGGGGCATTTTTCAATTTTCTGAAATATACTTCAACATAAGAGGGGGCACAACAGGAAAATTTTAGTGAGAGAATCTTGAAGAGGGGAACAAATTAGAGAGATAGGGAGACAAGAAAGTCATTTATCTTTGTTTCATATTTACTGATGAGGTTGTGAGTTATGGTCAACTTCATATTTGTACACAGGATGATGTCACAGTTCTTATAATCTCCCAATTAATTTCATAGTGTTAGAAGCCATCAACACTAGACGTTACATCTATGACCAGCCATAAATAAGATAATTAATTTTACTCTATATATCATCCTTGTTAAGGAATTATTCATTTGAATTGAAAAACCAAGTAAAATATTGTCTCAAAAGGATAAATTGTGTATAAGTGATCCTCAAGTTCCATGCAAATAAATGTAACTTCCTTGTAAGGAACTACTACATGAGACAATGAAGAAATCACAATACCTGTCCTTACAGCAGCCATGACCTTTAAAGTGATGGAAATCATTATGAATGGGTTCACTTAAATTCAGCAATGAATGCAATTGTCACCTAGGAAATACTGACAAACCACCATGGAAGAATTCCCACACATAATAGTCCCTTCTGGATGATTCTATTGTCTACAATTCCTGAAATTGGGGAAGGTAAGTAATGGCCTTAGAATAGCAATAGAATTTATGAAGATGGATATATTGACCAGCAGAGGTGGAGGTAAGAATGACAAATCCATTTAATTTTCCAAATACTCAAAGTAGAGATTGGGGGAGGGTGTGCCATTTTATGTAAAGGACAGCCTATTTCCAAAGAAAGAATCCAATATTAAAAGTTACAAAGAAGTCTCTTGACAGAGATTTTTTTTTACTCTCTTCTTCAGTGGAGTGATTCAAGGACCATTCTGCTTAGGTCACCACTGACCCTGTCAATTGGACCTTTCCAGAGTCCGTTCTGGATGTCTGGGGCAGAAAGATTGAAAGATACTACTTGTCCATGCAGGGGATTTCTACAGTCTGTATATGGTTTACTGCTTTTTGGATGGGAGTGGTAGAAGATGCATGCTTAAAATAAGATTTAAAACTTTCAGAGCTGACATAGAGTATTTCTCTGTGTGAACAGACCTACAGACATTAATATCCTTTATGGTTTTGGGTAAATCAGCAGTCTGCACATGACTCTCCTGCAGGAATTAAGGTCTCTTATGGTTTTGTTACATAAGCAGCCTGTTATGACATTTTTTCCAAAGGGAAGGAAAATAACTCATCAGCCTCCTTGTCAGAACAGTCTTAGTGACTCCCCCTTTTCAGACATATAAGCAGGCCGTACTGACTAGTTCAATGTCTCATGAGCTTTTCAAGCTCCCATCAAATTAACTGCACATGCAGACCCTAGCGAAGCCTCCAGACATCCTCTTCTGAATTAGCAGAAGGAAAGGGATGACTCAGGAGCTCAATAAGCCAATAAATGAACCAGAAAGTACTGAGTTCACAGAACACATGGATCTTTTAACACAGTAGTCATTACAGCAATTATTAGGCACCATTGTCCCCACTGCTACTAGCCCTTCAGAACTATGAACAACTTACCTAGAAAAAACATGGGGTCAACCCTTTAAATTCACAAAACCTGAATCCTTTTCTAGCACAATGCTCCCAGAAGCAAGTATGATATCACAACTCCTCCTATTCAAGAATTTCTTAGTTTCTGATGCTATAAAATTTTATCCTTCAGTTTTCCACAGTTCCTACACTTTCTATTTGTGGACCCTACAGGGGTGATAAGACCCAGAACTTTATGTGACAGCAATTAACAGAGTCCATTAAGGCTGGAACAAGTAACCTGTGCATAGGTTTTCTTTTTTCAAGGAATGACTAGCTCACCTCATGTACCTGGTGAGAAGCTTGTCATTTAAAACAACAGTATGACAGCCCAATTCAAAGGAAGAAAATGTGGCATATGCAACATTTACTCACACTCACACTTGGTTGGCCTGACATTGAGCAGGCTGACTGGAACAGGAGGAGCCAAAAGAGTAGCCCTCTATCCCATGTTGGGTGGGACACTGATGGTGGTTGTGGGTGTGGAGGTGGACAGGGTCTTCTGGGGAAGAGGGGGAATGGGTGATGAACAGTGAGTGGAGGAGTGGGAATATGGATGAGAAACACAGATAGTGTCCTGCAGGACCAGTATTTATAAGCCTGGTGAAGCAGTTGTCCAGTAGGAAGAAGGTGAGTTGGGCTCTGGGTGAAACCAACAGTTCAGAGAGTGTGGCAGATGGTCTTAAAATCAGGTTAGCAGGTCAGCAGTTTGTTAGGACAGAGAAACAGGTAAGGTGGGACTGGCAGAGCAGTGGGAGGCAGTGGAGGATGCTACTATTTCCTCACAGCCTTTTCCTATTTTGTCACTGCCTTAGCAACCTGGCATTTTATAGCTCCTCTCTCACCCAGTGAACAGCTTTCTTCTACAGCTCATCACAAAAGCACCCCCTGCCTCACATGAAAACATTATTTTGGAACGTACTTCCTCCCACTTTTTCCCTTTCTCACACCATCTAAACAACAGTTGCTCTCTGGAACCTTTAAGGTTCTTATGACTTCTTGTCCTTTTTACATACCTCAGGATCCAAGTAAAGTCTCATATACAGGGCAAAAAAATTGGGAAAATACAAATCTTTAATTTCATTAAAAGCTCTTCATCCTCATGAGTCATTGGGGGATCCCAAATTAAAACCACCTTGACATCTGCACACAGGTAACTGGATCAAAATGAAGAAGTCTGACCATGGCAAGTGTTGTGAATCCTGGAAGCAATGGGGACAACGTTGCAATCCCTGTAGGTGGTTAAATTTTGGTACCACTTTGAAAGCATCTTGTCATCACATACTAAACTTGAGCACAATGACTTCAGTACTCAGTAAGATGCATTACTCAGAAATGGATGTTTATGAACACTAGAAGGCATGGAGAAGACTGTTTATAGAAGTCTTGTTGGCAATGACCAAACCTGAAAGTGAGGCAAATGTCCTTCTTAGAAGTTTATACATATAACATGCTGTATGTTTGCACAGCAAATAATGTGTGCAAGCAAAATAAATAAATTATATCTTCTGGCAAAAACTCAGTTAAATAAAAATTTCCCAAAATATATAAACTTATATGATAACTGACTGCTGCCACCACCTCCTCCATCATTGTATAATGTGCTGAGGGCACAGGTGGAGGATCACAGAGTCTTGGTATGGGTCGTCTCTCCTGTAGTCACCCAGGCACCTATTGTCTCTCAGAGTGGAGATGGCTGAATTTGAGAAAAGGTTGGAAACCCCTCCTGATGTGTTAGTTCCCAAGTGGATGTGCTTGTACAAATGTTGTGAAAAGGAAGAAAATGCCAGTTTGGTTAGTATAAAGATGGACTGGAAGGCACAGAATTTCTACTTCTGGGGGTCTGTATAAAGGGTCCTGTAACTTTCAGGACAAGACTATCTATAATGTTTCCCTTCTGAAACAGTATGACCGGAAGCCCCTAACAGAGTCCAGTTCTCAGCCTGCAATTAAAATTATGTCAATTTTATTTTAAAATAATTTAAATTTTAACTAAAAATTAAAACTATTTTAATTAACAACTTGCTGAGGCAGATCCGAAAGAAACTCAAAGAGGAAGGAAAGCTTCCTTAGGCCAGTGTTTGCCTCCTCCACTCCACCAGCCAAACCCCTGAGTCACACATACCTGAAGCCCCTCCCACCTTCATCTACCCTTTTCCAGTCCACCCATCCCTGTGACTTTGACCTCTAAAGCATTACACACCTGGAGGCCTGTCTCGCCATGACCTCACTGCCGGAGGTGATCAGGACAATTTTTGAAGTTCCCAGGCCATACCACCTGTGGATCCTACCAAACTGTGATTTCCAAATCTTCCTTTGGAAAAGGACAGTTTTTGCTCTACTTAGACAAGATCCAGGAGCTATGTCCTGTATCGACCTCCACAAAGGCTGCAGTAGCATCAGCTGGTAGTTGGAAAGGGATTCCCAGTGAGTCCATTTTCCTGCAACCTGAAGGGGCTCTTGGAGGACCACAGGAATGACTCAAAGGTCATGGAGTCTCTGCCTGGTAATTTCAAAATTATGGTATCCATGGGTTTTCTGATGGATTTCACTCTAGATGATATCCTGTTTGCTGGTATTGAACCATCAAACATTTGACTTCTGCATGTCCCAGTTATGGACAACCTTAGAAATGGTGACAGGTGATGACCTCCTCAAAACTCTGATTTATGTAGCAGTCAGCCTGTCACCTAGAGCCAAAATTTCAAAGTAGACATCATGGAGGCTGACCACATCACAGACATTGTCATTGGTTTATAAGAATGTGGGGCCCAGGGATGTGGAGGCCTTCCCAGAGCTTGGTGCCTTCTCACAGTTGCAAACACTCTTCCACACTGTACATGAACTCCCTTGTCTTTCTTTGTCTGGATGCCTTGATTTGGTCATTTTTATGATCATGGAATGATAAGCTGGTAACAATAAATTCCCTTTTTAAAATAAATCCCATTTCTGGTATATTGCATTCTGGTGGCATTAACAAATTATAACAGTGGAGTCTGTGGCAATGTCCCCCTGCTTATTTCTGATTTTATTTGTTTATGATATCTTTATATTTATTGGTGTTGCTAAGGGTTAGTCAAGTTCATAATTATTCTCCAAGAACCAACGTTTGGTTTCATTAACTGTTTTTATTGATTTTATCTCAATTTTATTTATTTATGTTCTAGTCTTTGTTATTCCATTACTTAAGCCAACTTTAAGGCTGTTCTATTCCTTGTTTCTCCCAGCATGCATGTGTTTCTTTGATTTTAGCTCTTTCTTTTTCACATTAGGTGCTATGGGTTATAAATTTCCCTCTGATCACTGCTGTCTATTCAACCATAATTTTGATATGGTGTGTTCCTTATTTCATTCATCTTGGTATATTTTCTGTTTCTACCTGCAATTTCGTCTTTGACTCATTTATGTTTTAAGAATATGTTATTTAACCCAAATATAGTCAATAAATGCCTGTTTTCTGCCTGTTATTGATTTCCAACTTCATTATTATGAGGGAATGTGATTTTTATAACTTCAATTATTTCAAATTTATTATGACTATACTTTAGTGCAATTTTATTGAGTTGAATCTGCATACCATGTAATCATGCAAAGTATACAATCAATGGTTTACAAAATCATCATATATTTGTGCATTCATCACCACAATCAGTTTTTAACATTTTCATTACTCAAAAATTAAAATTGAAAAACACCTAAAACATCCCAATCCCGTTTTCCACCTTATTATATACGTATATTTTGTTTTTATTTTCTTACTCTTATATCCATACACTGGATAAAGGAAATATCAGTCACAAGGCTTTCACAATCACATGTCACACCCTCAAAATCATATACTTATGCAATCATCTTCAGGAATCAAGGCTACTGGATTGCAGTTTAAGAGTTTCAGGCTTTGCTTTTTTGCTTGTCAGATAACATAAAAACCTCAAAAAGGATATCTATATGTGCATAATAATAACCTCCAGAATGATCTTTCATCTCTTTTTGAAATCTCAGGTACCAAAAGTTTATTTTGAAAATTTTAGGGGATTTCAGCATGTATGAGACATGTAAACAGAATGATAGCCCTTCACTGAAAATTAGAAAGAATGCCTGACTGTGAAAGTGCATGTGGAGAAGTAGTGTAAGGTGGGATGTTTTACTTAGATACTGTGTGCAGGTAAGAAGCTGAAGTAGAGTGACAGCAAGAGCATTTTGGCTATAATTAACAAGAGGACAATAGAATGATTATATTCTGAATCAAGTCACACTAGTTTTACAGATGATGATAGAAAGGAGAAAAGAAAGGATTCACACACATGTCCTATAAAACTGGAATGGGAGAGGAGAATTTATTTTGTCTCATTTAGATTAACACCCTACTCAGAAGAACTTCAGAACTATTTGAAAACTTTTTGCAGCAGAATGCTAGGTTCTGTCACCATAGAAAGCAAGACATCAGAAATCATCCTGGACCTTTGAAGAGGAGAATCAATAATAGCTGTGGAATGTGCAAACCCACTGTTTAATATAGACATTTTCTTACAGAGCATGTCTGGTAATGCCATTTGATGTCAAAAAATAAAATAAAATAAAAAAAATCACTGGATGTGTCCAGGCAGAGTTTGAAAAGATAATTATTACAGAAATAGTGTAAAGTTGCATTTTATTTAAGATAATGAGATTTGTCTCAATTTTTTTTAAGCATCAATATATTTTATATTTTGACTCCCAGGGATACTGTATCATGTAAGCACATATGGACAGTGTCACCACCATCACAAAATTGATTCTCTGGATATCATAAGCTCTCAGGAATTACAGGTCTTGCAAGATCAAATGTTTTTCATTATCTGGAACTCGACAGTGAATTTTCTAACTGTTGTCATCATATCTGGCCCATATCTCCACAATTCAATGTACTTTTTATAGGCAATTTATCCTTCAGAGACCTTTCCTGCATTTCAGATACTATTCTCAAATTGATTGTGAATCCTCTGACAGGGAGTAAATTGAATTCTCTCCCAAATTTTGCTGCTCAGATTTTCCTGTTTATTTTCTTTATATCCAAGAGTTGGCCTTCTTGTGGTATTGTCCTATGGTAGCCATTTGTCATCCTTTTCATTATAGGCTATCACCCCACATCTATGCACACAGGCAGCTGGTGGCATGTGGGTAAGGGAGCAGTCAATTCTGTAATGCACATAGACAATATTTTAAGGCTTCTCTCCATAGAGTCTAATGTGGCCATCAATATTTCTGTGATATCCTTCAAATTTTGAGGTTCTCATCTTCAGATGTTTGGTTTTCCTAGTCTGTGCTCTTGTCTATAAGGACTTTAATGGGCTTAATATGTTGTCACATTTTGTTTATACAATATGTCAATATATTTCAATCATGCTAAAAATGCATTCAATGGTGCTTAGCCTGTGTTGAAGCTGCATCTACCTGGACCCCACAATTGTAAATTCTCCTTTTATTTGTAATTACAGATTGATTGCTACATTAAGTCCTATGCCATACAAACCATTTGTTAAAAATATTCTCACAACTGTATTCTACCCCATGGTGTCCCAAATATAAACTTCCTTAATGGTAGTCTGCAGAATGGAGAAATTAACAATGCTCCTGACAGAATATTTCACAGATATTTTGAGTTCTCAAGCAGGGATATTATTGAAAAAATTAAAAAAAAATTTTGAAAGAGAATGATTTTTTTCAAAATTTAAAAGAATTGAAGGAAGTTTAATTTATATTTTAAGTATGTTTTAAAATTTGAATCCATTCCTGTATCTAGTGTTTTTTATTTTGTTATTGTTCACACATGTAATAGTAAGCTGTATATCTTGCATCATAATTTTTATACAATATACCATATTTGTGTAATTTACACTTTCTTGAAAATAGTTTCCATATTGTAAAAATATTTTGGAAAATGATTTGGATGAATTTGTGCTAACAAAGTATGGCATATAAGGTGAAGAGCATGCCTCGTATATCATTAACTTAATACATGCCTATACATTTTATAATGCCTATACCTTTTAAGAATTGAAAGTACTGAATTCTGTCAACCTAGAAAACAATATTGAGTATTGTTTTATAGAGATGCCCCATGTTTAAATTGCTCCCCTTGAATTCAAGCTTATGTGTCTAGGCTAAGAAGTAAAGTTATTAGAACTTTAAAAAACTGTGGAATTGGGGACATAATAAGGATATAACTGAAACCATGTTCAAATGCGGTTACCCTTGAAGAATTTCCTTCATTGAAAAGATGGATTGAAAGCCCTGCCTTTTAACACAGAATATAATTTGGAAATTTTTTCTCTCTTAATTAGCTCTGGATGAAATGTTATATGCCATTCTTGATTCACTCAACCTTTCTGTACATGGAAAAACAAGGAATTGGAAAAATAGAGTGAGATATAGCAATAGATGAGATTAGATTTTGCCTTCAGAGCGCCAGATATTTCTTATACTGTGTGATGCACTTTTCCCACAAATAAGTTTCAAAATGTTATGCTCTCAACATGGAAAGAGTTTTATTTTTCTTACTCTTAAAGGCTGAGCCAGCATTCTCCTGGATAATGACTATATTGGCCATTTGATGTCTCAGAATTGAATTTCTGAAGGCTGCTTTTTAAGCCTTAGAATCCCTTTTTAGAATATATTCAGTATTAAAGAGCTTGCATTCAGTTTAAAATTCAACTGCAATGATGGTTGTATCAATCTTATTATGGCTCACTCTGTATTATTAGAAGTAGAAGTGAGCAGTTAATGATGAGCACAATATGTCTGTAATCAAATATGAAATTCTACATTGATATTCCCAAGTGTGCATTTGTATTTAATGTGCCCAGTATAATGCATGCAATATCAACCATGACACATGTTTTATTTAACTGAAGATATTTCCTTAGATTTATGATTTGTAATTTTTAACTATCAGTTTATCATATCAGGATTAGAATAATTACAAACATCATCCATAATTTCATCATTTTGGCATTGCTATTATATTTCATGAGAAAAATTCTTCAAGATCTTTTCAAATCTACCAGGTGGTTTTTAACATATATATATTATTTTTCACATAAATATTACAGATATGCAATGATCTCTTAAATATTTGGGTATTTTAACTGGAAATTTTTAAGTTTCACACAGCCCCCTTAATTGTCTCAGTATATTTGGAGTCATTTCAAATGCATTAAAAGCTAGATGATTGCCAATGCTTTGTAGTAAATTGATTGAAATCATTGCAATTTGATTAAGGTCTCTGCATCTTGGTGGTATTGGTTGGTGAGTCTTGTTTAATTATACGTATGGGTGGACAGAACATGATTTGGAGTGTTCCTTCAATGTTGTGTTACAGGACATTCTCTTCTCAGACTTGAACTCACAAAAGCTACCACAGATTCTTTTGATCATTTCTGCAGTTCTATTTCAATAGAGAGAAAACCTCAGATAATTTTATATCTGAACATAGGTGCCTACAAAGTTCTCCTATTACTAGCAAAGTGAAGCTAAGAAAGTTGAATCATCTGAAAACAAAATCTCAATCCCTGTAGAGAAATCCATCATATTTCTGATTTTAAGATGTCCAAAATCATCTATCTTTTATTCTGCTTCCATGTATACAATCACTTAAAGCTTCTTCCTCCATTCATTAGATGCTGATTTTCATATGCTCTTTTTCAAAATGTATTAAGATCTGTTCTAGATATGATTCCCTGTTTTCCTCTCTCATGTTTATAACCTGCATTACTTTACTATTATTTTGATTGTCTTAATCAGGATATGAGATAAAGGCATTTACCTTTGACTAAAAGTATTTTGAAGATTTTAAGGAGAGAAATGAAATGAAGATTATTGAATTTCATCATAAAATTAAGAATATTTTAAAAATATTAACTAAATAGTCACAGGTGGAAGGTGGTTTCAGTAATTTGTCCCTCACAGAAACTAATTTCCCACTGCTTCAACCATCAGCATATTTAGACTTGCCCTGCTGTCTGTATTTAAAATTCTTCCCTTCATTAATACATTATAGTCAAGTCTTCAGGGCTAGTTGATTTCCGTGCCCCAAGTTAGAAACAGTCCCTCCATCCTGGTAGAAATTAAGGAATTTAGAGTTTTAATTTCACTGAGCAGGAAGCACAGAATCACCTTAGTGATTGGTTAAACACACTTAAGTTTTCACTTGTCCTATGGTCATTTGTCCCATGATTGGGTGCTAAGTGTTCAGTAAGAAAAACAGTTCACTAACAGTTGCTTCCCAAATAATGAACATTTAAGAGTTATGTCCTTGTTCCAGAACCATAGCGTAATGCACACTTAATCTTTTATATGGGAAAATATAAAGCTATAATGCTTGGAAATGAGAATAGATGGAGTAAGCCAATTTTAAAAGGATTAACTACAACATTTAGCAGTAATGATATTTTCCTTTTCTCTTATTTCTTCAGATTTCTGCCTTTAAATGCTGCATTAAACCATGGCACTTAGTCTGAGTGGCCAACAGTAAAGAAAAGTCTGTTATTTGATCATGACACATGCCCATTGTGTGTTGGCTGTACTATCATTAATTTAAATAGGACATACTTGATGTAGTTATTATTCTTCATATTTTACTTCTCTTCCCTATAAGAAGAAAGTGTTCCAGAATCCTTTTGATAGAGAATTTTACAATGAAATATGCTTAGACCAAACAACTTTAAAGGAAACAAAGAGTGTGGAATTAGGAGGTGGATCATGCAGTGTCATAAATTGTTTTGTCTTTGACAGGTGCTTCTCTATTAGTTTGAGTTCCAGAGTTAAAGCAGTAGCAAATAAACAATAGACATTCAGCATGACTGAAAACTAACACTGTACTGAGAATTGAGAGTTCACTCAAGTATTACACAACCTAAGCTAATTGCTACAATGCCACACTCTGGTGTAAAGAGATTGTACCAATTAATACCTATATCACCAATGTTTGTAAATTCTTTTTCCCAAATTTCTGCAGCAATACTTTTTATGTCAGTTATTTAAAATTTTTCAAATGTGTGTTCCAGTAACCATGTTTCTTGATGATGATTGAACAATGATAGAGCTTTCACAATGAGACTCTGTGAATGTGAAAACCTTGTGTCTGATGCTCCCTTTAGCTACTACATCAACAGAAGAGTAGAACATATGGAATAAAAATAAATAACAGGGGGAATAAATGTTAAAATAAATTCAGTTTGAAATGGTAGTGGTAAATGAAAACGAGTGGTAAGAGGTATGTTTTGTATAATCTTTTTTTTCTCTGTTATTGTTTTATTTCTTTTTCTGTTGTCTTTTTATTTCTTTTTCTAAATTGATGCAAATGTTCTAAGAAATGATGAATAGGAAACTATGTGATGATATTAAGAATTAATGATTGTATAAGTAGAGTGGAATGATATCTTAATGTTTTGATTGTTAAATTTTTAATTAATAAAAAAAGTTGAAAAATTTTTTTTCAAATATGCTCAATTATACAAATGCAGATATACAAACCCCTGATTGTGATTTTGTTTTAGGATATTTTAACATTTGATCTGGAATTCTCTTCTATGAAATTGTATGACATTCTTTCACTCATTATTTGAGTTTTATGGTCTTTCACATGCTTTGAGGAAGAGAAATTATTAACTCCAATGTGATCAAACATGAATATTGTATTGTGGTTTATGTTTTATTCTTGTATGAGTAATCCTTATATACATTGATATCCTGAAAAAAATCTCCTGTGTTCAACTCTAACATAATTGTAATGTCACTCTGATAGTTTGTCTTTTATTGCACATTATTTTTGCATGGTGAGAGGTAGAAGTGAAATTTCATTTTATCCAATATGGTTATTCACTGTGAAAACACCATTTGCTGAAAAGTAGGTATCTGTCATATTGTGTTCCCATAGAAATGGGCTTGTGGCTGTGACCTTTATTCCATGACCATGATCACTTTTAAAAATATATTTCTGCATCCACACAACACAAATGTAGATAAATTTAAGATAAATTATGTTTGGAAATAAAAGTAAAACTGAAATATTATTTTTATGACTTGAAATGTTTCCAGAAGAGCACATGAAAATTGTTGAGTTAAGAATGTAGATTATGTAAATGGATATGTTCTTTAAAATAAGTAGAAAATGCTGTAAGATATAAATTTGAGCAGAATTCTCTATAATAATTAAACATTGGAGAGATTTTTGACTTTAGAAGGACTAAATGCCGAGTGAAATATGTTTTTGGGTATCCACTGAAAATGTGCATTAAAATGATAGCTCATTTTTATAACATTTTAATTGGAGGAATTTTATGATTTTGAGATTGTCCACAGCTGAAACGAGTTAAGGGAAGGCAGGGCTTAGCTGTAAGGTTTAATTGCAGTGAAAACAATCAAAGAAAAAATGAAAGTTTATGTTGAAGCCTTAAATCACTGAATGTGATAGTATAACCAAGAGGGTAAACTGAGAAACCATGCCACCAGCAGATGGTCAGATGGATTAGAGCAAAACAGGAACTGTCTCACTGATGAGGGAGCCTTGGAGAAAAGGATCCTGGAGTTTTATGGAGGTGGGGGCTTCAACGGAGGGAGAAGAGATTATGAGTATCTTCTCTTTAAGAATTTTTCAATTTTAAGGTATTTTATTTTGGAAGCTGTATTTACTATTCTTTGACTTTAAGATATCAATAAGAAATATATTTTAAAACATCAAAATCTTAAAAAATATATTTTAGCTTCATTCTGTATATTTTCTGTGTAGACTTAACTTTAATATTTTCAAATTACAAATCTAATACCTTAAAGTGGCTTCTTAAAATCATGCTGTTCATCCATTTGAAAATCACTACAAATTACCTGATAAATATGTAGTAAAATTGTAATTTTTCTTTAAAGGTGTTAATGATTTGTACATTTAAATTCATGTAGAAAAACATACATGTAATAAAGATGAAAAGATTATACAATGAATGCATTCTGCATTGGCTTGTATTGTACTATCTGCATTTTGTTCTATTTGTTTTATCATGCATGTATTAATTTACCTATCCTTCTGACCATCAATGCAACTGTCTTTGCTTTATCTTTTCAATTTATTTGTAGTTCCAAATTTCAACCATCAGTACTGTTTAACTATAAGTACTTTAGGATGCATATAATTAAATGAATTTAATTAGGACAATATGATTTCTTCTTTGGGTTTGGCAGCACTTTTGCTGACAAATCATGAAACTTCATTTCCAACTATTTAATGAAATTTAGCAAATATAAATCCCATGCAGCAACAACCCCTAAACATGTCACATAACACCACCATTCCAGAGGAACCCTAGGCTCTTTCCTACTGAATCCTCCCTCCTTCTCTTTTTCCAAGAGACAAATACTAATCTAATTATCCATTCATTTAAGTTTCCTTAGGTTCAATTTTTGTGCTCTCTTTACATAAATTGCATCATGGAATGATTACTCTTTCATGTATTTCCTTTTTCAAACTTATATTAATGTTTCTGAGATTCATCCATGTAGTTAAGTGTATCAATAGGCTTCTTTTTCAAATTTTCTAATGCCATATTTTATAAATATTTCATATTTTGAATTTCAAGTTCCTTTGATGAACAATCAGGCAGTATTCACATTTTAGTTGTTATGAGAAAAGCTGCTATGGGCATTCTTGTACAATTATTTTTTGATGCAAACTTCCATTCTGATTGCTAAATAAATAAAAATGAACTTTCTTTTTCATAGAATAGATGGTATTTAGTTTTATAAGAAACTGCTCAACATTTGCAAATAATTTTAGCTTCTCATGCAACCACCAAAATGCATAGGAGGTTAGATTGAGAAATAGCATCACCATTGTTTGGTATTTAAGAGTTGCTAATTTAAAAAATTTTGGTAGTTCATTGAAGACGCTCTTTTAATTCACTAGCCAGTATTGAAATAGCTTTAATATTCCAAGATTCCAATACATTAATATTCCAAGATGATTGATAATATTAGCCCTTAAACAACTCTTTATAAATTTAATATAATTTACTTATTCCTTTTATTTCTCCTCACCACCTAGAATTGAATTAAATATAAAAACAACCAACATTTTGGATATTAAGCTGCATATATTTAAACTCTCTGTGAGTAAAAAAGTTACAGGGAATTTTAAATAAATATATATATTAAGTTAATATAAAGTTGGAATAGAAAATATGGCATGGGGAAATATTTAAGATTATTGTGTTTATATTAACAATGGAGAACAAGAAAATTGACCTGTATATCCAACTCAAAAAAATAGGAAAAGAAGGGCAAATTGATCCTCAATGAGTAGATGGAATTAAATAATAATAATGAAGAAAGCAATGTTGGAAAAAATAAAGGATAAAGGTCACAAAAGCCATAGGTTTTCTTTGAAAATTTCAACCAAATTTCTTTACTCTTCCCAAGGTATATTAAAAATAAATGAGAAGGAAAACAAATGAACAATAAAAGCTATTAAGTACAGTTATTACTGACAGTTAACAACATATCAAAGTTTGGTGTTTGATTGATAGTCTCTCAAAAACAAATAAAATGGGGAAGCAAGGATAGTTCACAGGTAGAATTCTTGTTGGTCATGCAGGTGACATACATGGGTTCAATTTTAAGTCCATGCACACCCCCAAAATAAAACAGCAAGCTAACAAGCAAAACGCAAACAAAAAAATCAACAAATGGCATTGCAATAATTGGATACTCACATGGAAAAAAAATCAATAGTGACCCCTGCCCTACAGTACACAGAATAAACCCAAATGTAATGAAAACAATAAAGCTTTTTGTTAATAAGGAAACCTGTATTTCAAAAGAAAATTAGAACTTATGAAACATACTACAGTCAAATGAGTTTGGCACCTTCTGTGTATTGAAATAATTGCTCATAGGATTTCTGTTTATATTAATACATATGATTTCTTCTGCTATCATATAATGAAGTATGTCATATCTGTAAGATCTTCATTTCTGAGTCAAAATTTACCAGTAAATGTTATTACAAAATTGTGAATGTCAAAATATTTATTCAAATTACTAAGTAGATTGATGGATTTATATCTAACATAAAAAGGAAAGTTTATGTTACAGATTGCAACTACTCTTCAAGAAATCACCAGTTCTTGAGGTTGTCTAGAATAACACTATAATGAAGAAAATAATAATTATATGAATGTGCTAATAAAATACTCCTTCCCTTTTCTACTCATATTTCTGTTTCTTCATATTCTTCATCCAAATAAATATTTCAACACAGTTATTAAGATGCAGTTATGAGAATTTAGTTGTTTTACATTACACCAGGGTTAGTCATTTTAAACAGTGTAAAACAATTTCTATTTTCTTATTATTTGTAATTTGATTTTGGGAAATGCCCTATATTTCATAAAGTGTGGTGTTATAACAAAATACAGGATTTTATTGTCTTTAATATTTCAATAAATATATATATATGTATATCAGTTTTAATTTCCAATATAATTTTCAATAGATTTCCAAAGAATTTTCAAAAGTTCTTTAGAGTCTTCAATATGTTTTTGATTGTACCCTGTCACTGGGACCAAAACAGAGAAAAAGTAGGACTGATGCAAATTCTCCTAAGTAATATTTTTCAGAAAATAAAGGGATTTCAGATATATATTTCTATATTTTTTGTATACCAACACTCTTTTTTGAGCTCTATGTTACCATAGATATAAAAATATTGGGCGGGCCACAGTGACTCATCAGGAAGAGTTCTTTCCTTCCATGTTGGAGACCTGGGATCAATTTCTGGTGCCTGCCCATGAAAAAATATATACATTATGACTTTATTAGATGTCTGGCCATCATTTTTCCTCTTATTCATGTCAAGATGGTAAATCTGCTCAGTCCTTCTATGCATTTGGATGCACTATAATTATCCCTGCCATAATAGGGACAATTTGAAGTCTGTTCATGAGTAATCCTTCAGATTTTTGCTTTTCTGCCCAAAATACACATACAACATCTGAGGACATGGGGTGATAGTGAAGGGAAGTTATGGTCTGCTGGGGTTCTGTGAAAAGCTTATTGAATGTCACCAGCTTTGGAGAAGCCAATAATGTCCTATCAGTCAAGAAGATTACTGCTTTCATAATTTGACTTATTTTCTCAACTTAAATAAATATCCCTTATAACTTTCATAACTGTGTTGACATACTGAAGAGATATATAGAGACTTCTACTTTTAAGTATTTATCTCCAAGACTTTCCTTAAACTTCTTACCCCTTTCACATTCTGATTACTTCCAGATTGGAAGTTATTAAGAATTTTCAGGGTAATGACAAATTGGTTACTTTTCAAAGAATTGCTTCTCAGGTACATCACATTCTGTGTACCTAACATTACAGTTACAGTCTATGTGCAATGGTATGTCCAAAACACTTAAGTAAGAGTCCTACTTTATAACAAATATTTTTGTAAAATGCATTCCACTTACTCTTTTTTGCAAACATACTTGATATACAAATATTCCATGCATGGTGTACAATCAATGGCTCACAATATCATCGCATAGTTTTGTGTTCATCACCATGAACATTTTGAACATTTGTATCACTCCCAAAAAAAGAAAAAAGAAAAATCTCATACACACCATACCCCACCCCCTCTCTCACTGACCACTAGTATCTCCATCTATCCAATTTATTTTAGCCTTAGAGTTCCCTATTATTTGTCATGCTTTAGCTACATTTTTTTACCTATTTGTTCATACCCTAGTTAAAAGGAGCATCAGACACAAGGTTTTCACAATCACACAGTCACACTGTAAAAGCTGTATCATTAGACAATCATATTCAAAGAATAAGGCTATTTAAATGCAGCTGTACAATTCAGGTACTTCCATCCAGGCACTTCAATACACCAAAAACTAAAAAGGGGATATTTATATATGTAAGAATAACCTCCAGGATAATTTTTGACACCCACTGACATTTTATTTTATCTCATTTGTCTCTTCCTTTTTTGGTCAAGAAGGTTTTCTCAATCTCTTGATGCTGGGCTCCATCTCACCCCAGGATTTCTGACTAACATTGTCAGGGAGGCTTACCCCTGGGAATCATGTCCCACATAGAGAGGGAGGGCAGAAAGTTCACTTCTCATGTCAGCTTAGAGAGAGAGGTCACATCTGAGCAAAAAAGAGGTTCTCTGGGGGTGACCCTTAGTACCAACTTCAAGTTGACTTAGCCTATTTTTTTCAGTAATAAGTTTCATAGGTGTGGAACCCAAAGATTGAGAACTCAGCCTATTGATTTCATTGTTCCCACTGCTTGCTAGGATATCAGAAGTTCTCCAAATGGGGAGGTTGAACATTTCCTCTTTTCTCCCCATTCCCCCTTTCTCTCCATTCCCCCAAGGGGAGTTTGCAAATATTTATTTATTCACTGTCCAATTTTCTCTGACATTTATTGGGGCATCACACTGACCTGAACAAACCAACAAAATCCCATGCTCTCTCCAAGATTCCATGTACTTATGGTGTTAACTAAACTGACCATACAAGTTAAATTAGGAAATGCACTACCTAAAATATAAATTTTACAGCAAATAAACATCTCACCTTTCAGTCTCACACAGAAGTTGAAGTTTTAAAACATGGACAATATCATCTTTTATCCAGTCATCTGATATACCTTAGTCCTATCCAGATCAGCTTCATTCATGTCTCTACTTAATGCCCGATTACTTTATCAACTTCTTAAACAATTCTTGTATGGGGTACTTCTGAATTTCATAGCTCTAACTCTGAGTCTCAGGTATCACATAAATACTCAAAGTTTCTGGGAAGAACCATGTTATATATAAACAGCTCAGTATCTCAAAATTTCTATATTAACAGTTACACTCACTGAATATATGTGACTGCTATAACAGCTTACAATCTAAAGACTCTTAACAATAAACCTCAACCTGATAACCCATGCTCTCATCTTTAGTTTTTCAAATTTTTATATCATAGTTAGTCCATATGATTGAGGCATGATAATGTTTGCCTTTTTTCCTTGATATTTCTTTCAACATACAGCTCTTGAGGTTCATTCATCTAGTTGCATATCTTGTATCTATATTCTTTCTTATGGCAACTCAATAGTCCATGGTATGATTATGCCATAGTTCCCTCTTCCATTCCTCAGTAATTGTACCCTTAGGCCACCTCCATTCATTGTGAATTATGATCATTGCTGCCAGAAATACCAATGTGCAAATGTCCATTCTGTTGTCACATTCAGTTCCTCCACTGAGCAATGAGTTTCAGGGTCACATGGCAATCTCATCCCTACCTTCCAGTGGGATCACCAAACTGCCCTCCAAGGGGCTAGACTTTTCGTTTCCCTACCAACGGTGAATTGTTATTTCTCTCTCTCCACATTCTCTCTAGCGCTTGTTTCTCTCTGTTCAATTTTAAATAGTTTAATTCACACGCCACGCAATCCAGCCTAATTGTATAGGCTGTTTTGTTCACAATACTCTGAAGACATTTCCTTTCCTTCCACACAGAATCCATACCCCTTTCCCAATGCCCCCACATGTTGACATTCAGTTTTGGTATAATGCCTTTGTTACATTCATTGGAAGCATATTACAATGTTACTGATGACACTAGACCCTAGCCTGCATTGATTATACTTCTCCCTGTGTAGCGTCTATATTCAACACCCTGCAAGACTGACACTCATTTATTCTCCCTCATGCAAAAACATTTTTAATTTGTATATTTAATCATCATCATTATACATGCTAAGCTTCCCTAAATTATATCATGTCAGTCTTTATCCTCTATTTTCCTTCTATTTTAATGCATGCCCAGCCCTTCTCTTTCTGTCATACTCACATTCAGCTTCATTCCATGTACTTATGTTATTGTATACAATCAGATTGCATTGTAGTAGGCATATATGAATTTTTACAGTCATTTCTGCTGCACAATCTGCATTCCCTCAACACCAATTGCCCAATCTCTGTCCTATTTCTGACCCATGATAATCTATGTTCTTAACTCAAATCTCCAAGTTCACTTATTGATATTTGTACATATCAGTGAGACTACATAGTATTTTTCCTTTTCTTTCTTTCTAATTTCACTCAGCATAATGTCCTCGAGTTCCATCCACATTTGTACATGCTTCATGACTTTATTCTGTCTTACAGCAGCATAATATTCCATTTATATATATATAAATATATATATATATATTTATTATATATATTTATTAAATATATATATATATTTATTAAATATATATATAAAGCTGTGATATATATATATATATATATATATATATATATCACAGCTTGTTTAGTCATTCATCCATTGATGGACATTTGGACTATTTCTATTTCTTGGTAATTGTAAATATTGTTGCTATTAACATTGTTGTGCAAATGTCCGTTTGGGTCTTTGCCCTCATGTCCTCTGAATAGTTATCTAGCAATGATATTGCTACATCATATGACAATTCTATAGTTAACTTCCTGAGGAACCACCAAACTTCCTTCCATTTTACATTCCAACCAACAGTGCATAAGTGTGCCTCTTTCTCCACATCCTCTCCAGCAGTTGCTGCTTTCTGTTTTTTTATAATGGCCATTCTAGTGAATGTCAGATGATAACTCATTTTGGTTTTGATTTTCATTTCCCTAATAGCCAGTGAAGTTGAGCATCTTTTCCTGTGTCTTTTAGCAATTTGGATTTCCTCTTCTGAGAATTATCCATTCATGTCTTTTGTCCATTTTTATTGGGTTGTTTGTTGTTGATTTAAAGAATCTCTTTATATATTCTGGATACAAAACCTTTATCTGATATGTGGTTTCCAAATATTGTCTTCCATTGCATAAGTTGCCTTTTACTTTCTTGACAAAATTCTTTGATGTTCAAAGTTTTTTTTGAGGAGTTTCCATTTATCTATTTCTTTCTTCAGTGCTTGTGTTTTATGTGTAAGATTTAGGAAACCATCCCATATTACAAGTTTTATAAGCTATTTCCATACAGTTTCTCCCCAAAATTTTATGGTCTTAGATCTAATGTCTAAGTCTTTGATCCGTTCTGAGTTAGTTTTTGTATAGGGTGTGAGATATGGATCCTCTTTCATTCTTTTGCATATGGATAGCCAGTTCTCCAAGCACCATTTATTGAAGATGTTGCTGCTTTGTCCCATGTGAGTTACTTTGACTGCCTTAGCAAAGATCAATTGTCTTAATAAATGTTCTAAGAAATGATGAATATTCAACTTAGTGATGATATTGTGAATTACTGATTATATATGTAGAATGGAATGATCACATGTTAATGTTTTAGTTCATTTGTTGTTAATGTTTTAAATTAATAAATAAATAAATTTTTAAAAAAGAATGCAATGAAACTTCTTTATTTTCAACTTCTGGGGAATTCCTGATTGGCTCTAACTTGGTCAGGAATAAGGGAATCAGGGCAACCTTAAAAATGAGGTCAGAGGCTCATTTGACCTAAAAAGAAGCCTAAAAATGAGGTCATCTGTCAGATGAAAATTATTTGGCAAGGTGTCTAAAGAGTACATGCTTGCTTAAGATTAGGCTTTCTTAGGATGTCAGGAGAAAGTCAGGACCCTTCTCTACCAATAGCAGTGTGTTTGGAAAACCCAGCTTTTGGATATTATAGATGTGCTAATATATACTACGGATGACTCAGGCTTCTTTTTTACCTAAGGAACTAGGTAATAACTAAATCAACGATTTACCCAAAGCCCTTAACTAGAGATACTTCATATTTAAAATAAGAAGACTGCAATCCATTTCTCTTTTTGCATATACAAAATGAGAGGGCCTTGCTATTGTGGTAGCTACACTCAGCTACAATAAAAACAGCAACAACAACCAAAAAATCTCAATTGTCCATAGATGAGATGGTCTATATTTGAACACTGTATTCAATCCCATTGGTCAATATATCTACGTTTATGTCAGTACCATGCTGTTTTTCCCACTGTAGCTTCATTGTATGCTTAAAGATGGGAAATATGGGAATTTGCACTTCATTTTTCTTTCTCAAGATATTTTTAGCTATTTGGGTTTACTTTCCTTTCCAAATAAAATTGGTCATCAGTTTTTCTATTTCTGCAAAGTAAGTTTTTGGGAGTTAATTGTATTACATTGAATCTATAAAACAATTTTGGTAGAATTGACACCTTAACTGTATTTAGACTTCCAATCCATGAACATTGTGTGTCCCTCCATATATTTCAGTCTCCCATGATTTCTTTTAGTAATTTCTTATAGTCTTCTGTGTATAGGTCTTTTGCATCCTTAGCTAAATTTATTCCAAAGTATTTGATTTTTTTGGTTGTTATTACAAATGCATTTTCTTCTTGATTTCTTCCTCAGATTGCTCATCATTACTGTACAGAAACACTACTGAATTTTGGGTGTTGATATTGTGTCCTGCAACTTTGCTGTATTCATTTATTAGCTCTAGTACTTTTGTTGTGGATTTTTCATGATATTTAACATGCAAGACTCTCTGCAAACAATGAGAATTTTTATCCTTTCAAATTTCGATGTGTTTTATTTCATTTTCTTGTCTATTCTGGATAGGACTTTCAGCACAATGTTGAATAACAATGGTGACAATGGGCATCCTTGTCTTGTTCCTGATCTTAGGGAGGAAGATTCATTCTTTCCCCATTGAAGGTGAATTTAGTTGTGGGTTTTCATATATTCTCTTTATCATGTTGTGAAGTTCCCTTCCACTTCTGTTCTTTGAAGTGTTTTTATCAAGAAAGGATGTTGAATTTTGTCAAATGCATTTTTTGCATCAATCAAGATGATCATGTATTATTTTTCTGCTTTGATTGCTTGATATGATGCATTACATTAATTGATTCTCTTAGGTTGCATGATCCTTAAAGACCTGGAATAAATCCCACTTAGGTGTGTTGTATAATTCTTTTAATGTGCTGCTGGATTCAATGTGCAAGTATTTTCTTGAGGATTTTTGCACATATATTCATTACAGAGATTGTTCTGTAAATTTCTTTTCTTATACTATTTCATCTAGCTTTGCTATGAAGGTGATGTTGGTGTCATAGAATGAATTAGGTAGCTTTCCCTCCTCTTCAATTCTTTTTGAAGAGTTTGAGCAGGATTGGTACTAATTCTTTCTTGAATGCTTGTTAGAATTCACCTGTGAAGCCATCTGGCCCTAGGCTTTTCTTTTTTGGAGAGCTTCTTGATGACTGATTCAATCTCTACACTTGTGATAGATTTGTTGAGGCCACCTATTTCTTCTCAAGTCAATGTTAATTGTTCATGCCTTTTTAGTAATTTGTTCATTTCATCTATTATTGTCTAGTTTGTTAGCATATAATTGTGCATTATATCTTTTCATTACTTCCTTTGTTTCTGCTGGGTCAGTGTTTATGTCTCCTCTTTCATTCCTGATTTTATTCATTTGCATCCTCTCTCTTTTTTCTTTTTGTCAATCCATCCAAGGGTCTATCAATTTTATTCATTTTCCAAAGGAACCAACTTCTGGTTTTGTTGATTTTCTTGGTTGTTTTCATGTTTTCAATTTTATTTATTTCTGCTCTGATTTTCATTATTTCTTTCCTTTTGTTTGCTTTGGGTTAGTTTGCTATTCTTTCTCTAGATTTTCCAAGTGAACAATTAATTTCTCAATTTTTTTCTTTCTCTTCTTTTTTAATATAGGCCTTTAAGACAAAAAAAATCCCTCTTAAAACTGCTTTTACTGCTTCCCATAAATTTTTATATGTTGTATTTTCATTTTCATTTGCCTCAAGATTTTTGCTGATTTCTTCCTTGACCCACTGGTTTTCCCTGACCAGACTAGTCTATGTCTCAGGAGGAAAGAGTCACTAGCATCAGTTCTTCCTAAAGATGAGACCCAGCAGGTTGTCACATGTTCCTAAGAAGCCCCTAGTGTCTGCTTTTCCTATATTGCCCAGTATGTGGTCCTTGTCTGCCCATGGCTTTCCACTAGCACAAATTGATGTAATGCTTTTAATTTCATTAGACTCTCCTTGCTGTGAGCATGGTTCAGGCACAGGAGAGGTTGTAAGTTGGCCTTAATTGCTTCAGTTTTCCAGTCCCTGGGACCTGAATTCCTTGGGGGATGGATTCCACTTGTGCCGGGTCTCACCTTTTTGTTTGAAAGGAGCAGCTTTTAAGAAATTAACTCCTTTCACTGGATTAGTTACTTTATGTCTCAGAGGAGCATAATTCCACCTTTGCCTGGGGCAGATCTGGTGACTGAGAAGGCTTCCAGTTCTATCTAATGAGCTGTTAAGTAGTAGACACAAAGCAGGAAAAAATCTTTTTCAGAGCAGAACCCTGTTCCTTGGATTTGCAATCAAGAGTTTAAATTAGAAAAGTGACTTTATGTATCTCCAGGCTCTATGTGACTCCACATTTCAATGTTTTTAGAATCTGGTATTTTTCCAGTATTTTGTGCTGTCTGACTCAAAAAGCCTCAATTATTTTTTTCCTATTTCATCAGTTCCACACCCTCTCTGCTTGGCCAAAAACTCCTAGTAACTTTAGAACTTATTCTAAGATTATCTGTACTGGGACCTGTTTTCATTAGTTAAAATTTGTTAATTAATTCTTCAAATAGAGCTTGGTTGAGCTAAGCCCTTGCTGCTAGTAACATCTGTTTACTTCCTCCTCAGAGAACCAGCTTGCCCAGCTTGTTAAGTCTGTTGTTCATTGTGTGTCCAATCACTGATGTAGCCCAAGTAGCTGTTCTGTACTGTTCCTGGCTCTTTACTAGCTTCCCTGAAGGACAAAATAAATTCCACACCTCACTAAACTGACATCTTACCCCTCCTTTCTAATTTTATTCAATTTAAAATCACTGGGAAACTGCAAACTGCAATTACAATTGCTTTCTGTTGCTATTAATTCTAAGATTTTCATTCATGCCAAAATGTTAACCTAAGCTTTTAGAAAGTATACTTTTATAAGTGCTTTTCATCGTCAGGTTCATATATCAGCTTGGTTACATGGTGGTGGTAGCTGTTTCATTGGGCAAGTGTTGTCCTCTCTGTTGCTATGAACGCATTTCACAGAATTAAATCATGATCATACTAGCTGCATCCACAGTTCATTGCATTTGTAATCAGCCTAGAGGTGTGTCTTCTGCAATGAGTGATGCTTAATCTAATCACTGAAAGTCTTTTAAGGAAGAGTCAGAAGACAGAGTCTCCCTCTTCCTGCTTTGCCCAGTGAGATTCTCCTTTGGAGTTTGTCCAGACCCTTCATCAGAGTCAACAGCTTCACAGCCTGCCCTACAGATTTTGGACTCTACATTCCCACAGTTATGTGAGACACTTCTATAAGTTTTAGGTTTGTGGATATTCCCTGCTTATTCTTTCTCTAGAGAATCCTAGCTAATACAACTTGGTACCAGAAGTGGTTCTTAATAAACAGAATCTTAAAGATAGGTTTTTATGATTGGCTTTCTACTCTTACTGGACCCAATGGCATAAAGTTCTCTAATTCCCATAATCAGAATGATATTGCCAATCTGCATAGTAAGTTGGCAAAAGAGATAGTCAAAATATCACCATTGGATTCTTCTAATGCTTTGTTTGTACAATGTCAAGCTCTGGGGGTTAATGTTTTTGGCAGCTTTACAGAGTTTTGTGGAAATGGGAGGCATAGAGATGTTGGCTGGTTGTTGATTTTACAATTACCTACCTACTCCTTCTTTTTTAGGAAATCCTCCTTGCTACCATTTTGTATTCCACCATTTTCCATGTCTTAAGTAATACCCATGTGACACTGAGGACACAGGTGTCTGTTTCTGGACATTGATAGGGATTTGTCTCTCTACTCAGTGATATTTTTCAGTCACTCCCCCTGACAGGAGGTATGAACAATCATACATGAGGTATATCCTGAGAAATGTGAGAAAGTGAGGGAGAGGGGGGTGAAGAGGACCAGTTTTCAAGGACAGAAGTTTCCTACTTGCTAGGTTTTATTTTATTAGATTCAGTGTCTGTGGGATTTGTCTCCCTTCTACAACTTCCACCAGAGTTCTGAAAAAGTGAGTATTGTCATTTTTGTTAAAACCCTGGGGAGAGGTTTTCAGCAGCTATTACATCATGTTGATGAACCCAGTTGATTTATAACAAGTCTTCTAAGACAACTCAGTAAGGAAATTATATCTCTTCAACAAATGGATTTTAGAGATTATAGAGACATTTGAATTGAATGAAATAGGACCTCTTTATTATATCATATGCAAAAATTAACTCAAAATGAAGGAAATACCTAAATGCAACAATGAAGAATATAAAACTCCTGGAGGAATACATAGGGAAGCATCTACAGCATGTTTTGTTGGGTAATGGTATCTTTAACTTTACAATCTGAACACAAAGAAACCAAAAGGAAAAATGGATAAATGGAGTTGGACACAGTGGCTCAACAGACAAAGTTCTTGCCTACCATCCTGGAGATCTGGGTTCATTTCTTAGAGCCTCCCCATGCCAAAAAAAAATAGATAAATGATACCTGGACAGGTGAGAATCTTTAATGTACACTAGAAAAAACATGCTCTTTAATCCTTATTTCAATATTGTTGGCTGGGATAATTTTATTAAGTTGTTTTGGTGAAGATGTGACCCACATAATTGTGGGTAGGACCTCTGGAGTAGGTGGTTTCCATGGAGATGTATCTCCATCCATTCAAGTGGGTGTAAATTCACTGACTGAGGGAGACATTTTGGAAAGAGCCAACACACAGGGATAGGTTTGGAGATGCAGAAAGAAAATGACTCTAGAGAAGTTGTTTGAAATAAAAAGCTGGGAACAAAAGCTAATAGATATTGCCATGTGCCCTTCCAGTTGACAGAAAAACCCCAAGCATCATTGGTCTTCCTTGAGTCAAGTTATTTTTTTCCTGGGTACCTTAGTTAAGCATCTTCATGGCCTTACAACTTTAATCTTTGTAACTTAATAAATTCCCTTTCTAAAAGCCTTTCCATTTCTTGAATATTGCATTCCACCAGGTTTAACAAACTAATACAATACCTCTTCAAGGTAAAACACTTTTATGCAGCAAAAGATTTTATTTTGAAAATGAAAGGCAACCTACTTAATAAGATAAAATGTCTGGAAACCATGTATCTGATCAAGGTTTAATTTCTAGAATATATAATGAAGTCCTACAACTTAACAATTAAAGGATAAACAGACAAATAAAAAAATGGGCAAAACTTGAATAGGCATTTCTTTTCAAAGGATATGCAAATACCTGAAATACACATATGCAACTTCTCCAGCTATTATGGAAATGGAACTCAAAACACCAATGAAAAGAGATCATTTCATAACCACCAGAATGACTACTATGAAAAAACAGAAAATAATAAGTGTTGAAGATGATGGAGAGAATTTGAAACACTCCTTCATTGCTGGTAAGAATGTAAATTGGTGCAGACATCGTGAGAGACAGTTTGGTGGTACCTCCAGGAAGATGTGTTACAATTACCATATGACCAGGCAATCCTGCTACTGGGTATGTACACAAAATAATTGAAGAAAGGTCTCATACAGATATTTTCTCACAAAAGCTTACTAAAGGATCATTCATAGCTTCCAAAAGTGGAAGGGAACCAAGTATCCATCAATCAATGAAAGAACAAGCAAAATGTAGTATATACATATGATAGCATATTATTGAACTAAAAAGAAATAAAGACTTAATGCAGGCAACAACATGGATAGACCTTGATGATATACGCTGAGTGAAATAATTCAGACACAAAAGGACATTTACTTTGTGATTTTACTGATATAGATCATTTATAACAAGCAAAGTTTTAGATTTAGAATCTAGACTGCAGGTTACCAGGGGAAAGATTGGGGTGGACAATGGGGAAATGATGCTTACTCTGTGCCAAATTTCTGTTTAGAATGATTGCAAAAGTTTGGAAATGAATGGTAATGATTGTAGCACATTATTCTGAGTATAATTGACAGCTCTGAATTGTATGTGTGAATGTGGTTGAAAGGGTGAAATTTTGAGTCATGCATATTACTAGAATGAAAGAAGTTAAAATATGTAACAAGATAGCAATGTGAACGTTGCTGTGTATTGTGGACTGAGGTTAACAGTATGAGTATGTGGTAGTTTAGAGCTTCCTGCCCCAGAAAAAGTTATCTTCATTAATCTATTCTTGTGTGTACAGAATCAATGTGGATGAGCCCTTTTTGATTATTGTTTCAATTGAGATGTGACCCACTCAATTGTAGGTGGGTCTAAATCCATTACTGAAGTTCATTAAGAGAGGAGTTTAGAGACAGAGCAAAGGCAGAAAAATGCCTCAAGGATGCCAAGAGCGGAACCACAGACACTCAGAGAGAAAGCCACTAGAATCAGAAGTTGAAAGCAGCAGAACCCAGGAGTGAAGGACCAATAGATGTTAGCCATGTGCCTTTGGATGTGACAGAGGAACACTGTATGCAAGCAATCTTTCCTAAAAGAAGGTGACTTCCTCTTGCTGACTTAATTTGGACATTTTCATAACCTTAAAAGCATAAATTTGTAAACTAACAAGTCTCCACAGTAACGGCCAACCCATTTTGAGTATAGTACATTTTGCCAGCTTTAGCAAACTGACAGATCCTTTTACTGGGAAAGTGGGGTACTGTGATTTGCAAATACCAAAAATACAGGGACAAATTTATAAATGGTAAAGGGAAGATTCTGGATGAATTGTGAGATGCTTGATAGAAAAAGGTCTAGATTGTTTTGAAAGGGTTATTGTTGGAAATATGGCAAAGTTATTTCTGAAGAGGCCTTAAACAGAAGTAGTGCATATGTAATTGCAAACTAGAATAAAGTTGCCCCTTCTTTTAAAGCCACAGAGAATTTTGAAAACTTTAGTCCTGCTATCTGAAGGAAGCTGCATTTTGAAAGCAATGATCTAGGATGTCTAGCTGAGGAAATTTCCATACTAAGCATGGAAAATTCACCATAGATCTTCTTTACAGCTTACAGGAAAATGCAAGAGGGTAAGGGTAAGCTGATAAGTAAAATATTGCATTCAAAGAAACCAGACACTGATAGTTTAGAAAATTATGAGCTTTTGAGAAATGAGTCCCAGAGCATAGTGTCCTATGTGAGGATTTAATCAAATACAGAACAAACTGGCCATTTCAGGGAAACCCAGGATTGAAAATGCAACTATTTAGAAAGAGTTTGTGGATGTTTCTATTGTCTGACATTTGGAACTCCTGTATGCTGTATATTAATGACACATTTGTTTTAGGATCTGTATAAATAGAATGCTTGCCAAAGTGTACTAGAGGGGACATATTGAAGGAAACATGTCTTCAAAGGCAGAATCATGGAAGCTTAGATCTGGAGTAAAGAAACTTTAGGGTAGGAAAGCAAATAAAGAGGGTGAGTATTCCCTATGATTGTTGGAGGGCGGCCCTCCATCCTCATTGTACATAGAGTGTTACCAATGCAGTGCACTCAGATGCCTGGGAAATTTAAGGTGCATGGCCTCCCCATTTTCCAGGAAGAATGCTGTCACTCCAGTCCTTAAAGGTGGCAGAGAACATTCCCCAGGGTGGGAAAGAGCACTACCATCACCCAACTGTTCTAAGGGATTTAAGAGTGTGGCCTGTAGATGGCAGAAAGTCTAGGTGCCATCAAGAAGCTCAAGGAGAGTGGGGCTGAAAACGTGATAATCTCTCGCATGCTTGTAGATGTTGGAACCCTCCTGCCAGAGTTTGGAGAGGGCAAGGTTACTGCCTAAGGCCATAGAAAAGGTGGGCCTTCTGCCATCTCAATCCCCAAGGATAAAAATTATTCTGTAGATAAATCTCAGACTTAAATTCTAATGAAGTATGTCATGCAGTTGTTTGGAATATCATAGGTCCTGTGACCTGTTTTCCTTCCATTTTTCCCTACAGAAAAAGAGACAATTACCCACTGTCTGTCCCTCCTTTGTATATTGGAAGCAGGTAACCTGTTCTAATGTCACAGATACACATCCAGAGGATAATGTTGCCTCAATTCTAACCATATTTGTAACTGATTTTTGTGATATTTTATACTTAATATTGTTACTGAAATGATGTAAGGGTTTTGTGATTTTTCCATTGAGTGAATGTACTTTGCATATGGAAGGAACATGTCTTTTTAGGATCCAGAGGGTAGATTGAGCACTATAGTAGATGAGACATTTTTATTAAATTGTTTCAATTGAGATGTGACCCACTAAATTCAAGATACAACTTAATTCTTTATTGGAGACCTTTGAGTTCACAGAGAGAGCCCAGATAGAGAACTGCACAGAAATGCTCAGAGAGGACCCACACACTCTCAGAGAGAAAGCCACTGGAATCAGAAGTTGAAAGCAATGGAATCCAGTGACAAAGTAGTAGCAGATGCTCTCCACAGAATTTCTGATGTGACAGAGGAACACTGAATGCAAACAACCTTTCTTAAGAGAAGTTAGCTTCTTTTGATGCCTTACTTTGGACATTCTAGTCCAAACTGAAGTTTGTAAAAGTTGCCAGAACTTTTGTATACGGAACTGTAAATGTATAAACTAATAAATCCTCATTTTAAAGGCCAATGTCTTTAGGATACATTGCATTCAAACAGCTTTAGCAAACTGAAACAAAGGATAAACATATTATTTCATGAATTATAACATATGTAGCACAATAAAACAGTGTGTTAATAATTGGGTGCTGTGCCCATTTGAATCTGTTGTGTACCACAGAAAAGTAAATTTCTTTAATCCTCATTCAATATGACTGGATTGGAGCTTTTTATTTTTTCCATAAAGATGTGTCTCCACCCATTCAAGGATAGGTTGCTAACTGGAGTCCATTAATAAGGAGCTGGTTTTGTCAAAATATTTATAACACCTGGACCCACACATTCAGAGGCATTTTCAGATGTATAAAGAAAATCTCCCCCTGAGGAAGCCATTGAAGAAGCCAGGAGAGAAAGCCAGCAGATGTCACTAAGTGTCTTTCCAGCTGAGACAGAAACCCTGAATGACAACAGCATTCTTGAGTCAAGATATCCTTACCTGGATGCCTTTGTTTGGATATTTTTTAGCCTTGCCTTAATTTTGGCATTTTCATGGCTTTAGAACTGTAAGCTTGAAACTTAATAAATTCTCCTTTTAAATCCTTTCATTTCTGGTAAATTGTGTTCTGGCAACTTTTACAAACTGAAACAGATTCTGATATCAGGGAAGTGTAAGCTTCAGTTTGCAAATGTCAAACATGTTGGTGTGGTTCTTTAAATGTATAAGGGAAAGATAATTTTGGCATTTTCATGACTTTAGAACTGTAAGCTTGAAACTTAATAAATTCTCCTTTTAAAATCCTTTCCATTTCTGGTAAATTGTGTTCTGGCAACTTTTACAAACTAAAACAGATTTTGATATCAGGGAAGTGTAAGCTTCAGTTTGCAAAAGTCAAACATGTTGGTGTGGTTCTTTAAATGTATAAGGGAAAGACTCTGAAAGAGTTGTGAGGATCTTGATAGAGGTCTAGAATACTTTGAAGAGGCTGTTGGTAAAAATGTGTTTGTTAAAGATACCACTGATGAGACCACAGACAAAAATGAGGAATGTGCCTTTGCCAACTGTAAGGAAGGAAACCCTTTTTGTAGTGTGGTACAGAATCTTGCAAAATTTTGCATTGCTATTGGATGGAATTTAGAACTTAAAGGTGATGACACAGAATACTTAACAGAGAAGAGTTCCAAATTAAATGCAAAATGTGTAACCTTGTTTCTCCTTGAAGCTTAGAGTGAAAGGTGACAGGTAATGGATAAGCTGAGAACTGAACTCTTGGGTACAAAGAAGCCAGAAACTAATGGTCTTTAAATCTCTGGGCTTCCAGAAAGAGAACCCACAGAGAATAGTGCCCCACAGGGGTATTTAACCAAACATGAAAGCAATCAGTCATTACAGGACAAACAAATATTTGATATGGAGTTATTCAGAAAGGATTTGTTGAAAGTTCTTTTGAGTGATGTGCATTATCATAGTGTACTGCATAGAAAACCAACAAGAGTTTTGTGGATTTTGTGCAAATGGAGTTACTGCCAGTATGAACTTTAAAAGGACAGAAAAGGAAGGCCTAACTATGGTAGCTAAGATCTAAAGTCAAGTAACAGACCATGGGAGTGGACCCATGCCAGTACTTGGAGAGGGTGAATTTTCCCCAAAGACAGAGGGTGAGACTTCCACATCAATGCTCAGAAAGAATTGTGCTCCTTCATGCCTTGGTGAGTATGAAGCATATTACTTCAGAATTGGAAAAAACCTTGATTCCTCTCCATTGTTCTGGAGGGTTGAGTGTGTACTCCAGAGATTGAAGAGAGCTCAGGTGTAGCCCCAATATTTGGAGAAATTGGAGATAAGAAATGGTCATCTCCGCAATTTCCTCCAGGGTTTCATTTGGAAAAAGCCAAGCTGTGGTGTAGGCCTAAGGAAAGGGTAGAACTGCTTCTTTCAAAAATAAATGACGCTCTGACTTTGAAATCAAGTGCAGTATTACTGCAGGTTTTTAGAACTTTTTAAATATGGTGACCCCTGTGTCCCCTTCAATTTCTCACTATGGAAATGGAAACATGTATTCTATGACTCTCTTTCTTCTGTATATTGACAACAAATAACTTGTGAGATTTATAGGTACAGAGCTGAAGAAGAATTTTACTTTAGGGCAGAGCATGCCTGCAGCTAACTTTGTTGAGGTTATGCACTGCTTCTGACTTTGTATTGCATTTGTATTGTGACTGAAATTAGGCTTTTCTGATATTGTTATGGAATGTATGTATTTTCTTTTGGACAAAACATGTCTTTTGGGGGATCACAGGGTGGAATGTGCCCATTTGAATATGTTGTGCACACAGGAAAAGCCAAGCTCTTTAACCATCATTCAGTATTGCTAGGTGGGATCTTTTCATTGTTTCCATGGAAATGAGTCCAACCCAATTGTGGATGGTAGCTTTCAATTATATGGTCAAATAGAGATGTGTCTATATCTATTCAAAGTGCAGTTGATTGCTGCTGTCCTTTAAAAGGGAAAGATTTTTGGAAAAACTTTAGAACTGACAGAGCCCACATAGCCAGAGACGTTTGCAGATGCATAAAGAAAATACACCCCTAGGATGCCATTGAAGAAGCCTGAAGAGAAAGCTAATAGACATTGCTGTGTGCCTTTCCAGCTGAGAGAGAAACACTGAATGAATTTCTTTCTTGAATCAAGGTAATCTCCCCTGGATGTCTTAATTTCGGCATTTTTATAGTGTTATCTTTATTTGGATATTTTCATGCCTTCAAAACTGTAAACTTGCAAATTAATGAATTATCCTTTTAAAAGCCATTCCATTTCTGGTATATAACATTCTGGCAGCTTTTACAAACTGAAACAAGAGGTATACTGGAAAATGCACCTAAATTATAGACTATAGTTGATGATAATATTTTAATATTTTTTTCATTAATTGTAACAGGAAATAGTGCCTTGATGAAAGTATCAACGAGAGGTGTGTATAGGAACATTGTACATTTTACATAACATTTTGCTGGAGAACTGCCTACATTTGGTGTGGGATGTGAAGGGTTAGTTGCTGGATGAAAGTTAGCTTTTCAGCATTGTGAGTTAGAGTGACAGTGGTGGCTATGGCCCAAAGACAGGAAGGCCATCATTTGGCTACTGAGTCTAGATGTTTTGTGTGAGGGATGTTTCTGAGATGATGGTGATGTTTGCTATCTTGAATGGGGTGGCAGTAATAACAATTATATACATGTGTAAATATATATATATATGACACATGTCATATATATGTCTGTATTCACTGAATTGTACATGTAAAATGAGTGCATTAAATTGTTTATAGATTTCATTTCAATAAAATTGCACTTTGAATTTGGCATAGTCATTTTAATTCAACACTTGTAACTGGGATGAATAATTTGTGTTTGTGAGATTTCTCCCTATGTAAAAACATGGTCATGGAATGGAACAGAATGAAGTGGAATAGAACAGAATGGAATAGAATAGGTATGTCAAAATCTTTTTTATTTGGTATTATGTAATAATAGCCAGAAACAACTTTATCTGTCCATTTAAAGTTTCAATGCCCGCAAGGTATTTCACACATGATTGTATTTATTTTTGTAAATAATTGCTGAAAATAAAGCAGATATTTTGCATAGAAACATGGTGCATTACTAAACGTTATCATGTGTTCTTCATTACATTCTCCATTAAAGAATATCAGTTTGCAATGACATTCAGGAGACTAAAATAATGTCACCTTCCATTTGAATATTACACCCCTGACTTTCATTTCAATTGACAAAAATGTCAAAGAGTTTAAACATTTAAAACATTAACACTGCATTTTTTTATAAATGTATGAAATGTTTGGAAGGTGGAAACACTTTCAAACTGTTCAAAGCTCAAATTGGCATTAATGGAAAGATTAGAGAGAAATCAACATTAACTGGAAGAAGTATCTGTTTTCCACAAGAACCAGAATTTCTTGCTTTATATTTTCTTCAACATTGTTTCTAAGCTCCTCATTTTTAATCTTCTCACTCAGGAAGGTGGATTCCATGGAAGAGTGCAAAAGATTGTAGAATCACTTTCTCCTTTATACTCTACAAGATCCAAAGAAAAGAGTCAGTGTCTCTTTCACTTCTATTAACAATTCCCAAAGAGTGCAGTGTGGAAGCTTTTTGATTAAGAAAAGATACAACAGGAAAGACTTCCTTCATAATTAAGCTTTATTATGTGCAAACAATGTGCAATATATAATTAGGTATTTCATGCTTAAATTTTTATTATATCTATCTCATTAAGTACATGCTTTTATTTCACACTTTTGTTCTTCACATATTTCATCTTATTTTCATGTTCAATTTCATATTTCCAATAACAGCAATTTAAATTAAACTTATATTATATCAATTTTCCTAAATCTGCAAAATCCCACCAACCTAAATCAGACATTTAAATATGTCCCTATTGATATAAATAAATAATTAAGTATGTAAATAAATGAAGGAGTAAGGAGAGGTCTTCCTTGAAAAGTATGTACAATTAATCAGTGTAGAAAAAATGATTTATGTAGAAAGTTATAATTAGAATATCATGGAAAAAATCACTGCAGGCAAGACCTATTGATGAACAGGCACAGTATTTAAAAATTCTCAAAGAATCTCCCACAAGATATTTCTTCATTTTTGCAAAGGAAGAAGAACCACCTTTACAAGGAGAAACCTGGCAGACAACACCTTAAGCAAGTTTCCAATGTTTATTCCAGCAGCAAGATATATGGGCATTGTGTAATCCCTGCTGTGAAACCTTTAGTGGGGCACATAATTATAAGATTAATTGAAATTGATGGTCTTTGGACAAACCAGAATTATTCATAATTCACCAGAATTCTTCATATGTGTAAAGGTAGCTCCCTATTTTCCTCTGTCACAATACAGCTTCACCTGGTGAAACACTCCTCTTGAGTTTGTACATACCCTTCATCAGAGTCATCAGTTTGTGGTCTGCCCTACAAACCTTGGATCCTTACATTCCCACAGTTGCCCAACCAGCCTCTCCTGTAGAGTTCATTGCAGATTTGATTGGAGTTACCAGCTTATGACTTGCCCTACAGATCTTGGACTCTATATTTCCAAGGTTATGTGAGACACTTTTATAAATTTTATATCTATGGATATTTCTTGATGATTATGTTTCTCTAGAGAACCCTAGCTAGTACGCCCTGCAATGTCACTTTTTTGTGTGTAGCCCAAATCACTGGAAACAAGGAGTCAAATGAATATACCCAATGTTCATAGCAGCATTCCTCCCAATAGCCAAATTGCGGGAAGAACCTAACTGTCCATCAACAGATGAATAGATAAACAAAATGTCACAAATCCAAATACTGGAATATTCATAGCAGAAAAACTGAAGCTCTGAAAATGCTACAACATTACTGAATCTTTGAAACATTATGCTAAATGAAACAGATGAGACACAGAAGGCTAGCTATTGTGTGATTCCACTGATATGGAATTAGATATGAAATGTATATATATATTGAGCAAATTCACAAATTCATTCTAAAAGAAATTGGATACAGCTTACCATGATCTATGAGAAATGGGGAATTATGATTTCCAGGTACAAATTTCTCTTTAGTTTGAAGAAAGTTTTTTGTAATGAATGGTGTTAATGATAACACATTTCAAATTTAACTAATGCAGCTGAATTGTACAGTTAACATCTGGATAGTGTTTGGAAATGTTGTGCAGTGTATATGCTACCAGCCACAAAACATTATTTTGAAAAACAAGAAAAAACTTTTACTATTTCTTATAGGGAGATAATTAATAGTCACCCTTGAGGTCAAAAAGAGATTTTGGGCCTGAAAATACTGATACTTCTCCTAAACCACCACCACACTATAACAACTAACTTCTTGTACCTGTGATGATATGTCTTTAGGGACCAAAATTTCTGATTCTAAGGAGGAAAATGATTCTGCCCATGGAATAAATGAAGGTTTCACTGCTCCTAAGTTTACATAACAGCACATTATCTGGGACTTTTCTAAAAAATGCTAGTCTATTTTTTTTCTCTCAGCTGAAACAGAAAATGAACTCACTGTCCCCCTTCCCTCTATGTGGGACACAACTCCCAAGGGTGTAAACCTCCTTGAAAATATTGGACAGAATTCCTGGAAAAAGCTGGGACTCAGCATGAAAGGATTGAGTAAACCATCTTGACCAAAAGGGTGAAGAGAGAAGTGAGACAAAATAAAGTGCCTGTGGATGAGAGATTTCAAATAGAGTCAAGAGTTTATTCTTACACATTGCATAGATATCCCCTTTTTAGTTTATGGTGTATTACAGTAACTATGACAAGCACCTGAAATTGTAGAACTGTGTTCCAGTAGCCATATTTCTTGAAGATTATTGTTGAATGATATAACTTTCACAATGTGACTGTGTGATTGTGAAAACCTAATGTCCTATGCTCCTTTTATCTACCATATGGATGGATGAGTAAAAATATGGATAAGAAATAAGCAAATAATAGAGGGAACAAAGGTTAAAATAAATTGAGCAGGTTGAAATACTAGTGGACAATGAAATAGAGGTGTAAGGGGCATGGCATATGTGAGTTTTTTTCTTTATCCTTTTTTATTTCTTTTCCTGGAGAGATATGAATGTTCAAAAAATGATCATGGTGATGAATATGCAACTATGTGATGATATTGTGAGCCATTGACTGTAATCACATCAATAATATTTGCATGTCACGAATGTTAGTACATTTATTTGTTTATAATAAAAATATTTTTTTAAAATGCTAGCCTCAACTCTGCAAGTGAAATCATTGCCCTCCACCCTACATGGGATATGACATCCAGGGGTGAAAGTCTCCTTGTGACAATGTACTGTGGGATCAACAATTCCATCTTGGGCAAAATGGAGGAAAAGGAATGTAATTAATAAAGTATAAGTGGCAGAGAGTGTTCAAATAGAGTCGAGAGGCTACTCTGGAGGTTTGATTGTACACAAGCTTCAGTTAGAATTTGCTACCATCATCAACTGCGAACCACCAACCAGGACCATTCCAGACAACCCTAAAAAAACACCTAGGGTAATATATAAGATTCCACAAGGGCTCCATGCACTAGAGTAACTTTCTAGAAACCTACGAAATCCAGATGGGTCCCTGGTCCAGATAAGTCCTGAAACCTAGCCCTGCCTCTCCAGAATATCAGATAGCTCAATGACCTACCCCATATTAGTAACAGACCATTCCAATATGAAAAATTTAGAATCACCATAGCCCAAACACCCCTAAGAAAGGGATGAAAAGATCAAAGGTGGAGTTATACAGAGAAGATAGGATTTAACAAATGAATATGAATGTTGAATCATTGAATTGATATCTCTTTTAGTCTCCAGTATTTTAGAGCAGCTAGAAGTAAAAATCTAAAACTGTGAAATCGTAACCCATGTCAAAGTCTAAAATATGTTATACAATTAATTGTGGCTCTGTGCTTGGAAATTTATAGCTTTTTTTTACATATGCTATTGTTCACAAAAAAAGAAGGAAACAGAGTCAGCTGTAATGACAAAAATGTAGTTAAGCCCTCTAGTCTCCTATATTCTGGAACAGGTAGAAGGAAAAACATGAGAGGATTGTATGGTAGCCCATGACATACTCTAGAATCTATCCTGTAACCACACTTTGAGGAGTGCTTTGAAATCTATTGCTTTTTATTTCTTTGCTTTGTATATATGCTATACTATACAATAAAAAAGTTTTTAAAAAGTTGATTGTGATGTTAAAAAGTATTTAAGTCCTCTAGCCCCCTATATTTTGGACCAGCCAGAAGGGAAAATATGAGAGGTACATATGGTAGCCCATGACAAAATCTGGGATCTATCCTGTAACTGCTAGTTGAAGAGTGCTTTTAAAACTATACATTTTTGTTTCTTTGCTTCGTACATATGTAATATTATGCAATAAAAAGTTAAAATAAAAAACAGGAAGAAATGCTGTCCTATCCTATCATGTTGATAGGTCAGTTCCATTTCTGATCTTGGTATATATTAATTCAAACATTTATCATGGCTTTCAAAATTCACCTAGTCCTGCCTTTCCTTTATATATTCATCTGATTGAATCATGCTTCCTAAATAAATTAGAAGCATTTACAAGTAGTTACTTTCTACCAGTATATCTGAAAATATTGCTGAACTAACAGCAGTTGGCTATATTATCTCTCCCTTAATTGATATTGAATTACTTTAAATCCCAGCCATACTCTTTCACTGACTACTAGCTTTCTTTCTATATCACTAATCTATCTTAAGTTACTCCTTCTAAACATGTCCATCCCCTTAGCATTTAAAAAAGTCCAATATCTCTTATTCTGAAATTTGTATAGAAATGAAACTATTTTCTCTCTTTTTTCAGCCATTGTCATCTTATTTTCAAATTTGAGGGCAGAATCCATTCATCAGAGCATCTCCCCTTGTCCCACTCCATCCTCACTCCAGTCTTATGTGTTTTTGCACCTATTAATCCATGGACATCATTCGTGCTACAGAATCAATAGTTCAATAAATAAAATATTCTTATGAGATGCTATAAGTGTTCATCATATTTTCAAACTCATTGGAAAATTTTTATTGTCTACTTATAAGCATTCTTTTAACTAGACTTTTAAAACTGCTGTTAAAATCCGGTTCTCAAGGAAGGAGAACTTGAGATGGAATTTAGAGCATAGTATATTTGTTAGCAAATGACCTTTGAATCATTATATCTGTAAAGGAAAGGAAGGAGAAATCTGGGCAAAGAGAGAAGTCAAGTTGCAATGTAATCTTACAGTTTATGATATCAAATACCTGTGACAAAAATAAAAATATATTGCTTGATTCTACTAAAGAAGTTATATAATTGTTATGTATAAATTAATTCCCTAATTATTTAACATTCTTTTAAAATTTATTAAAACGAACACCTTATATTTAGAAAATAACCAATGAAATGCTAACATTTATTCCAGAAATCCCAAGTATTTTGAAGTTTATGATGATTTGCAGGCCTTAAGATGTCAGCTAAATATCTGACTTGAAGAGACCTATATGGAATGATATTCTTTCATGATAATAAAACACATATTTTATAAGTATGAATCATACTTTTTCTTTGAATATAAATTTTCAGTGGAAAAATTCTATTTATATAGATCCACACTGATGACAATTTGAGAGAAAATTGGTGGGTTGTGGGTCCACTAAGAAGTAAATGGAAACAGGGTCTCTCACATAAATACCTAATAAGTTTTCTATATCTATCTGTTTACTGAGTACATATAGTACATAAAATATTCAAAATTTCAGCAGAGCAAGTAATTACTGAAGTCCTTGGTGTTTTCAGAATTCTTAAGAAGGGATGTTTTCCTTAAGCTCTCCCTTCTGATCTCGCCATTTTTTTACATGGGAAGGCAGGAGTGGGTAACTGAACACTTGTCTCTGACATTACAGGCAAGAATTCCTCCCAATCTCTTAAAGAGCCATCAAGAAGTATATGCTTTACATTCTCAATGTCACTATAATATACGAAAACCCTCATTGTCATGCAGTAGCAGGCATCTCAGTACCCAGCCTTTCCTGGTCTCTATGGACAGATCTGCTTAGTGCTGTGGTTCAAGGTTAAACATCACTTTGTTGCAAAGCACAAAGAACATATCATCCAAAAAATTTAAAAAGATGCTATCCAGACAAATAAAGGACACCAAGATCCTCCTCAGATTGACCCTCTAGACAAAGGTATAAGTTTGTTTTTGAAAAATTTAAAAGGATAGTGAAATTGAAAGACATAATTTGTTTTCCTTTATGACATTTACATGATTCACCTAATTACAGAGAAAAATATTTCATGAAAGGCATTACTTGATCAGACTTATCTGGATTGGCCTTCAAGTTAATCAAGTTGTATTCCTCAAATTGTATATCTCATGAACTTATCAATGGCATTAAAAGAGACTCCACATTCTGAATTATTGTTTGCAAGAGAAACAAATTCTTAGACGCAGAGCATAGTGACCACATCCTCAATAAAGAATTGGATTCATTGTCTTTTTCAATCTATGTATTTTGGAGCATTAGAGAAAAAATTTCACCAGGAGGGACAGAGTTCCCTTTTTGTAAACTAATTTTTTTCAGAAAATATTTTTTAATCTAACTGTGGCCATTTTGGGAGAGATTTTCTGGGTGTGTTAGGAGATTGCAAACATGACATTTCTATGGATTTAAAAATAGACAACTAATGGTCAAAGAAAAACTTTACTGATATTAGTATTCAGAGGTTGATTATTCTGCATTTAAATCATAAGGGAAACAAAACAATAACAGATGATAGATAGCTAATAGCTGATAGAGATAGATAGAGGGTATATAGGTTTGCAATGACAAATTGGATGAATTGGGATAATAGTTAAGTCAATAGGGAGAGGAATGGAAAGGCTAACTTTGGTTGGTGATCAATGAAGGGATCTCTGAGGAATTGACTGAGACTGAAAGAAAATGAGTATGAGGTCAGGAGGTATGTGCTCAGTGTAGATAAAGCATGAATGTTTAATTCTGCCTAGATGTTTCAATTAAGCATGTAAAAAATGAATTCTTGGATGCCTGGTAGAGCCATTGACTAAGATTGGAGACTGGAGGAGGAATAATGTTATATTTTGGGTCAAGAAGAGGTCATGTTCTGAGAAATGTTTCAGTCTATATGCATATAGTTAAGCAAGTAGCTATGAAAGTTCAGAAATGTTATGCAGAAATTTTTTTTTCTCACTTTCAATTTGGAGAAAGCAATGAAAGAAATTAAAACAAATAAATGTGTGAACAGGCCAGGGTAATACATAACAGAAGAAGATAAAGGGTTCCTATAATTACTTTGAAGATGCTACAATAAAAATAATTGTTTCAGGACTTCTTTGCAAAGAACAAGGGGAAGGATTAATGAGAGTAGTTTGAAGACAATCAGGAAACTGAAATTTTAGAGAAAGTGAGGAAAAATAAAGTCCCCCAAAAGTAGGTCATGATTAAATTATTTGATTCCAAATAGGACTTACTTATGGGGAGATCATTGATGATGCTAGCAAGTTTTATTTATGAAGTAATCAGTGTTCATCTTCATGAGTCAAAAAGTGAAGTGGGTGTGAGGAAATGGTAAATGCGCAATCAGTTGTATTGTTATCACAGGCTCTAGACAGCAGGAAATTGAGCGAATATAGTTCAAGGGAAGTTTTTCTCAAGGTGGTAAGAACAAAATGAGCTTAAATGATGAGGTTGATTGTGAAGAAAGGGAGAATTTTCTGGTTAAGGAAATTTAATTTATAATCAATAATAGAATTCACAGAAAATCATGTGATAGGGTTCAATCAGAGACAGTAGACTCAGAGATCATCAGGTATATTTGAAAATCACTAGGAGTTGTGACTCTGTCTTTAGACCAGGGATAATGTCCTACTCATATGCATGTCAGTTACAATCATGGTAAAATGTAGGTATTTGGTGTCAGTTACTATTTGGGCTTTGACCAGTATCTGGGGTAAGTAGTTAGAGGGATTTAATTTTTGTCTTGATAAATATCTGTTGAAATGAGGAACTGTGGACTAAACTAGGCAATAAAATGTGGAACTATAGGGGTTGATATTTGTTAATAGAATTACCCATTTAATATGGGAATCTGGTTATGAGGAGGATTTGAACAAACTAGAATGAAAATAAGTTGTCATCATAGCGTGAGAACTCTGATGTCTGATGTGAAAGGGATATCTCAGGTAAAGCCTGAGAGTGGTATGTAACTCTCAAGGAATATAAGCATGACAAACAGACCAAAATTGAAATTTTAGCTATATCATTGTCTACCCATATAATGCTGTCATATCACTAAAGATTTCTAAACATCTGATCATGTCATTCTTGAGTCAATAAATAGTCAATAAACAGTAAAATTATTAGGAGTATTAAATAAGCAAATATACATCAATCCCCAAGTATACAGTCACAGTTAATACAATGTATCTTTTTCCTGGGCCTGAAGTATAAACTGGTGAGTTAATCCTACTTTTACTTATGCAAAATTAACATCATTTGTCCATGAAATGTACTTAATCGTCAATAGTGATTTAAGGGATAATTTACATATTATAAATGATTAATACTTTCACATGCATAACGCACACATATGTCAATGTATATGAAGAGATAATGAAATGAAGGATGTCCCCACTAATGATGAGCATTATAGGACAGGATGGATTTTGAAGACCACTTTACTAAATAATTTGATGGAACAGCAGAACGTCTTCCTTAATTCTTCATTCTTTATTTTGCGAGTCTCCTTGTCTTATAGAGACCATGACATATAAAAGAAATCGTATGTGCCATGTAATTCCACTTCTTGCTTATGCAGGGATTTTAAAGTCATGATTTGGAGGTTAGGCATCACTGATTCCAAAAAATAACATTATCACTTGAATTGATCAACTACATCAAGAAATCATTTTCAGTACCCAGCCAAGATGACAGCTTAGCAAGGTGTGGGATTTAGTTCATCCTCCACAACTAAATAACCAGGAACAGTATAGAATATCTCCTGAGGCCACATCAGTGACCAGGCACACAGTGTACCCCAGTCTGGATTAGCTGGACTGGCTACAAGCCCCCCATGAACTTTGACATCACCAAGCCATGGTGGCTGGTATCTCTCCCCCACAGGCTTCCCACAAGGGAAAGGAAAGAGACTTTACAAGTAGCAGGGACTGAGAGCAATTAAGTTTCAAGTGTGGAATTAATTCACAAATTCTGACTATAAAAATAGGCCCCTAGCTCAGGTGAACTTGGTCAAAGTGGAGGTCGCTGGTTTTGCCCCAGCACTAAGGCAGCAGAGCTGACAGAAAAAGAAAACAAAAGAAACAGAGGTTTTTGTGGCTGTGTTTCTATGGAGACTTGGCTGCATTTGGATACAGCAGCAGGACTTCTTAGGCTGCAATTGCCCCAGGCATAGGCAGAAGCAAGCTTCTCTGAGAGCTTCTCTGGAGCTGGTGCCAACCACAGGGGAGGGATGAGGTTCAACTCAGGTGGAATCCTCCTTCAAGGAATTCATACCCCAGGGTTTGGTAATTTGAAGCCATTAAAATCAGCCTACAACCTCTCCTCCATTTCTACCATGCTCCCAGCAGGGAGAGTCTGCCAAAGTTAATGGTACCACATCCTCTTATGCTGGTGGAACCTGCAGGCAGACAAGCACCACATACTGGTCAGGATAAGAAAAACAAAGTTCAAAGACTTCATAGGAAAGTCTTCCTATCTGTTGGGTCTCACCTTCACGGAAAACTGACACAGGTGACTCTTTTCCCCCAATAGGATGTCAATCGGTCTGAGAAAATCTGACTGGGGTCTATAATACCTAAGTAAGCTCTCCTAAGTGTGTGTGGGGGGAAGGCACCATTCAGGCAGGGCAAGAAACAAGAAAACAAGTACTGAAAATTTCTCCTCTATTAAACAAAACTTAAGCTAGAGGTCCAGATAAAGTTGAACTGAATGTCAAAGAACAAATAAGCAACAAATACATCCAACAAGAAAACTCTATGTAAAAGAAGTGAAAGCAATCTCCAGAATAAGCTAATTAAGGTAATTAAATATATAGATGCCAGCAAGAAATAAAATCCACTAGGAAAATTGAAGATATGGCCCAGTCAAAGGAACAAACCAGCAATTCAAATGACATACAGGAGCTGAAATATTTAATTCAGAATATATGAACAGACATGGAAAGCCTCATCAAAAACCAAATCAATGAATTGAGGGAAGATATAAAAAAGGCAAGTAATGAACAAAAAGAATAAATCAAAAGTCTGAAAAAATAAATCACAAAATTATGGGAATGAAAGTCACAGTAGAAGAGATGAAGAAAATGATGGAAACCTACAATGTTAGATTTTGAAAGGAAGAAGATAGGATGAGTGAACTAGAGGAGGGGACATCTGAAATCCAACAAGCAAAAGAAAATATGGGGGAAAAATGAAAAAAATATGAGCAGAGATTCAGGGAATTGAATGACAATTTGAAGTAAACAAAGATATATGTTGTGAGTGTCCCAGAAGGAAAACAGAAGGGAAAAGGAGGGAAAAAACGAACAGAGGAAATTATCACTGAAAATTTCCCAACTCCTATGATAGACTTAAAATTACAGATCCAAGAAGTGAAGTGTACCCCAAAAAGAATAGATCCAAATAGATGTAATACAAGACACTTACTAGTCAGAATGTCAGAGGTCAAAGAGAAAGAGAGAGTCTTGAAAGCAGGAAGAGAAAAGCAATTCATTCTGTACCAGGGAAGCTCATTAAGACTATGCATAGATTTCTTAGCAGAAACCATGGAGGCAAGAAGGCAATTGGATGATATATTTAAATTACTAAAAGAGAAAAACTGCTAACAAAGAATTCTATATCCAACAAAATTGTCCTTCAACAATGAGGGAGAAATTAAAACATTTTTAGACGAAAAATCACTGAGAGAATTTGTGACCAAGGGACCAGCTCTGCAAGAAGTACTAAAGGGAGAACTGGAGGCAGATACAAAAAGACAGAAGAGAGAGGTGTGGAGAAGAGTGTAGAAAGGAAGAGTGTTGATTTTCTATGAGAAAATCAACAAGACTGATGGACCATTAGCAAGATTGACAAGAAGAAGAAGAGAGAGGATGCAAATAAATAAGATCAGAAATGGAAGAGGAGACATAAGTACTGATCCCACAGAAATAAAGGAAGTAATTACAGGATACTATGAACAACTTTATGCTAATAAACACGACAATGTACATGGAATGGACAACATTCAAGAAAGGCATTAACAACCAACATTGACTCGAGAAGAAATATCAGTAAAGGTAAAAAGGAGAAAAATAGGATATGACATATAAAATCCAAAAAGCAAAACAATAGAAGAAGGTACTACCATAAAGTAATAACACTAAATGTTAATGAATTAAACTCCCCAATCAAAAGACATAGACTGGTAGAATGGACTATAAAACAGGACCCATCTATATGCTGTCTACAGGAAGCACATCTTATACCTAGGGATAAACATAGGTTGAAAATCAAAGGTTGCAAAAAGATATTTCATGAGAATAATAATCAGAGAAGAGTGGGAGTAGCTATATTACTATTCAACAAATAGACTTCAAAGGTAAAACAGTTAAAGATACAAAGAAGGACACAACATATTAATAAAAGGAACCATTCAACAAGAAGACATAATAAGTATAAATATTTATGCAAGAAGCCAGAATGCTCCATACTATATGAAGCAAACACTGAAGACACTGAAAGTGAAATAGACACATCTACCACAATAATTGGAGACTTCAATTCCACACTCTCATCAATGCACAGAACATCTACACAGAGGATTAATAAAGAAATAGAGAATTTGAATAATACAATAAATGAGCTACACTTAAAAGACATTTATAGAACATTATACTCTACAACAGCATGACACAACTTTATCTCAAGTGCTCATGGTTTGTTCTCAAGGATAGACCATATGCTGAGTCACAAAGTAGGTCTCAATAAATTTTAAAAGATTGAAATCACACAAAACATTTCTCAGATCACAAAAGAATGAAGTTGTGATAGACAGAGCACCAGAAAATTCACTAATATGTGGGTCCTCAAAAACACACTCTTAAACAAGCAGTGGGTCAAGGAAGAAATTACAAGAGAAATCAGTAAACACTTCAAGGCAAATCAAAATGAAAACAGAACATATCAAAACTTATAGGATCAGTAAATGCAGTGCTAAAAGGGAAATGTATTGTCTTAAATGCCTATATCAAAAAAGAAGAAAGGGCAAAAATTGAGGAATTAATTGTCCAATTGGAACAAGTAGAGAAAGAACAGCAAACTAACCCCAAAGCAACAAAAGAAACAAATAATAAAGATTAGAGTATAAATAAATGAAATTGAGAACATGAAAATTGAGAAAATCAACAAAACCAGAAGCTGGTTCTATGAGAAAATCAACAAGACTGATGGACCATTAGCAAGATTGACAAGAAGAAGAGAGAGGATGCAAATAAATAAGATCAGAAATGGAAGAGGAGACATAACTACTGATCCCACAGAAATAAAGGAAGTAATTACAGGATACTATGAACAACTTTATGCTAATAAACACGACAATGTACATGAAATGGACAACATTCAAGAAAGGCATTAACAACAAACATTGACTCGAGAAGAAATAGACAACCTCAACAAACCAATCACAAGTAAAGAAATTGAATCGGTCATTAAGAAGCCTCCCAAAAAAAGTCCAGGACCAGATGGATTCTCATGTGAATTCTACCAAACATTCCAGAAAGAATTAGTACCAATCTTGCTCAAACTCTTCAAAAAAATTGAAGAGGAGGGAAATCAAGCTAACTCATTCTACAGAGCCAACATCACCCTCATACCAAAGCCAGACAAAGATATTACAAAAAAAGAAGATGGGACATTTCTGGAGAAGATGGCGGCTTAGTAAGACACACGGATCTTAGTTCCTCCTCCAGAAAAGCAACTAAAGAAACAGAAACAATACAAAACAGCTCCAGGAGCCACAAAAGAGATCAAAAAGACAGCATACCCCATTCTGGAACGGCTGAGCGGGCAGGGAGAATCCGCTGCAGTGAGATACCTGAGGGGCGTGTGTTTTCCTGGCCAGGGCGGCTGGCAACTGGGGTCCCCTCCACGCACGTGGCTCCCCGGTCTGACTGGGAATGTTGGATAGCTGGGCTCTCCCACCACACTTGGCATCTCGGGCCAGCTGGGCAATTTGGACCAGCACTCCCCAAAGCCACGGCGGCTGGTGACCCCCCCTCCATGCGCGGTTTCCCGGGCCAACTGCGAGATTCGGATTGGCAAGTTAAAGGAGCCAAAGCATCTTTTACAAGTGGGCCCCGCAGACAGACGAGCACCACGAGCGCCACCTACTGGGCAGGAAAAGCAAAACAGAGCCCAGAGATTTCACAGAAAAACCTTTCAACCAGCCGGGTCCCACACCCAGGGAAATCTGATCAAATGCCCAGACACCAGCAGAAAATAATGGATGATGCTCGGAAAATTGAAGACATGGCCCAGTCAAAGGAACAAACCAATAGTTCAAATCAGATACAGGAGCTGAGACAACTAATGCAGAATATACGAACAGAAATGGAAAAACTCTTCAAAAACCAATCAATAAATTGAGGGAGGACATGAAGGACACATGGGCTGAACAAAAAGAAGAAACAGAAAATCTGAAAAAACAAATCACAGAACTTATGGGAGTGAAGGACAAAGAAGAACAAATGGAAAAAACAATGGATACCTACAATGGTAGATCTAAGGAGACAGAAGCTACAATTAGTGAACTGGAGGATGGAACATCTGACTTCCAAAAAGAAAAAGAAACTATCGGGAAAAGAATGTAAAAACTTGAGCAGGGGATCAGGGAACTGAATGACAATATGAAGCGCACAAATATAGGTGTTGTGGGTGTCCCAGAAGGAGAAGAGAAGGGAAAAGGAGGAGAAAAACTAATGGAAGAAATTATCACTGAAAATTTCCCAACTCTTATGAAAGACCTAAGTTTACAGATCCAAGAAGTGCAGTGCACCCCAAAGAGAATAGACCCAAATAGGCATTCTCCAAGACACTTACTAGTTAGAATGTCAGAGGTCAAAGAGAAAGAGAGGATCTTGAAAGCAGCAAGAGAAAAACAATCTGTCACATACAAGGGAAACCCAATAAGACTATGTGTAGATTTCTCAGCAGAAACCATGGAAGCTAGAAGACAGTGGGATGGTATATTTAAATTACTAAAAGAGAAAAACTACCAACCGAGACTTCTATATCCAGCAAAATTGTCCTTCAAAAATGAAGGAGAAATTAAAGCATTTATAGACAAAAAGTCACTGAGAGAATTTGTGACCAAGAGTCCAGCTCTGCAAGAAATACTAAAGGGAGAACTAGAGTCAGATACAAAAAGACAGAAGAGAGAGGTATGGAGTAAAATATAGAAAGAAGGAAAATCAGATATGATATATATAATACAAAAGCCAAAATGGTAGAGGAAAATATTATCCAAACAGTAATAACACTAAAAGGTAATGGACTGAATTTCCCAATCAAAAGACATAGAATGGCAGAATGGATTATGACCCAGCAATACCACTGCTAGGTATTTACTCAAAGGACTTAAGGGCAAAGACACAGACGGACATTTGCACACCAGTGTTTATAGTAGCATTACCTACAATTCCAAAGAGATGGAAACAGCCAAAATGTCCATCAACAGAGGAGTGGCTAAATAAACTGTGGCATATACCTACGATGGAATATTATGCAACTTTAAGACAGACTAAACTTATGAAGTATGTAATAACATGGATGGACCTAGAGAACATCATGCTGAGTGAGTCTAGCCAAAAACTAAAGGACAAATAATGTATGGTCCCACTGATGTGAACCAACATTCGAGAATCAGCTTGGAATATATCATTGGTAACAGAGACCAGCAGGAGTTAGAAACAGGGTAAGATAATGGGTAATTGGAGCTGAAGGGATACAGACTGTGCAGCAGGACTAGATACAAAAACTCAAAAATGGACAGCACAGTAATACCTAATTGTAATGTAACTATATTGGAACCCTGAATGAAGCTACACCTAAAATATGGTTTTTTGTTTGTTTGTATCTTTTGTTTTTGTTTTTTCTTTTTCCTTTTTATATATATTTATATATTTTTTATTAGTATTATTATTTTAATTCTCTTCTCTATATTAACATTCTATATCTTTTCCTGCTGTTGCTAGTTCTTTTCCTAAATTGATGCAAATGTACTAAGAAATTATGGTCATACATCTATGTGATGATACTAAGAATTACTGAGTGCATGTGTAGAATGGAATGTTTTCTAAATGTTGTGCTAATTTCTTTTCTTTTTTCTGATTAATACAAAAATTTTAAAAAAAGAAGATGACCGGCTATTCTCTCTAATGAATATAGATGCAAAAACCCTTAATAAAATTCCAGCAAATTGAATCCAGCAATACATTAAGAGAATTATACACCATGACCAAGTAGGATTCCTCCCACGTATGCAAGGATGGTTCAGCATAAGAAAATCAATTAATAACATATCAACAAATCAAAGCAGAAAAACCACATAATCATCTCAATTGATACAAGAAAGGCATTGGACAAAATTCAATATCCTTTCCTGTTGGAAGCACCTTAAAAGATAGGAATAGAAGATAATTTCCTCAAAATTATAAAGGCAATATATGAAACATCCATAACTAACATCATCTTCAATGGGGAAAAATTGAAAAATTTCCCCCTAAGATCAGGAACAAGACAAGGATGTCCACTGTCACCATTGTTATTCAACATAGTGTTGGAAGTTCTAGCCAGAGCAATTAGATAAGAAGAAGAAATACAAGATATCAAAACTGAAAAGGAAGAAGTAAAACTCTCACTATTTGCAGATGATATGATACTATATGTAAAAGAAAAAACCCAAAATCCACAGCAAAACTACTAGAGCTAATAAATGAGTACAGCAAAGTGGCAGGTTACAAGGTCAACACTCAAAAATCTGTAGTGTTTCTGTACAGTAGCAATGAACAATCTGAGGGGGACATCAAGAAAAGAATTCCATTTACAATTGCAGCCAAAAGAATAAAGTATTTAGCAATAAATTTAACTAAAGAGACAAAAGACCTATACAAAGAAAACTACAAGAAATTGTTTTAAAAAATCACAGAAGATCTAAATATGTGGAAAGTCATCCTGCGTTCATGGATTGGAAGACTAAATATAGATAAGATGTCAATTCTACCTGATTGATTTACAGATTCAGTGCAATAGCATTTAAAATACCAACAACCTACTTTTCAGGAATAGAAAAACCAATAACAAAATTTATCTGGAAGGGCAGGGTGCTCTGAATAGCTAAAAGCATGCTGAGGGAAAAAAAATGAAGTCAGAGGTCTCACTCTACCTGACTTTAAGATGTATTATGAAGCTACAGTGCCCAAAACAGCATGGTAATAGCATAAAGATAGATATACTGACCAATAGAATAGAATAGAGTTCAGATATAGACCCTTCCATGTATGGACAATTGATTTTTGATAAGGCAGTCAAGCCAACACACCTGGGCAGAACAGTCTCTTCAACAAATTGTGCCTAGAGAAATGGATATCCACATGCAAAAGAATGGATGAGGAGCCATATCTCACAAACTATACGAAAATTAACTCAAAATGGATCAAAGACCTAAACATTAGATCTAAGAACAAAAAACTGTTAGAAGAAAAGATAAGGAAATATCTCATAAATCTTACAGCAGGAGGCGTTTTCCTAGGCCTTACACCCAAAGCAAGAGCATTAATTAATAAATAATAAATAATAAATAAATAAATAAATAAATGGGAATTTCTGAAAATTAAACACTTTTGCACATCAAAGAATTTTGTCAAGAAAGTAAAAAGACAGCTCACACAATGGGAGACAATATTTGGAAGCAATATATCAGACAAAGTTCTAATATCCAGAATATATAGAGGTTGTTCAACACAACAATGAAAAGACAGACAACCCAATTACAAAATGGTTAAAAGACTTCAACAGACACTTCCCAGAAGAGGAAATGCAAATAGCCAAAAGGCACATGAAAACATTCTCAACTTCCCTAGCTATTAGAGAAATGCAAATCAAAGCCACAATGAGATATCATCTCACACCCACCAGAATGGCCATTATGAATAAAGCAGAAAATGGCAAGTGCTGGAGAGGATGCAGAGAAAGAGGCACACTTATTCACTGTTGGTGGAAATGTCAAATGGTACAACCACTGTGGAAGGCAGTTTGGCAGTACCTCAAAAGCTAAATATAGAATTACCATATGGACCAGCAATACCATTGTTAGGTATCTACTCAGAGGACATGAAGGCAAGGACACAAACAGACATTTGTACACCAATGTTTATAGCAGCATTATTACAATTGCCAAGAGACGGAGTAGCCAAAATATCCACCAATGGATGAATGGCTAAACAAACTGTGGTATATACATATGATGGAATATTATGCAGCCATAGACAGAATAAAGTTATGAAGTATACATGGACCTTACATACATACTTAATGGATTGACCTTAAGGACATTATGCTGAGTGAGATTAGCCAGAAGCAAAAGTACAAATACTGTATGTTCTCATTGATGTGAATTTGCATTAGTGGATAAACTTGGAGAATTTCATTGGTAACAGAGACCATCAGGAGATCGAAATGGGATATGATATTGGATAACTGGAGCTGAAGGGATACAGACTGTGCAACAGGACTGAATGTAAAAACTCAGAAATGTACAGCACAGTACTACCTAACTGTAATGCAATTATGTTATAACACTGAATGAAGCTGAATATAAGAATGATACAGGGAGGAGGGCTGGGGGCACAAATGAAATCAGAAAGTAATATAGACAATAAAGACTGAGATGGCATAATCTAGGAATGCATAAAGTACGCAATGACAGTGACAAAATGTAAAAATTTAAAAAATGTTTTTCCATGAAGAAAAACAGAGGAATGTCAACATTGTAGTGTGTTTTAAACAGATGGTCATTCACATTTTAAAACTTCAACTTCTGTGTGAGACTAAAGGGAGAAATATTTATTTGGTGCAAAATTTGTATTTTGACTAGTATGCATTTCCTAACTTAACTTGTGTGGTCAGTTTAATTGAGCACCATATGTACATTGAATCATAAATAAAGCATGAAATTTGGTGGTTTGTCCAGGATAGTGTGATGCCTCAATAAATCCCAGAGTAATTTGAACAGTGAATAAAGAATTCAACTTCCCTCAGTTGAATTCTTGATAGTCTCACAAGTAGCATGGACAACCAAAGCTATAGGCTGAGCCCTCAATCTTGGAGTTTGTTCACATGAAATGTAACCCCACAAAGGATAGGTCAAGCTTATTTAAATTAGGCCTAAGAGTCACCCCGAAGAGAACCACATTTATTGCTCAGATATGGCCTCTCTCTCCAACCAAAACAACAAGCAAACTCACTACCCTCTCCTGTCTATGTGGGACGTGAATCCCAGGGCTGTGGACCATCCTGGCAATGTGGGACAGAAATACTGGAATGAGCTGAGACTCAGCATCAAGAAATTGAGAAAACCCCTAGGATGAGCTGAGACTTGGCATCAGGGGATTGAGAAAACCTTCTCATCCAAAAGGGGGAAAAGTCAAATGAGACAAAATAAAAAGTGTCAATGGCTGAGACATTCCAAACAGAGTCAAGAGGTTATTCTGGAGGTTATTCTTACCCATTAAATAGATATCACCTTATTAGTCAAGATGTATTGGAGACGCTGGAGGGAACTGCCTGAAAATTTGGAACTGTGTTCCAGTAGCCATGTTTCTTGAAGATGATTGTATAATGATATAGCTTTAACAATGTGACTGTGCAATTGTGGAACCTTGTGTCTGATGCTGCTTTTCTCTACCTTATCAACAGATGATTAAACCATATGGAATAAAGATGAATAACAGGGGGAAGAAATCTTAAAATAAACTTAGTTTGAAATGCTGGTGATCAGTGAGGGGTTGGGGGTATGCTATGCATATTTTTTCTTTTTATTTCTTTTTCTGAGTAGGTGCAAATGTTCCAGGAAATGATCATGATGATGAATATGCAACTATGTGATGATATTGTGAATTGCTGCTTATCTATGTAGTATGGAATGATTGAAAGTTAAAAAAATTAAAAATAAAAAAATAAAAAATCACTTTCAACTTGCATGACTGATATTGAAATCCATTGAGAAATGTTCTAAAAGTCAAGATTGACAGAGTGATCTTCATATAAATCACATAGTGCTAAACAAATTTGATTTACATGAAGCGGATGCAGGAGGGTAGGAAGAAGGTAGAGCAGAAAGAGAGTTCATGACCAGAGGACTTAGAGTAATGTGCTTGTCATAAACCAAGAATACTTAAATTTGAGAAATTCCCATAATATTTACCTACAATAGAATCCAAATTCCACATGTGGTATGTTAGGGATATTTATTTTTTATATCATGGAGGAGACAGAAAAACTCAGTACACATGTGATAATTAGCATATGAAACTTCATGGTTTTCATGCTCTTATCAGTAAGATGTTGTATAAATATTTTCATTATCAAAACAATATCCATCCCCTTCTTACATTTGAGTCTGGGAGAACAGAGTTCTCCCTATGTTTCTCTTAGAGTTTTACACTATCGAGTAATGTGCATTGCTTCAAGTTTTATCTGCCATTTTAATGAATAGTAGATGCACTTACACTTAATAAGTGTTGATTGCTGCATTTTTCAGTTGGCTAGACTGGGGTTATGGTTGGGATTGAGTTTATGTCCAAGTGAACTTTGGAGTGCACATGACAGATAGTCTGGAATCCATGGACAATCCTTGAGTCTCTGGGTTCTTTCTAAATCCTCATCACTGCCTGCTTAGTGCTTGAATCATCTGTCACTAAGAAAACAGTTGATGGCCAAGCTATTAATAACCTAAACACTTGGTAAGCAGTGAATATATGTTTCCAATGAGAGATTTCTCATGCTGGTCTGGATATCCTAAGTGCACTCAGGGACCTGAGCTCCACTGAAGTTTCTCTTCGACTCTGGGATAATTATGGTTATTTAGGGAGTCACTAATGAGTAGTATCCCTTCTACCATCTATATTAATTTAGTTCAGCCCTAATCAAGGCCATGCAGTCTTAGAAAAATATGAGCGGTTTTATTTTCCTCATGAAGCCCATGGAATCAGTGGGACAAGTAATCCATTCATTTACCATATTCTAGCTACAAGATGTTTAGGATTGTGGTGAATACCTTATGATAGAGATGACTAGCCCAAAACATGATACAGCAGGGAGGCAGATGGTTCATCAGTTGAATAAAATCACCTGATTGACAATTACAATCTTCAGAAGAGTATGAGAAAGAGGTCATGTAAGACAATGAAAAATATTTAATTTAATTCAATAGAAAACATCTTAATGTCTTGATAGAACATATTTGCACGTTTTGAAAAGACGTTTGAAATTCACATTACCATTTGACACCAACCCTTTTATGTTTATAAATAACCTATATGCAAATAAAATAAGTAGAAGAAATGAATAGAAAATATTGTTTCCTTAATTTAGGCTGTGCCTATGGTAGAAGGAATATAGTATTTTAGTTCCTGTGAAATTTTTTTGAAGTACTGAAGAGATCAGAACTGATAAGAATAAATTTTATTCTTGTACACAGAGTGAAGGTAAAGATATGAGAGACTATGAGAACTTGGGGTGGGTGTTCCAGGTGGAAATTGATTATGGTAGGTCTCCTACCACAGGGAAAATCAACAGAGGAGCAGTATAGAAGTCTTGAGAGCCTCCTATCTTGTTCTATTGAACTGCCTACATTCTTATCTCCTTATGAACACTGGAGTTTCCCAGAATTGAAAGAGGAAGAATCTATTGGTCCAAAATTGTTATGTAGTATGTTCAGTTCTCTAGCATAATGTGAATTGCTTCAAGTTTTTTCTGCCATTTTAATGAACAGTAGACTAACACTTTCACTTAATAAGTGATGATTAGAAGGAAAGCAACTTATGGTTTAGCTCATTGGATATTTCAAAACTTGTGTTTTTTGAACACATTTAATAGATGGAGAAACAGAAGTCATTGAATATAACTGAATCATAGTCATGATTTAAAAGTGGCAGATCATGGCTAATGTTTGCATTATGGTCTTTAGATTTACTTGGAATTGGTGAAGAAGAGAGTTTTGGCTATGAATTCTCGAGGATAAATTTATAATCACCATCTGGGAACAATTACTACCACTTAGGAAATTTCAAGGTTATATCACACCAAAACTCATGGTATTTCCTTATTATGTTTATAATGTATGCAGGTTTGTATGTCTCTGACAGAAAGCTGATATAGTCAGACCTAAGAATGATCTAACTAGAAACAAAAGCACAGTTTAATTTCCCTACCTTCCTCATTTCTCCTCTCAATCCTCATATCCTGGTCATTGGTAGGATTGGCCTTGTCTGAAGTACAATATCTGAAAACTAAACAACACAAGATGAGTGTCATGGACATATACTGTTAACATGTATGTACATAGTGATGATTAATGAAAGATAAACAGAAAACACGAGAGTAATTTTTGGTGGTTCATAAAATTTAGATTTAAAATGTCAGTATTGTCCCCTTAACTGGAAATGGAATTTAAATTAGTTTTACCTTAACTGAAAGAAACATCATTAATCCTGGTATATTGTGGGGACCTGGGGTAGAAAAATCATCACAATCCTAAGTCAGGTAGTTGTTCATTTTCTACATTAAAATATGTTCTCCGAGGTGGTTTTGCCATCTTGACAGCTTAAGGGATGAGGAGGTGGAAGGTTTCTGCAAATGTGAGGGGGCCCCAATTTTACAATGCTTTAGACAATGGTGGTATTCATTAATTTACATGGCACTGATCTTTAGTGATCAATTTTGTATGATTTCCCTCAAAATCCTCACTGTGTCTGGATTAAATGGAACTAATGTAGAGTAGCTTTGGAGAAAGGAAACACTGGCCTGGAAGAACGTCCACCTTAGAAATTAATTTTTTATAAGCAGTGGCTGGGAAACAGTCAGAAGCTGTCTGATGAATTCTGGCCCCTCTTCAGGTCTATTGCTTTTTCTTTTTCTGCCCCCCAAATTCATTATAAACCTGAAGTGCAAGACGTTCTACCAAGTTGAGCTATAGAATTCAAGTGGGAAACAAGACACCTGAAGTTGGTTGTACCTTATATGTTTTTGTTTTCATATTTCCAAAAATAGTGAACAACGCCATATCATCTATCTGATTCTTCATGGAAAATAAGATGAATAACAACTGAGGAATCAATGGAATAAGTGTGACAAATAGGAGAAGTGTCTTCAATATAAATGCATTATTCTGTTACAATAGATCTTTGCATATTAACTGAAAAATGTTGAAAGTATTATTTCCATTTTGAAAATTTCAGTAAATATTTCAGAAGTGAAAAAATTATAAACAAGAATGGTGTTTATTTCTTTTACTTGCCTATTTCTTTTACTTTGCCATGACCAAGCCTCCACTAAAATGTGAAACAGAAGTGGCAAGAACAGATATTTTTGTCTTGCACTTTAACTCAGTGGGCAACCATCCAGTTTTTCATCCATGTTTAACCACCTTATACTCCTAGGATAATCTTACTCTTCTTGGCTTAAAATTCTTTTTATATGTTGCTGAATTCAGCTTGCTGGTACTTCGTTGTAATTTTTTGCATCCATATTCATAAGAAATGATGGTCTATAATTTTTCTTTCCCTGTGATGGTTTTGTTTGATTTGGTTAAAGCTGTTATTGACCTTATGAAAAGAATTCAGAAAAGTTCCCCCCTCTTCTGATTTTGGAAGAATTATGAGGAATTCATTTAAAATCTCCATTAAAAATTTAGCAGAATACCTGGCAAGGTCATATGTCCTTGGGCTCTTTTTTAAATTTTGCTTTTAATTGTGAAAGATGACAAATATAAAAAAACAATAAATTAAAAAGCACACAACAACACTTACTTATAAGATAAATTTCGGAGTTTGGTATGGGTTACAGTCCCACAATTTTAGGTTTTTCCTTCTAGTTACTCCAAAACCCTGGAGACTAAAACTGTTATTGATATAATGATTCAGCATCATATTAATTTGTTAAATTCTATCTTATCTACTATAACTCATAGTTCTCTATTTTAAAAAAATATAATTTTTATTGACAAATCTTGACATGTATACAATCTATGCATGGTGTTCAATTAATGGCTCATAATATCATCATATAGATGTACATTCATCAACATTTACATCCCTCCAGAAAAAGAAACAAAATGAAAAAAGAAAAAAAACCTCATACATCACATATCCCTTACCCCACCCTCTCATTGACTATTGGTATTTCAATCTACCCAATTTATTTTATTCCTTATCCTCCTGTGTTAACTTTCAAGTTGTTGAAATACAGTATACTAGAGTTGGAATGGTTTTTATAAAAGGGAATTTCATAAGTTACAAGTTTACAGTTCTAAGACTATAAAATTTCCAACCTAAGTCCTCCAGTAAAAAACCCTTAACTTGGAGAAGGTTGGTGGGCCAGGAACACCTCTGTCAGTTGGGTGATCATGTGGCAGGCTTCTGCTGGTCCCATGCTCCTAGGCACCATTGTTTTAAGCCTCTGTCCATGGGGGTTCCTCACATTACTTCTCCAGGGCTGGTTCTTATATCTTGGTTTCCCTTAGCTCTCTCCAGGTTTTGGCTTGCTTGACATCTCATGGCAATGTCTGCAGGGCTCCAAACATCTCCAAGCACCCATGTTTCTGTTCTCCAATTATTGGCTTCTGTGTCAGCTCTGCTCTGAAGATTCTGTTGGCTATGTCATATTTGTAGGTTCTCTTGCTGTTGGTTCTGAGCCTTCTCCAAAATATTTCCTCTTTAAAAGAATCTAACAAATTAATCAAGGCCCGCCTTGAATGGGTGGAGTCACATCTCCATAAAATAAAATGTTTACACCCACAATTGGGTGTATCACATCTCAACGAAAGTAATCCAATCAAATGTTATACCTTAAATGATAGATCTGGTTCCACAAGATTGGATCAGTTTCAAAACATGACTTTTCTGGGATACATAATAGCTTCCAACTAGCACAATTCCTTTGAAGTAGTTCATGCAAGAACATGTTTATCATACTAATTGGTGGAATTTATGGCAATATACAATCCCTCTCTATCAAGTTCACCTTCATATTTAAACATTACTTATAGACCCTCTAAGCAACTACCTTCACTTCTATCCATTCCCTAATATTTAAGTTACATTTCATTTACTAACTGTTCAACCATCTCTAGCTTTCATGTATCTCTAGGTCTCCTGTAGTCTGTACTATATATTAGGATGTTTTTAAGGGTAGCTAATTGAAGTCCTGGCTCAGCTCCAGGCCCTGAGGCAAGAAAGTTCTGAAACAAACCTCAGGGATCCCTCTACCTTATCCCCTTTCAGGAACACCTAGTTTGGGCTCGCAATCTGGAATTCCAGTCCAAGGATCTCACTGCACAGAAGTGGAGACTGAAAAAACAGAGTGCTATTGACCTGGACATAAATGCCCAATTCCAATGAGGGGGCTCCTTTCCAATTTACATAACCTAGCACAACTTCATAAGCTAATGGAAGTATTCATTGGCTACTTGAACAGAAGAAGATAGAAGCTACTTAAACTTTTAATCTCACACTTATTCTCTAAGCCAAGTTATAGGACATCAGACAGAAGTTCAAGTTCAAGCCAAGAGCCTTTTTCTTCTGAATCTCCAGACAGAGGGGTATGTTGCTTGTAAATAGATTTTGAATGAGGAGAATCCATTTCCAGAATCATCCTGTAGATGGTTCCTCTCTTCTCCCATCCAGGACTATCTCCTCTGATTTTCTGACATTCCTGAAGCTTTAGCACTGAGACATTGAGGAAAGAAAAACAAATTCACATCATCTGGACTGCCAGCAGACCCAGTAGGTCCAAAATGTTTCTGCATACATGCAGGAATGAGAGAAAGGGGAGTTCAGTTCATGTTAGGGAGCAACTCTATACTGCTCATTGTCACTTATTCCATTCCAAACACACAGTAACACACTGTGCTACTCTGAAAGGATGTGTGTACCCTAGAAAAGACATGTTTTACTTCAAATCCCTTGTCATAAAGGCAGAATAATCCCTATTCAATACTGTATGTTTGAAACTGTAATCAGATCATCTCCCGGGAGATGTGATTTAATCAAGAGGGGTTGTTAAACTGGATAAGGCTATGGCATGTCTCCACCCATTTAGGTGGGTTTTGATAAATTTCTGGAGTCTTATAAAAGAGGAAACATTTTGGTGGATGAAAGAGATTTGGAGAGAGCAGAACAGAAGAACATAGCCACATGAAGCAGAGTCCACCAGCCAGTGACCTTTGGAGATGAAGAAGGAAAATGCCCCCAGGGAGCTTCATGAAACAGGAAGTCAGGAGAATAAGCTAGTGGATGATGCAGTGTCCACCATGTGCCCTTCCAGATGAAAGAGGAACTCTGAACTTCATTGGTTTTCTTGAATCAAGGTATCTTTCCCTAAATGCCTTAGATTGGACATTTCTATAGGATTGTTGTAACTGGGACATTTTATCAGCCTTAGAACTGTAAGCTAGCAAGTTATTAAATTCTCCTTTTTCGAAGTCATTCTGTTTCTGATTTATTGCATTCTGTTGGCTAGCAAACTAGAACACACACTGTGTAACACATACGAACAAATAGCCTCTGAGTATAGCACCATCTGACACCTCCTTTTCCTTGTTTAAGTAAAACAGGTACCAACCTGGCCCAGAACTGACAACTTGAGAATAATGAGGGAGAAAGTAATGCCAATCTGTAAATTCTGACTCCAGCAGTTTTATTTATAACTTTAAATGTTATTTTAGTTTATTTCCTTTCTCCTGCTTGCTATCTTAACTGAGTGATTTACAACACTATTGTAATGATATGTTCTCCTTTACAGCCCTCTTTTATATCACTTCTTGCTTAGCCCAGCTGGCTTGTGTCAGTTTTCAAGGCCCAAGCTGGCATACTCCCCATTAACTATAACTAAAATAAAATCAACTAATATATGCCAACTTAAATAATATCACTATCTCCACCTCTCTTAGTTTGAATAACATGAAATACCTATAATTTTTAGACTTTTGGAGACAGATTTGAGTGGGGAGTTCCTGATTCAATGTGGGTTGAACTGCATGAGGTTGTTCATTTTCAAAGTCCCAATGTCATGGTATTAACCTCTGTGTGTCTGGCAGTGAGCTCTTCCTCAAAAACAAACCTAAGTGCAGACCAAGGTCAACCTTGGGTGAGTAGGAGAATGGAATTGGGGGTCTCTGTTTTGCCCTGTGATCTTAGATTTGGGTGAGGGGTTACGGCTTTAGTATGAAGATCACCCATACCTCATCTTGCACATGCTTATTATCAATGAGATGTAGAAATTTTTATGCCTTTTTTCTTAAATTTTCTCAGTCTCACTGCCTCCAATATTGCATAGAGATGTGTTATCTATTGTTCATTTTGTATCCTAAATCCTAAAAAAAGAAACAATAATTTCAGCAATTCTTATCTTCCCATATTCACAGATAATATGGTTAAACCTAGTTAATATTTCAATTACAAAATTGATTCAAGTAAATCATTTCAAAATTCCCAAGAGCTTTCCTGATGAATATCAGAACCTGATTCTAAAGGGCAAAGGTCCAAAAATAGTACCACTGATATATAAGCTTTAGCCACCAACTGGAAACATTTTCCCCCAGACAATTTATATCCTGGTATTCAGGGTCTGGCAGGTAAGAATAGGAAGCAGAATTTGGGCAGGATAATTAACATTGATTATTAGGATGAAGAGAATGGTTGAGTCTGTTATATGAAAAAGGATAGGAAGAGTATATTGGCACCCACACAATTTATATGGACACCTCATGATGGTCCCTATTCAATTATGTTAATAATTGGAAAATAACAAGTGCTATCTGAGAAGGAAATAGTGAGTATATCAGATTCCTAATAATTTATACTTTGAGAACAGACGGAAGGAGGAATAGGTGATACTGGAGTGAACACTTTGCCTCATCTGAGGGAGACAGAGGTCCATCAAAAGAACAGGTATTTATCTCATGAAAATTTAAAAATTCAAGTTTATGATCCACATCAGGAGCTCTGAAGAACTTGACACCAATGCAGCTTTTTAAAGTCCATCCAAATAAAGAGAAGGGATCACTCAATGAGCATTCTTATTTCCAGTTTCTCTAGATGATTCCTAACCTGTGAGATCTGTTGTTGTTGTTAGGACCCCCAGAAGTTGGGTGCTGTTGATGGCTCCTTTCAAATTGCTGGGGCTGCTTTAGTTTTAATTGACATAATTATCATCACATTTTATATAAAATGACATAACTGTCACCACATTTTAATCTCTATGCAAAGTCCTTTAAGTTAGAAACCCCTAGTATGTCCATTTTCTGGCACATTCTGTCACACAGACTACAGAGCCACTGAGAGTTCAGATTCTGGATCCAGATCCTACAACTGTATCCCACAAGCCAGGAAAACTTATGCAAATTATGTGGCTTCCACATTCATCCACATTACAGAATTCCCAAGCAAGTGCTGCTGCTTCTCTGAGCAGAAATCCAGTGACCATTTAACCGTAATCCTTAAATCATAGTTATTGGAGCATCACCTTCACCCCTGTGGCCAACAAGGGGATCTCCCAGGTAAAATGAAAGGGGGAAGAGTCAGGGGTCTACTTCTCCCCAGGTACCCATGATACAGAGACAAGGACCTGAAGAGATAAATGGGGCTACTTCATGTAGACGTCTGATTCTTGCTCTTCACACATAGCAACAGAAGCTGTAAATGATACCTGCAAGTGGAAACTAGTCCTCTTTCACATTTTACAAAGTCATCTCCATCCCTTTTCTCACCCAGAGATTGAGCTCCTTTTGAGGACCCACTCCCAAAAATTCTCGAGTGGTGTAGGAAAAAATGTAGCTAGTTGTCAGATCCACTCCTAAAGGGAAAATGGGTTTCCTCTGACTCTAAGTATACCCTAAAGCCCAGTCATGCTCTGAAGTGAAAAATAAGAGAAATCAAAGCAATCATTTTGTAAAACACCTGAAGACTCAGAACACTGAGATGTGTGGTTTATGATGGAATGTTATCTTTAGAACACTAAAGTTAGCCAAAGTTGAGAAACATCCACTTGATTATCATTCTAGTAAAGATAGAGCAAAAGCATGCTCTTTGTCCTATAATCATTACACCAATAATGAATGAACAGTCACTGTTTCTGTCTGCATGTACTGTTAAAGAATAAACACAAACAGAAAGTTATTTCTGTGCATTCCCTGCTGTACTGAGAAAATAAATACAGTGCTAAGCAAGCACCTAGGGCTCTTGTCCTTTGAGACATGAGCCCCCTGTTCTCATCTTAAGTCTTTTCTGTGTGAGTATCTTTATTTTTCAGATTCTTGGCGCCTTCCTTGACCCCTCCTACTGAGCTGGTTTCAACAAGTGGTGCCCAATGTGTGGAATGAAGAAGAAGATTTTCCAGAGCAAAAATTTAAATTGTCACATCACAAATCACTGAGTAGATTTAGAGGACTTTTGAGTCTGGGAAACAGAAATTAAAGGTACAGATACTCTCAGGTAAAACAAGCAGGGTAGTCATAGGGAATAATGATGGTACTGCTAAATATTATCCCTATGTCTGTCTTGTGAAATAACTTCACCAAGAAAGGCCAGTGAGCCCTGCATTATGGAACTTTTGCAAGTTATAGAGAAACACCGTTTCTGTTTTCCAACGTTGGGCAGTTTAAAATGAGGAAATTGAGAATGAGAGGACAAAGAGTTTAAAAAACTACATGTGCAAGGGGACCCACTTCTCATCATTATCTGGCCCATCTGGACTATTACTAAATCTGTTTTGAGACCTTTGCAGACTCAGAATGAGGAGGAGGAATAGAATAAACTATTTGATAAATTTATTCTTATCAAGTCTTCTGAGGATTCTAATATTAAAATTAATTTGCCCTCAGCCCCTATGTTAATTAATTTTGGAGAGGCTGATTTGTACTCACCTGCCCCCCAACCCACTCCACTGATGCTTTGAGGTACCCAATTATCCCAAATTTGTGGCTGCCCTTTGGTCTGTATTCCATATTTTTAAATTGGAGAAGCTATTTAATATTGAGAAACTCCCTGCTTGCAATTTTATCCTTGCAGGGTTCTTTTAACTTTTAAGTTAAAAAAATTTGTTAACTTTTCACTTTATAAATTAGACATCAGTGAAAATTAGCCTATGATTGAACTTAAAATTTCAGTAGCAACTTGTAGTTACATTTGTTTTATAAAAGAAATATAATCAAAAAAGTTAAGAAGTGAATATTTTGGTAAAAATTGTATATTGAAAATGTGAGACCAAGATGGCAGATTAGTAATGTGTGGGGTTTAGTTTGTCCTCCAGAGCAGCTAATAAATTACCAGGAACAGAACAGGACAACTGATGAGGCCATGTCAGTGACCAGACACACTGTGTACTCCAGTCTGGAAAGCTGGACTGGCCAGGAGTCCACCCAAAACCATGAGTTTCACAAGCCCTGGTGGCTGGTAACCCTCCCCCACAGACTGCTTCCCAGAGGGGAAAGGAAAAAGAGTCTACCAGCCACAGGGGTTGAGCACAAGCAAACTCCACTTGTGGAATTAATTAGCAAGTTCTAACTACTAAAAATAGGTCACCAGCTCAGGTGAACCTCGAGTATAAATGGAGTTTTCTGGGTTATGCTCAGGTGCAGAGGGGGCAGAGCTGATGGAAAAGGAAAAAAAACAGGTTGTTTTTGGATTTGAAACCTCTGGGCCCTGAAGGACAGGAGAGGAACATAGGACCTGAAGATACACAGAGCAACATACCAACTTAAGCTCTTGATTGACAAATCTGAGGAATGGGGGGTCCTGCTCTGAAAATAATTTTTCTCTTTCATTTTGGAAACTGTGTTTCTATGGCTTGACTGCTCTTTGGATACAACAGCAAGGCTTCTCAGGCTCCACTGCCCCAGGCATAGGCAGAATTAAACTTGTTCAAGTGTGTGTATGGAACTTGTGCCTTCCCCAGGAGAGGGGGTCCAAGCTCAGGTGGAATACTTCCCTCAAGGAGTTCAGACCCCACGGTCTGGAAAAATGAAGTGATTAAAACCAGACTACTACCTTCCCTCTGTCTTCACCATGTCCCCAGCAGAGTGAGTCTACTGAAGTCAAAGATACCAAATCACCTTATAATGGCGGACCCTGCAGGGCAGGATAGAAAAAATGGAGAGCCCAAAGGCTTCATAGGAAAGCCTTACAATCTTCTGGGTCTCACCCTCATGGATAACTGATGCAGGTGACTCTTTCTTCCTGACAGGAAGACAGTTGGTCTTGGAAAAATCTGGCTGTGGTCTATAATACCTAAGTAGGCCCTCTTAAGGGGGAGAAAAGGGCATCCAGGGCAAGAAACAAGAACTGAAAAATTTTGATCCATTAAACAAAACCTAAGCTAGAGGTCCAGAATAAGCTTAACTGAATGTCAAAGAATAGATAGAAAGCAAAGTTATCCAGCAAGAAAATCCTACCCAAAAAAGTGAAAACAATCTCCAGCATAAACCAATAAGGGTAACTAAATGTGCACATGCCAGCAAAAAACAATGAATCATACTTGGAAAATTGAAGATATGGCCCAGTCAAAGGAACAAACCAACAATTCAAATGAGATACAGGAACTTAAACAATTAATTCATAATGTTTGAACAAACATGGAAAATCTCATCAAAAATCAAATCAGTGAATTGAGGGAGGATATAAAGAAGGCAAGGAATGAACACAAAGAATAAATCAAAACTCTGGAAAAAACAAATTACAGAACTTATGGGAATGAAAGGCAGAGTAGAAGAGATGGAAAACACAATGGAAACCTATAATGTCAGATTTCAAGTAACAGAAGATAAGATTTGTGAACTGGAGAATAGGGCATCTGAAATCCAACAGGCAAAAGAAAATAAAGAGAAAAGAATGGAAAAATATGAGCAGGGACTCAGGGATTCAGGGAATTGAATGACAACATGAAGCACACAAATATGTATTGTGGGTATCCCAGAAGAGGAGAAGGGAAAAGAAGGAGAGAAATTAATGGAAGAAATTATTGTTCAGAATTTCCCAATTCTTATGAAAGACTCAAAATTACAGATCCGAGAAGTGCATTGTACCCCCAAACAGAATTGACTCAAGTAGCCATACTCCAAGACACTTACTAATCAGAATGTCAGATGTCAAGGAGAAAGAGAGAATCTTGAAAGTAGTAAGAGAAAAACAATCCATCAAATACAAGGGAAGCCTGATAAGGCTATGTGTAAATTTCTTAGAAATCATGGAGGTGAGAAGACAGTGAGATGATATATTTAAATTACTAAAAGAACAAAAATGCCAACCAAGAATCCTATATCCAGCAAAATTGTTCTTCAAAAATGAATGAGAAAATAAAACATTTTCAGACAAAAATATCATTGCAAGAATTTGTGACCAAAGACCAGCTCTTCAAGAAATGCCAAAGGGAGCACTAGAGACAGATATGAGAAGACAAGAGAGAAAGATAGGTGTGGAGGAGACTGTAGAAATGAAGACTATTCATTAAGGCAAAAACAAAAATTACATATGGCATATAAAATCCAAAAAGCAAAATGGTAGAAGAAAGTACTGTCCATACAGTAATAATGCTAAATGTTAATGGATTAAACTCCCCAATCAAAAGACATAGGCTGGCAGGTTGGATAAAAAAAACAATACCCATCTATATGCTGTCTAAAGAAAATGCATCTTACACCCAAGGATAAACACCTTGAAAGTAAAAGGCTGGAAAAAGATACTTCATGCAAATAACAATCAGAAAAGAGCAGGAGGAGCTATATTAATATCCAACAAATTAGACTTCAGATGTAAAACAGTGAAAAGAGACAAAGAAGGACACTATGGGTTAATAAAAGAACAATTTAAAAGAAGACATAACAATCATAAATATTCATGCCTCAAGCCAGAATATTCCAAAATACATGAGGCAAACATTGAAAAGGGAAATAGATGCATCTACCATAATACTTAGAGACTTCAATTCCCCACTCTCATCATTATACAGAATATACAGACAGATGATCAATAGAAAAGGAGGAGAGAATTTGAATAATACAATAAATGAGCTGGACTTAACAAACATTTATAGAACATTACACCCCACAACAGCAGAATATACTTTTTCCTCAAGTGCTTATGGATCATTCTCAAGGATATATCATATGCTGGGTAATAAAGCAACTTTCAACAAATGTAAAAGATAGATATCATACAAAAGACTCTCACAGATCATAAAGGAATGAAGCAGGGAATCAATAATAAGCAGAGTGTCAGAAAATTTACAAATATGTGGAGGCTCAACAACACACTCTTAAACCAGTGGGTCAAGGAAGAAATTACAAGAGAAATCAGTAAATATCTACAGGCAGATGAAAATGAAAACACAACATGTTAAAATTCATGAGATCCAGCAAAGGCAGTGCCAAGAGGGAAATTTACTGCCTTAAATGCCTATATTAAAAAATAAAAAAGAGCAAAGATGAAGAATTAACTTAATACTTGGAAAAACTAGAGAAAGGAAAGCAAACTAACCCCAAAACAAGCAAAAGAAAAAAAAATGAAGATTACAGCAGAAATAAATGAAATTGAGAACATGAAAACAATTTTAAAAATCAACACAACCATAACCTGGTTCTATGAGAAAATGAATAAGACTGATGGGAACTTGGTGAGGTTTATAAAAAGAAGAAGAGAGGGAATGCAAATAAGTAAAATTAGAAATGGAAGAGGAGGCATAACCACTGACCCCACAGAAATAAAGGGAGTAATGAGAGGATACTATGAATAACTTTATGTTAATAAACCCGACAGTGTAGATGAAATGGACAACTTCCTAGAAAGGCAAGAACAACCAACATGACTTGAGAAAGATACAAAGCAATCACAAGTAAAGTACTTGAATTAGTCATTATGAAGCTCCAAATAGAAACGTCCAGGACCAGATGGCATCACATATGAATTTGAACAAATATTCAAGAAAGAATTAGTACCAATCCTGCTCAAACTCTTCAAAAAAATGGAAGGGGAAAAAGCTACCTAAATCATTCTGTGAAGCCAACATCACACTCATACCAAAGCCAGACAAAAATATTACAAAAAAAAACTACAGACCAATCTCTATTATGAATAAAGATGCAAAAATACTTACCAAAATTCTAGCAAATGGAATATGTTGCATATTAAAAGAATCATACATCACGACAAAGTAGGATTCATCCCAGGTATGCAAGGATGGTTTAACATAAGAAAATCAATTAATGTAAGACACTATATCAACAAATCAAAACAGTAAAACCACATGATCATCTCGATTGCTGCAGAAAAGGCATTTAACAAAATTTAACATCCTTTCCTGTTGAAAACATTTCAAAGGATAGGAATAGAGCTGAAATTCTTCAAAATGATAAAGGAAATATACGAAAAACCCACAGCTAACATCATCCTCAATGGGAAAAAACTAAAAACTTTCCCCCTAAGATCAGGAAGAAGACAAGGAGGTCTGCTGTCACCACTGTTATTCAACCTTGTGTTGGAAGTTCTAACCAGAGCAATGAGACATGAAAAAGAAACAAAAGACATCAAAATTGGAAAGGAAGAAATATAACTCTCACTGTTTGCAGATGATATGATACTAAATCTCAAAAACCCTGAAAAATCCACAGGAAAACTAGAACTAATAAATGACTACAGCAAAGTGGTAGTTTACAAAATCAACACTGAGAAATCTGTAGTGTTTCTATACATTAGTAATGAACAATCTGAGGGGAAATCAAGAAAACATTCCATTTACAATTGCAACAAAACCAATAAAATACTTAAGAATGAGTTTTACTAAAGAGACAAAAACCTATACAGAGAAAACTAAAAGAAATTGTTGGAAGAAATCACAGAAGACCTAAATAAATAGAAGGGCACACTGTGTTCATGGATTGGAAGATAAAATATAGATAAAATGTCAATCTTATCTAAATTCATTGACATATTCAATGCAATAGCAATTAAAATCACAAAAACTTACTTTTCAGAAATAAGAAAAACGAATAACCAAATTTATTAGGAAGGGCAGAATAGCTAAAAGTATACTGAGAAAGAAAAGTGAAGTTGGAGGTCTCATGCTGCCTGACTTCAAGACATATTATGAAGCAACAGTGGTCAAAACAGCAAGGTACTGACTTAAAGACAGATGTACTGAACAATGGAATAAAATAGAATCTTCAGATATAGGCTCTCATCTATGGACAATTGATCTTTGGTAAGACAGTCAAGCCAACTCACCTGGGACAGAACAGCATGTTCAATAAATGGTGCCTAGAAAACTGGATATTCACATGCAAAGGAATGAAAAAAGGACCCATAGCTCACACCCTATACAAAAATTGACTCAAAATGGATCAAAGACTTAAACATTAAATCTAACACCATAAAACTGATAGAAGAAAATGTAGGGAAATATCTTATAAATATTATAATAAGAGGCAGTTTCCTAGACTTTACACCCAAAGCATTCAAAAAAGAAAGAAACTCCTCAAAATTAACTACTTTTGCACATCAAAAAACTTCATTAAGAAAGTAAAAAGACAACCTAGACAATGGGAGACAATATTTGGAAATGATATATCAGAGAAAGTCCTAGTATCCAGAATACATAAAGAGACTGTTCAACTCAACCATGAATAGACAGACAATCCAATTACAAAATGGGTAAAAGACTTTAACAGACACTTCTCAGTAGAGGAAATATAAATAGCAAAAATGCACATGAAAAGATGCTCAATTTCCCTGATTATTAGAGAAATGCAAATCAAAACCACAATGAGATATTTCACACCCATCAGAAGGGCCATTATCAAAAAACAGAAAATGGGGACTTCTGGAGAAGATGGCGGCTTAGTAAGATGCGTGGGTTTTAGTTTCTCCTCCAGAACAGCTACTAGAGAAGTATAAAGGATACAGAACAGCTCCTGGAGCCATGACAGAGACCAAGAAGACAGTGAAAACCATTCTGGAATGGCTGACTGGCTGGGAGAACCTGCTCCAATGAGATTGCCAAGGGGCACGGGCGTCCCTGGGCCGGGACAGCAAGTGGCAGGAGTCCCTCCCTCCCTCCTTCCCGGGCTGGTTGGGAGAATTGGACAGGCGGTCCCCTCAATCCATGGTGGCTGGTGCCCCAACCACATGCGGCCCCCCAGACCAGCTGGTAGAATCAGATCGGAGATCCCCAAGCTGTGGAGAACAGTGACAGGGGTCCCTTCCAAACATGTGGCTTCCTGGTCTGGCTGAGAACAGTGGATAGACACAACCCCAAGCCATGGTGGCTGGTGCCCCCCCAGTACACTTGGTGCCCTGGCTGGCTGGGAAATTTGGACAGGTGCTCCGCCAAGCCGCAGGGGCTGGTGACACACCCCATGCGTGGATCCCCGGCTGGAAGGGAGATTCAGATTGGCACTCCCCCAAGCCACTTTGGCTGGTGACACCCCCGTACAGCAAGAGTTTTCCAAAGTAAAAGGACCCACAGTATCTTTTACAGGTGGGATCCACAGACTGATGAGCGCCACAAGCGCCACCTACTGGGAAGGATAAGAAAAACAGAGCCCAGAGATTTCACAGAAAAATCTTTCAACCTGTGGGGTCTTACACCCAGGGAAATCTGATTAAATGCCCAGATGCCAGCAGCAGATAACAGATCACGCTCAGAAAATTGAAAATATGGCCCAGTCAAAGGAATAAACCAATAGTTCAAATGAGATACAGGAGCTGAGACAACTAATGCTGAATATATGAACAGAAATGGAAAACCTCTCCAAACACCAAATTGATAAATTGAGGGGGGACATGAAGAAGACATGGGCTGAAGAAAAAGAAGAAATAGAAAAACTGAAAAAACAAATCACAGAACTTATGTGAATGAAGGACAAAGTAGAAAAGATGGGAAAAAACAATTGATACCTACAATGGTAGATTTAAAGACACAGAGGTTAGAATTAGTGAATTGGAGGATGGAACATCTGAATTCCAAAAACAAACAGAAACTATGGAGAAAAGAATGGAAAAATATGAACAGGGGATAAGGGAACTGAATGACAATATGAACCACACAAATATATGTGTTGTGGGTGTCCCAGAAGGAGAAGAGAAGTGAAAAGGAGGAGAAAAACGAATGGAAGAATTTATCACGGAAATTTTCCAACTCTTATGAAAGACCTAAAACTACATATCCAAGAGTTCAGAGCACCCCAAAGAGAATAGACCCAAATAGGCATTATCAAAGACACTTACTAGTTAGAATTTCAGAGGTCAGAGAGAAAGAGAGGATCTTGAAAGCAGCAAGAGAAAAACAATCCATCACATACAAGGGAAACCCAAAAGAATATGTGTAGATTTCTCAACAGACACCATGGAAGCTAGAAGAGAGTGGGATGATGTATTTAAATTACTAAATGAGAAAAACTGCCAACCATGACTCCTATATTCAGTAAAATTGTCCTTCAAAAAGGAGGGAGAAATTAAAACATTCTCAGACAAAAAGTCACTGGGAGAATTTGTGACCAAGAGACCAGCTCTGCAAGAAATACTAAAGGGAGCAGTAGAGTCAGATACGAAAAGACAGAAGAGAGAGGTGTGGAGAAGCGTATAGAAAGAAGGAAAATCAGATATGATATATATAATACAAAAGACAAAATGGTAGAGGAAAATATTATCCAAAGAGTAATAACACAAAATGTTAATGGACTGAATTCCCCAATCAAAAGACATAGACTGGCAGAATGGATTAAAAAAGAGGATCCGTCTATATGCTGTCTACAGGAAACACATCTTAGACCCAAAGATAAAGATAGGTTGAAAGTGAAAGGTTGGGAAAAGTTATATCATGAAAATAACAACCAGAAAAGAGCAGGAGTAGTTATAATAATATCTAACAAATTAGACTTCAAATGTAAAACAGTTAAAAGAAACAAAGAATGGCACTATCTACTAATAAAAGGAACAATTAAACAAGAAGACATAACAATCATAAATATTCATGCACCCAACCAGAATGCCCCAAAATACGTGAGGAATACACGGCAATCGCTGAAAAGGGAAATAAACACATATACCATAATAGTTGGAGACTTCAATTCACCACTCTCATCAATGGACAGAACATCTAGACAGAAGATCAATAAAGAAACTGACAATTTGAAAATTACAATAAATGAGCTAGACTTAACAGACATTTATAGGACATTACACCCCACAACAGCAGAATACACCTTTTTCTCAAGTGCTCATGGATCATTCTCAAAGATAGACCATATGCTGGGTCACAAAGCAAGCCTTAACCAATTTAAAAAGATAGAAATCATACACAACACTTTCTTGGATCAAAAGGAATGAAGCTGGAAATCAATAGGTGGAGTGCCAGAAAATTCACAAATACGTGGAGGCTCAACAACACACTCTTAAACAACGAGTGGGTCAAAGAAGAAATTGCAAAAGAATTTAGTAAATACCTCGAGGCGAATGAAAATGAAAACACAACATATCAAAAACTATGGAAGGCAGCAAAGGCAGTACTAAGAGGGAAATTTATTGCCCTAAATGCCTATATCACAAAAGAAAAAAAGACAAAAATTCAGCAATTAACTGTCCACTTGGAAGAACTGGAGAAAGAACAGCAAACTAACCCCAAAGCAAGCAAAAGGGAAGAAATAACAAACATTAGAGCAGAAATGAATGAAATTGAAAACAATAGAGAAAATCAATAAGACCAGAAGTTGGTTCTATGAGAAAATCAATAAGATTGATGAGCCCTTAGCAATATTGAGAAAAAGAAGAGAGAGGATGCAAATAAATAAGATAAAAAATTGAAGAGGAGACATAACCACTCACCTCACAGAAATAAAGGAGGTAATAACAGGATACTATGAACAACTTTATGATAATAAATACAACAATTTAGATGAAATGGACGGGTTCCTGGAAAGGCATGAACAACCAACTTTGACTCAAGAAGAAATAGATGACCGCAACAAACCAATCACAAGTAAAGAAATTGAATCAGTCATTCAAAAGCTTCCTAAAAGGAAAAGTCCAGGAGCAGACGGCTTCACATGTGAATTCTACAAAACATAACAGAAAGAATTAATACCAACTCTCCTGAAACTCTTCAAATAATTCAAAGCAGAGGGAAAGCTACCTGATTCATTGTATGAAGCCAAAATCACCCTCATACCAAAACCAGGCAAAGATACTACAAAAAAAAGAAAACTACAGTCCAATTTCTCTAATGAATATAGATGCAAAACTCCTCAACAAAATTCTAGCAAATCGAATTCAACAACACATTAAAAAAATTATACATCATGACCAAGTAGGATTCATCCCAGGTATGCAAGGATGGTTCAACACAAGAAAATCAATTAATGTAATACACCACATCAACAAATCAAAACAGAAAATTCACGTGATCATCTCAATTGATGCAGAGAAGGCATTTGACAAGATTCAACATACTTTTCTGTTGAAAACACTTCAAAAGATAGGAATACAAGGGAACTTTCTTAAAATGATAGAGGGAATATATGAAAAACCCACAGCTAATATCATCCTCAATGGGGAAAATTGAAAACTTTCCCCATAAGATCAGGAAGCAGACAAGGATGTCCATTATCACCACTATTATTCACCATCATGTTGGAGGTTCTAGCCAGAGCAATTAGCCAAAAAAAGAAATACAAGGCATCAAAATTGTAGAGGAAGAAGTAAAACTATCACTGTTTGCAGATGATATGATACTATATGGCAAAAACAGAAAAACCCAGAAAAAAACTACTAGATCTAATAAATGAGTACAGCAAAGTAGTAGGTTACAAGATCAACATTAAAAATCTGTAGCATTTCTATACACTAGCAATGAACAAGCTGAGGGGGAATCAAGATACGAATCCCATTTATAATTGCAACTAAAAGAATAAAATACCTAGGAATAAATTTAACTAAAGAGACAAAAAACCTATACAAGGAAAACTACAAAAAACTGTTAAAAGAAATCACAGAAGACCTAAATAGATGGAAGGGCATACCGTGTTCATGGATTGGAAGACTAAATATAGTTAAGATGTCAATCCTACCTAAATTGATTTACAGATTCAATGCAATACCAATCAAATTTCCAACAACTTATTTTTCAGAAATAGAAAAACCAATAACCAAATTTATCTGGAAGGGCAGGGTGCCCTGAATTGCTAAAAGTATCTTGAGGAAAAAAAAAACAAAGCTAGAGGTCTCACGCTGCCAGTCTTGAAGGCACATTATGAAGCCACAGTGGTCAAAACAGCATGGTATTGGCATAAAGATAGATATATCTACCAATGGAATCGAATAGAGTGCTCAGATATAGACCTTCTTATCTATGGACATTTGATCTTTTATAAGACAGTCAAGCCAACTCACCTGGGAAAGAACTGTCTCTTCAATAAATGGTGCCTAAATAACTGGATATCCATATGCAAAAGAATGAAAGAAGACCCGTATCTCACACCCTATACAAAAGTTAACTCAAAGTGAATCAAAGATCTAAACATTTGGTCTAAGACCATAAAACAGTTAGAGGAAAATGTAGGGAGATATCTTATGAAACTTACAATTGGAGGCAGTTTTATGGACTTTAAACCTAAAGCAAGAGCTCTGAATAAGGAAATAAATAAATTGGAGCTCCTTAAAATTAAACACTTTTGTGACTCAATGAACTTCATCAAGAAAGTAGAAAGACAGCCTACACAATGGGAGTTAATATTTGGAAACGACATATCAGATAAACGTCTAGTATCCAGAATTTATAAAGAGATTGTCCAACTCAACAATAAAAAGACAGCCAACCCCATTTCAAAATGGGAAAAAACTTGAACAGACACCTCTCAGAAGAGGAAATATAAATGGCCAAAAGGCACATGAAGAGATGCTCAATGTCCCTGGCCATTAGAGAAACGCAAATCAAAACCACAATGAGATATCATCTCACACCCACCAGAATGGCCATTATCAACAAAACGGAAGATGAGAACTGCTGGAGAAGATGCGGAGAAAGAGTCACACTTATCCACTGTTGGTGGGAATGTCAAATGGTGCAACAACTGTGGAAGGCAGTTTGGCGATTCCTCAAAAACTGAATATGGTATTGCCATACGACCGAGCGATACCATTGCTAGGTATCTACTCAAAGGACTCAAGGACAAAGACAGAAACGGACATTTGCACACCAATATTTATAGCAGCGTTATTTACAATTGCAAAGAGATGGAAACAGCCAAAATGTTCATCAACAGAAGAGTGGCTAAACAAACTGTGGTATATACACACAATGGAATATTATGCAGCTTTAAGACAGAATAAACTTATGAAACATGTAATAACATGGATGGCCCTAGAGAACATTATGCTGAGTGAGTCTAGCCAATAACTAAAGGACAAATACAGTATGGTCCCACTGATGTGAACTGACATTCGAGAATTAACTTGGAATATGTCATTGGTAACAGAGACCAACAGGACTTAGAAACAGGGTAAGAAAATGGGTAATCGGAGCTGAAGGGATACAGATTGTGCATCAGGACTAGATACAAAAACTCAAAAATGGACAGCACAATAATACCTAATTGTAAAGTAATCATGTTAAAACACTGAATGAAGCTGCATCTGAGCTATAGGTTTTTTTTTGTTGTTTGTCTGTTTGTTTGTTTGTGTCTTTTTTCTTTTTTATTATTATTATTTTTACTTTTTTCTCTGGGTTAATATTTTATATCTTTTGCTGTTGTTTTGCTAGTTCTTTTCCTAAATCGATGCAAATGTACTAAGAAATGATGATCATGCATCTATGTGATGATATTAAGAATTACTGATTGCATATGTAGAATGGAATGATTTCTAAATGTTGTGTTAATTTATTTTTTTCTTTAATTAATAAAAAAACAGAAAATGACAAGTGCTGGAGAGGATGTGGAGGAAGAAGCACACTTATCCACTGTTTCTGGGAATGTCAAATGAGGCAACTTCTGTAGAAGGTAGTTTGTCAGTTGCTCAGGAAGCCAAGCATAGAATTGCTATGTGACCTGGCAATACCATTGCTAAGTATCTACTCAGAAGACATGAGGGCACGAAAACAAATGGAAAATTGCACACCAATGTTTATAACAGCATTATTTACAATTGTCTAGAGATGGGAACAGCCCAAATGCCCATCAACAGAGGAGTGGTTAAACAAGCTGTGGTCTGTACATATGATGGAATATTATGCAGCTGTAAGACAGAATAAAGTTATGAAGTATGTAACAATATGGTTGGACCTTAAAGACATTTTGGTGAGGGAAATTAGCCAGAAACAAAAGGAGAAATACTGAATGGTCTCAGTTATATGAGCTAACATTAAGGGATGAATTTGAATAATTTCAGCTAAAAATAGAGGTTATCAGGAGACAGATATATGGTAGATATGGGTAATTGGAACTGAAGTGAAAAAGGTTGTGCAGTGAAAGTCCCCTTCAGGGAATGGTGAGAACTGAGAGAAATTCAACTTCCCCAAGTTGAATTCTTGACATTCCCACTAGCACTGTGGACAACCAAAGCTCTAGGCTGAGCCCCCAGTCTTGGGGGTTGTTCATCTGAAACTTAACCCCAAAGTATAGGTCAAGTCTACTTAAAATTTAGGGCTAAGAATCGTCCCCAAGAGAGCCTCTTTTGTGTCTCAGATGTGGCCTTTCTTTCCAGCCAATACAACAAGCAAACACACCACCCTCCCCCTGTCTATATAGGAAATGACTCCCAGGGGTGTGCACCTTCTTGGCAACGTGGGACAGAAATCCTAGAATGAACTGAGACTCAGCATCAAGAGATTGAGAAAACCTTCTCAACCAAAAGGTGGAAGAGTGATATGAGACAAAGCATCAATGGCTCTGAGATTTCAAACACAGTCAAGAGTTTATCCTGGAGGTTTTTATTACACATTAAGTAGATATCACCTTGTTATTCAGGATGTAATGGAGAGGCATGAGGGAAATGCCTGAAAATGTAGAGCTGTGTTCCAGTTGCCATGTTTCTTGATGATGATTGAATAATGATATAGCTTTCACAATGTGTGACCTTTTGTCTGATGCTCTGGTTACCTACCTTGTCAACAGATGAGTAGAACATGTGGAATAAAAATAAATAATAGGGGGAACAAATGTTAAAATAAATTTTGTTTGAAATGCTAGTGATCAGTGAAAGCTATGGGTGAGGGGTATGCTATATATAATCTTTTTTACTGCTTTCATTTGATTTCTTTTTATTTCCTTTTCTGAATTGATGCAAATGTTCTAAGAAATGATGAATATGCAACTATGTGATGATATTGTGAATTGCTGTTTATATATGTAGAATGGAATGATCATATGTTAATGTTTTTGTTCGCTTGTTTTTAAAATTTTTAATTAATAAATAAATTAATTAAAAATATTGTGTGGTAAGACTGCTTGTAAAAATTCAGAAATGGATAGCACAATACTACCTAACTGTAATACAATAATGTTTTAACACTGAACAAAGCTGAATGTGAGAATGATAGAGGGAGGGGCCTGGGGGCACAAATGAAATCAGAGGGAAAGATATATGAAGAAGACTTAGATGGTATAATCTAGGAATACTTAGAGTGTATGATGACAGTGACTAAATGTGTAAATTTAAAAATGTTTTGCATGAGGAAGAATAAAGGGATGTCAATAATGCAGGGTGTTGAAAATAGTAATTAATATTTTAAAACTTTAACTTATGTGAGAGACTAAAACAAAAGATGCTAATTTTTTTCGTAAAAAAATTTATATTGTGACTAGTGTATTTCCTAATATAACTTATGTGGACAGTGTAATTGAACACCATAATACTTGGAAACTTGAGTATGGCATGAGATTTTGTAGGTTTCTCCACAGTGATGTTCTGGAAAATCCCAGAGTAATTTAAACAGTGAATAAAAAAGTTTTTGCAAAGTCCCCTTGGGGAAATGTTGAGAAAGGGGGAAAATTGGACTTTCCCAAGTGGAGATTTCTTGATATTCTCACAAGCAGTGGGGACAACAAAAGCAATAGTCTGAGTCCCCAATCTTGGGGGTTGTTCATATGGTACTTAACACCACAAAGGATAAGCTAAGCCTACTTAAAATTAGGCCTAAGAATCACCCCCAAGATAACCCATTCTTTTGCTCAAATGTGGCCTCTCTCTCCCAGCCAACATGACAAGCAAACTCACTCCCCTCCCCATCTCTACTTGGGACATGACTCCCAGGGTTGTGGACCTTTCTGGCAATGTGCGATAGAAATCCTAGAATGAGCTGAGACTCAATATCAAGGGATTGAGAAAAGTATCTCAACCAAAAGGGGAAGACTGAAATGTGACAAAATAAAGTGTCAATGGCTGAGAGATTCCAAACAGAGTCAAGAGATTATCCTGGAGGTTATTCCTATGCATTAAATTGGTATCATCTCTTTAGTTAAGTTGTAATGCAGAGGCTGGAGGGAACTGCCTGAAAATGTAGAGCTGTGCTCCAGTAGCCATGTTTCTTGAAGATGATTGCATAATGATACAGTTTTCATAATGCGACTGCATGAGGCTGAAAACCTTGTGTCTGGTGCTTCTTTTATCTACCTTACTGACAGACAAGTAGAACATATGGATTAAAAATGAATAAATGATGGGGGAACAAATGTTAAAATAAATTTAGTAGATTGAAATGTTAGTGATCAATGAAAGGGAGGAATAAGTGGTATGGTATGCACGAGTTTTTTTCTGTTTTCTTATTATTTCTTTTTCTGAATTGATGCCAATGTTCTTAGAAATGATCAGGACGATGAATATACAACTATATGATGATTTTGTGAGTTGTTGGTTATATAACAAGACTGGAATGATTATATGGTAAGAGTGTTTGTGTTTGTATATGGTTATGTTTCACAAAAATGATAATGATTATGGTGAAGAATACAGAAATGTTTCATGATACTGTGAGCCATGATTGTATACCACGTATGGGCTGCATGTTTGTGAAAATTTGTCAATCACAATATTTTTTAAAAATTGCATATTGATGTTTCAAATATGCATTGAATAAAGTATTTTAAATATTTAACATTATTCTAACAAATTTGATTTTGATAGTAATTGTATGTGGTGAAATGTTTGCTAGAAGTAATGACATAAGTATGAAGGATATAAAGATGTGTTTTTTATTAATAAGAAAAAGAGAGTGGTTTTCTCCTAAGATCAAATGAATAGCTGTTACAGAATGAAGAAAACGTAAGACAAAGCCTAAACAGATATAGTAAGTTGCTGAAGGTTTGTGGAAATGGAAATTATGATCAATGTCAAGAAAGATGTAATGGGTTTATCTATAATTTTTTTAAAAAATCTTTAATATCAAATAATATAGTGATGCAAAGCTAACGTTTAGTTTTCTGTCTGTGAAAGTGACAATGTTTTCTTGGACTGCTAGCCTGTTGTGGAAAGTTATAAAAGTCTTTTCTATGTAATCTGTGTAAAAAGCAGAGAGGCTGTGTTTTATCAAAATAACTTATGTTAAGTTTATCACGTCCTTGGTTGTGTAAGAAAAATAAATCACACTGTTTGAAAAAAACTTACTGATTTATATAAAGTGACTAATGGATTAACTACTTGAATGCCCATCTGGAAATAAAATAATTAAGAAATACATGGAAGGAAATTATGGGTAAAAACAATCTGGAAAAGGAAATATGGGAAATTGTTCAATTTACTAATGTGTCTGTTTTTCATGTAGGTGCCTCGTTGATCCTAATTTCACCTGAACATGAATATAATGCTAGTGCAGATGCTTTGGCAAAGATTGCTATGCATATTATTATCGAAAAAACTCTGCTCTTGCACAATGGGTGCAACAGCAACCTGGACATTTAGGTGCACATACCTTTTTCTATTTTAACTCACATTAAAAATCAGTGTGAAATTTGTAAAAAAAAATGCTTTACAAATATTACTGAAAATAATAACAGGGGAATTGGCAGAAGAAACACCCTCTGTTCAAATAGGACAAATTAATTATACTTAGTCTAAAGTGCTAGTTGCCTATGTATACCAAGATGTCACCCAAAGAAATACTTCTAAAATCTTAAATATTATTACAAATCCCCTTTGCAAATTCAAAGTAATAATTGTTCCCATTTTAAGAGCAATTAATATTTATTCCTTATAAAATGGAAACTAGGAAAAGTTAAATCATGCTCCTAAAGTAACAATTCATATGGGAGGATTTGGCTCCATTTATATAAAAATTAGCTCTAAAGTCTGAATAAAGAAACACAGTCAAGATGGGCCAAGAGACATTGAAATGATAACAGAGGGAAATAATATTACAATGGTAGTAACCTATGCTTAAAAGAATGAATTAAAAATTTTGCCTACTGTATTAGTTAAGGTTCTATAGAGAAACAGAATCAACAGGGAACACTTGCAAATATAAAATTTATTAAAGTGTCTCACATGACTACAGGAACACAGAGTCCAAAATCCACAATGTAGGCTGTGAAGCTGACGACTCTGATGGATGATCTTGATGAACTCCACAGGAGAGGCTCACCAGCCAAAGCAAGAATGGAACCTGTCTCCTCTGAGTCCTCCTTAAAAGGCTTCCTGTGATTAGATTAAGCATTACTCATTGCAGAAGACACTCCCCTTTGGCTGATTAGGAATGGAATCATCTTTGGATGCAGCTGATGTGATCATAATCTAATTCTATCAAATGTCCTCGTTGCAACACACAGGCTAGCATTTGCCCAACTAGATAAACAGGCACCACAATTTGGCCAAGTTGACACATATCCCTGACCATGACACCTACTAATCAAACTTTTCTTCATGATTAAGTATGTTACAGTGTTCATAATCTTAAACTGGGTAATTGCTGGAGAAATGACTAATAGTCTGATATCATGGGCTCATAAATATGCCTGACTGCATGATATCTCGCCCTGCTGAATCTCTGCTAAATTCCCAAATAATGCAGCTGAACATCTTCAATGACCAATAACATCAACCATTAAACAAAACTGGACTGAGCTAAACATGACAACAGCCCAAGAGGGAACTTATGTATTATGCATGTAAAATATATAAATATATCCCTGATAATTAAAATTCCATTGGAAATGTTTTACAAAAATAAATGAGGAAGTAAAAGTCATGCAATCCTTCCCTAGACCATGGTAGCTAGAATAAAAATACTGTACTGACTGGGTAATGTGTTTGTATGTTTCATAACATATTTTACTGGGTGCCCCAAACTATGCAAATCTGGGTAATATTTCTTTTCTGTTTTTGAAATGTTTTTCTGGCTGGAAAATATTTCTTCTCTTGTCCCAAACCAGGTGACTAAATCTATTAATCTAAAGTAATATTACTGTAAGTGGATCTGTTCTTAATATATACTCTTGTTGTACTGGCCAAATGATGTTCAAATCATGTAAATTCTTAAATTCTTTTAAGTGTGTATAAAAATATTTTAATACTTTGTCCCATATTTATATACAAAAAAAATGTATAAACTAAATTTATCCCCCAAAATAGCCATGGGTTACATCGTGAACAAATCAGATTCTAAGGACCGAATGTGAGGGAAAAATGCATTTCTGCAGTCTGTTCTGTTCACCTGATGTTGCCATTGCATGACCTTGGTAAGAAACAGTTAAAATGTGCACTCTAGATGGGAGGCCTGGCTGTCTTCCTGGAAGGTGGACACCTGGAAGGTGTACTGTGATAAAGTTATTTAGTTCCCAAGAAGCTCATCTTGGTCCCTAGCCTGATCCTTCAAAGACAAAAAGAGAGAAATGAAGGGAAAAATAAGAGAAGAAGTTAAAGAAACAGCTTTGAAAAAATCTGCAGACTCAGAGCACTGAGACATGTGGTTTATGATGGAATGTTATCTTTAGAACACTAAAGTTAGTCAAAGTTGAGAAGCATCCACTTGGCTATCACTCCAGTATAGACAGAGTAAAAACATGCTCTTTGTCCCCTAATGATTACCCTGATAATGAATGAACAGGCATTCTCTCTGTCTGCACATACTGGTAAAGAATAAACACAAGCAAAAGTTATTTCTGTGCACTCCCCGCTGTACTGAGAAAATAAATACAGTTCTGAGCAAGTACTCAGAGCTCTTGTCTTTGAGACATGATTCCACTGCTCTCATCTTAAAAGACTTTTCTGTGTGAGTGTCTATTTTTCAGATTTGGAGTGAGTTCCTCGATCCCTCATTCTGAGCTGATCTCAGCAATGGCCCATGAGTGATTCATGAAGATATTGTGAAGGGGAATGGGCTATATTTTCAAAGTATCCCTTGGAAGATAAGGTGAGTTTGTCTGACATGGGTCTATGTTTACAGAAGAAGCAAGCTACATATACTCTGAATGTGTATTTATGAGGGTAGTCATAATTATAGGTATGAAAACTTTCTACAAGACACCCTTTGGTTGGCAATATTTAAAAGTCTAAAAATGCTCTTTTGACTAGCATCTTCTCTGAGAGAATGTATGTTTCATCTCAAGAACATTGTACTATCTGGTAGGGGGGGGAATGGGTTTTTTAATGTTAATCCCAGATCCCACTGCAACATTTAATTGCTGCTATTAGAAGCTTGCAGGATGCAGGTTTTGATTTTACACATATACACTTCTAGCAGGATGGACAGATGGTTAGGAGGCAGAATGCTTCAATCTAAGGAATAAATTGAAGAAAATGGCAATCTTTCCTGTTGCAGATTGAGATGTCAGGGATGTGAAGCATCCAACAGATAGTCTTTTTCCTCCTTTTCTCCATATACTTTCCTACTGTCATCTCATTGACACTTAGCCACAACAGTGGATAAGGCATTCAAGAGATCTTCCCAATTTCATCATTCTGATCATATTGGGATCATAGGCTATGCATAGAGGCTGGGTAGAGAACAAAAGATCTTTGAGTGATTAGAAAAAGATTTTGACAGAGCCAATGGAATGGCAGAGACTATGGGGAGGATTGCTATGCTCTTGTTACCTTATAAAGATGTATACTGAGCATCAATGTATTGAGGAAGCAGGGAAGACAGACTGTGCCATAGTGAAAAGTGGAGGTTGGGCTGGAGGAAGGTGAACATGTCTATCTGCTCAATGGTCTTGGCCATGGGATTTTTTTCTTAGAAAATTTTAGTTCCCTTTACATTATTTGGGTGTTCTTCACTCTGCTAATCACTGTCTAATTTTATTCTTCTTTTCTCCAGCCCCACACTAATCCACTATATGTTAGTTTTCATCAGTCAACACTTCTAGAGGGAAACATAACTAAATAAGGATGCTTGCAGAGTGAAGATGGCAGACTTTAGTTTTGACATGGGGTGGGAAAAAGAGGTCAAGATCAAATCAGTATTTGGCTGAGGAAATTTTCATCAGTTATCATCTTTTCTATTCTGCAATGACCAAAAATAAAACATTAAAATACAGTTCTCAGATAAGACATCAGAGAAAGTGTTTGTAACATTTCTAAGTAACAAATAAAAATAGATACTAAACTGAAGGAAAAACATAGGTCAGAATTTTGACTACTATGGTGGTTTGAAACTATTGTGCACCCCAGAAAAGCCATGCTTTTCTTATCCAAACTTATGAATGCAGAGCTATTGTGGGTGGAACTTTTTGATTAAGTTTCTTCCATGAAGATGTTACCTGACCCACTAAATGTAGGTCTTAATTAGTTTACTGGAGTTATTTAATGAGGAAACATTTTGGAGATAGCTCAGACACAGATGCTTGGAGAGTCAACAAAGAGAGCAGAGAGGTGAAACCAAATGAATAATATGGATGGAGAGAGATGCCCCAGAGAGGGGACCTGCAGTTCTCAAAGATGTGTCCCCAGAGAAGATAGCAAGGATCCAAGGAAATGCAGAGAAAAAGCCACTGGAATCAGAAACTAATAGCAATGCAAACTGGAAGCAAAGGAGAGATATCTTCTTAGCTGACAGAGGTGTTCCAGATGCTAGCAGCCGTTCATCAAAGTCCAGGTATCAGTTTGTTGATGTCTACAATTTGGACATTTTAATGGCCTTCGGAATGTAAATTTGTAACCTAGTAAATCCCCTTTATAAAAACAATCCAGACTTCTGGCCCTGCACCTGCATAACATTAGCCTACCTGACAGAGACAGTCACCATGAAGTTCAACCCTTTTGTGACCTCTGACTGTAGCAAGAACCACAAATGTCACTTCAATGCTCCTTCACACGGGGATAGGAAGATCATGTCCTCCTCACTCTCCAAAGAGCTGAGGCAGAAATATGATGTCTGCTCCATGGCCATCCACAAGAACAATGAGACCCAGATGGTTTGAGGACACAACAAATTTCAGCAAATTGTCAAGGTAGTCCAGGTATACACAAAGAAGTATGTCATTTACATTGCAAATGACAGAGTGCTACATGAAAATGTTAATGGCAAAAATTTCCATGTGGCATTCACCCAAGCAAGGTGGTTTTCACCACGCTAAAGCTGGATAAAGATAGGAAAATAAATTTTTGAATGCAAAGCCAAATCTTGACAAGTTGGAAAAGAGAAAGGCAGATATAAGAAAGGACTTATTGAGAAAATTTAGGAACGATGTGTCCTGCTGTACATGATGGTTTAACTGTACATTTTAGCCTAGCTTTGTGTTCCTTTGGAACTTTTCAATTTGTTTCTGGAAGATCTCATTTCTTTCTTGTTTTATTATTGATATGTGCCTGCATAAATCTACATTTGCAGATATGATTAATAATTTTTTTGAGTAAAATTTGGAAATGTTTCCCAAAAATAAAAGCCAATCCACTTCTGGTATATTGTGTTTTGGCAGCCTTAGCAAACCAAAACAAGTACTGTACAATATAATTTTAAAAATTGACACAGAGATTTGTGGAGCAAAGAAAATGTAATACTTTGGAACTTTTATGAGAATCCAAAAGCTTCCAGGGACTACAGAGTTTCCCAAAGGTAATTGATGTAACCATCAATCCCTCCTTTTGAAGAGTGAGTGGAAGGATAGAGAGGATAAGAAAATTGACCAATGTGGCTTATCTAAGAAGGAATAGACATGGCATTGAAATCCAGGCAATGCATTTGTCATTGCTAAGCTGTGTAAGATAATGGCAAGAAAAGCCTCCCCAGCTTTTCCCAGTAGAACCCTTGAGAGAAATCTCCACACATGACTTGGCCAGTCCAGCTATTGTCGTTACAATTGAAGGCTGAAAACTTCAAATCTCTCTTCTCCTTCATCAGGACTGATCTTTTAATTATTCCTCATTTTAAATAGGTAAACATTCATATTATGAAAATTTATCACTCCATTTGGTTCCAAAATACATAAACATATGTTTATTCATGCACATATTTATACAGATGAATACACACATCTAATCATTCATTTTGTTTAATTCATTTATAGGCACACACACATACACATACATATAATACCGATTAATTTTTTGAACATCCCACATAGTTGTTCGGTGCCTTCTCTATCCATGTCTTGTTAAATGAGCCATGAATTTTAACTATTAAGAGCCATATTTAGACTTCACATATTGAGGAAGGGTGCAGAGGTTGTTTCTGGGTAGCCTTCTGTTTAGCCACCACCCAAATGAATCAACTCTTAGAGCAGCAGTGGTATCTTGAAAGTACATTCATATTGTACATTAAGTATACCTCGTACATTATGGGTGCATATAGTTGTTCCTGTTTTGAGAAGCAGAAATGTTTAGAATAAATGCTTTTTTTTTCTTTTTTCTGGTATAAAATTAATGACATTTGTGCATGTTAAATCATAGCTGACCTCTTATTTTCCATACTCCTTATTCAGGGACCTGCAGAAATAATAGCTTTGTTGTCCCATATCAGAAAATTTTCTAGGGTCTTGTAAGTTCCCAGGTTCCAGATCATGGGGTCTCCAATTTTTCCCCACCCTTATACTCCTCACCTCCCACCTCACCTTTACCACTACTCTTCCCAATGTAAGAGTGTAAAGATACATAAGGAGAAAATATGAATTGGTGCTTTCCCAGAATACATCAGTTAACAACAGTGTTGAATATGAAAACACTCAGCAGTTAGGGAAATCCATTCCCTCATTACTCCTAACACAGAAAACACTACCAAAGCATTTGAGAATGAATACATAGGAGAAAACTATTTTACATTTTCCATGGGAGTGGTGGAATCAAAGTGGCACTGAACAGATTATCTTGGTATCCTAGAGTTCATGGTTAATAGGTAGGATTGGAGAGGTAAGGACCAAAGTTCAGGAGAATATGGATCTGACATTCCAGAACTGGGCTATGGCCTCAGCCTAGCTTTGCAACATTGCTATGCATGCAGGTTTTCATAATTAGTTGTCAGATTACTCTTCCAGGTGCATCCTATTGGAAATGTAATTTCACACACTGATAACAGGAACATAGAGAAGTGATTTCATTTTCCTCATCATTATTACTAAGATAAAGAAGGGTAAACATGGATTAACCATCAAATCACAACTCTAAATTAAGAATTGTGTCAAAATGAATGAAATACAGTACTCATGTGCCAAATTGTTTCTCTGAAACTTGCTCACAGGTTAAAAAATTTAAGAGAAACCATAAAATAATGAAAAAAGGAGCGCAGGTACTATTCTGAATTTTTTAATTTGTGTCTACCTAAATCTCATAGTATCCCTCTGAGTCACATTTCATTTTCCTTCTCTTAATATATGGATTGTATCAGAAATGCAGAGAGAGCCTAAAACAAACTCCAGAGACAGTGACAGTTGGATAACAATATTAAGGCACTGCAGCAACAAAGACAATTGGTCACATCTTGTAGGATGTGGACATAATGGACTCCAAAAAAGCTTGGGGTGAATCATATACAAAGATATAAGAAGCCTATTAGGGCCATCTTTTTACTCTGTGTAAAACAAGCTTTGCAATTCTAATTAACTTGTTACATTTTCACCCCCTGAGGACAATTTCTGCTTGCCTCCATAACACCAAACATGAGAAATTCGCAAGGATGGAAAGCAAAGATGTTTCCTTACTTACACCGTGGAATCCTTCCAATCCCAATATCAGTGAGAACCTAGCAGGAATTCCTTGGGGCAGGTTCCAAGGAACGGGCTATGGAGGAAGTGACCAAACAGCCCTTATGCTTAAGAAGTCCTCTGGTGGTTTTTTGTGACTCCTGCTTCTTGATCTGGGAAGATAGATTGGGCCTTCCATGCTTTCAGGTGGCCATGAGATCCTGAACAAGTCACTTTCCTTAAGAACCAATAAATATACCAACAAACTGTGGATATCTCCTAACTGAACAGGGTAGAGGATTGGTGCAATGAAAGCAGGGAGGACTGTGGCTAACAGGGCCTTCATGAGGAGTCATGTAGGTGGTCACAGGCACACTTTATGATGCATTAGAGTTTTATCCTGATATTGTCCAGAAGGATCGAGTCTGGGTGCAAAATTTTGTCTGCCCTGCTCATGTTTATCCTTCTTTCTGAACTTTTTTTTGACTGTGCTGAGGAGTTAAATTCTCAAAGTTTCCATCTCCTGGCATTGAATAGCATGAACAAAATCTTGGTGATCTGAAAGAAGGGGAGGGGGGCTTTTTGTCACCACAGTCAGAACCTTCAAAACCTTTTCTGACCAAACCATGTTGTAAATGCTCTATGTTCATTCTCCAATAAGGTGGAATATCCAGGGAAAAGGGGAAAAATTCACTCTTGTGGGACCCACAGAAAAAGTACTGACTTCCCTGGTACTACTCAGGACACTTCCACAAGAAGAAATAACTTCCTATACTGGCCTAAGACTTAGCAAGGACCTTTGTTGTAGCTTTTCCTAAAGTTTTACTTTTTCCTAAATAGTGAGCACAAAGCCTCCGTATTCTGCAATGTTATAATGTAATTTACTCTGTACTTTCTTGGGTAACGTCTTAGCAAGAGATATTTTACAAAATATCCATTTATTGGGGGCTTCACTAGCTTGAAATCTGGTATGCTGTAAGACATTTTACAGAATCAAGACTCTTGCTGGAGATTATCCTGATATAGATTTGAAGGGAGGTGAAAAGGACCCACAACACTGAAGGGAATGTGAAAAATATTTCAAGTTTCCAGCTGACAAGTTGGGGACAGGCTGGTCTTTACTGTGCCATATCAGATCCCAACATTGAAAAGAAAGTTATGTTTCTATGCATAAGTTTCAATTAATTATTTTATTTAATTTTGCCTGCACCACTTACATAGTTGAAAAACTTGAAATATTTACAAATACTGATAGTAAAACTTCCAACATTATTTTTAAATTTCATTTACCCTTAACTCCAAAGCTTATAATTCTATAATAGAAGAAATTTTGAGTAAAATTTTTGAAATATACTTTTACATTTATCATGTTTTCAAATGGCAAAATTGCCACCGTGTACAATTTCTAATCACCCACTGAGGATCTTCAGTTACATTTAAGTTTAGCTTGCTGAAAGGCCTTTTTCTGCACTTCATTTGCTGTAAAGGGGGTTCCTTGATCAGAAGCAATGCTTTGCATAATACCATGATGATGGATAAGATATTCTGAAAATGTATGGATGGCAATTTTGGCAGAAGCATTGCTTGCAGGGAAAGCAAACTCATATCCACAGTATGTGTCTATTCCAATTAGAAGAATTCACTGCCCCTTCCATGATGGAAGTGGTCCAATGTAATCAACCTGCCGCTATATAACTGGCTGATCAACTTGGGAAGTGGTGTCATATTGGGGGCCAAAGGTGGGCCCATTCTGCTAGCAGATTGAGCACTCAGTAATGGCTATAGCCAGGCCAGGCTTGTGCGTGGAAATCCATGTTGCTGAGCCCATGCATAACCCCCATCCCTACTGCCATGATTATGTTGTTCATGACCCCATTGGGCAATGACAGGAGGTGCTGAAGAAGGAGGCTGACTAGTATTCCCATCTTATCCATTTGACTATTAAAACCTTCCTCTGATGATGTCAGCCTCTGATGTGCATTCACGTTGGACATAAATATCTTCATGTTTTAGTCCACTCAAAAATAGTCTATCCACACACCTCTTCCACATACCTCTTTATTTCCAATCATGTTGTTTCCAAATCTCTGACCATCCAACCAAACCACTTGCAACAGCCCATGTGTCAGCATACAAATACACCTCTGGCAAGTTCTCCTTCCAAGCAAAATGAACAACCAGTTGCACAACTTGAAGTTCTACCTACTGGGAAAATTTCCTCTCACCACTGTCCTTTAGGGACATTCTAGAAATGTTGGGAGTGTTGCAGCTGTCCAATTTTGTGTGGTGCCTACATATCATGTCAGTAAACCAGGTCTGAGTTTTCTCTTCCTCAACCAACTGACTGTAAGGAACTCCCCAAGAGACCATAGCTCTGGTCTGGGAAAGAAAAGGTAATATATCAAGAGTGGAGAACATAGGACTTTGGGCCACTTCTTCATGTAACTTACTTGTGATTCAGGACCTGCTCTGGCCCTACTTCATATATACTCTCTCCATTTAATGATATACCCATGCTGTGCATTCTCAAATTTATAGCTTGATGGGTCAGGCAACATCTAGCTCATGACAGGCAATTCAGTCCTTGTGTCAACTTGTTGGCCCATGCTTAAAAATGCTCTGCCTATACTAATGCCCAGTAGGAGGCCAAAAGCTGTTTCTCATAAGAACAGTGGTTATCTATGGCAGACAGTAAGAATTTGTTCTGAAATCCCAAGAGTCACCAGCAAAACCACCACAAGGTGGTGGTGTTAATAAGAATTGCCCTCAGTTTAAATGCCTGTGGGCTGGAGTTTGGGCCTTTGACATGCAAGAGAAGGAGATAGTGACCATTCCAGGAAAGTACTGACTGGGCATGATAAGACTGGAAATCTGACTGATCTTAGTCCTTCTAAATCTGGCCCAGAGCAACACAGTATCTGTATCCTTGCTGACATCCAGAGTTCAAGTTGAGCAAACCTGACTAGTAAGTTGGGGGCACGGACTTCCCTATGATAATATTTTTCTGTCACTGTGTTAAAGGAGTTCTCCTCAGGGCTGGGGATGATCTCTGGGTCTCTTCTGTTTAAATGCTCAAGGAAATGCTATCCTATTTCATCATCACTATTTTTAAGGTAAAAACAAGGCTTCATTCATGAGTTGCTGCAGTAGGCCCACTCTGGGCCTGTCAGATGTTGAATGTTCTTCAGGCTGCTTCAGCTCTTCTTAACTTTAATGTCCCTGTGGATTGACTCTGCCCAAGTTTTTCGATTTTATTTTTATCATTATTTTATTTTATCATTATGTACTCATTTGTGAACACATGCACAAAGCACTTGCCTCTCTTATTTTGTGGTTATTTTGGTCGGTTTGCAAACTGGTCATTCAGTTATATATATATGTAAACATATATATGTATTTTTTTTCAAATACTGACCTCAATTTCTGTCACTCATGGGAATTTCCAGTTTTTAACCTGATTCATTAATGCACATGCATTGTACATGTGAGGGTGAGCAAGCTGGGTTTATGAGTCGGACATGTCAAAACCATCACACATATATATGTGTTTACATATATATGTATTTTTTTCAAATACTGACCTCAATTTCTGTAACTAATGGGAATTTCCAGTTTTTAACCTGATTCATTAATGCACACGCATTGTACATGTGAGGGTGAGCAAGCTGGGTTTATGAGTTCGACATGTCAAAACCATCGCTAAGGGCCATTCACTTGGGCCCTTTTTATGCCTGTCTTCATTTTGTTATATTTCATTTTTATTTTTACTTCATGTCTGTGTGTTTCTTAAAACCCAAGAAGGAAGAACAGATTACTGAGTTTGTTTTCTAAAATCTGTAGTGGTTCTTTGTTCAGTTATTTCCCAATTCATTGGTTTTCCTAGTTGTGTGCATGTCAATCTCTGGAATCGAAACTCACAGGCCTAAGGATTTTCCTGTCAAGAAGGTGTTTGTTTTGAGAACTACTTTGGTTCATATTTTCTCCCTCATCACTTTGACTAATGGCTTACTACTTCTATGTCTTAATATTTTCTGAAATGCGGGAGAAGGGGAGCATGGACCTTTCTGGCAATGTGGGATGGAAATTCTAGAATGAGCTGGAACTCAGCATCAAGGGGTTGAGTATACCTTCATGACCAAAAGGGGAAGAGCGAAATGAGATAAATAAAATGTCAATGGCTAGGAGGTTCCAAACAGAGTCCACGGTTATTCTGGAAGTTACTCTTATACATCCCTGTTTATTTAAGTTGTAATGGGGAGGATGGAGGGAACCACCTGAAAATGTGGAGCTGTGCTCCAGTGGCCATGTCTCTTGAAGATCATTGTAGGATGATATGGCTGTCACAGTGTGACTGTGTGGTCTGAGAGCCTTGTGTCTGATGCTCCTTTTGTCTACCTTATTGTTGGACAAGTGAAACATCAATTTAAAATGGATAAATAATGGGGGGACAAATGTTAAAATAAATTTAGTAGATTGAAATCCTGGTGATTGGTGAAGGGCAGGGGTAAGGGGTATGGTACATAGGAAATTTTTATGTTTTCTTTTAATAGCTCTTTCTGAATTGATGCTGGTGCTATAAGAAATTATCATGAGGATGAATGTACAACTATGTGATGATAGTGTGAGTTATCAATTATATAACAACAACTGTAAGAGCTTATTTTTAGAATGTTTGTGCTTGTATGCAGTTATGTATCATAAATAAAAAATAAATTAATTAAACAATGTTTATAAATAAAAAGAATTTGGGAGAGGAGTCGAGAAGCTATTCTGGAGGCGACACCTAAACAACTCCAGCTGGATATTGCTATTCTCTGAGGTTTGCCCTACCTCCAACGGGCATCATTCCTACCAACCACTGACAAAGAACACATGGGGCTAATTATGTAACTCTGCAATCTGCTCTGTGACCACTCAGTTGTGGTGTGCTTTGAAATCATTGCCTTTTTTGTATACAAGTCACACTTAATGATACGAAAATAAATTCTAAAAATCCAATAAACTAATGGTGGGGGAGGGGATCGTGGCTTCATCTATTAGTTTCTAGCATGTGCTTGTTATCCGGTTCATTTACTTGGACCCTTTCTATGCCTGTCTCCCTTCTTTCATTTTTATTTTTATCTTGTTTCATTGTGTTTCTTAAATCTCAAGAAGGAAGAAAGGATTGCTGTTTCTTTTCTAAAATCTGCAGTGGTTCTTTGTCCAAAAAACTGCTAGTCCAGAATTTGATGTTGATTTGCAGTTCATGAGATTGTTAAAGTTGGTGATTTTCCTTCTTAAAATGGAAGGTATTCTCAGTATGGGCCTGTACTTTTCCTTCTGGTGAAATTTTGTTGTTGTCTGTGGTGGGTCATTTAGATTCTTTCTTCCTCTCTCTCTCTCTCTGTGTCTTTCTCCTTTCTCTCTCTCACATATACTCTATATCTCTCCACTTTCTCTCTCTCACACTTTCTCTCTCTCTCTCACTTTCTCTCTCTCTCACTTTCTTTCTCTCTCTCTCATCCCTTCCCTCCCTCTCTCCCCCTCTCTTCTCTCCTTCCCCCTCATCAGTATGACCCATGGTTTATTACTTTTGCATGTTAAAGCTTTAAAGAAAATTAGTAAGTGAAAAACTGCAGGCCCACTATTTTTGGTTACCCATTTTTATTATGTTTCATTTTGATTTGTGTATGTTTGTGTGTGCATGCATGCATGCATGTTTCTTAAATCTTAAGAAAGGATCAGAGATGATCAGTCACTTATCAGATGTTTCTGGCACTGCCTCAGGCTTATTTATTTTTTATTGATACACACACACACACGCACACACATTGATATTTCTTTCAGTTTCCAGTGTCAGAAAGGAAAACGTAAAATCCTGTGTCATGCAGAAAAACCCAAAATCGTGGAACTCTGAAATCTGTTCTCTAATCACTTGTGGTGGTGTGCTTTGAAATTCATTGCTTTTTTGCATATATGTTGCATTTAACAATGAGCAATGAATTTTTAAAAAGTTAAATGAAAGTGGGGGAAGGGATTGTGGCTTGGTTCAATTGTTTTGAGCATCTACTTATTTCCTGGTTCATTCTTATGGACCCTTTTTATGGTTGTCTTCTGTCTGTCTATTTTCTTTCATTTTCATTGTACATGTGAGTGTGCATGTGTGTGTTTTTTTTTCAGTTTTAGACTGTGGCATAATTTTATTCTTGGCCTGATGGCTTAGTCTTTTTCATTCCCTCCCTCGCCATTTTGGCATGTCCGGTTCTGCTAGACCTCTGAATTACAAGCCTCACCCAGCGACTAGTGATGCAGCCTTGTCTCTCTAACCCTGTTGGCCTCCTCCTTATCCCTCCACCCGCCCAACATGCTGCTACAACACACTCAAAAACAACATCTCCCTGGTGCCTACAGACGTCACAGTCACCCCATCCGTCCTCCCTGTGTGATTGGCTACCCTACCCTGGAGTCCATGCCCTAACTCCACCTCTCCTCAAACTGTATATATTCCGGGGCTCACCGAGCCTCGAGGTCTTTAGCTACTGGCGGCCCTGGCATAAGCTTCTACCAACAGTAAAGCTACCTTGCTTCATGCCTTAATTGACTCGGTCTCCAGTCCTTCAGACCCGCAGTGGTCCCCTGCGGCGCCTCTGACCCAGACCCTTGAGCTCGAGCCCCCTCTGCGCCTGGCGGTTCTACTCCCTGGACCCCCTCGACAGGAGGAGTGGACCCTCGTTAGCCTAGCGGGACCGGACTCGGCGGAGTCCCACCTCTCCCGCAGCTGGGCCCGAACAGGGACACTCTTCATCTGCCCATCAGACCCCAGCGCACCCTAAGACCTCGTCGGAGGTAAGCGCCCTCGGCATTAGCACTCCAAACCCCTAGGTCCGAACTGGAGTGGCTGATTGTCTCACTAAATTTTGGTTAACATGGGTAGCAGAATTACTCGGCAGCAGGCACCACAGGTCCGTGCCCTAGCGGCACTCTTAGACACTCATAAGTGTAAAGTCTCTGTTAAGCAGCTGCAGGTTTATTGGGATCTCCTGCTTCCTTTTAACCCATGGCTAGTTACTTGCCACCTATGGAGTACAGATACTTATGATCAGCTAATTGCTAGAGTAACAGACAAAATGGAGCACGAGGGTAAGCGTTTCCCTCCAGGGTTGCTCCCCACTCTCATTACCATTTGCTCCTGCCTTCAGGGCTCCTCGCCCGACAGACGGCCGCCCGGCCCGGGCGATGGCCCGGAGACTGACGGCTCCGATTCTGAGTCAGACTCGGTCGCCAAGTCGCTGCTCGATCAGCTTAATAATCGGTTAGAGTTAGATCCTCCGAGAGATACAAATGGCGGCCTTCTGGCTTCTTCCTCAAGTAAAGATCAGGTCAACAGGAAGAACCTCTACCCAGCCCTCCCGAAAGAGAGTGGCCAGGGGCCATCTCGTGACTCACTTCCTCCCAATCCACTTCCGCCTCCTCCGGAGTTAATAAAGCAGAACAACACTCCCTCGGCCCCTCCTCTCACAGGGGAGGAGCCTGGTCTGCCATCTTATATCCCTCTTCTGCCATTTTCTGAGGGGGAGGAGCCCAATCCGCCATTTTGTGAAACCCCCCGCCATTTTGTGACTCTGGAGCCACGGCCGCCCGCCCAGTCTGGCCTGGTAGCCCACCTGTTCAGTCCGCTGCAGCGGCATGGCCTACTGAGCCCCAGCGGCCCCTCCCACCGCCCATGGTTGGATGCTTCCCTATGAATCTCCAGCCAACGCAGCAGCGCCCACTTGCTTGGTATCCTCACAGTGCAGAGGCAATCAAGCAACTGTGCAAAGCGGTCAAGGAAGATGGGTTTGCGAGTCCATTGACCCACCTGCTAGAGGAAATGTCCATGCAGCTTAATACACCTCACGATTGGACAACTCTAGCCAGAGCTATTCTCACCCCAGGCCAGTATGTTGATTGGAAGGCGCACTTCAACTCGGAGGCCGAGCGGGCTGCTCGACAGCTAGCTTACCAAGGAGGGCCTCCAGGACTCAGCATCCCTCTCGAGTCTTTCCTCGGGATCAGTCCGTACTTCGACCCAGCGGTCTATACCGCTGCCCCGAATGGGTTTTGGGTTCAGTTGTGAGAAGTAGCCATGCGGGCCTTCCATAGTTGTTCAGCCTCCAGACCAGAACAGATTACCAAGTTAACTCAGAAACCAGACGAGGATTTCACCTCCTTTGTCTCTAGAGTACAAGAGGCTTGCAGAAACAAAATACATGATTATCAGGGGCAAAATGCACTGGCTAAGGAACTCATATTTGAGGGAGCCCATCCCATCTTCAGACAAGCGCTAGCAGGCGTTAGAGAGAAGTCCATCTCTGACTGGGTACCTGCTTGTTCTAACATTAATCCTTCCACACGAGACCTTGCTGACTCCCTAGCACTCGCACTTAGAGCTACTAATGATGTTATCGGTGTGGTGAGTCTGGACATTTTGCTCGGGAGTGTCCTAACCTGACCCGAGAGACACGGGGGCCAAGCAACCGGAAGGGAGAGCTGGCAAGAGCGGAAGCCCAAAACCCCTTGCCCAAAGTGTAACAATGGCTATCACTGGGCACGCAATTGCGCACACCTAACCCGCCTTTAAACTTCCAAAGGGGCAGGTCTCAGCCCCATCCCCAAGAGACCGGGGTGTCAGCAGGAACACCCCAAAACCATAATGTGGACCATTCCCATAACCCCGAACAAGCCCACCCGTAAACTACAAATCGGAGCCGATTGGCTTCTTGGTACGGTGGACTTGGGAGCAGAAATTTCATGCCTTCCTGCCAAATGGAAAAATCTGTGCCCAACTACCGCAGGGCCCGCGGTAATCGGTGCCACGGGCTCTGCCCCCTCAGCGAGAGCCGCCATTCCCCTTACATGGGAGGATGAAGAAGGCCGCCGAGGCGTCTTCAGGCCATTGTTTCTAAACACCATTGACCAAATCTTATGGGGGCGAGATATTCTAGCAGCCTCAGGGGCATATATTACCACGCAGCCCCCTCAAGAATGTTTCCTAACCACCATCGGCCAAGCCCTCTGGGGACGAGCCATTCCGCAGACGCAGGGGCCAATATTACCACACAGCCCCCCCAATAGTTTGCGCCACTGCTCGCGTTACACCTCTGGCACCCACTCCTCTTCAATGGGACACAGAGGAACCTATCTGGGTGGAGCAGTGGCCACTTCCGTTCCACAAGTTAACAATTTTAAGCAACTAGTGCAAGAGCAATTACGCAGGACACATAGAGCCATCGTGCAGTCCTTACAATTCTCCAGTTTTTGTTATCAGTAAAAAGGGAGGTACAAAATTTAGACTTCTTCATGACCTCAGGGAAATTAACAAGCACATCCAACCCATGGGGTCCCCTCAGCCTGGCATGCCTCACCCTGCAGCTCTTGTTAAGCATCTGCAAATAGCCACCATAGACATAAAGGACTGTTTCTTTTCCATTCCGTTGCATAACAGAGACAAGGAAAAGTTTGCCTTCACGGTGCCAGTCACTAACCACATGGGGACAGCACAGCATTATCAATGGAAGGTTCTGCCACAAGGCATGTGAAATAGCCCAGCCATTTGTCAGGCATATGTGAATGTTGCTGTGCAGCCTCTCCGCTCACAAGCCACTATTCTCCATTACATAGATGATGTGCTTATAGGCGGATACTCAGGAACAATTGCAGACTGTCTTGTCATTACTAATCGCTAATCTCCAAGTTTGGGGCTAACAGTCCAGCCTAATAAAGTTCAAACCACTCCTCCCTACACATTCTTGGGTTACACCATCGGTAAAAAAGTTGCACCTGTTAAGTTTTCATTTATAATCCCAGAGCGGTTGCAACTGTACCAGTTGCAGCAACTTTGTGGACAAATAAATTGGGTCAGGTCAGCTCTCCCAATAACGACTCAAGAACTTGAGCCACTGTTCGAGTTACTAAAAACCAGCCATAAAACAGTAGAGGCACTCAATCAGCCTATCAAACTTAACTTCTGGGCCAAGCATGCCCTTGCACTGTTCAATGATTATTTCGCTCAAAGTCAGCTAGACAGATTCCAGCCTAACAAGCCCCTTCTGGCCTTGGTGCTAAATACTTACCACTCCTGTCAGGCGTCCTCTGGCAAGAAAATCCTTTGTTATGGGTCCACCCTGCTAAAAGCAAACTTAGGAAAATCTGTCCGAAGTTAAACTATGGGTAACTCTAGCTCAAGATCTTATAAAAGCCGCAGTACAATTAGTGGGGCGGCCCCGGACACAATCGTCTGGCCTTTTGAAGATAAACAACTTACCTGGCTACTGCAAAATGATACCAATATGCAAATTCTGTTACAAGGGTTTTGTGGTATGTTCACCAATAAATACCCGCAACACCGGCTCTTTCAAGCCATCATGCACTTTCCATTAAAACCCGGCATGGGTTCATACCATCCATTCCCTTCATCCGTGCCCATCCCCCAGGCTACTACCATTTTTACGGATGCCTCCAAAAACAAATTCGCATTTGTGGCGTTCGTTCCTCAGCAAGAGGAGCCAGTATGTGTCACCCAAATAAACCAATATTCAGTGCAGTAGGAGAACTAAGGGCAGTCCTTCTAGCTCTACAGCACTTCCCCAATGAGCCAATAAACATTTTCACTGACAGCTTGTACCCCTACCAAGTCTGTAAGGTCCTAGCATTAGCCATGTTCTACCCAGACTGGTCCAAACCTATAGATGAGTTCCTATACCAACTAAAAAACACCCTCGAAAAAAGAGGGCCTCCATGGTTCATTGCACATGTACACAGCCACTCGGGCCTCCCAGGCCCCATTGCCGAAGGCAATCGGCTCTGACAGGGCTGTCTCAGCCCAGGTCCTCACAACCATGCAGGACCCCGTCAATGCTGCCAAACAGTTACACAGCAGGTTCCACCTGTCTGCAGGGGCAATCCAGCATCTATGTGGGTTGCCTATCGAAACAGCTAAGCATTTAGTCAGAAGCTGCCCACTTGCTCCATTCGTGCCCTTGGGACCTCTACAGCCACAAGGGGTGAATCCCCGAGGTCTCAAGCCCAATGCTAGATGGCAGATGGATGTCACTCATGTTCCGTCCTTGGGGGCACAAATATTTGCATGTAATCATAGATACCTATTCTGGCATGTGTCACGCGGTCCTCTCCCAGGAGAGACTGCCAAGCACTGTGTTCAGGCCCTCAGGCAAGTAATTCTTTTATAGGAGTCCCTTGGGACCTAAAAACAGACAATGGTCCTGCATATCGCAGCGCTGCCTTCAAAAGTTTTCTGGATATGTACAACATCACTCACCATTTTGGCATCCCCTATAACCCTCAGGGGCAAGCCATGGTCGAGGCATTAAACAAAAGAATTAAAATTCAAATTGAAAAGCAGAAAGTAACATGCCTCAGGCGTCACCCAAAGACATTATTACTCAAGTCCTCATAGTTTTAAATTTGTTAACCTTCGACAAAGATGGTCTGTCACCTCTGCACTGGCATTGGGGTCCCGCCAACTGACCTTCAGTGGTCCCCTTAGTCTACTGGCATGACCCAGTCACGAATACTTGGTCGGGTCCCGCCCCGCTCCTAGTGCAGGGACACGGTTTTGCTTGTGTCTTTCCAGAAAGTGAGCTGCAACCCCTCTGGATCCCTTCACGCTACGTCCGACCAGCGACGCCTCTACAAATAAAACAGAAGACCGGGAGCCAGAAAACTCCTGCTTACAGGTTTACCCCATCACTAACGCCTCATGAACTATTATTGGCTCTTACTAATTTGTCCTCTAGCCCTAGTGTGGGCAGTAATATTAGCAACAATTGCCCCAAAAAACTGGAATCTATTAGAAAAATTTTGCTTGCCATAACATTTCTGTGTATCATAGTGTGTATTAACCTGTTAGTTTTTCTCCCTTAATCAAAGGAATAAATAGCCTTTATTAGAATAGCTGTAAAGTGGATGAAGAAAATGCAAATTAGACAATCTCCGCAGATGGATAACCCACAAACACCACAACGCTGTGGTAACCCTCCCCCTAGCTTAAAGTTCATCTCCTAATAACGCTCGCTTCTCTCCACAGCCCCTACAGCATCGGCCAGAGAGGTGTGGGCTGCTGTTCAATACCCCCCCAGGATCCTTTTCATCACCCCAGATAGCCCTCTTTTTCCTTCACTTCAGCTCAGCAATTGCTCACTCCAGCTTCCTTGTGACCCTTTTCTTCTACCTTCCCAGGCCCCTATGAACATCTCAGATCGCCGCCCGCCAAAAGAGGCGCTCATGTTTAAACTAACCACATTCCAGAACTTTAATAATAATCCAGTGAAAATGCCGTGTCCTAACTCTTACACTAACTGTCTTTTCTTCAGAAATAGCGCCATAGTTGACTATACCGGCGTGATCCGCATTCGCAGTGCCTTTAATCAACACGACTATTACAAAATTGTTGGATATCTCCTTCATTCTATTTGGTGGTTCCCTGGAAAAGCCATGGGCAGCCACGCCGATATCAACCCCCATCGTCATGCCCGTGCCCACCCCCCTATGCAAAATGCATAACTGGACTCGTCCTTTCTACTCCCCACCGCTCCTCAGCCAATTTTCCTGGGAAAACTGCCATCACCCAATTGCTCCTTATCCAACTACTTCCTTTACCCTCTATACCACTGGCAGTAATATCAACACCACTGGTATATACAATCAATTTACTGCTCACTACTTATGTGGCAAATACTCCAGTCTTGATCTGCGACCTCTCATAGGCGTCATGCCAGCCGAGGTGGCAACAGTCATCCGCGATGCCATCTCTGGCCCCCTAGACAAGCCCCATCACTCAATCTTAGTGATTTTCCTTGGGTCAATAATTTCACCATTCACACCACCGTCTTCGTTAACCCCGATTCTTCTTCTTTCTCTGCAACAGTACAGATACTTTTGAAGACTGTGTCCTCGTGAATTATTGGAACAACTCTTATTCATATGCCTTTATATTTTACAGCCTCAGCTAATGTGGATCCCTTGAATACCTCCACATGGTAGCCCCACAACTTCCCTACTCCACCAAGACCAAGGACTTGCCCTCAATCTCCCGACGTAAGAGGGACTTTGGCATCTCTGCCACGATTGCCGGCCATTGTGCTTCCGTGGCCGCTGCTGCCAATGCTGCCATCGCCCTCACCCAAACATCAATCACCGCTGACATCATCAACAACCTCACCCAGACTGCTGGGAACCCTAAAAACTCAAGACAACATAAACCTTCTTATGCATCGTGCAGTCTTTAACCTGCAGCAACAAATTGACTTGCTAGCCCTAGATATTGAAGCCTTATATGAAGTGGCTTCCTCTGCTTGTGATGGTCGATACCCATTTTCCCGTCTCTGTGTCACCCCTGTTCTTGTCAATACCTCCCAACCCCGCCTAACCTTGCGTGATTGGATATTCACTGCCTATAATGACTCTTTCTGGAACTATACTCACAATCTCCAAGCTCAAATCTTAGCCATGGAAAACATAGTAGTCCCAAAAATATCTGCCTCCATCCTTACCGACCTCCTACACAAATTCACCTCCTTCTTCCAGCCCTCTAACCTTCTCTTGTATGGCATACTGCTACTCATTCTAATAATTATCCTTTTTCTGCTCAAATGTTTATATGCAAAAGTCTCTCACCATAAGCAACAAACTAAGCTTCTTGCTCTAGCAGCTCTCAAACTTCAAAACCCTTTCTCTAATGCAGACAATCGGCAACAAGCACAGGTGTGGTAAGCTAGTGTTGCCCACCCTCACGCCTGATAGCCCTACCTTTCCAAAGTTCTTGCAAATTCAGTTCTCTCTTCCAGCCCTCCAAGATAATTTTCTACGGGGTTCTCGCATTCCTCTTTATCTTCGTCCTCTTACTCTTCAAATTTCTCCTTTCTAGGCTGCTCACTCTCCGTCGCCAGTCTCGAGCTGAGGCCCAAGTTCTGGCTGCTGCTATGCTCGGCCTAAATCGTCCGGACTGTTCTGTGGAGGAACGCAGACAAGCCCAGGTTTGGCTCGCAGGCCTAGCCTCACCTGAGGACTGATCACCCTCGGGCTGGGGACAGATGAGGACTGGTCTCTCCTGCTTCCCCTAGGCAAAGACAGTCATCGCCTCACACTCCCCCACGGGGGCTGCATGTTGCCAGAGTATGTGCATCTGGGTCCACCAGATGGGCACGCTGTGTGCGATGCAAGGATCACAGAAGAGGGTCACTCTAACAGACCTCCTCTGGCTCTTCTGGGGCACATGAGATTTGCATAAGGGTTGGCTCAGCACATACCCTTCCCCTAAAATTCTGAGCCTCACGTGCAAGGGAATCTCATCCCTACCCCTCCCACCAAAGGTTCATGCCCGCCACTTGTCACACAAGTGTGTTCTTTAAAAAAGAAAAAGAGAGGAATTGTGGCATAATTTTATTCTTGGCCTGATAGCTTAGTCTTTTTCATTCCCTCCCTCGCCATTTTGGCATGTCCGGTTCTTCTAGACTTCTGAATTACAAGCCTCACCCGGCGACTAGTGATGCAGCCTTGTCTCTCTAACCCTGTTGGCCTCCTCCTTATCCCTCCACCGCCCAACATCTGCTGCTACAAGCACACTCAAAAACAACATCTCCCTGGTGCCTACAGACATCACAGTCACCCCATCCGTCCTCCCTGTGTGATTAGCTACCCTCCCCTGGAGTCCACGCCCTAACTCCACCTCTCCTCAAACTGTATATATTCCGGGGCTCACGAGCCTCGAGGTCTTTAGCTACTGGCGGCCCTGGCATAATCTTCTACCAACAGTAAAGCTACCTTGCTTCATGCCTTAATTAACTCGGCCTCCAGTCCTTCAGACCCTCAGTGGTCCCCTGCGTGTGCGCCTCTGACCCAGACCCTCGAGCTTGAGCCCCCTCTGTGCCTGGCGGTTCTACTCCCTGGACCCCCTCGGCAGGAGGAGTGGACCCTCGTTAGCCTAGCGGGACCGGACTCGGCTGAGTCCCACCTCTCCCCACATTAGACGATTTTTATTGCTTCAAGAAAAAAAACAGGGCGGGCCGCGGTGGCTCAGCGGGCAAAGTGCTTGCCTGCCATGCCGGAGGACCTCGGTTCGATTCCCGGCCCCAGCCCATGTAACAAAAACGGAGAAACAAAATACAATAAAACAAGAAAATGTTTAAAAGATGTTTCCCTTTCTTCCTCCTTTCCTTCCTTCTATCCTTCCTTCCTTCTCTCTGTCTTTCCTTTAAAAAAAAAAAAAAAGAAAAAAAAACAGAAATACACATGCAAAAAGAAAACCTCAAACACCCCAAATCCCTTGTCTTACCCACCCCAATTATTTACCCCTAGTATTGGTAGGGTATTAATTAAGTATTGCTGTTTAACATAGTTCATAGCATGCAATAGATAATTTTTACCATATACCACTCTATTATTAACTCTTTGTGCAAGTGTCAGACACTTGAAGTAGTTCATGCAAGAACTTATTGATATTTGTAGTGTTAATCAGTGAAATACATGACTGTAGGTAACTCCTTTCAATTGTATTCATCTTCAGTAGACATTATTACTTTTATAATGCCAATAACAAACTACCATCAACTCTGTCCTTTCCGAAACCTCATTAACAAGTCTGTATGTATTAGGTAACTGGTCCCCCTTCTCTAGCTTCTGTCTATCTCTAGCTTCCCTATATTCTACATTTTAAGACTCTGAGTTTACATTTTCCTGGTGGTTCATGTTAGTGAAATTGTATGTTATGAGTCCTTCTGTGTTTGGCTCATTTCACTCAGCATTATGTCCTCAAGTTTTGTTCACATTGTTACATAACTCAAGACCTCATTCCTTCTTACTGCTGCATAATAGTCCATTTTATATATGTCACATTTTGTTTATCCACTCATCTATTGATGGAAACGTGGGTTGTTTCCATCTTTTGGGAATTGTGAATAGAGTCACTGTGAACATGGGTGTGCAAATGTCTGTTCGTGTCCCTGCTTTCAGCTCTTCTTGGTATATACTGAGTAACAGATTTGGTGGGTCATAGGGCAACTTGATATCTAGTTATCTGAGGAATTGGCAAACTGTCTTCCACAGTGGCTGTAGCATTTTACATTTCCAACAGCAATGAATAACTGTTCCATTTTCTCAACACCCTTTCCAACATTTGTGGTTTCCTGATTATTTAATAGCAGCCATACTGGAAGGTGTGAGATGATATCTCACCGTGTTTTTGTTTTTGTTTTCATACCTCAGATGCAGCTTCATTCAGTGTTTTAACATACATTACAATTAGGCAGTATTGTGCTGTCCATTTGTGAGTTTTTGTATCTAGTCCTGTTGCACAGTCTATAACCCTTCAGCTCCAATTACCCATTATATTACCCTGCTTCTAACCCCTGATGGTCTCTGTTACCAATGACATATTCCAAGTTTATTCTCAAATGTCGTTTCACATCAGTGGGACCATTCAGTATTTGCCTTTGAGTTTTTGGCTAGACTCACTCAGCATAATGTTCTCTAGGTCCATTCATGTTATTACATGCCTCATAAGTTTTCCTGTCTTAAAGATGCATAATATTGCATCGTATGTATATAACACAGTTTGTTTAGCCAATCTTCTCTTGATGGACATTTTGGCTGTTTCCATCTCCTTGCAATTGTAAATAATGCTGCTATAAACATTGATGTGCAAATGCCCGTTTGTGTCTTTGCCCTTAAGTCTTTGAGTAGATACCTAGGAATGGTATTGCTGGGTCGTATGACAATTCTATATTCAGTTTTTCGAGGAACCACCAAACTGCCTTCAACAGGGGTTGCAACATTTGACATTCCCACCAACAGTGGATAAGTGTTACTCTTTCTCCACAACCCCTCCAGCACTTGTCATTTTCTGTTTGGTTGATAATGGACATTCTGATGGGTGTGAGATGATATCTCATTGTGGTTTTGATTTGCATTTCTTTAATGGCCAGACACATTGAGCACCTCTTCATGTGCCTTTTGGCCATTTGTATTTCTCCTTCTGAGAGGTGTCTGTCCAAGTCTTTTTCCCATTTGGTAATTGGGTTGGCTGTCTTTTTGTTGTTGAGTTGAACAATCTCTTTATAAATGCTGGATGCTAGATCTTTATTTGATATGTCATTTCCAAATATTGTCTCCCATTGTGTAGGTTGTCTTTCTACTTTCTTGATGAACTTCTTTGATGCACAAAAGTGTTTAATTCTGAGGAGCTCCCATTTCTTTCTTTCTTTCTTCAGTGCTCTTGTTTTAGGTTTAAGGTCCATAAAACTGCCTCCAATTGTAAGATTCATAACATATCTCCCTATATTTTCCTATAATTGTATTATGGTCTTAGACCTAGTGTTTAGATGTTTGATCCATTTTGAGTTAACTTTTGTATAGGGTGTGAGATACGGGTCCTCTTTCATTCTTTTGCATATGGATATCCAGTTCTCTAGGCACCATTTTTGAAGAGACAGTTCTGTCCCAGGTGAGTTGGCTTGACAGTCTTATCAAAGATCAAGGGTCCATAGATGAGAAGGTCTATATCTGAGCACTCTATTTGATTCCATTGGTCGGTATATCTATCTTTATGCCAATACCATGCTGTTTTGACCACTGTGGCTTCATAATATGCCTTAAAGTCCGGCAGTGTGAGACCTCTAGCTTTGTTTTTTTTCTCAAGATATTTTTAGCAATTCGGGGCACCATACCCTTCCAGATAAATTTGCTTATTGGTTTTCTATTTCTGAAAAATAAGTCGTTGGGAATTTGATTGGTGTTGCATTGAATCTGTAAATCAATTTAGGTAGGATTGACATCTTAACTATATTTAGTCTTCCAATCCATGAACACGGTATGCCCTTCCATCTATTTAGGTCTTCTGTGATTTCTTTTAACAGTTTTTTTGTAGTTTTCTTTGTATAGGATTTTTGTCTCTTTAGTTAAATTTATTCCTAGGTATTTTATTCTTTTAGTTGCAATTATAAATGGGATTCATATCTTGATTTACCCCTCAGCTTGTTCATTGCTAGTGTATAGAAATGCTACAGATTTTTGAGTGTTGATCTTGTAACCTGCTATTTGCTGTACTCATATATGAGCTCTAGTAGTTTTGTTGTGGATTTTTCTGGGTTGTCAACATATAATATCATATTATCTGCAAACAGTGATAGTTTGACTTCTTCCTTTACAATTTTGATGCCTTGTATTTCTTTTTCTTGTATAATTGCTCTGGCTAGAACCTCCAACATGATGGTGAATAATAGTGGTGATAATGGACATCCTTGTCTGATTCCTGATCTTAGGGGGAAAGTTTTCAATTTTTCCCCATTGAGGATGATATTAGCTGTGGGTTTTTCATATATTCCCTCTATCATTTTAAGGAAGTTCCCTTGTATTTCTATCTTTTGAAGTATTTTCAACAGGAAAGGATGTTGAATCTTGTCAAATGCCTTCTCTGCATCAATTGAGATGATCATGTGATTTTCTGCTTTGATTTGTTGATATGGCGTATTACATTAATTGATTTTCTTGTGTTGAACCATCCTTGCATACCTGGGTTGAATCCTACTTGGTCATGATGTATAATTCTTTTAATGTGTTGTGGATTCGATTTGCTAGAATTTTGTTGAGGAGTTTTGCATCAATCATTAGAAAGATTGATCTGAAGTTTTCTTTTTTTGTAATATCTTTGCCTGGTTTTGGTATGAGGGTGATGTTGGCTTCATAGAATGAATTAGATAGCTTTCCCTCCACTTCGATATTTTTGAAGAGTTTGAGGAGAGTTGGTATTAATTCTTTATGTTATTTTTGGTAGAATTCACATGTGAAGCCGTCTGGTCCTGGACTTTTCCTTTTAGGAAGCTTTTGAATGACTGATTCAATTTCTTTACTTGTGATTGGTTTGGTGAGGTCATCTATTTCTCCTTGAGTCAAATTTGGTTGTTCGTGTCTTTCAAGAAACCTGTCCATTTCATCTTAATCGTTTTATTTATTAGTGTAAAGTTGTTCATAGATTCCTGTTATTACCTCCTTTACTTCTGTGAGGTCAGTAGTTATGTCTCCTCTTCTATTTCTGACCTTATTTATTTGGATCCTCTCTCTTCTTCTTTTTGTCCATCTTGCTAAGGGCCCATCAATCTTATTGATTTTCTCATAGAACCCACTTCTGGTCTTATTGATTGTCTCTTGTTTTCATGTTTTCAATTTCATTTATTTCTCCTCTAATGTTTGTTATTTTTTTTCTTTTGCTTACTTTGGGGTTAGTTTGCTGTTCCTTCTCCAGTTCTTCCAAGTGGACAGTTAATTCCTGAATTTTTCCCTTTTCTTCCTTTGTGATATAGGGATTTAGGGCAAACATTTTCCCTCTTAGCACTGCCTTTGCTGCATCCCATAGGTTTTGATATGTTGTGTTTTCGTTTTCATTTGCCTCGAGGTATTAACTAAATTCTCTTGCAATTTCTTCCTTGACCCTCTCGTTGTTTAAGAGTGTGTTGCTGAGCCCCACGTATTTGTGAATTTTCTGGAACTCCACCCATTATTGATTTCCAACTTCATTCCTTTATGATCCGAGAAAGTGTTGGTGTGATTTCAATTTTTTTAAATTTGTTAAGACTTGCTTTGTGACCCAGCATATGGTCTATCTTTGAGAATGATCCATGAGCACTTGAGAAAAAGGTGCATCCTGCTGTTGTGGGATGTAATGTCCTATAAATGTCTGTTAAGTCTAGCTCATTTATAGTAGTATTCAAATTCTCAGTTTCTTTATTGATCCTCTGTCTAGATGTTCTGTCCATTGATGAGAGTGGTGAAGTGAACTCTCGAACTATTATGGTATATGTGTCTATTTCCATTTTCAGTGTTTGCTGTGTATTCCTCATGTATTTTGGGGCATTCCGGTTGGGTGCAGAAATATTTATGATTGTTATGTTTTCTTGTTTAATTGTTCCTTTTGTTAGTAGATAGTGTCCTTCTTTGTCTCTTTTAACTGTTTTACATTTGAAGACTAATTTGTTGGATATTAGTATAGCTACTCCTGCTCTTTTCTGGTTGTTTTTTGCATGAAATATCTTTTACAAACCATTCACTTTCAACCTTTGTTTATCTTTGGGTCTAAGATGTGTTTCCTGTAGACAGCATATAGAAGGATCCTTTTTTTAATCCATTCTGCCAGTCTATGTCTTTTGATTGGGGAATTCAGTCCATTAACATTTAGTGTTATTACAGTTTGGATAATATTTTCCTCTACCATTTTGCCTTTTGTATTATATATATGATATGTGATTTTCCTTCTTTCTACACTCTTCTCCATACCTCTCTCTTCTGTCTTTTTGTATCTGACTCTAGTGTTTCCTTTAGTATTTCTTGCAGAGCTGGTCTCTTGGACACAAATTCTCCCAGTGACTTTTTGTCTGAGAATGTTTTAATTTCTCCCTCATTTTTGAAGGACAATTTTCCTGACTATAGAAGTCTTGGTTGGCAGTTTTTCTCTTTTAGTAATTTAAATATATCATCCCACTGTCTTCTAGCTTCCATGATTTCTGCTGAGAAATCTACACATAGTCTTATTCGGTTTCCCTTGTATGTGATGGATTGTTTTTCTCTTGCTGCTTTCAAGATCCTCTCTTTCTCTATGACCTCTGACATTCTACCTAGTAAGTGTCTTTGAGAATGCCTATTTGGGTCTATTCTCTTTGGGGTGCTCTGAACTCTTGGATATGTAGTTTTAGGTCTTTTATAAGGGTTGGGAAGTTTTATGTGATAATTTCTTCCATTAGTTTTTTCCTCCTTTTCTCTTCTCTTCTCCTTCTGGGACATCCACAACATGTATATTGTGCACTTCATGTTATCATTCAGTTCCCTGATTCCCTGCTCAAATTTTTCTATTCTTATCCCTATAGTTTCTTTTTCTTTTTGGAATTCAGATGTTCCATTCTCCAGTTCACTAATTCTAGCCTCTGTGTCTTTAAATCTACCATTGTATGTGTCCATTGTTTTTCCATCTTTTTACTTTGTCCTTCCATCCCATTAGTTCTGTGATTTGTTTTTTCAGACTTTCTATTTCTTCTTTTTGTTCAGCCCATGTCTTCTTCATGTTCCCCCTCAATTTATTGATTTGGTTTTTGGGGAGGTTTTCCATTTCTCTTTGTTTATTCAGAATTAGTTGTCTCAGCTCCTGTATCTCATTTGAACTATTGGGTTGTTCCTTTGACTGAGTCATATCTTCAATTTTCCTGACGTGAACCATTATTTTTTGCTGGTGTCTGTGCATTTAATCAGATTTCCCTGGGTTTGGGACCCAGCAGGTTGAAAGATTTTCCTGTGAAATCTCTGGGCTCTGTTTTTCTTATCCTGCCCAGTATGTGGCACTCATCTGTGTGCAGGTCCCACCAGCAAAAGATACTGTGGCTCCTTTAACTTTGGAAGACTCTCGCTGTGGTTGAGGGTCACCAGCTGATGTCGCTTGGAGGAGTACCCCTCCAAATCTCCCTGCTGGCCTGGGAATCCACATGTTGGGGAGGCACCAGCCTCCACGGATTGGAGAAGTGCCACTCCAATCTCCCAGAATCCACTCATGGGGGTGCTCCAGCCACCAGCCGCCATGGCCTGGGGAAGTGCACACCCCTCGTGGATCTCACTGCAGCAGATTCTCCCAGCCGATTCAGCCATTCCAGAATGGGGTATGCTGTCTTTTTGCTCTCTGCCATTGCTCTGGGAGCTGTTCTGTACCATTTCTGTTTCTTTAGTAGCTGTTCTGGAGGAGGAACTAAGACCTGCACGTCTTACCATGCCGCCATCTTCTCCAGAAGTCTCTCACCGTGGTTTCCATGTGTTTGTTTCTTAAATCTCTGGAAGGAAACACAGGTCACTGAGTTTGCTTTCTAATATCTGTAGTAGGACTTTGTCCAAACAATTTCTCCTCTGGAGAGAGAGAAGAGAGCATGGTGAACAGTACCATGACCTGTGAACTGGAACATACCAAGGAAAAATAGCTGTCATGGAGCTTTCATGACCTTTGGGGATGATGTCATCAAAAATTAGAAATAATTAAAATAAAATAAATAGAAAATTGGAGCCCAGGGCTTGGGCCAGTTCTGTGGTCAAGCGGCCTGTAGGAACAGGGAAACTGAAGGAGGCTCATCCCAAATGAATTGTTCTGAGCTTAGGCCTCTTTCTGTTGTTTGTTTGTTTGGGTTCCCATGTCCTGTAAGTATTGGGGCCTGAACCATGCCTTTGTAAAGTCTGATGGCCTCCAGGTAGGCTGCTCTTTCTGACCATCCTTCCTTCATTGGTGTTTCTGTAGCACCCTTTGTTGAATATTTTGTTGTAGTTTGTTTGGGGGAAGGATGTGGACCAGAACTCAAACCCAGGTCTCCTGCATGGCAGGTGAGAAATCTGAGGCTATTTACTTTTTTTTCCAGATGGGGAAGCGGAGACTTAGGCAAACCAAATAACCTACCAAAGATAATATTGCTGGCTAGTGGTCATGACATGTATACCTGATTCTGAAACCTTAATGTTCAGACTCCACTTTGACCTTGTAGGAGAAAGAGGGAAACGTTCTCAACTCTGTTGCATTCCCTACACGTCCTTCAGTACCTGAATCCACATGCCGCTCCTCCTCCCCAACCTTGCCCTTTATGTTCCGGTAACACAGACCTACCTGTAATTTCCCTGAAGTCTTGTTTTCTCTGGACCTTTATTCATTTTTTTAACCAAAATTTTCTTTATTGTGCTAGTAGTATATCAGTCTAGCAGGCTTAACCTTACTCATTTGTCAAGTTTCAGTTAGAACAGTTACTCCTCTTTGCTCCCATTACTTTAAAAAGATATTTCAATTGACGAAACAACATACAAGCACAAACATTCTTCACATATGAACGTTCCATACTTGGTGTACGATCAGTGGCTGGCTCACAATATCATCCCATAGTTGTGCCTTCCTCACCATAATCACTTCTTTGAACATTTGCCTTACTCCTTGAAAAAGAAATTAAAAAGGGGAAAGGAAAAAAACCTCATACATACCATACTACCCTTAGCCCTCCCCCTCATTGACCCCTAGTATTTCCACCTACCCAATTCATTTTAACCTTTGTCCCCCATTATTTGCTTGTTTTTTCCTAACTTTTTAGTGTATAATATAACATACATACAAAGCAAAGAGAGAAAAATGTGATAGTTTACAGAGCAGACTCTGAGAAGTAGTCATAGAACATATCCCAGCATTTATCATGGACTACATACCATCATCTCAGATTGTTTCTTCTAGCTGCTCCAGAACATTGTAGGGAAGAAGGACTATATGCATTTTTAATCCTCATTTTTTTCAAAAAAATAACATGAATACAAAACTGCAATAAATTTCAAAGTATAGCACAAAAAGTGGCTGTAGATCAGATTTCAGCATTTGGCTATAGGTTGTGATTCCACAATTTAATTCTGATTTTTTTGCTTTTTTTTTACAAAGCATGTCCACATACAAACACAAGTGTTCTTACCATATGATCGTTACATTCCTGTTATATAATCAGTAACTCACAATATCATCATATAGTTGTATATTCATCATCATGATCATTTCTTATAACATTTGCATCAATTCAGACAAAGAAATAAAAAGAAGACAGAAAAAAATTCACACATACCATACCCCTTATCCCTCCCTTTCATTGATCTGCAGTATTTCAATGTACTAAGTTTACTTGAACGTTTTCCCCCTATTATCTATTTATTTTTAATCCCTATGTTTCATTAATCTGTTGATAAGGTAGATAAAAGGAGGATCAGAGACAAGGTTTTCACAAACTACACAGTTATGCTGTAAAACTTGTATCATTATACAAACATCTGTGAGAAACAAGGCAACTGGCACACAGCTCTGTGGTTTCAGGTGTTTCCCTCTAGTCACACCGATATGTCATAAACTAAGAAGGGATATCTGTATAATGCTTAAGAATAACCTCCAAGATAACCTCTCGACTCTGTGTGAAAACTCTCGGCCACTGGCACTTTATGTTTCACATTTGTCTCTTCCCCTTCCAGTGAAGAAAGTCTTCTCAATCACTTCATGCTGGGTCCTGGCTCATCTTGGGATTTCTGTGGCCAGCAGCCATTTGGCAGCCACACAGAAATACAGCAACTGCCTGACAATCAAACTGCCTGTACCTGTTTTACTTTGTTTTCATTCATACTTCTGACAAGGCCCCGGCCTCCAGGTCCACTATTTAATGTCGATTTGCATTTCATGTGATCGCTAAAGTTGGTGATTTTCCTGTCTGAAATGGAAGGGTTTCTCAGTTGACAGTCTACTTTTCTTTCTGCAATGCTGAGTTTCAGATGGGCTGGTTTCTGGAAGGGTTAGGTTTCAGATGATGTGCACAGTTGCCCCAGATGATGTAATTAACATTTTTAAGTTCATTAAGAAATTTAATGTGTTAAGAAATCATACTATTTCTTAACATGATATAACATTATTAAGGTAAGTGATATTATATTATAAACATTGTAAAGGTAAGCGATATTATCACGTGGAACATTATGATGAGGCCTAGGAGATTTTTGGTCATAATCTAAGCTACTGGGCACATCAGCAGGGCCTATTTGAGTTAGAACTAGACAAGTTTGGACATAAGGGTGAGCCTAGACCCATCCTTAATGAACATTAGCAGAGGCTGACATCATCAGAGATCGAGGCAGCTGGGTTACAGTTTAGAGATGTCAGGTGTCTCGTCTGTCCCCTCCAATAGGCCAGAAAGCAAAAAGGAATATCAGATGATGATGCCCACAGTCAAAGACATCCCTTAGATCCTGATTTGTCAGCTACCAGTGGGCCTTAGCTCACTTGCCTCAAGTTGTGTGTTTACTTTCTATTGCTTCACTCCTTCAGGCCAGTTTTCATGATTGCCTTCTCTCTCCCGCCTCTGATTTGGATTAGTATTATGTACTTTTTGCGATTTCCATCTGCAGAGGGAAGCCAACATTGTTTGGCAAACCCCAACCAGGAGTGGGGAAGGGCAGCCAGCCTTCCCACTGCTGCTGCCCATGGTGCTCAGCTGGCACCCCCATGTGGCTGCTCTTCTATGGGTGGGGCCCTCTAGGACGACCTTCACAGTGACCACCATGGGTGGAGGTGATGAGGGAAGGTGGGGAAATTGTGCCTGGTCTAAGAGGAGGAGCTCAATCTTTGGTGTGGGTATGGCTTGGTCACAACATGCCTGGGGGAGGGGTAGGGGTTGGGCAAGATGATTGGCCAGACCGAGTGTGGGGTGGGGCAATAGGATGCGTGTGCAGCCTCCCAGTATGCACCACCCCATCCGGGCCAGCATGGGCTGTCACACTTGACTTCGTGTCCTGCTTCTGGGTGCCCCTTCCCTTCGCTCCCTCTCCTGAGCCCACCCTCCCCCATCACCTGGATGCGCTCCCTGTTGGAAGTTGCCCTTGTCAGATGTTGAATGTTCTTCAGGTGGCTTCAGTTCTTTTTGGCTTTAATGTCCCCATGGCCTGACTCTGCCCAAGTTTTAGGCTTTATTTTTATAATTATTTATTTTATCATTTATGTGCTCATTTGTGAACCTGCACACAAAGCCCCTGCCTCTCTAATTTTGTGTTCATTTTGGTTGGTTTGTAAAACAGTCATTTGTTTAAATATATATATATTTACATATATATATTTACATATATAAATATATATGTAATACATATATAAATACATATATATTTTTTGTTTTTCAAATACTGGCCTCAGTTTCTGTCACTAGTGGGAATTTCCAGTTTTTTACCTGATTAGTTGGTTTTCCTAGTTAGCTGTGTGCTGATCCCTGGGATTGAACCTCACAGGCCTAAGGATTTTCCTGTCGAGAAGGTGTCTGTTTTGAGAACTACTTTGGTTCATATTTTCTCCCTCATCACTTTGACTAATGGCTTACTACCTCTATGTCCTAATATTTTCTGAAATGCGGGAGAAGGGGGCATGAACCTTTCTGGCAATGTGGGATGGAAATCGTAGAATGAGCTGGAACTCAGCATCAAGGGATTGAGAAAACCTTCTTGACCAAAAGGGGAAGAGCAAAATGAGACAAAGTGTCAATGGCTGAGAGATTCCAGAGTCCAGAGGTTATCCTGGAGGTTTTCTTATGCATCCCTGTTTAGCTAAGTTGTAACTAGGAGGCTGGAGGGAACCCCCTGAAATGTGGAGCTGTGCTCCAGTGGCCATGTCTCTTGAAGATCATGGTAGGATGATATGGCTGTCACAGTGTGACTGGGTGGTCATGAGAGCCTTGTGTCTGATGCTCCTTTTGTCTACCTTATTGTTGGACAAGTGAAACATCAATTTAAAATGAATAAATAATGGGGGCAAATGTTAAAATAAATTTAGTAGATTGAAATGCTGGTGGTCGGTGAAGGGGAGGGGTAGGGGGTATGGTAGGTATGAATTTTTTCTCTTTTCTTTTAATAGCTCTTTCTGAATTGATGCTGATGTTCTAAGAAATGTTCATGAGGATGAATGTACAACTATGTGATGATAGTGTGAGTTATCAATTATATAACAAGAATGGTATGAGCTTATTTTTAGGATGTTTGTGCTTGTATGTGATTATGTATCATAAATAAAAAATTAATTAAACAATGCTTATAAATAAAAAGAATTTGGGGGAGGAGTTGAGAGGCTATTCTGGAGGTGACACCTAAGCAACTCCAGCTGGATATTGCTATTCTCTCAGGTTTGCCTGACCCCCAACAGACATCATTCCTACCAACCACGAACAAGGAACATGGGCTAATTGTGGAAATCCACAATCTGCTCTGTGACCACTCATTGCAGTGTGCTTTGAAATCCATTGCCTTTTTTGTATATGTGTCACACTTCATGATATAAAAATAAATTCTAAAAATCCAATAAAATAATGGTGGGGGAGGGGATCATGGCTTGGTCTATTTGTTTCTAGCATGTGTTTGTTCTCCAGTTCATTCACTTGGGCACTTTTTATTCCTCTCCCCTTTCTGTTATCCTTCATTTTTATTTTTATCTTGTTTCAGTGTGTTTCTTAAATCTCAAGAAGAAGAATGGATTAGTGAGATTTTTTTCTAAAATCTGTAGTTGTTCTTTGTCCAAAGAACTGCTACTCCAGAATTTGATGTTGATTTGCAGTTCATGCGATTGCTAAAGTCGATGATTTTCCTTTTTAAAATGGAAGGTATTCTCAGTCTGGGCCTGTACTTTTCCTTCTGGTGAGATTTTGTTGTTGGCTGTGGTGGGTCATTTAGATTCTTTCTTCCTCTCTCTCTCTCTCTCTCTCTCTGTCTCTCTCTCTCTCTCTGTCTCTCTCCTTTCTCTCTCTCACACATACTCTCTATCTCTCTCCCTTTTTCTCTCTCTCGCTTTCTCTCTCTCTGTCACCCTCTCCCTCCCTCTCCCCCCCTCCTCTCTCCTTCCCCCTCATTGGTATGACCAGTGTTTTATTACTTTTATGTGTTAAAACTTTAAAATAAATTAGTAAGTGAAAGATCATGGGCCCCCCTTTTTGTTCACCCTCTTTCTATTATCTATTTTTTTATTTGTGTATGATTGTGTGTGCATGCGTGCATGTTTCTTAAATCTTAAGAAGGGAGCAGAGATGATCAACCTCTTAGCAGATGTTTCTTTTTTTTTTTTTTAAGGAAAGACAGAGAGAAGGAAGGAAGGATAGAAGGAAGGAAGGAAGGAAGAAAGGGAAACATTTTCTTGTTTTATTGTATTCTGCTTCTCCGTTTTTGTTACATGGGCTGGGGCCGGGAATCGAACCGAGGTCCTCCGGCATAGCAGGCAAGCACTTTGCCCGCTGAGCCACCGCGGCCCGCCAGCAGATGTTTCTTGCAGTGCCTCAGGTTTCTTTGGCTCAGGGTTTTTGGTGGGACATGGTAAGTATCAGTCCTGAGGATTTTTTTTCTTCTTCCTTGGCGCATTCTTCTCAGCTCTGCCTCCTTTCATCTAGAAGGAGCGGCTGAAGGGTCCCCCGTGTCCCTGGCATGATGGCCTTGCCATGTCACACCAAGCTGACACGATATATATATGTTTTCATAACGGCTTCATGATTTTGGCATGGTGCAAGTTTCTGTGTGTGTCAGTTGCGGTTCTTCTAATCGGCATGTGTTGGGCTCTGCAGTTGAGCATTGCAGGCCTAAGGATGTCAAGAGAACCCTGAATGTCCCCTTGGTGTCTGCTGACTCTGTAGAGAAAGTGTCTGTTTTGAGTCAACCCCCACCCTCCGGTTTCACTAGGAGCTTATTGCTTTTATTTATATAAAACAAATAAAAAAACAGAAGAGGCTTGTTGGTCAAAGTGTAAGCTACTGGGCATTTCAGGTGGGACTGTTTGGATTAAGTGAAGACCAGTTTGGACTTAAGTGGTGGGTTAGTTCACTGAGGGGTGGGAAGGGAGTAGCTGTCTTTAGTGAAATACAGGACTCGAAAGTTGAAAATCCGGATCGCTGGGTCTAAATGAAGGCTAATCAAGGACTTCATGTTCACGGGGGCAGAAGATGGAAGCTATGCTGACATAGGCAGCTGGGTTGCAGTTTAGAGATGCCGGGTGTCCCCCTCTGTCTACTCCAACGTGCCAGAAGGCGAAAAGGAAGATCTACATGAGGATGTCAGCCCCCCCAAACCATCCCTTAGACCCCGATTTGCAGGTTACAACTGGGCCTTTAGCTCATTGGTCTCTAGTGTGTGTTCGCTTTCCATTACTTCACTCCCTTGTTTGGGCCCATTTTCATGGTTACCTCCTTGCTACCACCTCCCATTTAGATTTTGTCAAATTTTAACTTCCTTTCTGCAGAAAGAAGCAGAGATTGTTGAGATGGACCCAGGCAGGAGTTGGGGGGGCTGGGTCGGGCGTCCAGCCTTCCCGCCACTGCCAGTCACTCCACGACGGTCGGCGGGCGCCACCGCGAGGCTGCTCTTCTTCGGGTGGGGTCTGCCAGATCGACCCTCTCAGGGGAGCGCCCGGTCGGGAGGAAGGGCTTGGTCTGTGATGTGGGTGTGGCTTGGGTGCAGCGTGAGTGGGGGGATGGGTGGGGCCATGGAGGCCCCAGCTCTGTGGCTGGGCCAATGTGGTGTGGGGGTTGGGCAGGATGACTGGTCGGACCGGTAGGGCGGGGCAGGGCGACAGGACACGTGCGCGGCCTCCAGCTCACAATATCACAATATCATCCCATAGTTGTGCGTTCATCACCATGACCATTTTTTGAGCATTTACACCACTCTAGAAAAAGAAATTAAAAAGGAAAAAGGAAAACAAACAAACAAACCTCATACATACTACACCCTTAGCCCTCCCGCTCATTGACCACTAGTAGTTCCACCTACCCAATTAATTTCAACGCTTGTCCCCCCATTACTTGCTTGTTTTTTTCTCAACCTTTTTAGTGTATAATATAACCTACATACAAAGCAAAGAAAGAAAAAAGCAGCAGTTTACAAAGCACACTTCGACAAGTAGTCACAGAACAGATTCCAGAGTTTATCATGGGCTATGTACCATCATCTCAGATTTTTCCTTCTAGCTGCTCCAGAACATTGGAGGGAAGAAGGACTATATGCATTTTTAATCTTCACATTTTTCCTGAAAAATAACATATATACAAAACAGCAATAAATTTCAAAGCACAGCACAACAAGCAGCTGAGAAACAGATTTCAGAGTTTGGTTATGATTCCACAATTTTAATTTTGATTTTTTTTGCTTTTTTTATGAAACATGTCCACATGCAAACACAAACGTTCTTACCATATGATCATTGCATTCTTGTTATATAATCATAAACTTACAATATCATAATGTAGTTGTGTATTCATCATCATGGTCGTTTCTTAGAACATTTGCATCAGTTCAGATAAAGAAATAAAAAGAAACAAAGAAATTCACACATACCATACCCCTTTCATTGATCACCAGCATCTCCATGTACTGAGCTTATTTGAACATATTCCCCCTATTATTTATTTATTTTTAATCTCTATGTTTTACTGGTCTCTCGGTAAGGTAGATAAAAACAGCCTCAGACACAAGGTTTTCAAAAATCACACAGTCGTTTTGTAAAACCTGTATCGTGACACAATTATCTTCGAGAAACAAGGCTACTGGAACACAGCTGTGTGGTTTCGGGTGTTTTCCCCCCTCTAGCCACACCGATATGTCATAAACTAAGAAGGGATATCTGAATAATGCTTAAGAATAACCTCCAAGATATCCTTTCAACTGTGTGTGAAAACTCTCAGCCACTGGCACTTTATCATTTCACATTTGTCTCCTCCCCCTTTCAGTGAAGACAATCTTCTCAATCCCTTCATGCTGGGCCCTGGCTCATCTCGGGATTTCTGTGGCCGGCAGCCACTTGGAAGGCACATAGACAGACAACAACCTCCTGACGCTCAAACAGACTGTACCTGTTTTACTTTGTTTTCATTCATACTTCTGACCAGGCCCCGGCTTCCACGTCCACTATTTAATGTCGATTTGCATTTCATGCGATCACTAAAGTTGGTGATTTTCCTGTCTTAGATGGAAGGCTTCCTCAGCCTGGGGTATATTTTCTTTTGAAAGTTTTGTTTTGTTGGTTGTGGCCGATCGGTCATTTGGGATTTCTTTCTTTCTTTCAGTCATGTGGAACTTCTTTCTTTCTTTTCTTTTCTTCTTTCTTTCTTTCTTTCTTTCTTTCTTTCTTTCTTTCTTTCTTTCTTTCTTTCTTCTTTCTTTCTTTCTTTCTTTCTTTCTTTCTTTCTTTCTTTCTTTCTTTCTCTCTCTCTCTCTCTTTTAACAATGTCTTCACTTTCTCTCGCTAAGAGGAGCTTCCAATATTTTAATATGTTCCAGTTTCCAATATGTGTGTGCATGCGTGCGTGCATGTATGTGTGTGTTTCTGTGTATGTGTAACAGTTGTGGTTCTTTTAACTTGGCATGTGTGTTGATCTCTGCAGTTGAACATTGCAGGCCTAAGGATTTCAAGAGAAGCCTGAATGTCCCCGTGGTGTGTTCTGACTGTAGAGAAGGTGTCTGTTTTAGGTTGGTTTTTGTATGTTTTGCTTTGTTTCACTTTTTTTATTGTATAGTATAAACTATGTACAAAGCAGAGAAATAGAAAAGCATGAATTTTCAAAGCAGTCTTCAAAAAGTGGTTGCAGGATAGATTCCAGAGTTTGTCATGGGCTACCATATGATCCTTTCATATTTCCTTTTGATTCTTTCATTCTCTCTCTCTGTCTCTCTTTCTGTCTGTGTGTCTCTGTCTGTCTGTATCTCTGTTTCTGTCTCCTTCTCTCCGTCTCACTCTCTCTCTCAATTTCTCTCTCTCTCTCTCCCCTGCCTCTCTCTCTGCTCCCCCATTAGTTTGACCAGTGGGTATATTACTTTTGCGTGTTAAATCTTTAAAGTAAGTTAAGAAGTGAAAGATCGTGGGCTTTTTTTTGATTGCCCTCTTTTTTTAATCTTTCACTTTGATTTCTGTATGTTTGTGTGTGCATGCATACGTTCAGTTTCTTAAATCTTAAGGATGGAGCAGAGGCAATGGGTCTCTTATCAGATATTCCTGGTGCTGCCTCGGGTTTCTTTGGCTAAAGGTTCCTGGTGGGATGAGACAAAGCCTCAGGCCCGAGGAAACCGTACTTCTTCCTCTGAGCATTCTTCTCAGCTCTGCCTTTTCCCATCTAGCAGGAGCAGTTGAAGAGTCCCCCGAGTCCCTGGCATGATGTGGGCCCCTCCCTCTTGTCTGCCTGGTGGCCTCCTCTCCCATGACTCCCCCTTCATGTCTCCCACTGCCTTTGCCTACAATCCCACCATCACACCCCCCCCCCCAGCCTGGCAGTCTTCCTCTTCTGACCCCTCTCACTGTTGCACTTTCACCTCCATGAACCACACATTTCATGGGCCATGTCAGTTGGGTTCAAGGGGTGGGTTCTCCTGACATCAGCTCATCGGTCCTTGTGTAGCCATGCCCCAGGATGGAGGTGTGTGATCTCCAGGCCATGTCCCAGTTGCCCTTCCACCCTGCCTGATGCCAAAGTGCTGACTCTCTGCTTTAGTTGACATAGGTTCCCCCTTCCTGGGGGCCACTGAGTCATTTACATTCTGTCAATGCAGCGACTGACTGATCTCACCTGTTTGCTCCCTTTTTTTTAGACCTGGTGCCTCACTGTTTCTTATCAGACCCACTTGGTTTTAGTTTCGCTTTCTCCACTTGGAGAAATAAGAGCTAACTTTTACTCCCTGTGCATCAACCTGACACCCTCTCCCTTTTCTGAACCTGTCACCCATCCTGTGGGTGACCAGAAGATGCAGTGAATACCCCTGCCCATGTGATCTCAGTCTGGCCCACCAGCTCATCACTCTGATCCTCGGTACAAGTGAGCCAGCAGGCTGTTCTGTCTATATGCTCCGGCTTCATCTTTCCAGACATAGGAAATGGAAGAGGAAGGAGCTCCCTTGCCTAGTGTCAGGAGTCAGTGTCTCCTTGATGCTGATGCTTGTGCTCATGAGTCCCATATCAGGATTCCCTGTTGGCTCTGCTGCCCCGGCCAAAGGTTCTGGGTCCGTTCGGGTGTCCTTGCAGCGTGGCCCGACATTCTGGAAATATTTTCCATGACAGAGCCAGGGCCCTGAAGCCTGAACCCTGGGTCCCCAAGGACTCCCACCCCCAACCCCAGAAAAAATGTCCCAAGCCCTCTTCAAGGGGTGCACAGACAGAACAGCCTGCCGACTCACTTATACCAAGGGTCAGAGTGACGAGCTGGTGAACCAGACAGAGACTACTGGCTTCAGATCACACTGGGGAGCCTAGTTCCTGGGATGGTGGTGGTGGGTGGTGGGTGACTGGCAAGAAGTCTTGGAGACAGCCTGGATTAGCTGCATCCCTCCCAGTCCTAGAGACTTGTGCTTGGAAGTGGCCCTGGAACAAAGCACAGGGCCTGAGCACCGGTGGTGTGACCTTGGTGGCCTGCCACTCACATCTGTCCCACTGTCACCCTTGCTGGTTGTCAGGTGCCACCTGGTGGCCGCTTTTATATCACTTTCTCTGGAGCTCTTGTGAAACAGGCATGGAAGATGATCTGGCCACCATGATGGTGTCACAATTTCAGGGCACTGGCAACATTGGCCAGTTTGTCCCAGACTGCAACAAGGCGATGACAGCAAAGTCATTGACTGGAGGTTGACCCTGCATACTTACAGGCTGGTGACTATCTTCACTCTGCCCAGTGGCTGGTCATGGGTGCCTGGATGGGTTAACCAGCACACACCTGTGTTTGTCTCCACTGCTGCCATGTCACTGATGCTTCTGCCTGTGGGCAGCAGTGCGGGCCATCGCTGGTGACTGAGGTAGATCACAATGCCATCATTCAGCATCCCAACTGTGTCCTTGTTGGTGGGAAGGTCTCCCAAAAAAGTGTCCCAAGTCCCTCTCTGGAGGTGGGGACTGGTCCACGCAACCTGGGCAAAGCCTGGTGAGGATGCTTCTTTCCCGGCTTTGGTATCATGTAGGTCCAGGTCATCCAAAGGGTCTCCCCCAAAACTGTCCCAAGTCCCTCTCCGCAGATAGAGACTGGTCCCTGCAGCCCAGGTGAGGCCCAGAGAGGATGTTTCAGTCCCGGCTTCAATCCCACACAGGTCCGGGCCAGTGGGAGGGCCTCCAAAAAATATCCCGACCCACTCTGGTGGAAGGGACTGGTCTGGGAGGTCCAGAGGTTATCGTGGTGGCTGGCTGACCTGGGTGCCAGCCTCACTTTGACTCAGTCTGTCCCTTTCCCTGCCATGCATCCCCAGGTTGGAGTGATATGGGGCTGGCTGTCTGGTGGAACCAGATGCCTTCCTGCGCCGCCTGAGAGAGCAGTGGGTCATCCCCTCCAGAAGCACTTTTGGGCATGTCACATTGAGATTTCCAAGCCTCACCACCCCGTAGACAGGAGCCATGCCCTAGCCTGTGTGCATGGTTTTAGAGGGCTTGCCTGGGTCATTGCCACCCCTACCCCTTCCTCATTATGATGCCCCTTTTCCCCCTTGCACTATCATGGTTGACCAGATGGCCCTGGGGGGGGGATCCAGGTTACATGGCTATGGGAATGCTATTTGGGTTGTTGGCCATTGGCAGTTCCGGGAGATCAGCATAGCGAGGAGGTGACCCGTTTCTGATCACTGCCCATTTGTTGCCAGAAAATGGACATTTTGGGTCAGGAGATTGATAGTCATATGCTCTCCCCTGGTAGCACCTGCCACTGGGAGGAGCACAGTTCAGACTGGATGTTGCATGGAGGAGGGCCTTGCACTACCAATGGCCCACCACCTGACCCACTCCTTCTTTTGAGCCAGCCACCTGGACCCTGTAAGCCTGCTATTTGTGTCATCTGAGTTCTCCAACTGCACTCGTGCCACCTCTAGTCTCAGGTACCCAAGGGCAGTGGGATTTCGAAGGCAGCGTGTGTGGGACTCAGTCCCATGTACTCACCACCACAGGCATCCAGGGTGGCCATGATGACAGAGCCCACCCAACTCCTGAGGGCTCCTGTTGTGTGTCAGGCATTTCTCTTGGGGCTGTTGGCCGCTATTCTCCTGTGCCGTGGCATGTACCATGAAGCTGAAACAGGCCCCTCTGATAGCTGGCCTGACTGGGGCCTGCTGGCTATCCACTTGTCACATGATTGATGCGGTGACATCGTGCTCTCTTGGGCAGGGCCTAAGTTGCACCAAGCGAGGGATGGACATTCATGGTGAACAGGACCCACTCTCCTCGCTCTGTCTGCAGGCCTCTTATCTCCTCCCCGACTGGCTTGTTGTCAGTGCTGGAGAGTCAAGGGTGTGGATCCAGCCCACCCCCACTTCTGTGTCCACCACTATGTGGCCAGTCACAGTCGGGGGTTTTATTACTAGAGGGTCATCCCTCGCTTTGCCATTTCTGGCTCTGTTTCATGCTGGGCTCCTCCCTGAAGAGGGGGGGGTCATTCCGCTGCCACAGCACATGCATGTACCTTGCCAGCTCCTTGTGGTGTCCCTGGAGTGCTCCAGGTTGTCCCTCAGGCACCCATGGCTGAGCCACAGCACTGTTTCTTGCTCCCTGCATCCCCCTGTGGCCACTGCTGTGAGTGCTCTGGTGTGTGCTGGAGGAGCTGGGTGGAGGGAATCAAGGTGATAAGAAGGGGGCAGTCATCCAGGGAAGGAGGATGCCCTGTGTGTGCAGTGCACTCTGGCTAGGGCACTGGAGCTGGCTTTCAGCTGGACCCCTGCAGGCCCTCCTCCCATTTCTTGCCAATGCTTGGAAAAGTGGGCCACCAGTGCCACTCCTGGCTTTCCGTGCATGGTGGTCTTGCTCTGAACCTTAGCTTTGGGCCTTTCCTATGACTGTGTGAGGGCGACTGGGGGCTCTCTGAGCTCTGTGGGGGGCATACTCTTGGGGTGCTTCTCTGGTGATCCATCCAGCCTGTGAGACACTGCATTGAGCCGCAAGAGGCATGTGTCTCCCACAGACCTTGGGTGCTGCCGCAGATTCCACTGTCTCTGATCTGCAGGAGAGTGTTTTTCTTAAGTATTGTGCATGGCACAGGGGAAAGGCCATGAGAGGCAGACACTGGAGGCCAGCTGAGAGGTGGGTAGGAGGGCCTTTTAGGCATTGAAATGTGGGCAGCATGTTCCCAGCCCCTGGCCATGAGTGCTCTGGATGTGAGAGTTTCCTGCCTTGCTGATACCACAGACTTTCCCTTACCCCCTGCCTGACTGGCATGTCTCAATGCCTTGGGGAGCCCAGTTGGGGATGATCAGTGGGGGTGGGTGGCTCTGCCTTCAGTGAGAAAGGCCTTCTCTAGTGATCTGTGAGGGTGCCTTGGGGTACTGGACCTCCCAGCTGTTGTCCCTCCTCCATGTGTGTAAGTCACTGAATGCAATTCCCCATTGCATGTGTGCATAGGCAGAGTTCTCCTCCCTTCCTGGGAGGGGTCCACCAGCCCTTTGTTGAGGCTGAGCACCTCTCTTTGCCTATTGCTGCCTGCACCTCCCACCATTGAGTTGGGGGAGGGTTCCACCAGGCCTGGCCGGTGACAAGGGTTGGGGGTTTGCATGTGTGTGTGCATGCCCCGGGTGAGGAAGGGGGTCCCAACCACAGCTGGTGGCAGTGTTGTGGGCACAGGTTGTGCCACTTCACCCAGGACTGTTCTTGGTGATGTGCCCCAGGTTTTTGACTGATGTGTGTGGACGTGCCCCTGAAGCAGCAGCCACGTGGAGCCCTGAGATTGTAGGGCCAGGCCACAGGTTGCCTGAGGGGTGTCCGAGGGCCAGTCAGTGTTCTAGGCACTGTGGGCCCATCCCCTGGGATGGTGAGGCCCACATATGTTTTCCTGGTGCCTGCCTGTGTCCCAGAGTTTCTTCCAGTCCTACCCATATGCCCACATCCCTGTCTTCATGGTTCCCCACCTCTGGGCCCCAATGACCTGTGTTCAGCTCGCCTGGGGACCTGAGGCAGGCCACAGCATAATGGGCTTTGCTATCCGGCCATGTGTCCCCTCATGGGCCCAGGGCTGCCCCATGGCCCATGGGCCTTGGTGTGTCAGGGTTGGCTGGTGGTTGTCATGGTGAGAAAAGTGTGTCTGTGAGGCCCAGCTGAGTGCCCTGCCAGAGGTGTTGTGGGGTTGGCCAAGGCCAGCTGGCATCCCAGGCCACATGGGAACACCCTCAGGTCCCCTGGGGTCCCTGGGCTGTGAGACCACATGTGCATTTTCTTGGAGACCTGACTGTGTCCAGGGTACCCTGTGGTCATCCACACAGCGGCTCTTGGTTTGTCCCTCTGCGATGGGCTCTCTCTGCATTGTGCTCACCTCCCACCATGTCCCAGTGCCCCATCCCCATCTGTCTTTCCAACCCAGGGCAGCACCCCTCCAAATCACTCTCTGGGCTTTCAGCAGTACTCCCTTCCTTGCCCGCCATGACATACATCTGCTTGCGGGTTGCCATCAGGGGTTTCTCTGCCATGGGCCCCTGCCCTGGTCAGTCACCTGAGTCCATGCATGGCTTGCTGGCCCCCCTCCCTTCCCAGGCTGTATCTACCCCACCCACTCCGCCCTATGCCCTGCCTCACTGTCATCTCACTGCCACCATGTCCCACATGTGCAGGCCCAAGCTGTGACCCTGACCCATGTGCTCGTGGTGGTGGCAGCAGCAGCAGTGGATGGTGACAGTGCATTGGAGGTGGTTGGCAGAGTGCGGGCCAGCCAAGAGAAAGTGTTGGTGAGTTCCTGGGTGGGCTCCGGTGGCACACCACTAGTGTCAGGGCTGCAGCAGGTGTGCCCTCCTGGGGGCCAGAGAGTCGAGCAGTCGGTCAGCCATGCTTGTGGTGTGGGTGGGCCCTGGGGTGGGGTTTCCTCACTCATCCTCCCAGGGCTGGGGATTCAAGGTTTGGCCAGCTCCTGCCCCCTCCCTGAGCCCTGCTACTCACGCCACTCCACCTACACCCCCTCACTCTGTACACTCAGCCCACACAACTGCACTGTCCCCAGAGGGCAGGTGACAGCGCTCTTCCTATCTGGTTGATCCTGCCAGCAGCATATGCTTGTCTCAAAGATTAAGCCATGCATGTCTAAGTATGCATGGCCAGTCCAGTGAAACTACAAATGGCTCATTAAATGTTTTGCTTCCTTTGGTTGCTTGCTCCTCTCCTACTTGGATAATTGTGGTAATTCTAGAGCTAATAGATGCCAACAAGTGCCGACCCCCCTCATGGGGGGATGTGTGCATTTATCAGATCAAAAGCCTCCTCCCAGCCCCAGCTGGGGGGCAGGTGCAGGTGGCTTTGGTGACTCTAGATAACCTTGGGCTGATCACATGCTCCCCATTGTGGCAACAACCCATTCAAATGTCTGCCCTATCAACTTTTGATGGTAGTCACTGTGCCTTCCATGGTGACCTCGGGTGACAGGGAATCAGGGTTTGATTCTGGATAGGGGGTCTGAGAAATGGTTACCACATCCAAAGAAGGCAGCAGGTGTGGAAATTACCCACTCCAGACCCTGTGAGGTAGTGATGAAAAATAACAATACAGGACTCTTTCGAGGCCCTGTAATTGGAATGAGTCCACTTTAAATCCTTTAACGAGGATCCATTGGAGGGCAAGTCTGGTGCCAGCAGCAGCGGTAATTCCAGCTCCAATAGCATATATTAAAGTTGTTGCAGTTAAAAAGCTCATTGTTGGATCTTGGAAGCAGGTGGGCAGTCCTCCACAAGGCAAGCCACTGCCCATCCCCGCCCCTTGCCTCTCAGCAACCCCTCGATGCTCTTAACTGAGTGTTCTGGGAGACTTGAAGCATTTACTTTGAAAAAATTAGAGTGTTCAAAGCAGGCCCCAGCCGCCTGGATACCGCAGCTAGGAATAATGGAATATGACTGATTCTATTCTGTTGGTTTTCAGAACTGAGGCCATGATTAAGAGGGATGGCCTGGGGCATTTGTACTGTGCTGCTAGAGGTGAAATTCTTGGACCGGCGCAAGACGGACCAGAGCGAAAGCATTTGCCAAGAATGTTTTCATTAATCAAGAATGAAATTTGGAGGTTCAAAGACGATCAGATACTGTCGTAGTTACAACCATAAATGATACAGACTGGTGATGTGGCGGCATTATTCCCATGACCCACTGTGCAGCTTCCAGGAAACAAAGGTCTTTGGGTTCCAGGGGGAGTATGGTTACAAAGCTGAAACTTAAAGGAATTGACGGAAGGGCACCACCAGGAGTGGAGCCTGCGGCTTAATTTGACTCAACACGGGAAACCTCACCCGGCCCGGACACGGACAGGATTGACAGATTGATAGCTCTTTCTCAATTCCATGGGTGGTGGTGCCTGGCCATTCTTATTTGGTGGAGCAATTTTTCTGGTTAATTCCAATAAAAACGAGACTCAGGCATGCTAACTAGTTATGCTACCCCAAGCAATTGGCATCCCTCAACTTCTTAGAGGGACAAGCGGTGTTCAGCCATCTGAGATTGAGCAATAACAGGTCTGTGATGTCCTTAGATGTCCAGAGCTGTACACACACTACACTGACTGGCTCAGTGTGTTCCTACCCTATGCCAGCAGGTACAGGTAACCAATTGAACCCCATTCATAATGGGGATCAGGGATTGCAATTATTCCCCATGAACAAGGAATTCCCAGTAAGTGTGGGTCATAAGATTGTGTGATTAAACCCCTGCCTTTGTACACACTTCCTGTCACTACTACTGATTGGATGGTTTAGTGAGGCCCTTGAATTGGCCCTGCTGGTATCAGCCCATGGCCCTGGCAGAGCACTGAGAAGACGGTTGAACTTGACTATCTAGAGGAAGTAAAAGTCATAACAATGTTTCCATGGGTGAAATTGTGGAAGTACCATTAATACAATAGTGGGTTGCTGCTGCGTTTTGGTCCCTGAGACCAATCAGGTCTCAGTCACAGACACATCCCATCATTCCCCTTCCTGTGTGGTGTGGGCAAAGCCAGTGTGATGGCTGGCTTTCTGGCCATGTGAGAGAGAATCAGGGTTCTGAACCTGCTGTGTGAGTGTAGAGGGGAGGGAGATAGGAGAGAAGTCAGGGAGGTTTGGTGAGTCCAAGGTGGGTGGGCAGATGCTCCACCCAACGGTGCCACCATGGTGTATCAAGGGGAAACTCCCAACATGGATCCCAGGGGTAGTGGGCAGTTCACAGCAGAGACGGGGTGGCTGCTGCACTCTCCTTGTGGTCCCCTCTCCTCTGGGCCCATTTCCCTGAGGCATCCTGACCCCCCACCCCATAACTGCTCTCTCCCCTGGCCTGTGAGGCAGTGTGAGGGTTCCTTGCATTTGTGTCCCACCCAGGCATCATGCCACTGGTTTCTCTGGTCACCACATTCATCCAGGGCCAGTTTGGTTGAGATTGGAGGTAGTCCTGGTTGCTCCTCTCCCACCACCCAGTCCAGGTACCTAATGTGTTCTGGCACAGAGGTTTAAAGACACTCGGGGGTCTCCCATTTGCCAGTGGGATCAGGGTAGGTGGGATGGCAAGGAGGTGGGGGTCAGCCACTTGGCCACACCTCTATTCCTTCAGACTCCACCACCCCTGTCCCCAAATCCCCATGCAGGCCCAGGTGATGCATCATATCCCAGCCCACTGATCTGGTGGTCACCATGGAAATGGGACCCCAATGGGCCCAGTGGGTGGTGTGCTGTGCATGTGGCTCACTCGCTCTGTGGCCATAGCATGTGGGGTCTTTGGGGTTGGGGTCTGGCAGGAACCCCCAGGCACCTGGGTGGGGCAGGGTGCACACCCAGCCCACCCTTCCAGGGAGCAAGTGTCTTGGATGTGGCGCCACACCCCTGGTTTTCCTATCCAACTCTGTCCTGAGTCTGATTTTGTCTCTTCTGGCCAGCCAGATGTGACCCCACAAGGGGAGAGGTGCCATCTCCAGGTAGATTGAACGGCCACTTCAAACCTTGAAACAACTCAGCAGTCGATCACCCAGCTTGTGCACCAATGAAGAACGTACCTAGATGTGAGAATTAATGTGAATTGCAGGACACATTGATCATTGACACTTTGAATGCACTTGCAGCCCTGGGTTTCTCCTGGGGCTAAGCCTGCTTGAGCGTCGCTTGATGATCAATCACACCTGGGGGGTTGCACTGCAGCTCCCTGGGTGTGTGGCTGGGGGTTTCCCTCGCAGAGAAACCCGCTTCAGCAGTGGGCCCTCTGTCCCCCTAAGTACAGACCCAGTGTGCCCCACGTCTGGCCACCACTGTCATTGCAGTTGGCTGGGTGGGGTGGCCGATGATCATGAGAGCTGAGAGGATGCTGGAGAGAGTGGGGGGGGCAGGTGCTGGGGGGTAGTGGACTTGCCACAGTCCCCTCGGGAGTGCCCTCATGCTGCATGTGGCCTGGGGTAGCTTTAACACTCAATGTGAGCATGTGGGCATGTGTGCACATGTGCACTATCATATGTGGTCCTCACACACACAGGGCAGTGCCTGTGTCCAAGGCTGGCTATCAAGGCATTGCTAGTGGTGTGGCACAGAAAATGTGGCATACAGAAGACCCAAATCCTGGTGCTTCTTGTGGGGGGCCCAAGTCCTTCTGATCCAGAACTAGCCTGTGGACAGTGTGAGGCAGGTAGTGGACCCCAGTGTGCCAGGTCCAGGTCTTACCAGAGTCGGGTTTCTTGGGAACGCATGCCCACAAACTAATATTGTGAAATCTATATCATTATACACTCATCTTCAAGAATCATGGCTACTGGAAAACAGCCCAACATTTTCAGGCACTTCCCTCCAGCCTCTCCAGTACATCCTGCTAGTCCTCATATTTTGTGGCCCACAGGGGACTGCCATCTCTCTACCAACTCAGCAGATCATTTCACTGCTCCCCTCTGGCCATGGAGGACTACCCCAAGGGGTGCACATCTCCCTGGAAACATGGTATAGAACACAGGGAACAGGCAGGGACCCAGCATCAGGGGACTGAGAAAGCCTGCCTGAAGCAAAGAGGAAGAGAGAAATGAGCAAAAGAAGGATTCAGTGGCCAAGAGATTTCAAAGAGTTCTCATGTTATCCTACTGGTGATTCATTGGAATTCTAGACACATCCGATTTTCATTTATGGTGGAGTGCTGTGGCTGAAGAGAACTACCTGAAACTTTTGAGCCCTGTTCCCCAAGCCCTGACTCTTGAAGATGATCATCAACAGATTCAACTTTGACAATGGGACTGTGGTCTTGTGAAATCCATTCATTTCTGCTGCACCTTTCCTCCTAGTTATGGATCGATGTGCAAATGCAGTGTGGAGAAAGAATCAATCAATAATAGAAAGCAGGAAGGGTAAAATTAATTGTCATAATTGCATAGACCAGTGGTGAATGAGAAGAATGGAAAAGGGACATGGCTTGTGTGAGTTTTTTCTTCTGAAGAATTCTTCTGGAGACTTCCAGAGAAGATGGCAGCTTAGTAAGAAGTGCAGGTCTTAGTTCCTCTTCCAGAACAGCTAGTAAAGAAATAGAAATGGTACAGAACAGCTCCCTGATCCAGGACAGAGACCAAAAAGACAGCGTATCCAATTCTGGAAAGGCTGAACTGGCAGGGAGAATCCACTGTGGTGAGATACCAGAGGGGCAGACACTTCCCCGGGCTGGGGCAGCTGGCAGCCAGATTTCCTCCCTCCCTCCTTCCCGGGCCGGCTGGGAGAATTGGACAGGCAGTCCGCTCAAGCAGTGGAGGCTGGCGCCCCCCACCACATGTGGATTCCTGGGCTGGCTGGGAGGTTTGGACAGGCGGTCCCCTCAACCCCTGTAGGCCAGCGAACAGGGTCCCTTCCACACACGTGACTTCCCAGTCCAGCAGGAAACATTGGACCGGCATTCCCCAAGCCATGGCGGCCAGTGCCCCATGCCATGCTTGGCTTCCTGGGCTGGCTAGGAGATTTGGACCGGCACTCTTCCAAGCCACAGAGGCTCGTGGCCCAACCCAAGGCATGGAAACCCGGGCTGGCTGGGAGATTTTAATCAGAACACCCCCAAGCTGCTTCAGCTGGCAACCCTCCCACACAGTGAGAGTTTCCAAAGTTAAAGGAGCCACAGCATCTTTTACTGTTGGGACCCGCGGATGGATGAGTGCCACGAGTGCCACATACTGGGCAGGATAAGAAAAACAGAGCCCAAAGATCTCACAGGAAAATCTTTCAACCTGCTGGGTCCCACAGCCAGGGAAATCTGATTAAATGCTGAGATGCCAGCAGAAAATAATGGCTCACGCTAGGAAAATTAAAGATATGGCCCAGACAAAGGAACAAACCAATAGTTGAAATGAGATACAGGAGCTGAGACAACTAAATCTGAATATACGAACAGAAATGGAAAACATCTTCAAAAAACCAAATCAATACATTGAGGGAGGACATGAAGAATACATGAGCTGAACAAAAAGAAGAAATAGAAAGTCTGAAAAAACAAATCACAGAACTTATGGGATGGAAGGACAAAGTAGAAAAGATGGAAAAAACAATGGATACCTACAATGGTAGATTTAAAGAGACAGAAGATAGAATTAGTGAACTGGAGGATGGAACAGCAGAATTCCAAAAAGAAACACAAATTATAGGGAAAAGAATGGAAAAATTTGAGTAGGGGATCAGGGAACTGAATAATAATATGAAGCACACAAATATACGTGTTGTGGGTGTCCCAGAAGGAGAAGAGAAGAGAAAAGGAGGAAAAAACTAATGGAAGAAATTATCACGGAAAATTTCCCAACTTTTATGAAAGACCTAAAATTATGGACCCAAGAGTCCAGAGCACCCCAAAGAGAATAGACCCAAATAGGCGTTCTCCAAGACACTTACTAATTAGAATGTCAGAGGTCAGAGAGAAAGAGAGGATCTTGAAAGCAGCAAGAGAAAAACAATCCATCACATACAAGGGAAACCCAATAAGACTATGTGTAGATTTCTCAGCAGAAACCATGGAAGCTATAAGAGAGTGGGATGATATATTTAAATTACTAAAAGAGAAAAACTGCCAACCACGAACTCTATATCCAGCAAAATTGTCCGTCGAAAATGAGGGAGAAATTAAAACATTCTCAAAGGGTCACTGTGAGAATTTGTGACCAAGAGACCACCTCTGCAAGAAATATTAAAGGGAGTACTAGAGTCAGATATTAAAAGACAGAAGAGAGAGATATGGAGAAGAGTGTAGGAAGAACGAAAATCAGATAAGATGTACATGACAAAAAAGACAAAATGTTAGAGGAAAATATTATCCAAACAGTAATAGCACTAAATGTTAATGGACTGAATTCCCCAATCAAAAGACCTAGACTGGGAGAATGGATTAAAAAACAGGATCCTTCTATATGCTGTCTACAGGAAACACATCTTATACTCAAAGATAAACATAGGTTGAAAGTGAAAGGTTGGGAAAAGATATTTCATGCATATAACAACCAGAAAAGAGCAGGAGTAGCTATAGTAATATCCAACAAATTAGACTTCAAATTTAAAACAGTTAAAAGAGACAAAGAAGAATACTACCTACTAACTAAAAGGAACAATTAAACAAAGAATCATAACAATCATAAATATTTATGCACCCAACCGGAATGCCCCAAAATACGTGAGGAATACATGGCAAACACTGAAAATAGAAATAGACACATATACCATAATAGTTTGAGACTTCAATTCACCACTCTCATCAATGGACAGAACATCTAGACAGAGGATCAATAAAGAAATAGAGAATCTGAATATTACTATAAATGAGCTAGACTTAACAGTCATTTATAGGACATTACATCCCACAACAGCAGGATGCACCTTTTTCTCAGGTGCTCATGCATCATTCTCAAAGATAGACCATATACTGGGTCACAAAGCAGTTCTTAACAAATTTTAAAAGATTGAAATCATACACAACACTTTCTCAGATCATAAAGGAATGAAGTTGGAAATCTATAATAGGTGGAGTTCCAGAAAATTCACAAATACGTGGAGGCTCAACAACACACTCTTAAACAACGAGTGGGTCAGAGAAGAAATTGCAAGAGAATTTAGTAAATACCTCAAGGCGAATGAAAGTGAAAACACAACAAATCAAAATCTATGGGACACAGCAAAGGCAGTGGTAAGAGGGAAATTTATTGACCTAAATGCCTTTATCCAAAAAGAAGAAAAGGCAAAAATGCAGGAATTAACTGTCCACTTGGAAGAACTGGAGAAAGAACAGCAAACTAATCCCAAGCAAGCAAAAGGAAAGAAATAGCAAAGATTAGAGCAGAAATAAATGAAATTGAAAACAATAGAGAAAATCATTAAGACCAGAAGTTGGTTCTATGAGAATCAATAAGATTGATGGGCCCTTAGCAAGATTGACAAAAAGAAGAAGAGAGAGGATGCAAATAAATAAGATCAGAAATGGAAGAGGAGACATAACCACTCACCTCACAGAAATAAAGGAGGTAATAACAGGATACTATGAACAACTTTACACTAATAAATACAACAATTTAGATGAAATGGATGGGTTCCTGGAAAGACATGAAAAGCCAAATTTGACTCAAGAAGAAATAGATGACCTCAACAAACCAATCACAAGTAAAGAAATTGAATCAGTCATTCAAAAGCTTCCTAAAAAGAGAAGTCCAGGACCAGATGGCTTCACATGTGAATTCTACCAAACATCCCAGAAAGAATTAGTACCAACTCTCCGCAAAATCTTCAAAAATATCGAAGTGGAGGGAAAGCTACCTAATTCAATGAAGCCAACATCATCCTCATACCAAAAACCAGGCAAAGATATTACAAAAAAAGAAAACTATAGACCAATCTCTCTAATGAATATAGATGCAAAAATACTGAACAAAATTCTGGCAAATCAAATCCAACAACACATTAAAAGAATTATACATCATGACCAAGTAGGATTTATCCCAGGTATGCAAGGATGGTTCAACATAAGAAAGTCAATTAATGTAATGCACCATATCAACAAATCAAAGCAGAAAAACACATGATCATCTCAATTGATGCAGAGAAGTCATTTGACAAGATTCAACATCCTTTCCTTTTGAAAACACTTCAAAAGATAGGAATACAAGGGAACTTCCTTAAAATGATAGAGGGAATATATGAAAAACCCACAACTAATATCATTCTCAATGGGGAAAAATTGAAGACCTTCCCCCTAAGATCAGGAATCAGACAAGGATGTCCATTATCACCACTATTTTTCACCATCGTGTTAGAGGTTCTAGGCAGAGCAATTAGACAAGAAAAAGAAGTATAAAGCATCAAAATTGGAAAGGAAGAAGTAAAACTATCACTGTTTGCAGACAATATGATATTATATGTTGACAACCCAGAAAAATCCACAACAAAACTACTAGAGCTCATATATGAGTACAGCAAAGTAGCAAGTTACAAAATCAACATTCAAAAATCTGTTGCATTTTTATACACCAGCAATGAACAAGCTGAGGGGGAATCAAGAAACGAATTCCATTTACAATTGCAACTAAAAGAATAAAATACCTAGGAATAAATTTAACTAAAGAGACAAAAGATCTATACAAAAAAACTACAAAAAACAGTTAAGAAATCACAGAAGACCTAAATAAATGGAAGGGCATACTGTGTTAATGGATTGGAAGACTAAATACAGTTAATATGTCAATCCTACTTATTGATTTACAGATTCAATGCAATACCAATCAAAATCCCAACAACTTATTTTTCAGAAATAGAAAAATATATAACCAAATTTATCTGGAAGGGCAGGTTGCCCCGAATTGCTGGGAGTATCTTGAGGAAAAAATGAAGCTGGAGGTCTCATGCTGCCGCACTTTAAGTCATATTATGAAGCCACAGTGATCAAAACAGCATGGTATTGGCATAAAGATAGATATATCTACCAATGGATCCGAATAGAGTGCTCAGATATGGACCCTCTCATCTATGGACATTTGATCTTTGATAAGGCAGTCAAGCCAACTCACCTGGGACAGAACAGTCTCTTCAATAAATGGTGTCTAGAGAACTGGATATCCATATGCAAAAGAATGAAAGAAGACCCGTATCTCACACCCTATACAAAAGTTAACTCAAAACGTATCAAAGATCTAAACATTAGGTCTAAGACCATAAAACAGCTCGAGGAAAATGTAGGGGAATATCTTACGAATTTTACAATTGGAGGTGGTTTTATGGACCTTAAACCTAAAGCAAGAGCACTGAAGAAGGAAATAAATAAATGCGAGCTCCTCAAACTTAAACACTTTTGTGCATCAAAGAACTTCATCAAGAAAGTAGAAAGACAGCCTGCACAATGGGAGACAATATTTGGAAATGACATATCAGATAAAGATCTAGTATCCAGAATTTACAAAGAGATTGTTCAATTCAACAACAAAAAGACAGCTAACCCAATTATAAAATGGGAAAAATACTTGAACAGACACCTCTCAGAAGAGGAAATACAAATGGCCAAAAGGCACATGAAGAGATGTTCAATGTCCCTGGCAATTAAGAATTGCAAATCAAAACCACAATGAGATATCATCTCAAACCCACCAGAATGGACATTATCAACAAAACAGAAAATGACAAGTGCTGGAGAGGATGCAGAGTAAGAGTCACACTTATCCACTGTTGGTGGGAATGTCAAATGGTGCAACCACTGTGGAAGGCAGTTTGGCAGTTCCTCAAAAAGCTGAATATAGAATTGCCATACGACCCAGTGATACCATTGCTAGGTATCTACTCAAAGGACTTAAGGGCAAAGACACAAATGGACATTTGCACACCAATATTTATAGCAGCATTATTTACAATTGCAAGGAGATCATGTCCATCAACAGAAGAGTGGCTAAACAAACTGTGGTATATACATATGATGGAATATTTTGAAGCTTTAAGACAAGATAAACTTATTAAACATGTAATAACATGGATGGACCTAGAGAACATTATGCTGAGTGAGTCTAGCCAAAAACTAAAGGACAAATACTGTATGGTCCCACTGATGTGAACCGACATTCGAGAATAAACTTGGAATATGTCATTCGTAACAGAGACCAGCAGGGGTTAGAAACAGGGTAAGATAATGGGTAATTGGAGTTGGAGGGATACAGACTGTGCAACAGGACTAGATACAAAAAGTCCAAAATGGACAGAAAAATACTACCTAAATGTAATGTAATTTTGTTAAAACACTGAATAAAGCTGCATCTGAGCTTTAGTTTTGTTTTTTTTTGGTTTGTTTGTTTGTGTTTGTTTGTTTGTGTTTATATATGTATATTTTTATTTTTATTATTTTTATTTTTTCTCTATATTGTCATTCTACATCTTTTTCTGTTGTTTTGCTAGTTCTTTTCATAAATCGATGCAAATGTACTAAGAAATGATGATCATACATCTATGTGATGATATTAAGTATTAGTGATTGCATGTCTAGAATGGAATGATTTCTAAATGTTGTGTTAATTTTTTTAAATTAATTAAAAATAAATAAATAAATAATAAGGGAAACAAATGTTAAAAATAAATTTAGTTTGAAGTGCTAGTGCTAAATGAAAGTGAGGGGTAAGGGGTATGGCGTGTATAAATTTTTTTTCCTGTTATCATTTTATTTCTTTTTCTGTTGTCTTTTTTATTTTTGTATAAATCGATGTAAATGCTATAGAAATGATGAATTGCAACTATGTGATGATATTAAGAATTACTGATTGTATATGTAGAATGGAATGATAATGTTTTGTCTGTTAACTTTTTTTAATTAATAAAAAAATTAAAAAAAAGAATTCTTCTCATATTCTACCAAGTGATCATGATCCTAAATCCACACCAGCATGATGATACTGCAAGCTGATTGATTCTCCACCTGGATGGAATGCCCTGCTGAGATAGTGCAGTTGATATACACAGATTTATTGCAAAGACCCTGCATTCCCCAGACTGACACCCTGAGCACATGTGGGGTGAGTTTGCGATCATGCAATTCCTCCCCCAAGGAATACTCGTAATGAGTTGTCTGTCACCATCAATTGAATCAAGAAACCTGAAAAAAGATGCAGGCGGTCTCCCATTGAAACCCAAACCATGCCTGACTCTGCTTAGCTGCACTGCTCAACAGTGAGAAAGCACACTGAAACAATATAGGAACCTAGTGTCGTTTTCCACCACCAGCACTCCCAACAGCTGAGGCTGGGGAGGGTTGTGTTGGCCCTACCCAACCTGCTGTGGCTTTTGACCACAAGGCCCTGTTGACCACCAGCACTCTGCCAGTATCTCCCTTGGTCAGTCACCCACATGTGCTGCATAACATCTGGCATTCACCTTGTACCCTGCATAAAACCCAACTCTCTGGGGTCCTTTCCACCAACCTGAATCCCACTGCCAGGCTGACATGCACCACTCTTGCCACCCTGCACAACACATGGACACACTGCTGCTGAGGTGCAGCTTCTCTCCACCAATGCTGACAAGTGGTGAGTGCACCCTGTCACATGGATCCCTTGGCTGACCAGAGCACCATCCAGAGGCAGGCTCCACACTGGGACATGGGAAGCACTTCAGCAGGAAACCTATCAGTGAAGAGGGGATGGCACACCAGCCAGGACACCAGGCAGTGCTTCACAAACATGACTGGCTTTAATTGGACGCCTCTGGTACTCTCAGGGGTTGGGGAGACCTAGCAGCTCTGCTGCCCTCAGCTCTGGCCAGAAAGTCCAGGCAGCACCCCAGATGTCCGCTAGCAAGTTGTGCTCTTGGTGTTGGGTGTCAGGCAGGAAATCTGGTGGCATCATTCCCTGGCAGGGGAGACTGATGCCTTCATGCTGGGCATGTTGATTGACCTCCAGCAGCCAGAAACCTGAGAGAGTTGGAGAGGTGGGGCAACAGAGCACCCAGGGGTTTCCTGAACCACAATTGCCGCCACTGCCCTGTTGGCTGGGTGCCTGGGCAGAGGGTGGGGCCTCCTGCTCAGCTAAACCTCCCAGGGATACTCCACTGACTGACTGAAACAGACATTTGTGACACAGGGGCTGTGGTCCCTGAGATATTTTTTCTTTCATTTTCTTGCTTTAGTTTCTTTTCTAAACTATCAGAAGACACCAAAGAAAAGGAAACATTCCTATTGTGATCATTTCATTCTGCTACTATACAATGAGGAATTTAGAATTTCATCACATACCTGCACATTCATCATCATGATCACTTCTTGGAACATTTTCAGCCTCACATCAGGAGAAATAGAAAAGAAGCAGAGAAAAACTGCTCACATACCGTAGCCCTTACACCACCTTCATTTCTTTGATTGCTATCATTCCCAACGACATTGATTTAAGCCGTTGTTCCTTCTATTACTTATTTTCATTCCATATATTCTACCTGTCTGTTGACAAGACAGGTAAAAGGGATATGGAACACAGAGATTGGCCTCTTCCTGTCAGAAACCTGGCCCAATGGCATGCTCTGGCATCAGAGCCACCCTGGGGTTCCCAGACCCGCAGTTGCCACCACCTCCATTACCATCAGGTGACTGGGCAGTGTGCAGGGACTCCTGCTCAGCTCCACCTCCCAGGGCTCCTCACCTGACTGACTGAAACAGACATTTGTGCTACAGGGGCTGTGGTCCTTCTGATTATTTTCTTTTATTTTCTTGGTTTAATTTCTTTTCTCAACTACCAGAAGGCACCAAAGAAAAGGGAACATTCCTATTATGATCATTCCATTTTGCCACTATACAATGAGGAATTCAGAATTTCATCACATACCTGCACATACATCATCGTGATCATTTCTTGAAACATTTTCCCCCTCTCAGCAGGAGAAATGGAAAAAAACAGATAAAAACTGCACACAAAACATAGCCCTCATGCTTCCTTCCTTTCTTTGATTGCTAGTATTCCAAACTACATTGATTTTAATATTTATACCCTTTATTACTCATTTTCATTCCATATGATCTACCCACCTGTTAACAAGGCAGATAAAAGGGGCATCAGACAGAACTGACCTCTGCCTCTCAGAAGCCCAGGCCTGATGGTGCACTCTTGCACCAGAGCCCCCTGGGGTCCCCTGACCCGCATTTGCCATTACTGAACTGTCAGCCAGGCAGCTGGGCAGAGGGTGTTGCATCCTGCTCAGCTCCACACCCCAGTGCTCCAACATCCACTGACTGTGACAGATATTTGTGATGCAGTATCCCTGGTCCCTGTGATTTTTTCTTTTATTTTCTTATTTTCATTTTTTTCCTCAAGTACCAGAATACACTAGAGAAAAGGAAACATTACTATTGTGATCATTCCGTTCTGCCACATAGAATGAGGAATTCAGAATTTCATCATATACCTGCAGATTCATCATCGTGATAATTTCTTGGGATATTTTCTTCCTCTCAGCAAGAGAAATAGAAATCAAACAGAGAAAAACAGTGCACATATAATAGCCCTTATGCCTCCCTCCTTTCTTTGATTGCTACCATTCCCAACTACATTGATTTTCACATTTGTTCCCTCTATTCCTCATTTTCATTCCATACATTCTGCCTGTCTGTTGACAAGGCAGATAAACGGGGCATCAGACACAGGGATTGGCCTCTGCCTGTGAGAAGTCCATGCCAGGTGATGTGCTCTGGCTCAAGAGACCCCCTGGGGATTCTTGGCCTGCAATTGCCACGACCACCCTGTCTGCTGTTTGGCTGGGGAGTGGGCAGAGTCTCCTGTTCAGCTCCACCTCTCAGGGCTCCTCCCCCAGCTGACTGCGACAGATATTTGTGAAGCAGGGGCTGTGGTCCCTTTGATTTTTTTTCTTTTATTTTCTTGTTTTAGTTCCTTTTCTCATGTTATGGAAGACATCCGAGAAACAGAAACATTCCTATAGTGATCATTCTGTTCTGCTGCTATACAATGAGGAATTCAGAATTTCATTAGGTACATGCACATTCATCATCGTGATCATTTCTTGGAACATTTTCACCCTCTCAGCAGGATAAATAGAAATAAAACAGAGAAAACTGCGCACACACCATAGCCCTTATGCGTAACTCCTTTCTTTTGTCACTGACATTTCCAACTACATTGATTTTAACATTTGTCCCCTCTATTATTCATCTTCATTCCTTACATTCTACCTGTCTGTTGATGAGGTAGTTTACAGGGCATCAGACACAGAGATTGGCCTCTACCTATCAGAAGTGTTGGCCCAGTGTGTGCTCTGTCATCAGAGAACCCATAGAGTTCCCTGAACTGCAGTTTCCACCAACACCCTGTTGGCCAGTTGGCTGGGAAGTATGCGGGTCTTCCAGCTCAGCCTCACCATCCAGGGGTCCTCCCCACACTGACTGCATCAGACATTTGTGACACAGAGGCTGTGGTCCCTGTGATGTTTTTTCTTTTACTTTATTTCTTTAGTTTCTTTTCTCATGTAACAGAAGACACCAAATCAAAGGAAACATTCCTATTATGATCTTTCTGTTCTGCTGCTATACAATGAGGAATACAGAATTTCAACAAATACCTGCACATTCATAATCATGATCATTTTTTGGAACCTTTCGCCCTCTCAGCAGGAGGAATAGAAAGGAAATAGAGAAAAACTGTGCACATAAAATAGCCCTTATGCCTCCCTCCTTCTTTGATTGCTTGCATTCCCAACTACTTTAATCTCAACATTTATTCCCTGGGTTACTCATTCTCGTTACATACATTCTAACTGCCTGTGATGAGTTAGATAAAAGGGGCATAAGACACAGGGATTGGCCTATGCATCTCAGAAGACTGGCCCTGATGGCAAGCTCCAGCACCAGAGCACCCCTGGGGTTTCTTGACCTGAAGTTGTTGCCACTGCCCTGTCAGTTGGTTGGCTGGGCAGAGGGCAGGGCCTACTGCTTAGCTCCACCTCCAAAGGCTCCTCCCATCACTAAAGGTGACAGACATTTGTGATGTAGGTTCTGTGGTCCCTGTGATGTTTTTTCTTATATTTTCTTGCTTTAGCTTCTTTTCTCAAGTTGCAGAGGACACCAAAGAAAAGAAAACATTCTTATTGTGACATTTCCACTCTGTTGCTATAATAAGGAATTCAGAATTTCATCACATACCTGCACATTCATCATCATGATAATTTCTTGGAACTTTTCACCTTATCAGCAGGAGAAATAGAAAGGAAACAGAGAAAAACTGTGCACATACCATAGCCCTTATGCATTCCTCCTTTCTTTGATCACTAGCATTCCCAACTACATTGATTTTAACATTTGTTCCCTCTATTATCCATTTTCATTCCATACATTCTAACTGTCTTTTGGTGAGGTAGATAAAAGGGGCATCAGACACAACAGGGTTAGGCCTCTACCAGTCAGAAGACTTGGCCTGATTGTGTGATCTGGCTCCAGAGCGCCCACGGGGTTCCCTGACCCACACTTGCCACCAATGCCCTTTCTTCTGGTTGGTGAGCAGCAAGCAGGGCCTCCTGCTCATCTTCACTGCCCTGGCATTCTCCCTCCACTGAATGCGAAAGGCAATTGTGATGCAGGGGCTGTTGTCCTTCTGATGTTGTTTCTTTTATTTTCTTTCTTTAGTTTCTCTTCTCAAGTTCCAGAAGACACCAAAGAAAGGTAGCATTCCTATTGTGATCAGTCCATTCTGAGGCTACACAATGAGGAGTTCAGAATCGCATCACATACCTGCACATTCATCATTGTGATAATTTCTTGGAATATTTTCACCCTCTCAGTAGGAGAAGAAGAAAGGAAACAGAGAAAAACAGCACACATAACATAGCCATTAAGCCTCCCTCTTTTCTTTGATCACTAGCATTCCCAACTTCATTGATTTTAACATTTTTTCCCTCTATTTCTCATTTTCAATCCATATGTTCTACTTGTCTGTTTATGAGGTAGATAAAAGGGACATCAGACACAGGAATTGGCCTCTGCCTGTCAGAAGCCTGGACCTGATGGAATGTTCTGGCACCAGAGCATGCCTGGAATTCCCTGACCTGCAGTCGCCACCACCGCCCTGTCATCCATGTGTCTGGAGAGAGGGTGGGTCCTCCTATTCACCTCCAACTCTCAGAGCTCTTCTCCCCACTGACTATGACAGACATTTGTGACATAAGAGCTGTGGTCCCTGTGATGTTTTTTCTTTTATTTTCTTGCTTTAGTTCTTTTCTCAACTACCAGAAGATACCAAAGAAAAGGAAACATTCCTATTGTGATCTTTCCATTCTACTGCTATACAATGAGGAATCCAGAATTTCATCACATACCTGCACATTCATCATTTTGATCATTTCTTGGAATATTTTATCCTTTTCAGCAGGATAATAGAAAGGAAACAGAGAAAAACTGTGCACATACCATAGCCCTTACACTTCCCTCCTTTCTTTGATTGCTAGCATTCCCAACTACATTGATTTTAAGGTTTGCTCCTTCTATTACTCATTTTCATTCCATAGTTCTGTCTGTTGATGAGGTAGATAAGAGGGGAATCAGACACAGGGATTGGCCTCTGCCTGTCCAAAGCCTGGGTCCAATGATGCGCTCTGGAATAAGAGCAGCCCTGGTGTTCCCTGACCCTCAGTTCCCACCAACACCCAGTTGGCCCAGTGAATGTGCAGCAGGTGGGTACTCCTGCTCAGCTCCACCTCCCAGGACTCCTCCCCACACTGACTGTGACAGACATTTGTGATGCAGGGGCTGTGGTCCTTGTGTTTTATTCTTTTATTTTTTTGCTTTAGTTTCTTTTCTCAAGTACCAGAAGACACCAAAGATAAGGAAACATTCCTATTCTGATCATTCCATTCTGCCACTATACAAAGAGGAATTCAGAATTTCATCACATACCTGCACATTCGTCATCATGATAATTTCTTGGAACATTTCCATGCTCTCAGCAGGAGAAATAGAAAGGAAACAGAGAAAAACTGTGCTAATATCATAGCCCTTACCCTCCCTCCTTTCTTTGATTGCTAGCATTCCCAACTACATTGATTTTAACATTTATTCCCTCTATTACTCATTTTCATTTCATACATTCTACCTGTCTGCTGATGAGGTAGATAAAAGGAGCATTGGACACAGGAACTGGTCTCTGCCTGTTTGAATCCCAGGCCTGATGGGACACTCTGGCACCAGAACCCCCTTGTGGTACCCTCTAACCAGGTTCCTCCACACACTGACAATGACAGACATTTGTGACACTGGGGATGTGGTTCCTGTGATTTTTTTCTTTTATTTTCTTGCTTTAGTTTCTTTTCTCAAGTATCAGAAGTCACCAAACAAATGAAACATTCCTATTGTGATCATTCTGTTCTGCCGCTATACAATGAGGAATTCAGAGTTTCATCACATTCACCATTGTGATAATTTCTTGGCACATTTTCACCCTCTCAGCAGGACAAATACAAAGGAAACACAGAAAAACTGCACACATACCATAGCTCTGATACGTCCCTCCTTTCTTTGATTGTTGGCATTCCCAACTACATTGATTTTAACATTTGTTACATCTACTACTATTTTCCTTCTATACGTTCTACCTGTCTGTTGATGAAGAAGATAAAAGTGTGATCAGAAACAGGGATTAGCCTCTGCCTGTCAAAAGCCAGTTCCTGATGGTGACTTCTGCATCAGAGCCACCCTGGGTTTCACTGACCCACAGTTGATGCCATTGCACTTTCCACCAGGCAACTGGGCAGTGGGCAGGGACTCCTGCCCAGCTCAACCTCCCAGGTTTCCTCCCCCAATGACTGAAACAGACATTTGTTATGTAGGGGTTGTGGCCCTTTGATTGCTTTCTTTTATTTTCTTGGTTCAGTTTCTTTTCTCAAATACCAGAAGACACCAAAGAAAAGGGAACATTTCTATTGTGGTCATCCATTCTGCAACTATACAATGAGGAATTCAGAATTTTATCACATACTTTCACATTCATCATCATGATCATTTCTTGGAACAATTTCTCCCTCTTGGCAGGAGAAACAGAAAGAAATAGAGAAAAACTGTGCACATACCATAGCCCTCACTCCTCCCTCCTTTCTTTGATCACTAGTATTCCAACCTACATTGATGTTAACATTTTTTTCCTCTGTTACTCATTTTCTTTCCATATATTCTACCTGTCTGCTGATGCATTAGATTAATAGGTCATTGGACACAGGGATTGGCCTCTGCCTGTCACAAGCCAGAGCACAATTGTGTGCTCTGGTTCCAGAGCCAACCTTGGTTTCCCTGAACTGCAGTTGCTGATACTGCCCTGTCATCCATGTGGCTGGACAGCCTACACGGCTCCTGCTCAGCTCCATCTCCTAGAACCTCTCCCACCGTTGACTGTGACAGACATTTGTGATGCGAGGGCTGTGGCACTCCTGCTTTTTTCTTTTATTTTCTTGCTTTAGTTTCTTTTCTCAAGTATGAAAAGACACCAAAGAAAAGAGAACATTCCTATTTTGATCATTCTGTTCTGCTGCTATACAATGTGGAATTCATAATTTCATCACATACCTGCACATTCCTCATAATGATCATTTCTTGGAACATTTTCACCCTCTCAGCAGGAGAATTAGAAAGAAAACAGAGAAAAACTGTGCCTATACCACAGCCCTTATGCTTCCCCCCTTTCTTTGATCCATAGTAGTCCCAACTACATTGATTTTAACACCTGTTCCTTCTATTTTTCATTTTCAATCCATACATTCTACCTGTCTGTTGATGAGGTAGATAAAAGGGGCATCAGATACAGGAACTGGCCTCTGCCTGTCAAAAACCCAGGCCCGATGGCTCACTCCAGCACCAGATATCCCTGTGGTTCATTGACCCACAGTTGGCACCACTGCCCTGTCGGCCTGGAGGCTGGGCAGTGGGTGGTGTCTCCTTCTCAGCCCCACCTCCCAGGAAATCTCCCCCCGCACTGACTGTGACATATCCTTGTGATTCAGAGGCTGTGATCCCTGTGATTATTTTTTATTTTCATGCTTTAGTTTCTTTTCACAAGTACCAGAAGACACCAAAGAAAAGGAAACATTCCTATTGTGATCATTCCTTTCTGCCACTATACAATGAGGAATTCAGAATTTCATCATATACCTGCATATTCATCATTGTGATCATTTGCTGGAACATTTTCACCCTCTCAGCAGGAGAAATAGTTAGGAAACAGAGAAAAACTGTGCACATACACATAGCCCTTTGACTCCCTTCTTTATTTGGTCCCTAGCACTTACAACTACATTGATTTTAGCATTAGTTCCCTCTATGGCTCATTTTCATTCCATAAATTCTACCTTTCTGTACACAAGATAAATAAAAGGAACATCAGAAATGGGGATTGGACCATGCCTTTCAGAAGCCTGGCCCAATGGTGTGCTCTGGCACCAGACATCCCCTGGGGTTCCCAGACCCACAGTTGGCTCCACAGCACTTTCGGCCAGGCAGCTGAGCAGTGTGCTTGGCCTCATGCTCAGCTCCACCTCCCAGGGCACCTTCCCTCACTGTCTGTGACAGACATTTGTGACACGGGGACTGTGGACCATGTGATTATTTCTTTTATTTCCTTGCTTTAGTTTCTTTTCTCAACTACCAGAAGCCACCAAAGAAAAGGAAACATTCCTATTGTGATCATTCCAGTCTGCTGCTGTACAATGAGGAATTCAGAATTTCATCACATACCTGCACATTCATCATTGTGATCATTTTTTGGAACATTTTCACCTTCTCAGAAGGAAAAAAAGAAATGAAACAGAGAAAAACTGCACATACCATAGCCCTTAAGCCTCCCTCGGTTATTTGATCACCAGCATTCCCAACTACATTGATTTTAACATTTGTTCATTTTATTATTTATTTTCATTCCATATGATCTACCTGCCTGTTGTCAAGGTAGATAAAAGGGGCATCAGACACAGGGTTTCTTCTTTGATACTCAGAAGTCTGGGCCCAAAGTTGTGCTTCTGCACCAGAGTCCCCCTGGGGTTCCCTGACCCACAGTTCCCACCACCATCCCATCAGTCAACCAGCTGAGCAGTGGGCATTGCCTCCTCCTCTGCTCCACCAACCAGGGCTCCTCCCCCCACTGACAGAAAGAGGCTTTTGTGACACATGGGGCTGTGGTCTCTGTGAGTTTTTTTCTTTTCCTCTCTTGCTTTAGTTTCTTTTCTCAAGTACCAGAAGACACCAAAGAAAAGGAAACATTCCTGTTGTGATCATTCCATTCTGCCACTATACAATGAGGAATTCAGAATTTCATCTATATACCTGCACATTCATCATCGTGATCATTTCTTTGAATATTATCACACTCTCAGAAGGAGAAATAGAAAGGAAATAGAGATTAACTGCACACATACCATAGCCCTTACTCTTCTCTCCTTTCTTTGATCACTAACATTCCCATTACATTGATTTTAACATTTGTTTCTTCCATTACTCATTTTCATTCCATACATTCTACCTGTCTATTGACAAGGTAAATAAAAGGGCTATCAGACACAGGGATTGGACTCTACCTGTCAGAATCCCAGGCCTGATGATGTTTCCTGCACTAGAGCACCCCTGGGTTTCCCTGACCCGCAGTTGAGGTCACCACCCTATCGTCCTGGTGGCTTGGCAGTGGGTGGGGCCTCCTCCTCTGCTCCACCTCCCAGGGGTCCTACACCAGTGACCATGACAGACGTTCGTGATGCAGGAGCTATTTTCCCTGTGATTTTTTTGTTTTATTTTCTTGATTTAGTTTCTTTTCTCAAGTACCAGAAGACCCAAAAGAAAAGGAATCATTCATACTGTGGTCATTCCATTCTGTCGCTATACAAAGAAAAATTTAAAATTCCATCACATAACTGCACATTCAATATCATAATCATTTCTTGAAACATTTTCACCACCTCAGGAGGAGAAATACAAGGGAAACAGAGAAAAACTGTGCACCTACCATAACACTTATGCCTTCCTCCTTTGTTTGATTGCTAGTATTCCCCAAAACATTGATTTTAACATTTATTCCCTCTAGTACTCATTTTCATTCATTATGTTCTATCTGTCTGTGGACAAGGCAGATAAAAGGGGCATCGGACACAAGTATTGGCCTCTGACTGTCAGAAGCCCAGACCTGATAGTGTGCTCCCATTACAGATCCCCCCCCTGGGGTTCCCTGACATGCAGTTGCAGCCACTGCCCTGTCAGCTGGGTGGCTGGGCATTGGGCAGGGCCTCATGCTCAGTTCCATTTCCCAGTGCTCCTCCCCACATGGACTTCAACAGACATTTGTGATGCAGGTGCTGCGGTCCCAGTAATTTTCTCTTTTGTTTTCTTGTTTTGCTTTCTTTTCTCAAGTACCAGAAGACACAAATGAAAAGGAAACATTTCTATTGTGATCATTCTGCTCTGCCTCTATACAATGAGGAATTCTTAATTTCAACACATACCTGCACATTCATCAAGATCATTTCTTGGGACATTATCTACCTCTCAGCAGGATAAATAGAAAGGAAACAGAGAAAAACTGTGCACATACCATAGCCCTTATGCTTCCCTCCTTTATTTGATTGCTAGCATTCCCAACTACATTGATTTCAACCTTTCTTCCTCTATTACTCATTTTCATTCCATACATTCTACCTGTCTGTTGAAAGTTAGATAAAAGGGGCATTGGACACAGGGATTGGTGTCTTCCTGTCATAAGCCTTGTCCTGAAGGGGTGCTATAGTGCAAGAGCCCCCCTGGAGCTCCGTGAACCCCAGTTGATGCCACCACCCTGTCGGTTGGGCTGTTGGGCCATGGTCAGGGCCTCCTGCTCACTCCAGCTCAGAGGGCTCTTCACACCACTGACTGTGACAGACATTTGTGACAAAGGGTCTATGGTCCCTATGATTTTTTTTCTTTTATTTTCTTGCTTTAGTTTCTTTTCTCAAGTACCAGAAGACACCAAAAAAGGAAACCTGCCTATTGTGATCACTCCATTCTACCGCTATACAATGAGGAATTCAGAATTTCATCACATACCTGCACATTCATCATCACGATCATTTCTTGTAATATTTTCACCCTTTCAGTAGGAGAAATGAAAGGAAACAGATAAAAAGTGTACACAAACCATAACCCTTACCCCTCCCTCCTTTCTTTGTTCACTAGTATTCTGAAGTATATTGACCTTAAATTTTTTCCCTCTATCACTCATTTTCATTACATATGTCCTACCTCTCTGTTTACGAGATAAATAAAAATGATATCAGACACAGGGATTGGCCTCTGCTTGTCAGAAACTCTGTCCCAATGGTGCACTCCATACCAGAGCCCCCCTGGGTTTCCCTAACCTGCAGCAGTGGACAACACCCTGGTGGCCACGTAGCTGGGCTGTGGAAGGTGCCTCCTGTTCAGATCCACCTCTCAGGGCTCTTTCCCCTACTAACTGTGAAAGACATTTGTGACAAAGGGGCTGTGGTCCCTGTGATTTTTCTTTTATTTTCTTGTTTGGTTTCTTTTCTCAAGTACCAGCAAACACCAAAGAAAGGAAACATTCCTATTGTGATCATTCCATTCTGACCCTATACAATGAGGAATTCAGAATTTCATCACATACCTGCACATCCATCATCGTGATCATTTCTTGGAATATTTTCGCCTTCTCAGCAGAAGAAATAGAAAGGAAACAGAGAAAACTGTGCACACACCATATCCTTTATCCCTCCCTAATGTCTTTGATGACTAGCATTCCCAACTACATTGATTTTAATATTTGTTTCCTCTATTACTAATTTTCATTACATACATTGTACCTGTCTGTTGATAAGGTAGATAAAATGGCATCAGACACAGGGATTGGCTTCAGAATGTTAGAAGCCTGGGCCTGATGGTGAGATCTGGCACCAGACCCACCCGGAGTTGCTGCCAATGCCCTGTTGGCTGGGTGTCTGGGCAGTGGGCAGGGCCTCAGGCTCTGTTCCACCTCCCAGTGTTCTTCCCCCAACTGACTATTACAGACATTTGTGACATAGGGGCTGTGATCCCTGTGATTTTTTCTTTTATTTTCTTGTTTTGATTTCTTTTCTCAAGTACCAGAAGATACCAAAAAAAAGGAAACATGCCTATTATGATCAATCCATTCTGCCACTATACATGAGGAATTCAGAATTTCATCACATACCTGCACATTCATCATCATGATCATTTCTTAGTATATTTTCACCCTCTCAGGAGTAGAAATGGAAACAAAACAGAAAAACTGCACATACAATTGCCTTTACTGCTACCTCCTTTCTTTGATCACTAGCATTCCCTACTACATTGATTTTAACATTGTTCCCTCTATTATTCATTTTCATTCCATAATTCTATTTTTCTGTTGACAAGGTAGATAAAAGGGTCATCAGCACAGGGATTGGAGTCTGCCTCTCAGAAGCCCGGGCCCAATGATGTGCTGTGGCACCAGTCCCCTTGGGTTCCCTGACTCTCAGTTGCCACCACTGCCAGGTTGGCCATGCTGCTTGCCAGTGGGCAGAGCCTCCTGTCCAGCTCCACCTCCTGGGAACTTTCCCTCAATAAGTGCAAAACCCATTTGTGATGCAGAGGCTGTGGTCCCTACGATTTTTTCCTTTTATTTTCTTGCTTTAGTTTTGTTTCTCAAGTACCAGAAGACACCAAAGAAAAGGAAACATTCCTACTGTGATCATTCTTTTCTGCTGCTATACAATGAGGAACTCAGAATTTCATCACATACCTCACATTCATCATTGTGATCATTTCTGGAAAAATTTTGACCCTAACAGTAGGAGAAATAGAAAGGAAACAGAAAAACTACACACATACCTTAGTCCTTATGCCTTCCCCCTTTCTTTGATCACTAGCATTCCCAACTACATTCATTTTATCATTTGTTCCCTCTATTCCCCATTTTCATTCCATACATTCTACCTGTCTGTTGAAAAGGTAGACAAATGGGCATCAGACACAAGGATTGGCCTCTGCCTTTCAGAAACCTGGGCCCGATGGTGTGATCCAGCATCAGAGCCACCCTGGTTTTCCCTAACCCACATTTGTCACCTCCCCCATCAGCTTGGAGGCTTAGCAGTGGGCTGGGTCACCTGCTCAACACCACCTCCCAGTGTTCCTACACCACCGACTGTGACAGACATTTGTTGTGCTGTGGCTGTGGTTCCTGTGATTGTTTTTCTTTTATTTTCTTCTTTTGGTCTCTTTTCTCAAGTACAAGAAAACACCAAAGAATAGGAAAAATCCCTATTGTGATCATTCTGCTCAGCCACTATACAATGAAGAATTCAGAATTTCATCACATACCTGCACATTCATAATCATGATCACACCTTGAGCATTTTCACCATCTCAAAAGTAGAAATAGGAAACAGAAAAACTGTGCACATACCATTGCCCTTACTACTCCCTCCTTTCTTCGATTGCTAGCATTCCCAACTACATTGATTTTAACATTTGTTCCCTCTATTATCCATTTTCATTCCATATGTTTTACATGTCTCTTGACAAGGTAGATAAAAGGGGCATCAGAAAAAGGGATAGACCTCAGCCTCTCAGAACCCTGGGCCAGATGGTGCACTTTGGCACCAGAGACCCTGGGGTCCCCTGACCCACAGTTGCTGCTACTGCCTTGTCGACCAGGCAGCTTGGGGTGGGCATGGTTTCATGCTCAGCTCCACCTTCTCTGTACCCTCCCCCCACTGAATGTGACACACATTTGTGATACAGGAGCTGTGGTCCTTGTGATTTTTTTCTTTTATTTTCTTGTTTTAGTTTGTTTTATCAAGTACCAGAAGACACAAAAGAAAAGGAAACATTCCTATTGTGACCATTCTCTTCTGCTGCTATACAATGAGGAACTCAGAATTTCATCACATACCTACACATTCATCGTCATGATCATTTCTTGGAACATTTTTCCCTCTAAGCAGGAGAAATGGGAATGAAAGAGAGAAAAACTGCACACATACAATAGCACTTATGCCTCCCTCCTTTCTTTGATTGCTAGCATTCCCAACGACATTGATTTTAACCTTTGTTCCCTCTATCACTCATTTTCATTTCATAGGTTCTACCTGTCTGTGGACAAGGTAGATAAAAGGTCATTGGACACACACATAGACCTCTGTCTGAAGCTAGGGCCCAATGGTACTCTCCAGCACCAGAGCACCCATTTGGTTCCCTGACCAGTAGTTGCCTCCACAGCCCTTTTGGCTAGGAGGCTGGGTAGTGGACAGGGCCTCCTGCTCAACTCCACCTTACAGGGCTCCTCCCAACACTGACTCCCAAAGATATTTGTGACACAGGGCCTGTTTTCCCTGTGATTTTTTTTCTTTTGCTTTCTTGCTTTAGTTTCTTTTCTCTAGTACCAGAAGACATCAAAGAAAAGGAAATATTTCTATTGTGAGCATTCCATTCTTCTGCTATACAATGAGGAACTCAGTATTTCATCATATACCTGCACATTCATCATTGTGATCATTTCTTGGAATATTTTCACCCTATCAGCAGGAGAAATAGAAAGGAAACAAAGTAAAACTGCACAAGGACCGTAGCCCTTACACCTCCCTCCCTTCTTTGATCACTAGGATTCCCAAATACATTGATTTTAACATTTTTCCCTATATTACTCATTTTAATTCCATACATTCTACCTGTCTTTTGACAAGGTAGATAAAAGGGGAATCAGAACAGTGTTTGTCCTGTGCCTGTCAGAAGCCCAGGCCCAATGTTGTGCTCTGGCACCAGAGCACCCCTGATGTTCCCTGACCTGCAGTTGCCACGAACACCCATTTGGCTGTGTGGCTGTACAGTGGTCTGGGTCTCCTGCTCATCTCTAACTCCCAGGGCTCTTCCCCTCACTGACTGTGACAGATATTTGTGATGCATGGGATGTGATTCCTTGATTTTTTTTCATTTATTGTCTTGTTTTACTTTCTTTTCACAAGTACCAAGAGATACCAAAGAAAAGGAAACATTCATATTGTGATCATTCTGTTCTGTAGCTATACAATGCGGAATTAAGAATTTCATCACACACCCGCACATTCATCATCGTGAACATTTCTTGGAGCATTTTCACCCTCTCAGCAGGAAAAAGAGAAAGGAAAAGAGAAAAACTGCACATATACCATAGCACTTACACCTCCCTCCTTGCTTTGATCTCTAGCATTTCCAACTACATTGATTTTAACATTTGTTCCCTCTTTTACTCATTTTCATTCCATACAAACTTCCTGTGTGTTGACAAGTTAGGTAAAAGAAACATTGGACACAGGGATTGGCCTCTGCTTGTCAGAAGCCCGGGTATGTTGCAGTCCAGCACCACAGAACCCCAGGGGTACCCTGACACACTGTTGCCAACAAAGCACTCTCAGTCGAGTGCCTGGGAAATGAATTGGAACTCCTGCTCAGCTCAACCTCTCAGGGATCTTCCCCCCACTGAGTGTGACAGACATTTGTGATGCAAGGACGGTGATCCCTGTGAATTTTTTGTTTTATTTTATTTTAGTTTCTTTTCTCATGTACCAGATGACACCAAAGAAAAGTAAACATTCCTATTGTGATCTTACTGTTCTGCTGCTATACAATGAGGAATTCAGAATTTCATCACGTACCTGCACATTCATCATCATGATCATTTCTTGGAACATTTTAACCCTCTCAGCAGGAGAAATATAAAGGAAACAGATAAAAAACAGTGCACGTACCATAACCCTTGTGACTCCCTCCTTTCTTTGATTGCTAGCATTCCCAACTACATTGATTTTAACATTTGTTCCCTCTATTACTCTATTATTAGTTGTAGGATTTTTTCAGAGTTTGGTATGGGTTACAATTCCACAATTTTACTCCTAGTTGCTCTAAGATACTGAAGACTAAAAAAAATTTTATTTTAATGATTCAGCAATCATATTCATTTGTTAAATCCTCTCTATATAACTTCACCCTCTCCTTTGATTTTTCTATCCCTCTCTTTAGAGGTATTTGGGCCTTGGCCACTCCAACTTTTCATGTTAGAAGTGTCTGTCAATAATATGGGATAGGGTTGTGAAACTAGCTGATGTTCTGGAGAGGCTGGATCCTCTAGGTTTCAGGACTTATCTGCTCCAGGGACCATCTGGAGATTCTAGGTTTCTGGAAAGCTGCTGTAGTGCATAGAACTTTTGTAGAGTCTTATATATTGCCCCAGGTGTTCTTATGATTGTCAGGAATGGATTTGGTTGGGTTTTGACAGGTTATGACAGGTAGCAAGTTTTAATTGAAGCTTGAATAAAAACAAACTCCAGAGTAGCCTCCCAACTCTGTTTGAATTCTCTCTGCCATTGATATTTTATTTGTTACACTCCCTTTCACCCATTTGGTCAGGATAGGGTTGTTGACCCCACAGTGTCAAGGCTAGGTTCATCCTAGGGAATCATCTCCCACACCATTAGGGAGACTTTCACCACTGAATGTCATGTCCCAGGTAGGGGGGAGTGCAATGATTTAACCTACAGAACTGGGCTTAGCGAGTGGGGCTACATCTGAGCAATTAAAGAGGTCTGTACTGATTTGAAAGGATGTATGGGCCTTAGAAAAGCCATGTTTTAATCAAGATTCCATTTCATAAAGGCAGAATAATCCCTTTCAATACTGTGTTTTTGATACTGTATTCAGATCATCTCCCTGGAGGTGTGATTTAATCAAGAGTGGTTCTTAAACTGAATATAGGTGACAACATGTCTACACCCATTTGGGTTGGTCTTGAGAAGTTTCTGGAATCTTATAAAAGAGGAAACATTTTGGAAAATGAAGGAGAGTCAGAAAGAGCACAACAGAATGCATAGCCATGAGAAGCAGAAGTCCATCAGCCCATGACCTTTGGAGATGAAGGAGGAAAATGCCTCCTGACGAGTTTTATAAAACAGGAAGCTGGGAGAATAAGCTGGCAGATGTCATGTGTTCACTGTGTGCCCTACCAGAAGAGAGAGGAACCCTGACCATAGTCACCATGTGCCCTTCCAGCCGAAAGAGAAACTGTGACTGTGTTGACCATGTACCTTCTCAAGAGAGAAACCCTGAACTTCATCGGCCTTCCTGAACCAAGATATCTTTCCCTGATGCCTTTGATTGGACATTTCTGTAGACTTCTTGTAATTGGGACATTTTCTTGACCTTAGAACTTTACACTAGCAATTTATTAAATCCCTATTTTTAAAAGCCATTCTGTTTCTTGTATATTGCATTCTGGCAGCTAGCAGATAAGAACAAGGTCCTCCAGAAGCATCTCAAGCATGCCTATAGGTAGTCTAAACTTCTCTGATATATACACAAGCTTCAGAAGAGTAAGCCTTCAGATCAAGGATATGGCCTATTGATGTGGGTGTCCCTATTATTTTGGTATGTTTTAAACAGTATCAGGTGATTCCTTGATGGTAAGGTTTAATATTTCCATATTTTTTCTCTCATTTTTCAAGAGACTTTGCCAATACCTTTTGATTATCTACTTAATATATTCTAGGACATACCCAGACATTACCTTAAGATATATAGAAGTAAAGACCCTCATTCTTATTCTCAGCTCCCTGTGTTTCAACTGTTCAAATGAGCTATCCAGAAATTTTTAGTTCATTCTTATCTCTTCATTCTTATCTCTAAATACAAGGTATCAGCTTCATTCTTATCTCTAAATACAAGGTATAAATATTTAAAACAGTCTCTCAAAATCAAGAAAAAATATTTATCACTCCATACTAAATGTGTTTGCTATAGGAGCTTACAATATAGGCCTCTGCTTTCTCATAAGCATTTTCTAAAGAAGATCATGCAATAATTCTTTTTCTTCTGGCTTATTTTGCCTCACCAATTCCCCACAGTTTCATTCACATTGTTGCATGCTTGAAGTCTTCATTCCTTTTATATAAAGCACAATATTGAATCATATGGAGCACCAATATTCACCCAATTCTCAGTCAGTGCTTCATTAGGCATTATGCATGAAGCTTAAAGTCCACAGCCCACCAACACTCTCAATTTTAAATAATTTCATTATACCCAAGAGAAAAATGACCAATAAACACACCCTCACCAAATGAAAAATCTAAATCTCCTCTTAACTCTTATTCTTCTCCTCAGTATTTACCTCTGCTGTTGCTATGTTATTGATATTGTTTTCCTGTTAAACATAGCACATAGGATGCATTAGTAGTTTTCCCATGTTCTTTTTTTAAAATAAATCATACCTTTGAAGCTGTTTAGCAAAAACTTATTTGTATTTCTAATATTAATCAGTGGGAAATATAGTGTTATACAATTCCATTTAATCATGTTCACTTTCGATATGGTGCTATTTCTATAGCCCCACTAAAGAACTGCTTTCACTTCTATCTCTTCCTTACATTGGAGTTTAACTGTATTAGCTAATGATTCACCCATCATTAGCTACCATGTATTTCTAAGTCTCATATGTTATGCATTATAAGCCTCTGATTTTATCTTTACTGTGGTCATATAAGTGGAGTCATATAGTTTCTATCCTTTTGCGCCTTCCATACTTCACCAGCATTATGTCCTCAAGGCTCATCCACCTTGTTATGTGCTATAACATACCATTTCATTTTACTGTTACATAAGATTTCATCGTAAATATATATGAACACATTTTGTTAACCCACTCACCTGTTTAGGTAAATTTGGTATGTTTCCATCTTTTGGCTTTGTAAACAATGCTGCTATGAACGTTGATGTGCAAATGTCTGTTTGGGTCATTGCTTTTACTTTTTCTGGATATATACAAGTAGTTCTACTGCTGGGTTATAGAGAAACTCGATATTTAGTTTCCTAAGGAACCACCAGAAGGTTTGTCATAGCAGCTACACCATTATTCATTCCCACCAGCAGTGCATAAGTATCACAGATTCTTCATATTCTTTCCAAAATTTGTAGTTTTCTATTTGCTTAATAACAGCCAGTCCTATAGATGTTGAAGTTTTCTCATTGTATCTTGATCTGCATTTCGCAGCCAATGAAAATAAGCATCCCTTTATGTGCTTTTGAGCTATCTCTCTCTTCTCTTCAGAAAATTGCCTATACATTTCTTTACTCCATTTCATAATTGGGTTTTTTGTTCTTTTTTGTTGAGTTGTATGATTTTTTTTGTATATATAGGAAATCAAACCTTTGTCCAATATGAGATTTCTAAATATTTTTTCCCACTGAGTTGGCTGCCTCTTCATGTTTTTGACAAAGTCTTTTGAGGTGCAGAAGTATTTGATTTTGAGGAGTTTCTATTTATGTATTTTTCTTTTGTGGTTTGTGATTTTGATGTAAAGTTTAGGAAGCTACCTCTTATGACTAGGTCTTGAAAATGTTTCCCTATGTTTTCTTCCACAAGCTTTATGGTGCTAGTTCTTATATTTAGCATTTGACCCATTTTGAATTAATTTTTGTGTAGGGTGTATCTTTCATTTTTTGCTACTGATATCCAGTTCTTCCATGCCCAATTATTGAAAAGACTATTTTCTCCCAGTTCATATGATAGGGGGGCACTGTCAAAAATCAGTTGACCATAGATTTGGTGGTCTATTTCTTCACTCTTGATTAAGTTCCATTGGTCATTTGTTCTATTCTTATGCCAGTACCATGCTATGTTAACTACTGTGGCTTTATAATACATTTTAAACTCAGAAGTGATAATCCTCCCACTTTGTTCTTACTTTTTAGGATGCCTTCAGCTATTCGGGTCTCTTTCCCTTCCAGAAGAATTTATTAGATAACTTTTCCAAATATTCAAAGTAGGTTCTGGAATTTTCATTGTTACTGCATTGAATCTATAGATCAATTTAGGGAGAATTGACATCTTAACTATACTTATCATTCCTATCCACCAGCAGGGAATATCTTTCCATCTATTGAGATATCCTTTGATTTCTTTCACCAATGCAACGCAGTTTTCTGTGTACAAGTCCTTTACATCCCTAGTCAAATTCATTCCTCAGTACTTGATTCTTTTAGTTGTTACATTGAATGGAATTTTTTCCTTAACTGACTCCTCAATTTGGACATTGCTTTTGTATAGAAATGTTAGTGATTTTTGCATATAAAATTTTTATCCAGCCACCTTGTTGAATTTATTAGTTCAAGTAACTTTGCCATAGATTTTTTAGGATCTTCCAAGTATAGTATCATATCATCTGCAAATAATGAAAATTTTACTTCTTCCTTTACAGTTTGGATAACTTTTATTGTCCAGCCTGATTGTTCTAGCGAAAACTTCTAGCACAATATTGAATAATACTGGTAAGAGTGAGAATACTTGTCTTGTTTCTGATTTTAGGAGGAAATTTTTGGTCTCTCTCCATTGAGTATAATGCTGCCTATTGGTTTTTCATGCATTCCCTTAATCATATTGAGGAAGTTATCTTTGATTCCTATGGGTTGGAGTGTTCTTTCATCAGAAAATGATGCTGAATTTTGTCAAATGCTTTTTCAGCATCAATAGAAATGACCATGTGATTTTTCTCTTTTTATTTGTCAATGTGTGCTATATTACATTAATTGATTTTCTTGTGTTGAACCATTCTTACATTCCTGTTATGAAGCCTACTTTGTCATGGTATATAATACTTTTAATGTGTTGTTGTATTTGATTTGCTAATATTCTATTGAGAATTTTTGCATCATTGTTTATAGGAAAATTGACTTGTAGTTTTCCTTTCTTATAGCATCTTTACCTGGTTTTTATATTAAAATGATATTAGCTTCATAAAGTGAGTTAGATAGAGTTCTTTTTTCCTCAATTTTTTGGAAAAGTTTGAGCAGGATTGGTATTAGTTCTTTATGGAATGTTTGATAAAATTTGCCTGTGAAGCCATCTGCCCTGAGCTTTTCTTTGTAGGAAGGTTTTTGATGACTGATTGAATGTCTTTACTGTGATTGGCTTGTTGAGATCTTCTATTTCTTCTTGAGTCAGTATAGCTTGTTTGTGTCTCTCCAGAAATTTGTCCATTTCATCTAAGTTGCCTAGTTTGTTGGTATATAGCTGTTCATAGGATCCTCTTATAATTTATTTATTCAGGGTCTGTGGTAATGCATCCCTTCTTATTTCTGATTTTGTTTATTCATATCCTTTCTCTTTTTTCTTTTGTCAGTCTTGTTAGTGACCCATCAATTTTATTGATTTTCTCAAAGAATCAACTTTTGGTTTTACTGATTCTATAGTCTTTTCTTCTCCCATTCATTTATCTCTGCTTTAATCTTTGTTAATTTTCTTCTTCATTTACTTTGTGGTTAGTTTGCTGTTCTTTATCAAGTTCTCCTGGTGTGTTGTTAAGTTCTCAATTTTTGTTCTTTCTTGTTTTTTTAATATAGGCATTAAAGGTAATAATTTCCCTCTCAGGACAGCCTTTGCCGCATTACATATGTTCTGATAAGCTGTATTCTCATTTTCAGTCATCTTCAGATAACTACTGATTTCTTTAACAGTTTCTTCTTTGACCTACTGGTTGTTTAGGAGTGTGTTATTTAATCTCCATATATTTATTCATGTTCTCATTCTTTATTCTGGTTACTGAGGTCCAGATTCATACCATTATGAGTAGAGAAAATGTTTTGAAGAATTTCAATATTTTAAAATTTATAAAGATCTGTTTTTCTGTCCCAGCTTATTATCTATCTTGGAGAATTTTCCATAAGCACTAGAGAAGAATGTATACCCTTGTGCTTTGGGATGCAATGAACTGTATATGTCTGTTAGGTATAATTCATTTATCAGGTTAACTTCTCTATTTCCTTGTTGTTCTACCTATAGAGGAGAGTGGTGTGCTGAATAGAAATCTCCTACGATTATTGTTGAAATATCTATTGCTCCCTTCAGTTTTGCCAATGTCTGCCTCATGTACTTTGGTGCTCCTTGATTGGGAACATAAACATTTATGATTGTTATTTCTTCTTGGTGTACTGACCCTTTAATTAGTATATAACATCCTTCTTTGCCTCTTATGATATCTTTACCTTTTAGGCCTATTTTGTCTGATATTAGTATAGCTATTTCTGCTTTCTTTTTGTTACAACTTGCATGGAAAATCTTTCTCCATCCTTTCACTGTCAATCTATTTCTAACCTTGTGTCTAATAGGAGTCTCTTGTAAGCAGAATATAGCTGGATTATGTTTCTTAATTGGTTCTGCCAATATGTATAATTTCATTGATAAATTTAGTCCATTAACATTCAAAATTATTACTGAAAAAGTGTTTCTTGAATGAGTAATCTTATCTTTCTTGGTTGTCAGATTTATATATTCTGTTCCCTCTCTCTTTGTATTATTTAAATTACCTTTATTGGTGCTCTTCAGTTCTGTGCCCTCCTCAAAACCTCCCTCTCTTGTCTTTTATTTTCAAACAGCACACTTCTTTTTAGTATTTCTTGTAGGGCTAGTTTCTTGTAGACAGATTCTTTCAGGACTTCTTTGTCTGTGTAAACTTTAATATCTCCCTCAGTTTTGAGGTATAATTTTGCTGGGTACAGTAATTTTGGCTGGAAGTCTTTCTCTTTCAGGATCTTGAATATATCATAGTAGAGCCCTCTCACCTCCAGGGTGCTAGTTGAGCCTGAACTCAGTCTTATGCAGCTTCCCTTGTTTGTGGTAGAATGTTTTTCTCTTGTCAATTTCACATTTTCTTCTTCTCTTCAATGTTTGACAGACTGATTTCTATGTATCTTGGGAAAGTCCTATTTGGATTTATTCTGTTTGTATTTCATTTGGATTTTTGGACTTGTATATTTGTGTCCTTTATGAGGATTTGGATGTTTTCCCCCATTATATGCTCAACTACTCTTCCTAGACCTTTACTCTTCTCTTTTTTGGGGACATCAATGATTCTTATATTTGTGTGCTTTGTTTTATTTATCATTACCTTGAGATCTGATTCAAATTTTTTTACCTTATTGCCATTTTTTGAGTCTTTGAAGTCAGTTATTGTGTCCTGTATATCAATTATTCTTTCTTCTGTATCTTAAAATCTTTTGTCATTGTGCCCCTAGTTTGTTTTTTATTTGGTCAATAAAGCCTTTAATCTTTGTGATATCTGCTATTTTTCTATTTACTCTTTCAAATTCCTTGTTATGCTTTTCTACTATCTTCTTGATCTCCTTTATGTTATGTTATCCCACTAATTTTATTAAGTAAAATTTTATGAGAATCTTTGATTAGTTATTCCAACATCTGTTTCTCCTCTGGTGGTTTAATTTCATCATTAAGCAGGGCTATATCTGTCTGCATTGTGATATAGTTAGTGATCTTCTGCTGCCTTCATGACATGTAAATATCTTTATTGATTTTACTTTGGAAGTTGATTTCCTTCAGTTGTCTAAGTCCTTTTGTTTGCAGGATGGTTGTATAGCAGGGAGCAGAGTACAAGGTGGAGCACTCAGTAGGGTGAATTGTTTCAGGGCTTGGGCACTAAACTCCCTACCTAAGCTACCTGAGTAGCTTAGGGATGTTATGCAGATGCTTGTGAATGTGGGCATCCAGCAGCCAGGGAGGAAATAACTGGGTGCACTGGTCTGGGATGGAGGGATAAGATTGGGTATGCTCTGGTTTAAGGCATGGGTCCCTTTGTGCACATGCTTAAAGTTGTGGCAGCAGGTTGGTTTTATGCCTTCACTGGGGGCAAATGTGAACTGGCTCTACAGGTGAGCATTTTCTCAGAGCTGGGAAGTGTGGCTGAGGCCCATGAGCATGTAAAATTCTAGGACAGCTGTAAAGTGCAGTTACCAGAGCTGAATGACATGATTGGGGGCCCATGTGCATGTGTGGGGTATGGAGTGCTATAAATGGAAGCACAGAGCTGGGGGAGGGAGGCAAGCTTGCGTGACACTGTGGATAAGGTGCAGAGGTAGCTTAGGTATGGACGTTAATGTCCACAGTCTTTATGAGCTGATGATAGCTTGCAGGGAACAGGGAAGGGGAGGTAGTACTTGGGAGGCATGGATGAGAGCTGGGTTGGACTGCAGTTGTGCTGGCAGTGTGTGTGAGGCAGGTATGTTCACTTGGGGCTTGTAGAGTGGGGAATGGAGCAGGTGATGAGGTTCAAGTGTGTGGAGTGTGCGGTGTGGGGTGAGTCTTTGATTATGGGACTGTGCTGGTGATGGTAAATTGCCCAAAGAATGCAAACTGGCTTACGTCCTTATCCCCAGCTCCCATCTGTGCACTTCTGCAGGCTTTGTGCTTTCACACTGGGCTCCAGTTTTCTGCCTGTCAGTTCTTCCACCTCTGCATCTATAGCTATCCTATGTGGTGCAGAAGGCCCTCCAATATCAACAGTACTCCCAGATCATCTCCTCAGTCACTCTCTTGTCCTTTTTGTCACTTTCCCATGGAGCAGAGCTAAGCCCAATTTATTCTCTTTAGCCATTTAACAGAAGTCCTTTTTTCATAGTTTTGAAGACAGATTTACATGCGATTTAGTGAAATTAATGCACTTTTATTGAGCAAAGAAATACAGATACAACAGAATGATCACTTAGAACTATTTAAATTTGTCTTATATAGCCAGGAAAGTTTATTGCATGGTTTATTCACTCTATGCACTTTTCTTAACCCTGTAGCTCAGTTATAATAACATATTAAACTAGAGTCTATAAAACTATCTTTCATAGACTTGAAAACTTGATTTCCACATTGTTTCCTCAATTCTATTTCCTAAAAACTTGCAAAACTGTTCTCTTGCCTTTTTATCTACTATCTACCCTTCTATTTATTTATTATTTATTTGTTTGTTTATTGTCTTTATATTTTTACTCATCAGTCCCTAAGCAGGAAAAAGGAATCACATGGTCACATAGTAAAACTATAGTTTTACAATCATCATAAAGAATACAGCTTGATGGATTATGGAACAACAGTTACAGATATTTACTTCTAGACATTCTAATACACTATAAACTAAAAAGGACTATTTATGAAAAGCATAAGCATCACCTCCAGAATAACATCTTAACTTATTTGACATTGCTTAGCCACTGAAACATTATCTTCCCAATTTTGGCAAAATAAATACTTTCTCAATTCTACAATACCAGGGCCTTCCTTATCCCCTGGAGGCAGATCTTACTTTACCAGGTAGATTTATGTCCCTGGAAAGCATGTCAAAGGAAGCAAGAAGGGCAGTAAGTGTGCCTGCAGAGTTGGCTTAGAGAGAAAAGCCACATCTGATCAGCAAAAGAAATTCTATGTGTGTCATACTTAGGCATAATTATGAGTAGGTTTAGCTTCTTCTTTTCAGGATTAAGTTTTATAAGGGCAAGGTCTAAGTTTCAGGGTTGGCCTATTAAATTGGTGGTCACCAATGTTTGTGAAAGTATCAGGAATTTCCCATACGGGGAAGTTTAATGTTTCCATTTATTAGCCAACTCATTCATGGCAGCTTTGCAAATATTTTTTCTGCCATGGTTATATTGGGAATTATCAGTGCATCACTCTGCTATTTACAGACCAACATGTTCACATTCACCTTATGACAGTTCATGTAATTATGGAGTTTCTATAAGCTGACCACAAGTTAAATTATATAGTGCCCTAAATAAAATATAAAATTTGTGCCAAATAAACATTTCAACATAGAAGTTGAAATTGAAACAATGTCAATATAAGCCTTTGCCATCTTGCCCTGCCACTCTTGTATAGCTTTTAAGCTTGGTTTTATGCATACATAATTTGGATCTGAGCACTTAAATTGAGACAATAATACAGTCACAACAGAACATTTACATATAAACATGTGAAACTTAACTTGCATAGTGTTAAAACAGAGTACTAAAGGTGATTCTCCCAGCAATGTTAACATATTTTCTCTAGCAATAAGATAAAACAGATCATTCATCCAGAAGACTCAAAATTCTATCTTGCATAGATTTGCAAATTGAATAGCTGAATCCACATGTTTAGTTCATTTCTATGCATTTCACTTGACCAGGAAGAGTTCAAAGAATATTCACTTGAAAGTGTACAAACATGAGATCTTGCATAGCTTTAAAACTGAGTTTTTACATGGGGATTTTTTTGCTTCTATGCACTAATATTGAAGCAGTAAATCAGTTACTGAGAAACTTGATATCACATATCTTCAGAGATCAAAGCAGCATTGAACAGATGAGTCATTAACTATATACACATATGTTAACAAAAGTGATTAGAACATTCATGTTAGAACATTCTAAAATTATATTGCATACTTTTTTACATTGTATAGTTTTGGAAACTGTTTTACAATGGTTTCACATGCATCTATGCACTTATATTGACCCTAAATACAGTTAAAACAGTTCACTCATCTATAAGCCTGTGAAAGCATTTTGCTGAATATTTTGGGAACTGAGTTATACACAGGACTCATAAAATTTTGTGCCCATACCTTGGCAAATAATAGTGCCAAAAGAACATTTACTAAGAATCATGTGAAAGTTTTATATTGCATAGTTATTAAACTCATCTTAATGTGTGATTCATTCATTTTTGTGCATTTATTTGAAAATAGTAACAAAATATTCACCCATCTCCCTGCAAAAATGTGTCATAGTTTGCAAAAGAATTTCACCCATGATTCATTTATTTTCTGCACTTATCATGAGAAAATATCACAACTGCAAAAGAACTTTCACTTAGAAGTCTTTGTATCAGTTATATTGCATATTTTTGAAAATTCAATTTTCACATGATTTGTTCAATTCTATGTATGATCCTGATCAGTAATACAGTTACGAGGGAAAATTAACTCAGAGTCAAGCACAGTGTGTATTTTTTGAAAACTGAGATTTACACATGATTTGTTCAATTCTCTGTGTGATTATTGTCCCAAGAATAGAGGTGTAAGTGAACTTTCACATTATGTCTATAAAATGGGTTTGTGGCATAGTTTTGCAAATGGAGTTTTACAAATATTTCTTTCACCTCTATGTCAATGAAACCTGAAAATATGGTATTTTTCATAGTATTCCTTTGCTTTACACATAATTAATTTACTTCAATATGCTTATATTCACCCAGGAACAGAGATCCAACAGTACATTCACTCAGAAGCCTGCAAGTCTGGACTATTGCATGACTAAGAAAATTGAGATTTTCCCATGAGTCATGCACTCCTACATGCTTTTATTTACCAGAATATAGCTATCACATAACCTTCACATAGAAGACAACTGATATCTTTCATAGTTTCAAACCAGGTTTTACATATGATTATTTCACTTCATGTATTTATTTTTTAATTTAAATAATGTAAGCACCACCTTATATTGAATTGAATGTAAAATACATTATATATTCACATACATATAAGCATTCAAGTTGTATAACGAGCATTTCATAGTATCATCACATACCTACACTATCATCATCATGATCAATTTTTTTGCCTTTTCACTACTTTGAAAAATACAATAATAGTAAAGGCTAAAAACAAAAGTATTGGGGTAGCTAGATGAAATTTAGTAGGGAATATATTTCCCTACTTCCCATAATTTATTTATTGTACTGTATTTTTTCATTCATCTATGCTCACACCAGATAAACTGAATGTCACTAAAATGAATGTCACGATGACTGAATGTTGCACAAACATATAGTCATACCATTAAAGCTTTGTATTTATTAAATCAAATTCATGAATATAGGCTATTTGATTAAAATTAAGAAATTTCAACTATTTTCATCTAGCTACCCCAATACAAAAAAAATTGAAAGTTGATATCTATATATGGCATGAGAATAACCTCTAGAAAGACCTCTTTTTTCTATTTGACATATCTTAGTCACTGAATCTTTATTTTGTTTCATTTCCCTTCACCGTTTTATTCAAGAAAGCTTTCTCACTCCAACAATGCTGGAGCCAGAATAATACCCTGGCCTCATGTCCCACACTTCCAGTGAGATTTATGGGCCTGGAAGTCATGTCTCACATAGGGGGTAGAGCAGTCAGCTTACCTGTGCTGCAAGCATAGAAAGAGAGGACATATATGAGCTCCAAAAGAGGGTCTCTGAGGGTGACAGAAATTATTTTGAAAATTGAGATTAACCTCTGTTATTTTCATGTCTATGCTTTTAGAACAAACCATTACCTCTTTTACAGCAGAACATTCACTTAAAAGATCTCTTATTTATAACTTTTATAGCTCTGGAAATTCTGTTTTCCACATCTCTGCATTTATCTTGTCAAGTTATATTTAGATCAGAATATTCACCTAGAACATGAGGAAACTGTTATATTACAGTTGGTAAACTAAGGTTTACAAAGGAAGCATTCATTTCTATGCACTTATCTTGTCTCAGATGTACAGTTCCAAAAGAATATTCACCTATAAGGCTGTGAATCTAATATCTCACATAGTTTGGAAAAGTTAGTTACATAGATGTATCATTCAAATTTATGCACTTATCTTGATCCAGTTAAGTAGTTATATCAAAACTTCCAATAGAAGATTATAAAACTTGTATCTCACCCAACTTCGAAAGCTGCCATATGTGTTTCATTTCTATGCAATGATGTTCTCAATAATTCAATTCGAATAAAACATCCACCTTGTATCCTGTTACGTTAGTATATTTTATAGCCTTGAAAACTTGGTTTTGTACATAATTCACTTAATCCTATCAAATATGTTTGCTCAGTATACAGTAACAGCAAAACATCCATCTCATGGCCTGCATAAACGTCAGAAAATATAGTTTTGATAACTGTGTATAAACATATCTCATTCAGTCCTGGTTCTTATCTTGAACCAGTAATACAATTAAATAGAACATTCATCTAGAATTGTTTACTGTTGAAATCTAATGTTTTTATGTTTCATTCACATCTTTGCACTGATGTGCATATCATCATACAGTTAGAAATGATTATTCACCAAAAATTGTGAACACAGTACCTTGAATATTTTGAAACCTGCACTTATACGTGATTCATTCATTCTTGCACTTATCTTGAAAATATACAATCAATTAAACTATTCACATTAAAAAAACTTTAGAACTACTATGCTGCAGAATTCTGCAACTGTGTACACATTATTCATACCCTTCTATTCAGTAAACTTGACCCAGTAACAAAATGAAAATAGAATATCTACCAAGAGTCTACAAAATTAATATATTGCACATATTTGAAAACTGAATCTATATGTTCAATTCACTTTTTTGAAGTTATCTTGACCATGTAATAGAATAACAACAGAGCATTCTATTTCTGTGAAAGTGATATTTTATAGACTTAAAAAGTTGAATATTATGCAAGTTTCTTTTACTTTTTGCACTTGCCTAAGCTTACTATTATTAGGTAACACTCAAAACAGAGCTTTAACACATAATCCTGTGAACTTGTATCTGGCATAGTTTCATAAACTGACTGTAAACGTTTTTGATTGAATTCTATACACTTTTCTGTACCAGAGAATACAGTTAAAATACCCCATACCTCTAGAAGACTGTGAAGCTCACATCTCACATAATTTTGACACTGACTGTCATAAACATTTTATTGAATCTCTCCACTTATCTAGACACAGTAATTTAATTAAGAAAGATAATTAGCCTAGATTCTTGTGAAACAGGTTTCTTGAATAGTTTTGTACCTTAGCATTATGCATGTTCCATTAATTTTTGTGTTATATCGATGCAGTAATAGACTTCATAAGGCTATTAATCTTCTAAAAGTATATTTTCACCTAGTTATACATATTAACCCATAATTCATATTGTTGTATGTGAAAAATATTTCTTGAGTTATTTTGTAAACTGTTTAATTCATGGTATGCATTTATTTGCTCCACTAATACCATGAGTGAAACCTATGCATGAAATCTGTTTCATTCACTTTTGCACTGACTTTGATCCAGTAAAAGTGTTGCAACAGAATATTTACCTAAATATTTGTGAAAATGGTATCACAAGTGTTTAAAACCTCATGTTGTACATGTTTGATACACTTCTATGCACTGCCTTTATTCAGCCACAACCATGTAATACTGCTATAAAAGAACACTTATACAAATATTATGAAACATGAATCTTGAATTCTTCAATAAATTACATGTTATACATGTTTCATCCACCTTTTGCACTTATCTTGATCCAATAATGCAGTTATAAGAGATATTTACCTAGAAGTATGGCCAACTGGAATACAAACCATTGGTATTAGTGAAGAATGTTGAGCTTTATATGTGTATCATTTACTTTTCTAAACATATCTTGCAGTAACACAGTTATAATTCAATATTTGCTTTGAAGCTTGCAAAACTGATTTTTCAAATACATTGGAAAACTGAGTGTTGAACATATCTCAGTGCTCTATTTCCTTATCTTGATCCAAAAAGAACTCTTATAATGGTTTGAATCTGATATGTATCCCAGAAAATCCTATATTCTTTTCATCCATCCCTCTGAGCAGAGACCTTCTATAAATGGGACCTTTTGTTTAGGTGGTTTCTATGATGATGTGATTCAGCCTATTTAAAGAAATTTAATCCTATTGCTATAGTTCCTTATTGGGGGATAAAAGTCTGATTCGGGCGGGCCGCGGTGGCTCAGCGGGCAAAGTGCTTGCCTGCTATGCCGGAGGACCTCGGTTCGATTCCCGGCCCCAGCCCATGTAACGAAAACGGAGAAACAAAATACAATAAAACAAGAAAATGTTTAAAAGATGTTTCCCTTTCTTCCTCTCTTCCTTCCTTCTATCCTTCCTTCCTTCTAAAAAAAAAAAAAAGTCTGATTCATTTTGGAGAGAGTTTAGAGAAACAAAGAAAGACATGGTCAGACTTATTTCAGTGAGCAGAACCAAGAGATGTCACCATGTGCCTCCCCATGTGGCATAGGAGTCCCAGAAGTGAACAGCATTTCCTGAGACAAGATATATTCCACTTGAAGACTTAATTTGGAAATTTTCATGGCCTTAAAATTGTAAGTGTGCAACATGATAAATACCATTATTTAAAACCAATCTAGTTCTTGTATATTGTATCTGACAGCTTTAAGAAACCAAAGCACATTTTCAACAGAACATATGCCTAGAGCTCTGCAGTACTGATATCTTGCATAGTTCTGAATACATTTCATTCAGTACCTGCACATATGTAGATCCAGTGATTCAGCTAGGGTAGAATATCCACTTAGAAGTCTTGAAATGATCTTGTCTAGGTCTGAAAACTGAGTAAGATGCATGTTTCATTCAGTTCTGACCACTTGTCTTGACACAGTGATATAGCTACAACAGAATATTCATTTAGAAGACTCTGATACTGATCTATAATAATTTTGAAAGCCAAGTATTTTTCATGTTTCCTTCTATTTTCACAATTTTCTTGAATCAGTAATAGGGTTACCAGAGAACTTGACTTAAAATCTTGTTAAAGTATATAGTTTTGGAAAATAGCTACTACACATGCCATTCACTTCTATGCATCCTTTTCTATCAGCTAATATAGTTAAAAAGATCATATTCCTAGAAGACAGCGAAACTGTATGTCACATTACTTTGAAAGTTGGTGTCATAAATGTTTTATTCACTTCTCTGAAGATATGTTGACCTGATAATATATTAAAACAGAACATACTCCAAAAAGCTTGCTATACTGATCCAGTATTCTCCTTTGAGTTTTACATCTTTTTTATTCACTTAGGCATTTACTTGACTCCATTATTTTTTTGTAGAACATAATTCACATATAAAGAAAAGAAAGAAAAATAATGATTTTCAAGATATATTTTGACAAGGAGTTACAAAACAAATTTCAGAGTTAGTATGTCTTACCATTGCACTATTTCAGATTTTTTTCCTTATTGTTGTTCCAAAAATGGAAGCTAAAAGAAATATTAATATATGATACAGCAGTCATACTCAATTGTTAAATCATATTTTCTCTAACTCCTTCTCATGTGATTCCTCTTCCGATTTATAGAGATATTGGGCAATGACCATTGTAACTTTTCCATATTAAGCATGGGTGTTGACACTAAATTATAGATGGATATATTTAATTGATAATATTGGATAGGCTAGTCCCTCTGGGTTTCAGGATATATCTGACACAGGGATTCTCTGGAGGTTATAAGTATTAAAAGAATAAAGTTAGTATAGCATACTTTTATAGAGTCTCAGTTACAGTCCTATATATTATTTAGTTAATAGTAATGCTTTTGGTTGGGGTTTGGCAAGCCATAGGTACTAGCAATGTTCAGCTGAAGTTTTCATTAGAGTAGCATCTAGAATAGATTCTTAACTGTTTAAGCTACTAATGCCTAATTTTGCTACATGTCTTTCCTTACTTTGTGTCAGGAAGCTGTTGTAGATCCCGTGCTGTCAGGACCAGGCTCATTACTGGACATCATGCCCCACATTGTCAGGTGTAACTTAAAACCCTGAAAATCATGTCACACACAAGTGGGAGGATAATGTTTAAGAGTTGGGCTTAAATAGAGACCACACCTGAGCAATAAAAGGGATTTCCTGGAAATAATTCTTAGATCTCATTTAAGATTATATTATGTTCTCAACTACAGAAATAAGTTTCTTCACATAGTTTATAGACCATGCACCACTGTGCACTACCTGACTTTAATGGGCTTGCAACTGATTACACTCACTCCACCCTCTAAGATTCAGTCTCTGCATATCAACTGCAGTCCCCTTTATTTTGTTTTATTTTTAACTCTTTTCTTTTTTATTCCATCACTTTACCATCATAGCAGGAGTTCCCCAACACAGTTACTTTCACTGTTACACTTCAAAGAAGGCTTTTGGCACTTATCTTCACTGAAAAATAAAATTAAAAAGGAATATTCAGTAGCACTGCTAATATTACTATTATTCATTTAATAGTATGAAAATAGTTTCATATGCTATTATTCAAACATCGATCAAATTAAAAAAATTATGACAGTCACCTGGAACCCTGGGAAACTGGAAGCTGAGATAGTTTGGAAATCTCAGTGTTACCTATCTCTCACACACTTCTATGCACTCTTCTTGTCCCAGAAAAACATTTACAACTGAATATTTATCATGAAATCTATGTAACAGAGATTGTGTATATGCTTGAATAGTCTGACATACATATTTCATTCACTATATATGACCCAGTAATATAGTACAACAGAATATTTACATAGAAGTCTTCAAACATAGTATTAAACACGGTTCTGACATTGAGTTTAAACATGTTCAACAAGTTCTATGCACTTATCATGATCCAGTAGTACATCTACAATAAATCACCAAGAGTCCTGCATATTGGTATCTTGCATAGTTTTCAATACTGAGTGTTATTTTGCTTTCCTCATTTCTACTCATTTATCTTGACCTTACAATATTGTTAGAATAGAACATTCACTTAAAGCCTGTTTAAAGTTAACTTGCATCTTGCATACCTATGAAAACTGAGTATTATACATGTTTCCTATAGTTCTATGTACATATTTTCACTCTTTAGTATAGTTACAAAAGAATATTCAATGGACATCCAGAGAAAATTGTATCTTGATCAAAAGTGGGAAGACAAATGAAACAAAAGTAAGTTTGGTGGCTGACAGAGGTTTTTCTGGAAGATATTCTTTTGTAGCATACAGATATTCATTTTCAGTAGTCTGATGTATTGGAGTAGCTAGAAGAAAATGCCTGAAATTGTTGAATCATATACAATTGGCTTGGTACTTGAAAATGATTAAGTAACTGTATACCTTTTAAGATATAACCATGTAAGTGTGAAAATCTTGTGCCAGACAATCACTTTTCCAGTGCATGGATAATTAGTAAGAAAAATTTCAATAAATAAACAACACCACCAACAAAACTGTAGGGGGATATGGGGCTTAGGGATGTCTATGATGTTATTTTTACTTTTAATTTTGCTCTTTTTATTGTGCTTGGGGTAATAAAATTGTTCAAAAATCTATTGTAAAGATCAATGCATCCTGTTAAACACATAATATACTTTAGATGACTGCTTATCAAAAAAAGGATTGAAGAAAATAAAACAGTACTTATCTCAAAGCTCATGGAACCTGTGTGTCATACTGTTCTGAGAACAGTGTTTAAAATATTTTTTCACTTCTGTGAACTTATCATGAATGGTTGATTAATAAAATTAAAACTTATCTTGAATTTTCACCTAAATCCCACAAAACTAGTATTTCATGTAATACAGAAAATGGAAGGCTTTACATGTTTTATTTATTTCTATGTGCATGTCTGATGTGAGAATTTTTAGTGAGAATTGTCTGCTTAGGTTAGTCTAAGAGACTCTGCCCTATTTCCGTTTGTTAGCAAAAGAAACTATGACTAATTAGTAGAACAATTTAAAACCCATAGTAAATCACTGGGGACAAAATGCCTGGTGGTGCCGAAATGCCTTGAAAAATAAGATGTTAACCAGGTACAATAAGTTTATTCTACCTCTGTCTAATTCCTCTGAACAGCTGACCCCACCCCCAGTGATCTGCTTGGTATTCATGGAATGTGCTGTTTGTCCAACTCTTTGGAGAACTGACCCCTATCCCAAGAACTGAAGTAGCCAATGTGATATTTTAAAATCATATGTATGTGCACATAGTCTGTTTAACGTGCACTATATAAAGGGAATTTTGATCAACAATTCCATCCTGACAAAAAATTGTGAAAAGAAGTGTAGCTAACAGAGTATCAGTGGCAGGGAGAACTCATCTGGAGGTAGCTCTTATGCAAGCTTCAGTTAGACAGTTCTACCTATTATAACTGCCAAACCCAATCAAGACCATTACAACCAATCCCAAAGAACACCTAGGGCCCATATACTAGAGTAACTTTCGAAAAATCTACAACCTCCAAATGGGTTGCTGGTCCAGCTAAGCCCTGAAACCTATGGGGCCCAGCCCCTCCAGAACATGTGCTTGTTCCACCTCCCTACATTGTATTAGTGACAGACCCTTTCAACATGAAAACTTAGAATAGCTATAACCCAAATACCTCTAAAGAGTAGGATAGAAAGATCAAAGATGATGGTGGTGTTATACAGAGAAAATAGGATTTAATAAATGAATATGAATGCTGAATCATTAAATGAATATCTCTTTTAGTCTCCAGTATTTTAGAGCAGCTAAAAGTAAAAACCTAAAATTGTGGAATTGTAACCCATGTCAAACTCTGAAATATTTTCTGCAACTAATTGTGCTGTTCTTTTAAATTTATTGTTTTTGTATATATGTGTGTTTGTGTGTGTGTGTGTTATGTTTTAAAGAAAAGAGTTGATAGTGATGATAAAAAAATATTTATTCCTTCTAGCTTCCTATGTTCTAGAGCACTAAATGGGATAATATGAGAGCATCATATGGTAACCCATGACAAACTCTGGGACCTGTCCTTTGCCTTTTTCTTTCTTTGCTTTGTATACATGTTTTAATATATATTAAAAAAAAATAAAGCAGACCTTGGTTGCTGGCTAATTTGAGGTCCTACCAGGAGAGGATACACTGCCTGGAATCATGTGGCAATTGGGACTCTGACATCTATTAGCCAGGGATTTCCTAGCCCATGAGTGCAAATGTTGTGCTTTCCCCCAATTTTGAGCTGTTCTTTCACTCTATGCTTCTTTCTTTCTTATTCTATTTTCTTATTCACATACACTTAAGCATATCTAGTAATTCTAACCCTGTGGTTATAATTTTATATTGGTAATTTCTTTCATTAAATATATTTGCTTATGATAAAATAGAGATTAGAGTATACTGTGATGAGTTACTTGAGCTATAAGCTTGGATATTTCCAAGAGCTTAGCAGAACATTTTTGAAGTGGTTAGCAGGATCTGGAAAAGTAATGATGCTCTCTTCTCTCAGTCTAAATCTACAGAATAAAAAGAAAAGGGTCAGGTATCAGAGATCATTTCATAATGGGAAGATCCTCCTTTCACTACTAAAGTCAAGGAAGGGAATTAGTTTGCCAGAATATGAAAATTGGGATTCATAGCTTTGGCTTGCTGAACCATTCCATTAGACAATGCAGGTGAGAAAAGGAAGGAAAAAATGTTCCTGATTATAAGAGACTGGTGCCTATAAACTGCCTTTAAAAACATGACCTTAACCAGAGATAGACTGGTAGTAGAAAATCTAACTTTAGAGAAAGAATTGTCTAAGTTGTAAAAGTGAATTCTTAGTGACCAAGTACAAACTTAGTCAGTAACTGAAAAGCACTCAGTGTGTGAGTGGCAGAGTATAAATATCACTAATGGAAAGGAAAGCTGAATATGAGAAAAGCACATTTCACCTTCACTAGGGCTAGCCCCGATTGGATCTTGATGAATGGATTGTAATGTTTGGCATGAAGGCTCAGATGAAAGTGAAGGAGAAAAAGAGAAGTTAGAGCAGCCAACTATTTACACCGTAGCTCACCCATTACAAAACCACGTTAAGAAATAGGAAAAAAATACATCAGGAAAGATATTGTAGACGATTATAATCAGCAGGAAATTAATAATATTATCACTTGAATTACCAGAAGCCTAGAGAGCCAGTAGTCACATGGCTGGAATGGGTGCAGTGGGCATTACGACTAATGATTACAGTCAGTTACATATTTCCTTGTTCATTTCCACTCTCACTGTCTAAGTATGGAGGATTGCCCTTTGAATGTAGTGCTGTTACTCACTATATTGATGGCATATTGCTGCAAGGAGATCACAAGTAAGGAATGAGTTGTGCTTTGAATAGATTTTTTTAGAGGAAAAGTGCGACAAAATTAGTCCTTCACTATTTAAAGACTGGCTAGAACAGTGAAATTTTTAGGCATTACTTGGTATAAGAGACAGCAAGAAATTTTACCTAAGGCTAAACAAAAATATCAATGAATTTGGGATCTCTCTACCTAAAATAAATAATAATTTATTGGATTACTTGAATATTGGAGGAAACATATTCCTCCTTTAGGTCAAATTCTCAGTTCCTTTTATAAAGTTATTCACAAGAAATGTGTCTTCAAATGGGGACCAGAATAGGAACTGCATTTAATCAAATAAAAGCTTTCATTCAGACTGCAATGGATTTATAGCTGTGAAGGATGAACCAATTGAATTGCATATTACTGTGAATGAATATTTGCCAATTTGAGTGCCTTGCAGAAACAGAAGGGAGAGATAATCTCTTCAGGCTGTTAGTGACAAAAAGTGGCTAAATAGGGTGGGGAGCATGTGAAAGTGTGGTTCAGGGCTAAAACTCTTACCTGACATTCATGAGAGCCAGGTTTGTTTCTGGCCCATACCCTTCCCAAAAAAACAAACAAACAAAAAAGAAAACCAAAGAAAAAACAGCAAAACAAAAAATAACAAATTGTGCTGCAATAACGAGATGCTCACAAGGAAAAAGAATTAAATATGACCCAGCCATACAGTAAACACTTTTAAAAAACACTCTAAATTCTGGTTCTTCATATAGTCCCTATGAGAAACAATTGCTGGCTGGTTACTGTTCATAATTATGCACAGAACTTTTCACTTTTGAACAATCTGTGCTATAATGCCTTTAATTCCTATTATGAATCGGGTTAATGGTTCTCCAAAACCCATAGAATTGGGCCTGCACAAGAACTGAGCATAGTTAAATGGATCAGGCAAAACTAAGCCCAAAGAGTGATTATATTTTATGAAGAAATAATGACAATGCTGGTGGGAAAAAATAACAGTGTGCAAAGATTAAAAGACCATATGAAATCTCCTGTTAAATGAGGGATGCCTTTTGATGACTTAACTCTTGCAAAGCAACAGCACATATTGTTTATCAATGGGAACACCAAATACCAGGCAGTAGAATGCTATCCATGGCACAATTTAACCTTAGCCAACACCAGAGAATGAAAGAGCAGTTACATCCTGAATTACATGCAGTTTTCAGAGTTATTTAGCATGAGAATGCTGGACAATGTCACTTATATACAGATTCATGCTCAGTAGCCTATGGACTTACTACCTGGTCCATCAGAGTTTATAGCAAATAGAGAAATATGTGGGATGCCTTTTGTGGCAACATATTTGTGACATGGTACAAATAATAGCTGTTTCTGTTTACCATGTAGATGCTCACTATTCTCCTATTTCTACAGAATGGAAATTTAACTTAATACCTGATCATCTGCCTCGCACAGGGAGTGATGAAACATGTGAAGACACCTCATCATCTGAAGAACCGCTGGGTATTGCAACATGGACCCATCAGAAAGCAGGTCATTTTACAGAGAAGGCTACCTACAGGTGGCAGCAAGTGATCTTAAATACTGGCATAGGAATGGAGTTTCTTCCTGATCATTTTAGGTTAATTGTAGAATGTTCAGGATTAGTTACCAAAGAAGGAAAAATCTTGAGGAGATATATTGATAATGATTATCAAAGAGAAATTAAAGTAATATTAAGAATGGGGGTCCATCTGATGTATTGATCCAGGAGGGAAAGTGGATAGCATTTTAAAATTGGAAATTACAGAATTGTAATTTGATGCAAACCAGCATTGATTTTCAGGGTTTGTATCTTCAGACAAGTTAGTTTCTGGAGCTAATATTTGGGTTAAATGACCACTTACTAACATACCCAAAGCTGCTAATGTTATAGCCCAAGCGGGAAAATGTTATAACCATAATGTATACAGGAAATTTAAAAAATATTTTGTACCTCCTAGTGATTATCTTCATGAATCTTGGATTTACTGCTTCTGTTGTCTGCACTTCTGAAGTTACCTGCTAGGTTATGTAGCAGCAGCATGATCATGTTCAAAATCAATTGATGAATGATGATATACATATTTGGAATAAGTTTTTCCCCATTCTATAAGACGACAGGGTTTTTCCATCTGCTTACACAATTATTTCCAAACCAGAATGGTGTTGAGGACAATTAACTCAATTAAATAATTCATATATCTGTTTGGTGTCAATATCTTATTTTATCACAGTGGAAAGAATCAATGTTCTAAACTCTCACCTTTTATGGTAAAGATATCAATTCAAACAATGTTATTCAGTACTTGGCATGTTCAAAAGCAATCCAAGAATATGTTTGTGAACAAATGAGTCAGGAGTATTAGCCTTGTTCATTGCAGTATATTATCAACTTGTGCTCATGGATTTTATGGCATTTTATTGTTCACTTTTAAAATTTATCTACAATATATGTGTAACAGCTACTAATGTCAATTTTTTATTATGTTTTATCAATTGCCACTAAAATATTATTTTATTGGGTGCTTAACTAATGTTTCCCCCATGTCATGGCATGCAAGAATTAATAGAATTCTCTTAATAGTCTGCTTTATATTATTGACATTAAGGAATTGTTATCTGCATAGTTGTATGAAAACATAGACCTAAAATTCCTGTTGCTTTAAACCATTGTACTGTCAAATGAATATTGAAAACCAACTCTTTATTTTTCTTCTTTTTATATGTAACTTTAAGAAGAAATTCTGCTACAAAAGAATGAACGTTCACTTACTTGTCTGGGAAACAGTTATCTAGTATAGTTTTTAAACTGAAAGCAAATATGCCTCATTAATTCATATATCTTACCAGTTAATACAATGACAACAGACCCCTTACCTAGAAGACTAAAAAAAATGGTATCCTGCATAGGTTTGAAAACTGAATGTTTACATGTTTCATTCAGTTACATTAAAATATATTGGGGATACATATCTAACATTAACTTTCACCCAGATGCCTGCAATAATGATAACTTGCAAATATTTGAGAATTGAGAATTATGCATGCTTCCTTCACTTTTGGCTCTTATGTTAGCTGATTAATACTGTTACAATAGATTACTCTGAAGACTACAAAGCTCATATATTACCTGGCTTTGAAAACTGAGTGTTATATATATTACATTGATTTTTACACTTAATTTGACTCAGTAATAGTCCACAGAACATCCTCCTAAGAAACTGAAACTTTTATTGGCATAGTACTGAAAACTAAATTTTGCATATGATTTGCCATTGTTATGCTCTGATTGTGAACCAATAACACAGTAACAGCAAACAGTCACCTAGAAAACTGCAAGGCTAGTATTTAATACACTTTTGAAAGCTGCACATTATAGATATTTGTTTCATTCACTTCTGTGCCCTTCATGACCCAGTAATGCAGTTTATAACAGATTTCTCCTTAAAGATAGAGAAATTGCTATTTTGCCTAGTTTGTAAACTAAGTATTTGCATGATTCATTTGGGACTGTCTACTTATCTTGATCTAATGAGCCATTAACATGGATCAATATGAGCAAAATATTCACCTGGAAGTTGGTTTCCCAAATACATTAAAACCTGTGTGTTATATATATTTCATTCATTTTAATGACACAATCATTAAACAGTAATACATTTACAGCCATTTATTGTTCAAGAAACTTACAAACCTAGTAACATCATAATTTTAAAAACTGAGATTTGTGCATGATTCATTTATTTCTATGAACTTATCTTGACCTATATGACAGTTATAAACAAACCAGTCACTTCGAACTTTGTTGACTGAGTTGACAAATGAGTTTTTCACTTCCTTGAAATTATCTCTACTTGGTAATACAGTTTCAAGATTCTCTTTGACTCTGCAAAATGATATATGAAGCAGTTTTGAAAACTGAATGATATTCATGGGTCTTTCACTTCTATGCTTTTATACTGACCCTACAAAATGTTAAAACTGAGTACCTAGAATCCCTAGAAACTTTCATCTTGTGTAGTTTGCAGATGAATATTATATGGTTCTTTCACTTATGAGATGTTATCCTCACATCAAAATATATTCACAACAGAATATTCTGCATGATGCCTGAAAATCTGGCAAACTGCATCTTGGTGAAAACTGAATTTTATATAAATTTCACTCGTGTCTATGCAATTATCAACAGTGATACAATTAGTCTGAACATTCCCTTAGGAGTCTGCAAGTCTGGTATCTGGCATAATTTTATACACATGATACTTTCTTTCATATTAATGTTGGTATCATGAACCAGTAATACACTTATGACAGATAATTTACTAATATTTTGAAAACTGTATCTTGCTTGCTTTGGAAACTTAGTTTAACATGGTTGGTTCATATTTATGCCCTTATATTGATGCAGTATTGCAGTGCAGTAGTACAGTCACCCAAACACCCAAGAATCTATTGACTGTCAGTGTTCTGAAAATTGAATTTTACACATAATTCATTCACATCAATGCAGCTATCTTGACAGATAAAATGTTTAGTACAGAACATTCACCAAGAAACCTGCAATACTTGTATATTGCACAGTTTTGAAAACAGTTTTATGCTTGATTCTTCCCATCCATGCACTTATATTGAGCAAATAAAAAGTTATAGAAGAGCATACATTCATAAAACAACTCTTTTACCATATACATAGTTTTAAAATGCAGTATTACTCATGATTATTTTACATTGAAACATTAATCTTGAACTTGTGTTACCATTACAATTGAACATTCACATAGAATCTTGCTAAACTAGTATAATGCATCGGTTTTAAAACTGATCTTTATGTGTGCTTCATATCCTTTGATTGACTTATCTTGACCTAATAATACAGCTACAACAGAACACTCACCTAGAAAACTGCAAAAACAGTACTTTGCATCATTTTGAAAATTATGATTTACATACAATTCTTTCACTTCTATGCACTTATCTTGGCCCTATACATAGATAAACATAACATTAACGTGGAAGCCTGTGAAATTTTAATCTTATACAGTATTGAAAAACTGAGTTTGCCCATGATTTTCCACTACCATAGAGTTATTACAAGTCAGAAATTCAGATACAAACGAATATTCACCTAGAAGTCTTGGAAATTATTTTGCATAGTTCCCATATTCAGTTTTATGGTTTATTCATTTCAGTGCACTTAATGTGATCAAATTATGCAGGAGCAGTGGAATAGTCACTAAGAACTCTGTTAAACTGGTATCTTTCATAGTTTGTAAACTGCTTTTATTCATGATTCTTTCACTTCTCTGGAATGATTTAGTCCAGGTAATGCAGTTACCAGTGAACATTCACCTAGAATCCTGTGAACATATAATAATTCATAGTTATGAAAAAATTATTTTACACATGATCAATTCACATCAATACACTTTCTTTCACCAGTTATAATTATGAGTGTATTCACATAGAAGACTGTATATTATACATATTGCATAGTTTGGGACACTGACATTTACAGCTGAGTTCTAACAAAAACGTATTTTGACTCAGTAACTCAGTTATAAAAGAAATTTCACATTGAAGCTTTGAAACTGGCACGTTGCATAGTTTGATAGCTGAGATTTAAATGTCATGTGTTGATTTCTAGCATTTATCTTGATAACAAAGTTTGTTACAATTGGACACTCATCTAGAAAATTGCAAAACTGATATATTGCATATATTGAAAAGTGAGGTTTACACATATTCCTATCATCTCTATGCACTTATTTTGACCCTGCAATTTAATTACAATAAAGCACTCACTTAGAAGCGATGAAACTGTGATCTTGCATAGCTTTGAAAACTGAGTTTCACATATGGATCATTTCATTTATTCATTGTTTGTGACCCAGAAATATAGTTACAGTACACATTCATTCAGAAGCCTGCAAAACAGATATTTAGAATAGTTCTGAATACATATTTTATGCATGATACTTTCACAGCTTTGCACTTATGTTGACTAGCCACACTGTTATTACAACAGAACATTTACATAGAAACCTGCATAACTGGCACCTTGTGTAATTTTTAAATGAATGTTGAGATATAATTTATGTAAAATAGTCTGCATCATTTTAAATTATACAACTCATTGAAATTTTAATTTACTTTGTTTTTACATTTGAGAATAGAAAGGTAAGCATATTTCTTTGTCATCTCTTAGATTCATATGTTTAAAAGAACATTGTAATTTAATGTTCTAAATATTACTCTATTTAGAAAACTGATTAAGATACAAACTTCATTGAATTCTGTGAACCACTTTTGGGTGAAAGTAATTTTCTATCAATTTTCACAAAGAATTATCAAAACAATTAGGTTACCATAATTAAGAAATAAGTGGAATTCCTGATTTATTAACTCATACATTTTCTGTGAGGTAGAATCACACCTTTTACAGAACATTTGTCTTGAGAGTTGTTGTATTAGTTAGGGTTCTCTAGAGAAACAGAATCAACAGGGAACACTTGCAAATCTAAAATTTATAAAAGTGTCTCACATGACCATGGGAATACAGAGTCCGAAATCCACAGGGCAGACTGTGAAGCTGACGATTCCAATGGAGGGTCTGGACTAACTCCACAGGAAAGGCTTGCTGGCTGAAGCAGGAACCTGTCTTCTCTGAATCCCCAAAAGGTTTCCTGTGATTAAATTAAGCATCACTCATTGTAGAAGACACTCCACTTGGCTGATTACAAATGGAATCAGCTGTGGATGCAGCTGACGTGATCATGATCTAATTCTATGAAATGTGCTCATTGCAACAGACAGGCCAGCACTTGCCCAACCAGACAAACAAGTACCAAAACTTGGCCAATTTGGCACATATCCTTGATCATGACATCAGGGATATGTGCCAAATATCCCTGATGTCATGGGATATTTGTGACTATCCCACAGCAGTGAAACTGCTGTGCCCTTTCATTTTGAAATCTGACTGAATTCAGTGTTTCATTGAGTTATTACATTCGTTCAGAAACATACATTTCAAACAGCATTCTCTTAGAATGCACTGATACTAGCATTGCTTAGTTTGAATACTAATGATAATAATGATATTTTTTCTGTAATAGACTTGCATGCATGCAGAAACACATATTCAAATGATAATACAAACCAAAGCCTTTGAGTATCATCTGTCATATAGCTTTTAAACTGGATACAATGCATGTATCATTAAGCTCTCTGCTTATTTTACAGTCAGAAATATGCTTTCCAGAGAAAATTTACCCAGAAAGTTGAAAAGTGGTTTCATTTCAAAACCTGAGTGAAATTCAAATTTCAATGGTTTGTGCCCATCTTCTGAGATAGAAACATGCTTTCCATACCTGAGAATTTTTCCTAGAAAATTTCTAAACTATTGTGTTACTTCAATGACAGAGAGGAGGGAAATTCAGGTCTGATTGTCTTCTATGTATATGTATATCTCTAGCTCCATAAATGCACATTTCATAGTTTGTACTCATACAACTCTTTAAAAACAGTATGTTTCTATAAACTGGCAGCAACACAAGCTTCACTAATTACATACAATTCTTACAAGCCAATATAGTTTTTATGTTTAGTTGTTAACTTTGACAGGTAAGGATGCCGAGTTTTTTTTTATTATTTCTGTGGACCTAAGTCATCAGCATGTGAAATTCATCTATGTCTGATTGTACCTGCAGTGGGCTAGTGGGATTGACCTCCACTATGAGGGAAGTATAGTTTAATTAGCTAGGGGCTCAAAGAACATAAGTTGGAAGAGAGCTCAGGAGCTCCATAAACTTCATTCCAGCACTCACAGCTCAGCCCAGATATCTGAGCATGCAGAAAGGAGTTTCCCTGGAAAAACTTGTTGAAATCCAGAAGCCAAGTGAGAAGACCAGAAGATGTTGCAGTATGCCTTTCATGTAACAGAAAGCCTCAGATTAAAGTGAGTTGTCTTTTTTTTGAAAAAGTTTAATTCTGAATAAAGTAATCCCCTTATTAAAAACTGATACACCTCTGATAGTGGGTAAGTGGAGTGCTGCTTTAGTCTGAAAACATCAGATATATTGAAATGGTTTTGTTCTTTTTTGTAAGGAATAAGGGGAAGATTTTTGAGGAAATATGAGCAGCTTGATTGAGAAGACCTAGAATATGTAGAATATATTGTTGGTATAAATAGAACCACTATCAGTCTGGAGAAGGAGTGGTTAGAAAAGGAACAAACTAGAGTTTATAGAGTGAGAACCGTGTAATCTATGGTATGAAGCCAAGAAATCTCAGGTCAGGAGAATAGTCCCATCCATATATGTGGAAAGGTGAGTTTGTCACAGGTATAGAGGGTGGCCTTCCACTTCATTCCTCAGAAATGTTTGTACCACCTCAGACACTGAAGAGTGTGGAGCACATAAGTTGGGAATTGGAGTAGCCTGTCTGTCACCCATTGTTATGGAATGGTTTACTGAGTGTCCTGAAGATGTTAGAGTTTCCAGGTGCTGCTCTGAAGATTGGAGTTGGGGAAAACATAGTTTTCCCATATCTCCAAGATTGCCACCACCCTAATGTTTGGAAAGAGCAAAGCCACTACATAGGCATAGGAAAGTGCAGGACTGCTACTTTCTAAAGCCCTGAAGATAAATTACTCTCAGACTTTGAAATCCATTGAAGTTTTCCCTGCATGTCTTCAGAACGATTTGGGTCCAGGGATGCCTGTCTTGCTTTCAATTCCCCTCCCATAGTAAGGAAAACATGCATCTTATAAATTATTCTTCCTTTGTATATTGACAGAAGACAATGTATTGTGAGTTCCATAGTGCTGTAGCCAAAGGATAATCATATCTGAAGGACTTCATACTTGCATATGGGACTGATATTTTTAACAAAAATTCACAAACTATTTTTTGTTGGCATTACTGAGATTTTCTTTTGGTTTTAACTTTGTATTGTCCATGGATTTTTGCTTTCATGATTTAAGACTCTGTGATTTTTATGATGAAATGAGTGTGTTTCATATTTGAAAGGATTCTCTGCTTGCATGTGGGACTGATGGTAATTGCCAAGTTTGCAGTTTGTGGACATATACCAGTTAGATTCAGGTGTCAACATGAACAGGTGATGATGTCCAATGTTCTGTTTCTATGGAGTTAAGTGATCAGTATGTGAAATTCATCTATGGTTGGTTACATTTGAAGTTGGTTAAAATGGTTGCCTTCCACAGTGAGTGAGTTTTAATGTGATTAATTGGAGACTTAAAGGAGAGATAGAAGAACAGGTTCTAGAGAAGACTACACTAGAAATCATTTAAAGTATGTTGTTGCATAATTTTGAAAACTGTATGATGGTCACATATCATTAATCTTCTATGCTCTTCTCTAGATCTAGAAACACACTTTACTCACTTCATTTACACATGAGCCTTAGAAATCAGTATGTGCTTAAGTTGGAAACTAGCTAAAATAGGAGCTTCCCATATTAAGATGTGATGTTTCCCAGAATATTTGCTTAAAACTCTTTGATTATTCTAAATAAAAATCATGATTCATAAAGATCCATGCATTCATTTTGAACCAGAAACATCTTTTTAATAGGAAAGCCACAGAGAAGTTTGCAAAACTCATATGTTCATTTGTTTTAAGAAGTGAGGAAAACTAACATTTCTGGGGTGTCCTTGAAGGACAGTGGTGAGGGGAAGTTCTCCCAGTAGGCAGAATTTCGAGCAGTGCCCCTGGTTGTTCACTTTGCTTGGAAGGAAAACTGGCCAGAGGTGCATTTGTATGCTGATTCATGGGCTGCTGCTAATGGTTTAGCTGGATGGTCAGGGACTTGGAGAGACCATAATTGGAAAATTGGTGGCAAAGACATCTGGAAAGGAGTATGTGGATAGACCTTTCTCAATGAGCTAAAAACGTGAAGATATTTGTGTCCCATATGAATGCACACCAGAGGGTGACTTCAGCAGAGGAAGATTTTAATAATCAAGTGGATAAGGTGACCTGTTCTGTGTATACCAGTCAGCCTTTTTCCTCAGCAACTCCTGTCATTGCCCAATGGGTTCATGAACAATGTGGCCATGGTGGTAGAGATGGAGGTTATGCATGGGCTCAGCAACATGGACTTCCACTCAACAAGGCTGACTTGTCTACAACCACTGCTGAGTGCCCAATCTGCCAGCAGCAGAGACCCACACTCAGCCCCCGATATGGCACCATTCCCCGAGGTGACCAGCCAGCTACATGGTGGCAGGTTGATTACATTGGACCACTCCCTTCATGGAAGGGGCAGCGATTTGTTCTAACTGGAATAGACACATACTCTGGATATGGGTTTGCTTTTCCTGCACGCAATGCTTCTGCCAAAACTACTATCCGTGGGCTTACAGAATGCCTTATCCATCGTCATGGTATTCCACATAGCATTGCTTCAGATCAAGGAACACACTTCACGGACATCAACAATACATGAATTACATTCAGGTTCCAAATCTAAGCAGTAAAGTTGTTCAAGATTCCAGGTGAGTGTTCTCTGAAATTTTTATTTCTCTTTCAGTTTTTGCATAGAATTCAAATAAACATGAATATTACTCATTTATGCAAGCAAAGCCTTAAACTAATTTTGTGCCCTCTCTAAAAATATTTTGTGAAAAGTACATTTTATGCTGAAAATACTGCATAAAAATTAATGAACTGTGTATTTTACTAAGGGTTCAGCCCTCAGGGACATGTGACATAGAACTATTTTATGAATGATCTGTAAAATGTGTTATTTCTGAAGATACTTAAGTTTCACTCAGTTTTTAAAAATAAGCTACATACATTTTAGAGTGTTCTAGGCCAATAATCAGTGAAAAGTATGGTTTTGAATAAAAAGGTCTCATATGTCAAAAATTTGTATATAACATAATATGAAAATGAAGGAACACAGTAGTTTCACTGACTTCATGGAGAATGTCATGCTTTGGGTCATGTGTTAACTTAGTGATACCTGGTTTGGCATGTGCTGTGCTGTCTGTTGTGGTGAGGACATTTCATAGAATTAAATCATGATAATTTTGGCTGCATTCACTGCTGATTCCATCTGTAATCAGCCAAGGGGTGTCTCTTCTGCAATGAATTATGTTTAATCTAATCAATGAAAGGGTTTTAAGATAGATTTAGAAGAGACAGTCTGTATTCTCTTCCTGCTTCAGCTGGTGAACCTCTCCTGTGGAGTTCATCCAGACCCTCCACCAGAATCATCAGCTTCACAGGCCACCCTATAGATTTTGGACAAAATTAAGCAACACAGGTACATGAGACACTTTTGTAAATTTTATATATTTGTTGCTTAGTTTCAGAATCTAAATATAATACATGTATCATTACCATCTGTGCAAGTTTCTGTTTCCTTAAATACAATTTTCAGAGCATTCAATTTAAAATTTGCAAAAATGTGATGCTGATTAGTTTTATTACCTTACAGAAATTTATGATTCATTAATATACATGCCATTCTTTTATGCAAGAAACAGACTTCTTACAGGTCATTCTTCTAGAAGGCAGCTAAACAAATGTTTTACAAAATTTTCAAATTGTTTGATATATATATTTCTCTATCATATGCACTATTTTTGATCCGGAAACATCCTTTTCAGTAACCTTTTGCCCAGAAATGTGCTACATTAAGTATGTGTGAAATTCATCTTTCAATGAATTACGTGTCTGTGCTTTGAGCCAGAAAGATGCCCTCACAGAATAGTAATGTATATACCTCACAAAAGTCCTATGTTCTTTAGTTTTGAAATGAGAAATATATTTCTGATTATCCATCTCTCGTGTTCTTGATGCATTCAGAAACATATGTAGTGAGTGGGTCATTTACATGGAAGTCTTTGAAGCCACTAGATTTACAAGTTTTAAAAACAGAGTAAAATACAAGCATCACTAAATTCTGTCCATTTCTTTTGAGCTAGAAACATACTCTTATCAGACACTTGCAGAGAAGCCTGCAAAAGTAGATTACTCTTTAACTTTAGGAGGTGAGTGACAGTCATGTTTCATTATCTTGTATGCATTTTTCTAGAGTCAGAAACACAATTTTTACAGAACTTTTGCCTAGAGAGGTGCTAATCTGCTGTGTTCCTTAATGTTGGGAACTAACTGAAGTAACTGTTTCATAGAATTCTACACCCTTGTTTTCACATGGAAACACACTTTTCATAGAAAATTCTCCTAGAAAGAACTGAAACTACATAATTGCTTTGTTTTGAAAACTGAGTGATATTCATGTTACATTATCTCTTACATGGGTCATAAAACACAAATATCATTTATTCTTTAATAGAAGCCTTGAAAATTGTCTGTTATTTTTTGAAAATTAGGAAAAATATATGCTTCTCACTCAAGTGTCCTGTCACCTCATCACTGCCACACTACCAAATCCCCTCAGCCACTTACCTCTCATTGCTACCTCCATACCCCCTCCCAGGTTCCCACCATTTGGCCCACTGACCTCATTTCTACTACTCTCTCAGTCTGCTTAGCCTCACTTAGGTATAGGTTCCACTACTAGAGAATGAACAATGACTGAGGACTCTATAGATAATTTTTTATTCAGTATATAGTGAGAAAGTGGGGTTTTACAAAGTTGAAGAAAAATTGCTATAAATTCTCCTAAAAGGTAGTCAATTGGATATTAATAAACTTTCAACTTTTAGTCAAAGTTTTCCTCTCCCATCCATTAGTGTGTCTTGGTGTGGAAGGTGCACATAGGGATCCTGCCTTTGCACTATGTGTCCCACACCCTGATGATTATGTACTGCAAGGATCAGTACTGTGTTATCCTTTGTGCCCTGAAAGTCATCCATTACATCAGCAATAACACGCATCAGGAGCCAAAAGATGAAGTATTTATGGCTATTGCAAGAGAATGTCAACTGATCCATTGCCTGAATCCAGTTTAATAAGAGTTTGGGGTAAAGTTGCAAGTGAAAGCTCTAAGAGCCTAGTTTTTTGGTTGTGGAAATTTTATTAGCATTTAGAATGAAAATAACAGCACTATATAGTGAAGGAAGATAAAATTTCTAGAAAATGTCCCTTAGGGCAGCTCAGATGTTATTGTCACCAAGACCATTGACCTCTGTCACAAGGAATAGTCAGTCTTCTTTGGATTCTATGATCATAGTTTTAGCAAGAAACACACTTTTAAATTAAAATCAACTTAAAGAACTCATAAACTGCTACATAGTTTGATATTGGAAATTGAGTGATGTTCAAGTTTCATTGAATTCTTACAACTTGTCTAGATTCAGAAACACAAATTTCAGATGAGTAGCATAAAAGTCTGAAAATAGTGTGCTCCTTTTCTGTAAATGAGTAAAATATGTTGTCTATTAATCTTTATGCACTTATTTAGCACAAAATATACTTTTAACACAATAGTCTTAGAGTTTAAATCTGTGTTTCTGGATAAAACTATGTTCATAGAATTTAAAGAAGCCTGAATATTACCCAGTTCTCAAAATTAAACAACACACTGTTTTGAAGACATCTGTGGGATTGTTCTTGGAGATGAGAGTTTCTAAATGTTCAGGAGTGCATAAAAGACAATGAAACATGAATAACAGTCTTAGACAACAACCTTAGAGAAATCTCAAACTATTACTTTGCTTAGTTAGGAGAAATGACTAATATTCATATTTTGTTGATTTCTATGTATATTCCTTGAGCCAGAAACACAAATTTCAGATAACATTCACCAAGGCACATTGTTGCTTTGTTTTGAAAACTGACTGTATATTGCATATTTTTATATTTTAAGCACAGTCTGGTTCAAAAAGCATGCTTTTCATAGAACATGCAGTTATTGTCTGCAAGAATACTCTGTGCTTAGTTTTGTAAATGAGGGCATTAATTATGCCTCATTAACTTTCACACCCTTTGTTTAAGACAGAAACATATTTTGCAGAATATTCTTTTAGAAGGTATGTGAACACTTCTACATTTAGACATTGTGTGATATACATATTTCTTTGTCATTTGTGCACTTTTTGACTGCAAGACACACCTTTCAGTGAACATTATCACCGAAATCTAAAACTTTATGGCACTTGGTTTTTAAAACTGTGTGAAATAACATGATTCACTGAATTCAATGTTCTGGATTATAGCCAGAAACACATTTTTGCAGAAAAGACATTTGGAGTACTCCAAAATAACTGTGTTTCTTAGTTTTTAAAGCAGAAACATTAATATTTCTGTTGTGCTCTGTGCACTTCTCTAGAATCAGAAACACGTATTTCACAGATCTTAAAATATAAGTTGTTCTAGTTTGCTATCTACTGGAATGCAATATACCAGAAATGGAATATCTTCAAAAACTGGAATTTAATATATTTACAGTTTAAAGTTCTAAGGCTGAGACATCTTCTCAATTAAAGCAAGTCTAAAGAAATATCCAATCAAAGGTATCCATGGAAAGATGCCTTGGTTTAAGAAGGCTGCTAAGTTATGGATCTTTCTCTCAAGTGAGAAGGCACATAGAAAACAGGTTCAGCATTTCTCTTTCATCTGGAAAGGAATGTGGTGAACGTGGATTCATTTGCTATCTTTCTCTCCTGGCTTTCTCTCATGAAACTACCCAGGAGGTGTTTCCTTCATCATGTTCAAAGGCCACTGGCTGGTGGTGTCTGCTTCTTGTGGCTATTCTGCTCCCTCAAAATCTCTCTTCCTGATTCTGGAAACTGATCAGGAAACTGAGCAAAATGTTCCTCTTTTATAGAATTCAAGTAATCTAATAAGGGCCACCCAAATGGGTGGAGATGTGCCTCCACCTAATCCAGCATAACAACTAATCTTGATTAAACCACATCTCTAGGGAGATGATCTAATTACAGTTTCATACATACAGTACTGAATAGGGATTAGAAGAAGTGGCTGCCTTTACAAAATAGGATTAGGATTAAAACTTTCCTTTTCTGGTGTACATACATCATCTCAAACCAGCACATTAGCTTTTGAGAATACCTGCCAGTATGTTTTGAAATCTGAGTAATGTAAAAACTTCATTGAATTTTGTGTACTCCTTTTGAATAAAAACATTTTTCAGGCATTCACAGAAAAGTATGCAAAATTTTATTTTTCTTAAGGTGAATGATATTTATATTTTATTAGTTTATGTGCATTTCACTTGAGCCACAAATACACTTTACATACAATATATGCATAGAGAGTTGTGAAATCATGTTCCTTTGATTTGAAAACTGACTGAAATGAATGTATGTTTCCTTGAACTGTGCACCCTTATTTTCATGTATAAATACACATCTGAGAGGAATTTCTCCTAGACTGTTCTGAAATTAGTGTTGCTTAGTTTTAAAAGTTTGTGATATTGATATTATATTTTCTCTAATACACCTGAATTGATCCAGAAATACACACGTGTTCTAGTTTGCTAACTGTTGGAATACAACACACCGGAGACAGATTGGCTTTTAATAAAAGGGGATCTATTTTGTTCTTCAGAGGAAAGGCAGCTAACTTTCCGCTGAGGTTCTTTCTTATGTGGGAAAGTACAGGATGGTCTCTGCTGGCCTTATCTCCAGGCCCCTGGATTTCAACAACTTTTCCCAGTATGACTTCTTTCTGCATCTCCAAAGGCCTGGGCTGTGCAGTAAGTGCTGAGATGAGGTATGCTGAGCTGCTTAGTCTGTGCTACATTGTGCTCTCTCATTTAAGCACCAGTCAATTAAGTCAAACATCACTCATTGCAGCAGACACGACTCCTAGCCTACTGCAGATGTAATCAGCAACAGATGAGGTTCATTTACCACTGGCTTATATCCACAGCAATAAAAATTGGAACACTTACTTGGCCAAGTTGACAACTGAATCTAACTAACCAAGATGTATCATTGCAATAGAAGCCTTGAAAATCATCTGTTTTTTTCTTTGAAAACTGGGTAAAATACAAGCTTCATTAAGTTCACTGCAATTTTTGACTAAGAAATACACTATCCAGTGAACATTTGACAAGAACAGTTATTAACCACAGTGTGACTTTGTTTTGAAAACTTAATCTGAGTGTTATTAGTATTTCCTTGACTTTTGTGTACTTCACTAAATTCAGAAGCACACATTTCACAGATCATTTGCCTATAAGTCTCTGAAAACAGCATTTTCATATAATGTTAACTTAAAAATACCTCCATTGCTATGTAGCATAATATTGATATAGCATGAAATGAGGAACAAAGCTCTGTAAAATCCTCCAGGAAACAGTTATGTGGAAAGAGGACTGCAGCATGTAATCAGGAAAAAGATTGCAGGTCTCCAGGAGTGTTACATGAAAACAAAACAAACGGGGATAGAGACTCCAAAGGTTCAAGAAGTAGGTTGCGGGGTCAGCAGCTGAGGTTCCTCATGCTCCGCCCACGTGGGGAGGCTGGGGTTTACTAAGTCCCGGTCTCGAGGTCTCCACACCAGCGGACGGGGGATGGCGGTGATCAGTCACCTCTGGGAGGCTCGAGCTGGTTTCGGAGCATGCACCATCGATGAGAGAAATGACGACCACGGGACCAGGGGGAGATAGCAAGTCTGCACACCAGGACGTTTATTTGTGGAAGTACAAGGGTTTATATAGCAGTAAGGAGAGGGTGGAAATAACTGGGAGAAGGGATGGTGTTTAATAGTGATTGGTAGGGTAGGATATGTGTTTTCTTTCTGACTGGGGTGCGGGGTTTATACATATGGTTATATTAGCATGATAATAAGTTAAGCAAGTATGTTAATGAGTTATGTCATATTATAATGTGTGGTTAGCTTTTGTATTATCAGGTATGAGAAGCAGGATGGTATGCTATGAGGTGATATATACAGTTACTATGCTATCCTATGAAGAGGTAGTTAGCATGTGGGGTGATATACTTGACATAGGTTGCTGGGCAGATAGCTGAAAGCTGGGGCCATTTCTGAAGAGGAAGTAAACTGAGGCATAGTTTGGTCAAGAAGAATCTGAAGCCTAAGGCCTAGGAGTATAAGTATGGCTATGTATGCAACACTAGACTAGGACTAAAATCAAGTCTTTGTGGACTAGGCAATTACTAGGGACTTTGACAGAGGATTTTCAGTAGAATGATGAGGGGTGGCTCCTCATACATATATGTGGAGCTGAAACCATGATCATGGGTATGACTGCCAAAAGAGAATATGGAAACTCTCAATACATCTTGTATCCTTTCACC